>NW_021940535.1:35373108-35989761 GCF_001715985.3 Manacus vitellinus
CCCGCTACATCACGTCGAGGCCAGACCGTACTCGCTGGGCAGAGCCCTGCGGCCCAAGCAATAACGGTCCCGGTAACGTGTCCGCCTCGCCGGCGGCATGTACACCAGCAAGACGACGTCGGTGCGGCTGCGGAGCAGCATGCCGCCCATGCGGCTCCACGACTCCGTGGACTTCTCCCTGGCCGACGCCATCAACACGGAGTTCAAGGCGAACCGCACCAACGAGAAGGTTGAGCTGCAGGAGCTAAATGACCGCTTCGCTAACTACATCGACAAGGTGCGCTTCCTGGAGCAGCAGAACAAGATTCTGCTGGCCGAGCTGGAGCAGCTCAAGGGCAAGGGCACGTCCCGCCTGGGCGACCTCTACGAGGAGGAGATGCGGGAGCTGCGGCGGCAGGTGGACCAGCTCACCAACGATAAGGCACGCGTGGAAGTGGAGCGGGACAACCTCGCCGACGACATCATGCGGCTGCGGGAGAAGTGAGTGTGCCGGGGGGACGCGGGTTCGGGCTGCCGGCGCCTCCCGCTGCCGTCCCCCCTCCCCGTCTGCTGGCGCGGAGGCGGCCCCTGAGCATCCCGAGCGGTACCGGGCCGGCGGGAGGCTGGGCGGGGGATTTGGGGGACCCCTCGCTCCCTCCTCACCGCTGTCTTGCCCCTTCCAGGTTGCAGGAAGAGATGCTTCAGAGGGAGGAGGCCGAGAACACCCTGCAGTCCTTCAGACAGGTTAGCGGGGGCTGGAGGGAGGGAGCGGTCGGAGAGGAGGGACTGAGGAGGTGGTGGCGGTGCCTGGGACGGAGGGTGGGACTGCAAGAGTTTGCTTTTCTCGCACAAAGAGATTCCGTCAGTTCTCACGCAAACCCTCCGTGTTTTCTTTAGGGGGATGCTGCGGTCTGAGGGGAGGGGAGGGTAACTATTGTCTTGCTTTATCCAAGTCTAGCCTGTTTTACAAAAAACGCTCCAACGTGGAATCACTTTCCGATCCAATAAAAGTGAAAGGGGGCCATCTGCTCGCTTGGCTGAAGGGTATTAATGGTTTCTATGGGATTCACCGTGGAATGCAGATACAGGCATTCTGGCAAGTGTGGTGGCAGCAGATTGAAATAATAGATCCCTTTGTGTCGGAGGGGAGGGCGCAGTGGGCTGCATTCTTACTAAATGTGTAATGGTGTGGGCATATTTCTAGCAAAATGTGTCTACCATGTATATCGTCCATTTTTTTATATGAACCAGAACTCCTTTTTGATGAATCACTTTGGACAGTGCATCACTGGACAACAGTTTCAAATTTAAAATTTTTCATGTGGGTGTTGTCTGCTGACACGAAGTAGTCAATTTGTTCCTCGGGGTGAGGTCACAGCAATTGAGCCTGCCTTCTCTGGGTGTCTGTTAAGAACATGGAATTTAATCCTCTGTAAAACAAAGTTGTTAATTTAGGAAACAATTTACATTAGAATTTATTCTCTGTAGGATGCTATGATGTTATCCGAATAAACTAAAACCTACATCACAACCAGAACCAACTGTGCAAACAGTGTTCAAAAATTGTTAAGCTCAAGTTTTCACTTGTGCAAAACCAGCTTTCAACTTGGATTAAGCTTTGTTTGGACTAGGAGATGTTTAGGAATGTGCCTTCTCAAAACAAGGTCTCTTCCCTAAAACTGCTGGTGTAAAACAGCATTGCTAGCATTCCTCCAGGCTGGAAGTGACTGCCCTTATCTCCAGGCAGCTGGGTACAGGCTGATTTTGTTCCAGAGCTCTTCATAGACATTAGTAGAAGTCACCATTCAGGAAATCACCACTTCATTGTCAGCATTTCTCCGGGCAAGGCTTTTGACGTCAGTATATTATAGTCCTTGAAGGATAGAAGGTGTCTCCATGAGATAATGTGTGGAAACTGAAACACCTATTCCCATTCAGAGCCTGGGAATTCAGTCTCCCCAGGCATTCTGGGGAAAGAAGTTTGAAACAGAACAATTTGAGATACTGCCTTAATTAATTAAGCTTATGGGTTTTTTGAGTGCTAAGCCAATTTAACATAGTGTGAAGTTCCATGCGGAAGCATTTAACTTAAGCTTTAGAGAACCTGATCTCTTCAGTTGAAGATTGGCTTTTACGTGATCTCTTGTCCTTAAATGGTGCACTTTAGGCATGTCTATATTTCAAACCAATTGAACTTCATGAAGACTCTAGGCTTTCAAGTGAACTTGGCTTTGTATGTATCTATCCCACACTCATTCTCCAGCTCTTCCCTGCACTTTGGAAAGGGGTCATTCAGGAGCTCAACCTCTAGCAGATCTGTGTGTGCAGTACAGTCAGAATTGGATCCATTTAACCTCCTACAGTGTAGCTTTTGCATAAGAAATGAAAATCATTGTCTGTGGAAACTCTACACTAAATCCACTTGTGACATAACTTGCATGCTGATGTGTTTTATCTGAACAACAATAATACCTTGCTTTTCCTCACTAGGAAGGGTATGGTTAACATAGAGGTTTTGAAAACTAAATCTGTTTCAGTATTGTTCTCCTGAAAGTGAAATGAAATTCATAGAACGCTGAAGTTGAGCTATCCTGTTATGCTTTCCATTGTTAAAAAAAAAAAAAAAGCCCAGCTTTTTATTAAACCATTATATTCTTCCACTGGAAAGTTTTATACATGGATTCAGAACACTTCAGCAGACATTTTGCTGCTCTGATGTAGCATCAAAATAACTTTCTACGAGACGGAGCAGTTGTATACTTCATTTTTTTAAATTAAGGTGAAAAAATATTTGAGCTTTTATTACCAAAAGCTGCCTGCTTCAGAGACGGTTCAACTCACGCATACTGAATTCTAATTTAATTATTCTCAGCAAAGATGTGATTTTACTCATGTGCTGAGGGGTGTACTGCATAAAAGAAATGTAAAAGTTCAGTGAGTTCTTTCCTTTGGGGCAAAACTAGCATCGCAATTAGTGAGAAAGTTAGTTATTGCAGTGTTGCCAACTACATTGGCAGCAAGGTCCTGAACCTATGACAAGACTAACAGGTCAGCTCCTGGCTAACCTGAGGTGTGTCTGAAGTAAACAGAGATGCTCAACCTGTGAATTATGTGGCTTGTGTTAAAGAATCTCGTAGGATAAAATCAGTGGGTACTCCATTTTCATGTTTCTATGACTTATACTTTGCTCAGGCTACAAGTAGCTTATTCATTCATGTGGTTCTCCATCTAGGAAACACTGATACACTGAATCTTAATGATAGGGAATATACAAATGATAGCATATAGTAAAGCACATACAATATATTAAGTGTCTTCAGTTGAAGATTCTTTCAATTTATTATAAGGTCCTAAAAATCCTGTAGATATTCAGTTGTCCAGAAAAAAAATGATTAGTCTTCAGGATGCAGATTTCTGTAAAATCCACTAGAAACGCTTGGGATATCTGACCGACGATGTTGGGTCATAGCCATGTAATTTTCTGCCAGAATGATCTTGAGGGGTTTTTTTGTGGGGAGGAGAACAAATTAATTAGGAAATTCCTTCCCTGAACAGAAAAACAGAGCCAGTATGAACTGTGGGGTGGAAAACTGGATTTGATAGAGAAGTTGTGGAATAACACATGAAAGGGGTATTTTGCTGGATAAAGAGAACAGAAGAGTTCTTCTGAAGGAAGAACTTTACCCCAGAGTAGGAGTGATCCAAGGAATGGCTTTCTAGGAGGCTAAAGAAAACACTCCTTATTTCAAAGGTGTCATAATGGTAAGAACCGCTGATTAGGAATTTTGGGCAATCCAAAATAGCTTTAGAGTAAGCTGTGAAAACCTGATAAGTTAACACTCTGTGAGCACAAGCATGCGACTGTACATGTAACTATTGTGAAAGGAACAACCGTCCTCTTTGCAAACTAGTCATCCTACACATTTAAAATGTAAGAAGTTACCAATCAATGTTTAGTCTTAAGGTATGTTTTTGAACTATTTCAAGCTACTCCCATGTGACATTCATGGTGTGTCTTCTGTTATGCCCTAAGTGAATTTTTTCTGTTGATTAAGATTATCTCTGTCCAGCAAAAAGTGGAGTGTTTGCCAGCAACTACGAGGGTGTAGGCAATGATGAGTAACTCAATTTGCATTTATGCTCATACCTTCTTTTTCTCGAGGGTGACCTGTTGAACTGCTTGGAGAAGTAAATGCTGCAGTTCCTATACATACGTCACTAGCTTTTACAAGTATGTTTTCAGCTGTGGTCTGTGGACTTAAAAGGCTCTGTGGTTGGTCACCAAGGAGTCCATAAACCAAGCCCACTGATAGTCATGTAGGCACATGGGTTGCACTTTTAAGCCCTACTGGAAAGAATGGAAGTTTGTAAATTGCAAGACTCTTTCTCAGTGTAATCAAGCTAGAAGCACTTACTGCTGACTTCTGACTCAAGTATCTGTTTCATTTTCAAGCAGGATTTACACCATGATCTGTGTTTTCTTGATCATGCCAATATGTTGGCAAAGATGCATATGCTGTATAGTTCACAAAAATCACAATAAAGGTGCATATAATGGTTTCAGGCTAGGGTAGGAGATGGCAGAAGGGTTTCTTACAGCTTTTGACTTCTTATTTTCTTGCCAAAATGCTCAGATCAGTCTGTTGTATGCTGCTGAACTTGCTGTAAAACTTTTCCAGCCCAGTTTTGTAAGACTGTGAATCATTCTTCTCCCTGGTCAGGATGTTGACAATGCCTCTCTGGCACGTCTTGATCTTGAGCGCAAAGTTGAGTCCCTGCAAGAGGAGATTGTCTTCTTGAAGAAGCTTCATGATGAGGTAAGCTGAATAATGAAGGCCTGTGTTTAGATGCTGACTGTCTGGCATGAAAGTAAGTTCTTTACTGGTTCTGTCCCAGAGTCCCTGCCTGTGTACGTTCTGTATGCTTGTGTGTAATAACATTGAGCGTCTGCTTCTCTCTAAGGAAATCCGAGAATTGCAGGCCCAACTCCAGGAACAGCACATCCAAATTGATATGGATGTTTCTAAGCCTGATCTCACTGCTGCCCTGCGTGATGTTCGCCAACAGTATGAAAGCGTTGCTGCTAAGAATCTTCAGGAAGCTGAAGAGTGGTACAAGTCCAAAGTAAGTGAAATGCATCAGGCGCTCAAAACAATTGTACATAACAGCTTTGCTGTGGCACTCAGTGTTCCCTCTACTGGACATTAACACAGCCATGACACAAAGTAATTTTTAAACTTGTCTGGGAAGAGTACAACTGAATGCATTCTGTGCCATAAGTTAGAGCATCAAAATAATGGGTGCATACTTGGAGTCTTTCCTATGCTTGTACCTGGAAGCAGATGTTGGATGAAGTACTGGAGAAACAAGTGAGCAAATGGGTGAAAAAATGGTGAGAAAATGGGAAACATACAGGGTAGGGAAACAAATTCCAATTTAACAATTAGAAATAGAGAAGCATTCTAAGAGTAATGCCAATATTTAAATGTTTTGGGTGTTAACACTTGTAACGACTTCAGTTGCTCTCATATGCTGTGTCCACAAAAAGTCTGTTTCACCTTTTGTGTTGAAGTGTTGTGCTAACCAAACTGGGGCTTTCCACAGTTTGCAGATCTCTCTGAAGCTGCTAATAGGAACAACGATGCCCTGCGCCAGGCCAAACAAGAAGCCAATGAGTACCGCAGACAGATCCAGTCTCTCACCTGCGAAGTTGATGCTCTTAAGGGAAGCGTAAGTAGAAGACAGCAGTGGTTGGGGCATTCTTCCCTTTGCAGCTTTAAGCACTGCACTGCAGTTTAGTTGTTGATCTAGATGTGAATACAGGTGATCTACCATGCAATACAGCAGCTTATTAGTACTTTTTGAAGAGGATGCCATGGGCTTAGTTTGCCTGCATGCGTGACGGTGTGCTGGTCAGATTGATACACTGAACTAGTCTTATTTGAGCTATAAACAATGAGTTCATTCTCTTACTATAATATTCACTGTTTATGTAGCACTTTCTGGAAGTGTTTATGCATTGTCTGTCAGGTACAGCTGAAGCCATAAAAAAAAAGCTGGAGGAGCAGTGGAAAGGAGGTGCAAATTTTGCTGCTGCTAGAACCTGACTGCCCTAAAGGCTGTCTTGAAATGAATTTAACAGTCTTAAGTACACCTGCAGGCCCCCTCTCTGAGGACTGCTTGCACGCTGACTTGTACTGCATATGTTGGGTTTACTGTAAGAGATCGCTTTTCCACCTGGTAGAACAAATACATGGCACACCTCAAATCATGTAGCAGAATAACCCTCCTTGACTTTGCAAGGGGAAGACAGGAAGATCATAAATTTGGGATGTGTCTGGGCATTTTCAGAAAGGATGCTAATGTAGCATAACTTTTTTTAAAATGCTAAGGGTTTTGAGAGCGGGGAAGAGTGGCTGAACTGCAGCAGTGCTTGATTTCATTGTTCTCTCCCAGAACGAGTCCCTGGAGCGCCAAATGCGTGAAATGGAGGAGAATTTTGCTATGGAAGCTGCTAACTACCAGGACACTATTGGCCGTCTGCAGGATGAGATTCAGAACATGAAGGAAGAAATGGCTCGCCATCTGCGTGAGTACCAGGACCTGCTGAATGTAAAGATGGCTCTTGATATTGAGATTGCCACCTACAGAAAGCTGCTGGAGGGTGAAGAGAGCAGGTAATCACATACAGACACTTTCAAAATGCCAATTACTAGAAGACGCTCTACACTCGTGTCTTATTTGATCCATTTCTTTTTTCCTTTAGGATTAACATGCCCATTCCAACCTTTGCTTCTTTGAACCTGAGAGGTAAGCTGTTTCTGCCACTTCAGTTTAGCCAGTTGTTCTGTCACTATTGAGAGGGGTTCGGATAGTTCCTTTTATGCTGGTTTTTGAACTTGTGTAGGTGCAGTTGATTGTGAATGTTACAACTTTCAATTACTTAACCTTGGATGGTAGAAGCTCTTGTGTTCCTGGACACTTGTTTAAAAATATCAATACATAGCAAGTGATTAGTTTAGATGCCTGCTGAAGGCGCTTTAAGGGCAATGGGGAGAAAATGCAGAAGACTGGCTTATTCAGAGCCACATACTTCTTTGTGTACTAAATTGGTATTCTGAAAGTAGACACTAAAATCTATTACACCTCATTTCTTTGAGGAGGCCCTTTATCTAGACTATTGGTAATAATACACTTTCTTCTGCAGAAACCAACATTGAGTCTCAGCCAATGGTTGACACTCACTCAAAGAGGACACTTCTAATTAAGACCGTCGAAACTAGAGATGGACAGGTTGGTAGTAACTTTTAATTTTATTTCTGTCACAGCTGGTTACCTTAGTGCAGCCTTTATATTGCAGTAAATATTGAGTAGAACAGAAACTGGCAGTTCAAGCTGTGTGACTTAGCATACAGTTGTAGCAAACAGGCTTCCATGGAAAAGTTAATAAAATTCATCTGATGGTAAAACCTTAAGTTTCTGACAGTTACCTGTGTATTGAGTATTTAAGTTCACCTGAGTTAGTAGTTCTCAAAAGATTTCCTTAGGAAAACGTGGCAGCAAACAGAGGTACTTGTTTGGGGCAAGATGCTGTTGTCAGTCTTAAGTCAATAAAGCTTAAATGGTTTCTGCACAGTCTTTGCAAACTAGAACTTCTCATTTAAAAGTGAGAGCTGATACCCATTTGTTCACATTTTTGTGGTACTGCATGTTCCACTTTTAAGTCTAGAAAAACCCCACTTCCCACTAAAACTTAATGCAAGTGTTTCTGTTTTTCATCAGGTTATTAATGAAACTTCCCAGCATCACGATGACTTGGAGTAGAGCTGAAGTGAAGATGCATACTTAATTAATGCAGGAGAAATTCTTACCAGCAAGATTGAAAAAGTCCATGTCTTAAAGGAAGAAACAGCTTTCAAGTGCCTTTCTGCAGTTTTTCCATGAGCGCAAGATGATTATGCTAGGAAATAGGTCTTAGATCTTGCAAACTGACTCTCCCTGAAAGATTAGAGTTTACAATGGAGTCTAGTTTACAAATAGCAATATCTTGTGCTGCAATACTGTTTTTAAGTATCAGAATTCAATAAAACTGCTTTTTTCCAGCACAGTATGAGCAACCTGTCGCTACTTCAATAAATCTTTGGAAAATGGCTCTTGATGTGTTCTAATTTGTTAACTTCATGACTTTCTGGAAAGCCATAACAACATAATGCTGGAATTACTATACGGTTGACATCTCTAGTACTGGCTGTGTGGAATGCTGTTTTTTCAGTTTAACTAGATAAACTGTCTTACTCATTTACTGCTTAGGTTTTGGAACCAACTAAATGGACTATAACTGGCAGATGCATAATGTATTATGATATTTCTTATCAATTGAATAAAATATGATACTTCAAGCTAATAAAAGTTAATCTTGCTTCCATATACTAGTTAACCCAGTTACTAAGAGCCAAGAATGCTCAAAATACCTTAAAACTTGGTTTTATAAAACATACTAGTTATGTAGCGGAGAAATAGTTCACGCAAGCCCTTATCTCAGACAGCACCTTTGCAAGTTAACAGCTGACTTGGTATATTGACTTCATTTTCCAGGAAAGACTAGTTCCCAAAGGCTTGTCTATATTACAGAAGATAAATGAAGTTTTTATATGGATTGGGGGTTAGGAGAGAGTAACTTACCTTATTGCTGACTTGATTCTAGTATTTAAACTCCTTTTTAAAAACGGAGAACCACCATGCTTGGTGTTCTCTGCTGAACATCATTGTAAGTGCTGTAGAATGGGAAAGAGAAAGCTCCCATCTGGCTTGCTACAGTCTTATAGAAGGCAGAAGTGAAAGGTTGAAGTCCTCTGTGAACACTCAAATTCTCTTTTGCAGAGCAAGGAACTTCTCAAGTTTAAACGTTTGAGACCACAGCACAGCCCCATGAAAGTTGTTATTCTGTTCTGCATCACTCCTGTAAAACCTGCCTCCTGTAAACTTTTACTGAGGTAACAATTTTTGTGGAATGAGTAAAAGCAAATGAGTTGTTCAGTAAATACGTACAACATTCAGTGCTGATTCAAGGTGAGGGTAGTAGTTCTGTGTTGTATAGGCACTCTCACAAGCACTTGGGAACTGATCTGTAAGAAAAACATACTATTACCCTATCTGATAGGGATGAAAACAAATTACTTCTTTTCAATCCTTATTAGCTCTTCCCTTGGCTCAAACTCAGGACTAACTAACTGGATGCAGTGCAGGCACTGGACTGAGGGGGGGCAGTAGGAGTCTGCTTTTCCCATCTCTGTTGCCTGTAGCACCAGGTTAGAAGACCTGCAGCTAGGATGCTAAAGAGAGGTGGGCAGTGCCTGGGATGTGCTGAAACCCTCTGCAGCTCGGACACACAGCCTGATGGTATCCCACAACCTGGGTGGGATACCTGGGGCCTGGTTGTGATAGCAGTTTACAGCTTTGAGCCACCCAGGCAGAAGTGCTGAAGCTGTTCTTCACAGCAGAAGAGAGGCTAAATTTTCAAACAAGGTGTGGTGCTGCTGTTCAGTGTTCACAGAGGACTTCAGCCTCTAACTTCCAACTCCTGGCAGGCCAGAGGGGAGTTTTCTCTTCCCTGTTACACCACAATTGGGCTGATGTTCAGCAAAAATACAAATCCATATGTGCAGCTTGGTGCTTTAGGTGCTTACCCAAGAGAAAAGTCTTGAAGCTGATCCTGTGTTTGTTCTGCTGACTCTTCCATGCAAAAGAGCCAGAAGTGACTCTGAGGAGAGTGCCTGGCATCAAGCCTCAGCTGCTGCTTGCTGCAAAGCAGAACAGATTCAACCTGGTCCACAGCATGGTGAGTAGGATAGTCTCACTAAAAACTGAAAGAGTGAACCCGGCTTCTTTCATGCTGCAGAGACTACAGACACCAGAATGATTAAAAAATCATGAACAAGCTTGCATGGGAAATGCTTTCTGTGAAAGTGACAGCTCTGGGCATGTGTAATATCTCATTTTGAACCCTTATTAGGCACAAGTGTCTACACCCTTTTAGGACAAGGGTGGGAAAAGAGGCTGATGTCCTACCTATTGCAGACTACTGAAGTATTTCTTGATCTGGGTATTGAAAAGGTTGGGCTAATGTTTAATGTCATTTTTTACAGCTGAAGCAGTGTGGGAGCCCTGGTCAGTGGCACCTGGCAGCATGTGGGCAGGGAGAGCCAGCTCCACCAGGGGACAGTGGGGACCCTCAGTGGCTCTGGGCAGAGACCTACAGCGCAGTGTGCTTTTTGAGATGCACACTGACTGCTGGAGGTTACCTGAATTGTGATAGTCTTTCAAATGTTGCTCTCCCTCTGCTGCCAGCTACCTGGCTCACTGCTTTCTGCTGCCTTTGATTGCTTCACTCAGTAGATAAAAGAAGTGACTCTATCAAGCATTGGCAGTGCAGCAAAGGAGTTATTCCTGGCTTTTCTGTGTTTGGGTTTACTCAGAGCACAGAGAAGCATGTGGCAGAGCTTTCAGCCCTGGGAATAAATAGAAAAACAGAAATAAATAAACCTAGTTGTCAAGGGGATAGCAGTATTGCAGGAAACCTCCAAAACCTGCACTCTATGCTAGTGTGAGAGTATCCTCATGGTGGAAAGGAGAGCAAATGGTGACTGTGTAAACTTCTCAGTGTTTGAGCTAGGGGCACCAGCCTCATGCTCACAAACAATTACTGAAAACTGCTTAGTGTTGAGCCAGCAACTGACCTCAGAACTGCATTTCACATCCTAATAACTCCAGGCAGCAGCTCTACCAAGTGGAGCAGCCCGACTGATGGCCGGGCGCTTTTCCTGCCCTTCAACAAGCACCAAGAAGCTGCTCCTGTGAACTTGTAGAGTGACTACCTCCCAGTGTGTGAGCTGTTCCTACAGTAAATAATATTAATTATCCAGATAACTAAGAATCCTCATGTTTAGTTTATTTTGCCTCATGTAGCTGGAAGCTTACTTTCCTTTCTTTTTTTTTAATAATCTTGCAAAACACAGACACTGTTAGTAGAGACTCGATATTCCGAGCTCTTGGGAACATATAGCTAAAAGCACTTCTGCCATCCAGTGGGTCTCCTTTAGTATACAGCAAATATACTCCCTCCCTCCCTCCCTCTTCTATTTATTTTTCTCTTTTTTCTTTCTCTCTTTCTCACTCTTTCTCTTTTTCTCTCCTCTCCTTCATCTCTCTGTCCGGTATTTCAGCGTTGAATACATATTTGGCTCACAGAATGCTCAGAGTTCTGGCCCAGCCAAAGGCTCTGGCCTTCTCTCTTCCCTTCCCTGTGGCAGCTCTTTTCAGCTGTTACATCTGTAAATGACTGGTGCTTTCACTGGTGGCCTACTGTGCTCAGTGGGAACATCTGTATTATTTAAAGTGCATGGAGGAAATAGTTACAAGACTGCTCGGAGGTCCTGAATGTTTACTTGTGAGGTTTAAAGAGCTTAGGACACTTTGGATGAAGCCTGATGGCAGGAAGGTGGGAAGCTGTCCATCAGGGCTGGTGGTGGGGGCATGGCATTGCTGCAGGGTGCTGCCCCACAGGCAGACTGGTGCCCAGGCACCTCATGCAAAGCCATAAAAGCACCTGACGAACTTTCAGAAAACTGCTTACAGGAAATGACTCATCCTAGGCTGACATTGGACCTCACAAATGAGGTCTGGGCTAATCCCACCATGTCAGGCAAGGTGCCCAGTGCTGCCTGTGATTAGAGCACTTCAGGGCTCACATTTAAAGTCCTATTTGCAGGTGCAAAATTCCACAGGTAAGTGGGTTACTGGGCGCTTTGCGACTGGTCTGTTCTCCTATTAGTCAATTAAAACATATCCTGTAGATTCTCAGTCACCTTTAGGCACCCAAGGAGAAACTTGTGACTGACATCCCTGTCATAGGGCCATTGGTGGCAGTCACCAAGGACCCAGGCTGCATGGACACCACATCCTGCTGGAGCTCAGCTGGTGTTGGGAGGCTCCTGCTCCTGGCCAGTGTTTGCTTATACCAACTGGTGAAAGGGAAGGCATCTATGGGACATAAACTTCCATGTTTGAAGAGGATGAGCAGTTGAGTGGCTGGATAGAGAATTTTGCTGGAGCTCTAACAAGTATCAGAGATTTTAACTATAAAATCCTTCTACAGGGGAAGAAGGAAAGCCTGGATATTAATGAAAAATTTTAAGTAATTTGCGTACAATAAACTGCTCCAAGGGACATTTACTTGAGTGCAGTCATACATGCAGAATTAGAAAGTGCCAAAAATAAAATTACATCTTCAATCTTTATTTGGTCCCTTCATTCTCATGCATAATGCTAAGGATTTCAGCTGCAAGTTCATGGACCTTGTTCTTGTGCAATGTACACACCCGATGGCACTTCAGGAATCACCACTGCTCACTCCTAGAGCATTTCAGACCTGGATGTGTGTCCCCCGGTTTATCTGCTTTAGAGAGTCTGAATTTTTAATTGCCTCTATAGTACCCTCTGCTGTTCTTCCTGGTTCTTTGCAAGATCCCTGCAATAGGTGGGTTATTGTCGGCCCTGTTTCAAATAGGGGGCCATGGACCACAGCAGTGCTCAGAAGTGAAATTTAGCCTCAGGGGTCCGCTGTGAGGGCTGTTAGCACTGTGTACTTTTAAGACACTTGCTGTTTTCAGGTTCAGGTACTTTCACAGTTTAGATTTCAGAAAAATTCCCCACAAAATGAAGCCTGGGCATTATGGGTTACCACTGCAAAGCACAGTTCAAGTGAAATTCCCAGCTTCAGCCAGGAAGGCTATAGCACAAACAGGAAAAAAAGATATTTCTCCAACAGCATAAAAGCCTTAATTGTAGGACTCCTCTCTGCAGCATATTGCATCCTTCATTCCACTGTTCCCTTCTTCTGCACTATGGGCAGCAATGCTCTGGCTAACAGGCCCCTCACAACCCAGTCCAAGGCCATTCCTCAGGCCTATGAGCTGGTCAGAGGTAAAAGCTGCTTATGGGCTTCAGTCCGCAGCAACCAAACTCACCACTTCAGGAAAGGGCAACTCCACAGCAGCCACGTCTCTGCACAGTGGTGTGTCGTCCTTTCTGTACAAACACTT
Source organism: Manacus vitellinus (assembly GCF_001715985.3). Classification (NCBI taxonomy): domain Eukaryota; kingdom Metazoa; phylum Chordata; class Aves; order Passeriformes; family Pipridae; genus Manacus; species Manacus vitellinus. Next base: position 35,386,188 of record NW_021940535.1, read on the forward strand.
CAGCCTGACATTTCTTTTCCATAGACGTATTGCAGCTGTCTCCCTGTGGTGGGTGACATGAACTGCAAGGGGAAGGCTGCCTGTGTGCAGCATTTCTCCTCGCCTGTGGATCCTTGCCTCCAGTGAACCATGAGAGATGGTATGGCCTCAAAGGGAAAGATGCTGCTTTTCCCTAGAACTGCTCTGTAGTTATTCTCTGCTACTGGATGTGATTCTGAAGTCCAGGACGGTGCCACAGACTTGGCAGACAGCAAATAAAAACATGTTCAGCATAGAGAACCCACCCAGAGTGGTGGGTTGAACCCAGCCGGCAGCCAAGTACCTACACAGAGGCTTGCTGTCCCCGTCCCTCACAGTGGGATGGGGGAAAAAACAGAAAAAACAAAAGTAAGAAAATTTGTGAGCGGAGATAAAGACCGTGTAACAGATAAAGAAAAAAGAGGGGGAAAACGCCAGGAAAACTAAAGGCAATCACACACTATGCCCCACTGGGCACCCAGACAGATGCCCAGCTGGTGTCCGAACAATGGCCACCTTGGAAGCTTTCTTCTTCCTTTGCCTCAGTTTTTATTGCTGGTGATTGAGCTGATTAAGCATGACATTGCTTATGGAATGGCCCTTTGGCCAGTTCAGTTCAGCTGTCCCAACTGTCACCTCCAGTGTCTTTCCCACATCCAGCCAACTTGATGATGGCTCAGAGTGGGAAAGAAAAAGAAAGCTTTGATGCCTTGCAAGCACTGTTCAGCAATAGCCAGTGTGTCGGTGTGTCACCAATACTGTTTTAGTCACAAATCCAAAGCAGAGCACCCTAGGAATTGCTGTGAAGACAGTGAACTCCATCTGTACCAGACCCTGTGCATGAATCTTGGAGAGGTTCAGATGGGTACCTGGCAGCAGGGTGGAGGCCACGTGTGAGGTCTGAGAATGACTCACACTCAAAGTCCACGTTTTCCAAACTACGGGGATGGTTTTAAGCCCAGATCTCCCAACATAAGACACCCTATAGATTTTATGGGTGTCCAAAAAATGTACAAGCTAGAAAAGCTCTGCCTTTTTATATAACTAGCTTTATTGTACAGGGAAAAGTGAGTAATATGGGGAGTTTTTGCTGGCTGAAGTGTTCCATGTCCAGGACAGTTTTCCATCCTAGCTAATATTTAAATACTGCAAAAATACCTTGGCTCCCACCTACTGAAAACTATTACTATCATATTTTTAAAGTTTATTTTTCAAATTGGAGATGGCAATTACAAACATACTTTCTATTCCAGAAGTCCTTCTTTGATGATGCTTGCTGGAGTGCACGACAGGTTTGCTGCCCCCAGCTTTCCCCCTCAGCCCTTAGTGCCCTGCAGCTGGGCAGCTGTGGACGTGTGTGCTTGTACCACTCCTGCCTAACAGCATAAAGCACTTTCCCTGCTGCCTTAGGCTAAATAATATTGGACTGTGATCTAGGAGTGGTCTGAAGTGGGAAATTCTTGCATTGGTAGGATATGTGTCTATCCTGGCCAAACCCTGTTTGGTGTTCAGTTACTCTCAAAGTGACAAAGTTGAGTCTTGTATTTAAACAGAATTTCTTGGTTTTCATTTCATTGCCCATTGCTACTGGATAGCACTGAGGAGAGCCTGGCTCTGTCTTTGGTATTCCTGCCATCAGTAGTTTATACACACTGATGTGATCCCTCTGAGCCTTCTCCAGGCTGAAGAGTCCCAGCTCCCTCAGTCTCCTCTACTCATATGTCAGGTACTCCAACCTCTGCGTTGTCTTTGTGCCCCTTGGCTTGACTTGTTCCAGTAAATCCATCTCTCTTGTACTGGAGAGCCCAGAACTGAACATGGCACTGCAGAGGGATCTCTTCAGGGCTGGGCAGAGGGGAAAGATTACCTCGCCCAGAAAATTTAGCTTTATTATATCGAGTTATACTCAATGGTCATAAAAAGGATCCAAGAAAGTGATGGCCTGGCAGATGGGAGGTGAAGTAAAGACCAGAGCTCTAAACCAACGTATGAACAGCCCGATTGGGTCAGACCGGTGATCCTCTCAGTCTCCTACAGATCTTACTGAGAAAAATGGTATAAGGAATATGGCTCCAATCCCTGGAATAGCTTTTATTTCAGGCAAATTAAAATCCAGGGGCTTTTTGTGTCAGTGGCTTTATCCAGACCATTGATGAAATTGTCTGACTTGATATGAATAGTTTTTTATTTTTAGCTTCTAACAGCCTATATTTTGTAATATGACAGTATACCAGGGAAGAACATTTGAACATTTCTTTTGATTGTTTTATCCTTATTGTCTTATTATTTTACTGACTTTCTAGGAGTTCTTGTGTTATGAAGCATATAATTCTGTATTCAACCCCTCCATGTCACCCCTCATTTGACAGACTTCCCACCCCTAGAAATGTTCAAGGACAGGTTGAATGGGACTCTGAGCAACCTGGTCTAGTGAAAAGTGTCCCGACCGATGTCAGGGGGGTTGTAACTACATGATCTTTAAGGTCCCTTCCAGCCCAAACCATTCTGTGATTCTGTGATTCTCTAGTAGCTCTCCTCTAGCACCTCTGCATGTTTCAACATTTATAGTGTCTTGTCATCAAGAAGTCATCCTGTAACCCTAATAATCCTCATCACTCTACTCCTCATTTTAGTTCTGCTACAATCTATTTAAAACAGGGTGACTTAAGACAACATGCAGTCTCCAAGACACGTGCATTGGAGCAACACAGAGTGACATAATGGGAACTCCTGTTTTGTGCTCAGTTACCTTCAAAGTAAGTAAAAATATCCTAGCTACTTTTTTGATCACTGCTCAGTACTGTGCTGATGTTTTCAGAAAGTTATACACTGTGACTCAAAGATTTATTTTCTAAGGACTAATAGCTATGACTTTTTTTCCCCCTACTTTGCCGTCATTGACATTAAAGTTTCATTCCCTGTTTGATCGCCCAGTTAACCAAGACTGCCATACCCTTCTGCAACTTTAAGCTTGGTATTAATACTGATTGCACTTAATAATTTTGTAACAGCTGAAAACTTTTGTCAAGCTCCCTGGCAGCCTTAGCTAGGTCACTGAGGATTGTATTGAATGGTAAAATCCAGTGTGTAAGTACTTGTGGCAGCCCACTGACAGCTTCCTTCCACAGTGAAGGCTCTCCATCATTTCTGTAATTTTCTGCTTTCTAGCCTAAAACAGGGAGAATATGCCCTCTTAAGGTATCTCTTAGGAATCTGCAGTAAGCATTATGAAAAGTTTTTGACAAAAACCTTCCATCTGCTTCACCCTTACCCACAAAGCTTGTAAAATCCTATAGATGTTTCCACCAGATTCATAAGGCATGACTTCCTCAGGAAGAAATGCATGTAGAATCCTCCTTAGCACTGCTCACACAGTTTCTCCTGATGTTGCCAGGTAAAAACATTAGATTTGTTGCTCTCTAGATCTCAGCATCACCCCAGAGCCTTTTTCTGAGAGTCTGAATTTATACAGCCCATTGACTGTTCCTCTGACAGCAGATGCATTGCACTGCAAATTAGCAGTTTCATGCTGAGTTGCTACAGAGCTGTTTGATGGTTCCCATTCTGCCTTCTCCTTTACCTGTCAATGTATTGATTTGTTTCAAAACCTTTTCAGTTTGAGATTGTTCTTCAGCTGTCTCAGGGGGCTCCTTCACCTTTTTCTTAACGAGCTGCATTCATCCAAGTTTTTTCCTATGGCCTTATCTTGCTGATTAATCCTTCTACTTCTTGACTGTCTTGCTTTAAGCTGCTCTGAATTTCCAGCAGACATCATGGTTTGGATGTGTTTGGAAGTGTTTTTTTATTAGTAACTGGCCTCTTGAACTGGTATTTGGTCTATCCCACTAGAGATCGACTTTGCAATCGCTCCAAGGTCAATTAGGTGTATATATTAGGTGTATTGAAAAATTTCAATTTTCCTAGTTTCTCATTTGGACATGACTTCTCTTAGCTTCTAGTAGTTCCCTTCACTGTCCTTTCAAATTTGAGTGTGGCTTTTTGTTTGTTTCTTTGGCTGTGGGTTTTGGGGTTTTTCCCCTTCCATTTTCTTCCCCTTCCCCTTGCCCTTCCCTTTCCCCTTCCCCATCACCTGCTGACTGATGCCCAGCCTGTTCCTGAGTTGGAATTAGCCCCTCCTGGCCAACTCCCCCAGTTTAGACACTGGGCATGATGTCCTGGGGTGTGGAATACCCCTTTGACCAGTTCAGGTCAGCTGTCCTGGCCATGCTCTGTCCCAACTAACTGTGCCTCTCTGCTCACTGGGCATGAGACACTGAAAAGTTCTTGATTTAAGGGTAGTGCTGCTCAGCAACAACCAACACATCAGTTTGTTATCAACATGATTCTCACACGGAATCCAAAACACAGAACTGTGCCAGATACTAGGAAGAAAATTAACTCTATTCCAGATGAAACTAGGATATTAAATGTCTCAAAAAATCTCATTGTGTTTAATCAGCATTTTCAATTTTTTAGCTTCTGGGGTTTGTTGGTTTTCATGTGAGGTTTTATTTATTTCTTTTGCTTTGTTTTGTTTTTTTGGTTGGTTTTTTGTTTTGTTTTGTTTTGGGTTTTTGTGTTTTTTGGGTTTTTTTTGTGGTGGTTTGTTGGGTTTTTGATATTGTTGTTGTTGTTGTTATTGGGTTTTTTGTTTTGGTTTGTTTTGGTTTGTTTTTTTAATTTCTGTCCACTTCTGATGAAAGCTTTATTCAAATGGACTTCCACATAATTTTTCCTTCCTAGCTTTATTTTGAACTTTAGTACATGCAGCTGCTATATCCTCTTCACCACTAACCTCTCCACTTTCCTCACAGGCTGTAAATTACTTGGCGCTCTGTCCTTCGCGAGATCTGTTCTTAGCTTTTCTCTCCTCTAACCCATAATTCTCTAGCTGCCTTTTCCTGTAGGTAGTAGAGCTCCTATACACCTAATTGACCTTGGAGCAATTGCTTTGAACTTCATGGCATCTATTTCAGAGATGAAGAAAAGCTTTCTGATGAAAGCTTGCCATTTTCCCCCAACCTTATTAGATGGACTAATAAAATACAGGGACTCTATCCACAAACCTTGACTTACACTGTCATCAGATGAACAGGCACTGTAGGATGTTCCCCACACAGATTGGGAGGGAACAACTTCACCATCAGGGCCTGTCCTACCTCCCCCAGACAGGGAACAGGTCAGGCTGGTGTGGAAAGATGGATGGGGAAGCCCCAGCAGGCACCTCCACCCCAAGGTTTCAGGCACCTCCATGGGGAAGGAGGTGCCTGATGTAGAGGGTTTCTGCTCTGATCAGGAAGAAAAAAGTAGATAAGGCCTTCCACAGCCTCACATTCTCTGGCTCTGGTTCTCATGGTGGACTTTAACCACATCAATATCTGCTGGAAGGAGAGCACACTCTTGGAGGGTCCTGGAGAGCACTGATGAAAACTTCCCGACCCAAGTGACAGAGGAGCCAGCAGTGAGAAGTGCTCTGTTGGACCTCACACTTACAAACAAGGGAAGGCTCACTGGGGATGTGGAAGTCGAAGGCTGCCTTGACTGCAGTGACCAAGAGATGGTGGAGTGAAGTATCCTGAGAGAAAACAGCAGGGTGAAGTCCAAGATCCCAACCCTGGCCTTTAGGACAGAAGACTTTGGCCTCTCCAGGGATCCTCTTGAAAGAGTCCCATGGGACAGAACCCTGCAGGGAAGAGGGATCCAAGAAAGCTGCTTGATATTCAACAATCACATTACTTATGCTTAAGAACAATCCATCCTAAAGAACAGGAAGTCAAGCAAAAATGTCAGGAGGCCTGTGTGGATTGTTACAGAGTTGCTGGCAAAACTCAGACCTAAAAATGAGGTATGCAGAAAGTAGGATCAGGGTCAGGTAACCTGTGAGAAATATAAAGACGCCATCTGAGCATACAGGCATGGTTAGGAAAGAGCCAAAGCCACCTTGAGTTGAGTCTGGTAAGGAATGACAAGAACAACAGGAAAAGCCTCCATAAATATATAAGGTGAAAAAAGACCAGTGAAAATGTGGGCCTTCTGCTGAAAGGGGCAGAGGTTCTGGTGACACAGGACATGGACAAGACTGAGGTACTTTATGTCTTCTTCACCTAAGCCTTTGCTAGAAAGATACAACTTCAGGAATCCCCAGAGACCAGGGCAAAAGACTGGAGCAAGAAAGGTGGACCTTTGCTGGAAAAGGACCAGGTCAGATAATACTTAAGCTAACTGGACATACATAAACCCCTGGCCCCTGACAGAATGCATCCCTGAGTGCTGAGGGAGCTGGCTGATGTCACTGTAAGGCCACCTTTAAGTGTTCCTTCCCTTTCTTCTGATGATTTTCTTTTTTCCAAGCAAAACAACAGGCATCATGGGCTTCTCAAAATAGATCAGAGTCCCTCATATTCCATATCATCAGCCTCCATTTGGAGACTTGCACTTTACTGCTTTGCACTTTGAGATATGTTGACATTAAGGTAAGATATTACGTGGGTAAAATCCTACATAAATAAATTCTGCAGGGTTTATTTGCCTGCAGTCTGAATGGAGCCTGCAGGAGCTGTTATGGGGGTAAGAAAGAGAAGCAAAAGTGCCCAAGGACTGAGAAAAGACAGATTGGCACAGGCATGGATATAAAAGACTTGGAAAACCACTATTTTATGCATGAGACAAAGCAAAACACTGAGCTAGCCGTCTACCTTTGTTCAAGCTCCTTTCCATGTACACAAAGCAATTTCAAATGGAGGATTTGCTTTTTTGTATCTCAAATATTATTTCTGTTCATCCAAGAAGCCCTACCCCAAATGTACTGTATATCACTGGGGACCTGCTCCACACTCCAAATGTTTTTTTCATGTAATAAATACTTGACATTTAGAAAAATCGCTTCCAAATTTACACAGTGCAGAGCTCACAGTTTGAGATTACCCTCCAAACACCCTGAAGTGCCAGGCGCATAAATAAATATCTTCGCAAATAGATTCTCATTTATTAGTTTTGCAAGTGTATTTTGATTTCTTGGAAATGGGTGATTATTACAGGAAGACAGAAACACCTCTGGTTAAAGTTAAGAAAATGCAGGGAAAAAGCCAATAAAAATGTTAAATTCTCTCCTTGATCTTTTGATCTGTTTTTTATCTTTGTAATTTAAATTTCATGATAATGGTACTCTGCATCTAAACTGTCCAGTTGTGCTTTATGTCATGGCCAACCAAGCATAGATCAAGTTGTGGAACCGTAGCAAGAGATAAACTGCAGTTTTTAGGGAGAGGAAATGCTGTCTGTCTGTAGGTCACACATGATCTCCATCATACAGGACATAAACAGATCTCAAGATGTACTATCTACCCCCATAACACTACTGGGAGAGGATCAAGCATTGTTGGCCACATTTTGCAGGGGGAATAATAGAGGACTAAGGGCTTGGCCATGGAAAAATCTGGGGACTGCTGTCTACTTTCACTACATGAAGATCGAAAAGATCCCTCCAAAGGCATCCTTCCCTGTTAACTGCAATGTCTCACCTCATTTCCAGCTGTATGGAAAAAGATTCCTGATAGCCATGAATTGGTTGGCATCCCTTCTCACTATCACCTATGGATGGTTCCTGTGCTGCACAGGCTGGAGTACTGATGCAGTTAACGGTGCCATGCAAGGATACAACCTTAATCAGTGAGCAAGGTGATCTTTTGATGCCAAAACCTAAACCTCTTGTTCAAATTGGCTCTCTTTTGTCAGTGGAGGCATAAGAGCACTGTGATAGATGGGATAAAGGGCCTGTTTCTCACTACAGAAGGTGGCTGTATCAGCCCAAATGGTTACCCTGGGGCAGGCTGTATGGGCCAGGCTCTTCTTCAGTACAGGCTGAGCCTGAGCAGCCAAAACCACAAGGGACCAGGGATCCTTGGACATGTGCTCAGAGCCCTTGAGCCCAGGGCCTTCAGCTCAAGGACTGTGTTTTTCCATGAAGTCCATGAGTCAGTAGCAGCAATAACCATGATGATTACAGACTTTTGTTTTGGTCTGGGTGTGCCACAACACTGTTTCTTGACCAAGTCAAAACTTTAGTGAAACTAAAGTAGTTTGATGCTTTTTTTGGTAAATGACAGGTGAAACCGTGTGGAACATGAGTGTGGGTGTCCCTGCACAGAATCATGCTTTTACCACTTCTTACCTTTCTCTGAGTGTGGATATCCAGATTCAAGGACTACGCTGCCCACTCAAGCTTCATTATATCCTCTTCGTAGTGTTGTATTACACTGAGAACTGGCTATTACTTACCTCCAGTTTTTGGTTCCCTCAGGAAGATCTAGCCCATGGCTTAACCAAAGCCCTGCAGACTCACAGTTACTTTATGCCTTGCTAATGAATTTATCCAAGTGAAGCAGTGACAATCCCTAAGTGAAAGCAGTTTTACTTGCATTGCTAGATTGCTGAACTAAGCTAAAGCCAAAGTACAATCGGATTAAACTACTTTTAATGTATCTATTCAGGGCTGCACAACAGTTCAAGTATATAAATCCAATACTGATTTCTGTGAACATTTGATAAAGAGCTTTTACATTCTGATTAACTTTTTGTGACCATGAAAATTGTTTTAGAGGTCAAAGAAATTAAGTTCACTATGTTTGTTATTCGCATAGGTGAATCTATCCCTATTCTCTTTCAGAGAATCCTTATCAACCTGATCTCATCATATGCTATTTCTAAGTGATGTTATAGTTACTATTTCCCTGTTCACAGCTTTGTGTGAATAGGGTAGATGGTAGCTCAGTCTGGGGTTGTATCTGCATTTCACCCATTCCACAGTCCCTCAGGGTGGAACACTGAATTATGGGCCAGCACACTGAAGAGGGTGGCCCAGCTAGTCACCCTACACTCTCTTCATAAAGCATGGAATCTAGGGCATGATTTATCACATCCCAATGAAGACACCTAAAACAAGTCAGATGAGTTATACTCCACTTCTCACCAAGACCGCAAAGGGAATCCACAGTGGTGACTTTGAATTGCAGTGATGACACCTACATTCAGTTTCATGGAAACCACCTTTGCTGTCGGAATGCATCTTCTTCAGTTCACTGCTAGACTGCACAGCACTGAACTCCTCAGCTGGGCCACACTACCCCCTCTTCCTTTTCTTTTCCCCTGGTCTGAGGTCACTTTGCAGTGATCTTTCATCTCATCTGATCTCTTGCTGTCTGACTTTTGAAATTAATATCCTCAGCAAATCATTCAGCTCCTGCAGAGCATATACAACACAATCAGTATAATTACTTCACGTCATACCTCAGTTGTCACTTCACTTTAAAGGACTGAGAGTAAGATGAACTTGAAAAGTGCTCTAAGTTAATGTTCTTAGAGTTTCTATTTTAGACTCTACTGAAAAATGCTAAATATATTCAGAAAAAGAGATTTCATTCTAGAAATTATTATCTGTATTGCAGCAGAGTGAATAGGGCCAACAGAGTTCAGAGCTCTATGATTAGGGCACTGTAAAAGAAACATTCAATGTAGATTGGGAAAGTGCAGGACAGGAATGATGGGACTGATCTAATAAGTGTAGGTTTTTATGATGTAGAAATTTATATAAAAAGTAGTCACCCTGACTGTGAAGTAGACTCCTGTACTTATGGATCATGGGGCTGGGCATACAAATCTCCCTACCTTGAACTGGAGACTGGTTGGTGAGATGAATCTCAGGCTATTTCCTTCTGCCATCTTGCTCGGCCTTACAGCAAGGTGAGATGCACAGGGACACTGGTAGATCTGTGTCACAGCTGCTAGTTCTGCCTCTCACTCTGGCCCATTCAGTGCTTCAACATGTCTGGCTTTTTAAAAATAAGTTATTTTATACTATCATTTGATGAAGATCCAGCTTTAAACTGGAGATCTTAAAAATCCTGTATTTTTGAAAAGAGAACCAATTAATTTAAAATCTATCTAGGGTAAGAGTCCTTTTGCTTCTCTTTTATATCACAGTCCAGCTTTAGGACATTTACTGAGGCAGCATGCTGCCACCTGCCTCAACTCCTTCCTCTCCTACAGGTGATTCAGACCCATCATTGCTACATTCCTAGCAGGAGTCCTAGGCACATCACAGGGCTGGGTGGGGGTCAGTAGTAGCCCACGGGCAGGAGCTGTGCCTGTGTTTTGTTAGAGGGCAGAGAAAGCAGGAGGCTGCAGCCCACTCCCGGGGTCCCGCCTGGGCTCACAGTAGGTTTTGCACAATGCATATTGTTCAAGGGGAAGTATCAGTATTAGAGGGGCAGTTCAAATTGAGGGACCTTTTCTGAGTGATTTTACTCCATTAAAACTCCACACATGTAATAACAGAGCAATGTTTGTCCTTACAAAGAAGATTAAAAGCTAAAAAGATGTCCCTGCAGGTTTGGAGTTACACAAGCAGAACTGCACTTGGAATCCAGTCAGATTATTTTTTCCCTACAAGTCTCTCAAATTACTTAGTAAAAGTAATTTCAAACATGAAAGTTATTCCATTTCTAATGCTTATATCTTTTTCCCAGCACATTCAGCATTTCTTCCTCCAACAACAGTGGTAGGATGTGAGCTTGTGGAATAATTCAGCTTTGTTTGCCTGGGCTGTAGAAAACAGACAGCAGTTTAAATTCAGTCCTCAGTGGGCTCTCTCTTTTATCCCTTATATGATAAAAGATCTGCATTGCTATACTTAAAAACTAATGCCTTCATTATGGTATCTCCATTAACCAGATGGTTCCATCTATCAGTCTGCAGAGGCCATGAGACCTTAAAATTCCTATTCACTATTAATTTGCTGTGGTGCAGTGAGAATGACACAGACACTTGATACAGGATGGGAGAAGCAAGCTAAAACTTAGCTGTGTATCTCAAAACCCAGGCACATGTAGTAACCTGAACATGGGCATACTGAGATTTGTGAGAAGGAGGCAACCTCCCCTCAGTTTTTAAAATTCTGACCACTTCCTCAGCCCATATGTGTATTTTTCCAGCTGCTGGCTGTGCTCTGGCTGTGACTCCAGCTTCTCTAGTCCACTGCATGGCTTTCAACTTGTGGAGTTTGGCCGTTCTCTTCTCCTGGACTAACCCAGTGCCCTCATGTTTTAACATCTTTACATGACACTTTTTGCCTAACAGTATTTTGAGCCAAGAGGAAAACCCAACCTGGTCTTGGACAATATCATTGCTCATGGGAACATTCCTTCTTAAGCCCTTCTAACACCAGTGACCATGTGTTTCCACAGCAGGAGTGCCATCTTGACGGGAGATGCTCTGCCTCTAGGAGAACAGTTTGTGCTTGGTGTAATCCAGAGGTACAACAACTGTTTGACAGGCACAACCTCAGTACACAGTGGCTTTCCTCCCACTCTCCTCTTGCCCAGCTGCCTTTTCCCAGACTGCTCCCCTTCTAAGCAAGAGATGAGGAAAAGGCAACGCTTTGTCTAGGGCAGCACTCAGTTATTCTGCATTTGAACCAAGCAGTTCTGATCACCAGGCAGTGTTGCTCTGTCAACATTTGGCTGTTCATAAATATTTGAGATGGATAAGCTCAATCTAAGACACCTACTTTCCACGGCAGAAACCACACTTCTGCTTTAGAAACTGCTCTGAATATGAGTACACATTTGCATCTGCATCACTTATATATGCAATTCCAGATGTCAGCACAACAAACAAAAGAAACTTTTTGATTTTGATCATCTGTAAAAGACTCATACACTATGGGAAGGAGGGAGGCCACAGAGATCCAATCTTAATCTTTGGGCAGAAGCCACTTGATGGTCTGTGAGGCCAAATAAAAGTTTTCAGTTCTAACCCTCTGTTCCGTCTGCAATAAAATTTGCCAATTGCAGCTCAGTCCCTAGAGGGCCCTAAAGGATAATAGTCCTCCTCACAAAACAGCTGCATGTACATATTTGACCTGATTTAATGAGGCAGTCAGCTTCTATTTGGAGAAGTCGCAGTAAGTAGCACAGAAGTTATACGGCTGCCTTCTGTCCAAAAGTAAAAAGTAAGTGCTTGGAGGGAAAATTCTTTCTCTGAACTTTATCTTTTTGAAATTTGTTCACTGTAAGTATCTGTGTATGTGACAAAAACCTATATTAAGAAAAAAAAACCACATAAGACACTAAAACGTGTAGAAATCTACTAGATACACATCTATCAGACATGCATTCATGGTATTTTGCATGAAAAACTTTTGCATCAGTGGTTTTAACATTTTTCAGTAATCATTGTTTTCAAAATGTTCAGTTATTTTTAGAGATAGTTTTCAAATGTGTTTGGTTCCTTTCCTCATTTGATTTTTCTTCAATAAATAATTTCCGAAAAGTATTTCAAGTCATTTGAAGTAACAAGAGAAGATGGTTAACTGTGTTGCCATTCAAGAACAGGAAAGACTGAAATCACATGGAGATATTATTTAAGCAACAGATACTCATACACACACCAGTGCCCCAACCCCCTCTCTTCTACCTGCTTTTAAGCACAGTTTGCTTTTTTCCTTGCACAATTTTAAGGAACTGTCTGCCTTCCTACTGTCAGTTGCTAATACTGCTGCAGAAGAATCAGACTAATGCATTTTCTGTGCTGCTGCCTCAGAAGACTGATTTCTGATTGCTTAGTCACAGGAGTTCACAAAAGAATAACACCCCCACAATTATGCCTAATAAGTCTTTATTTCCAAACAGAAATTGCAAAAATATTCTATTACAGAATAGGTAACAAGTACAGAATTCTAAGTATGCGTTATAACAGTGAAACCATTGACTCCTTGACAAAAAATCATCAGGCACTTAAAACATGAAAACAAAGTACAAATTAAATGAGCTGTAACAGATGACTCAACAATACAACTTTATCTTGGTTTTCTGTAATAAAAGCACACACACAGCTGAGGGGCTCCTGCCTCCTCCTAAACCCTGTGCAGAGACATTTCTATATTACGCTGCACACATTCTACTCGGACAATATCAAGTTCACATCTGAAAACATAAATTAAGTTCAGCATTGAGAGAATTTGAGGAACCTTTTTGGAACAGCAGTAGCAGAGCCTACACTAGCAGCTTCACACAGAGCTTGGAGCATGTGGAGGAGCACAGTTGTACCAGCTCCATGGGGAATAAGCTCTGCTTTGATAATTGCACTGAAAAGAATGGAGCTAAAATGAATGCAAACAATACACATTTTAAGAGACAATAAAACTTCTGGGCAAAAGCTATCATGACAACTTTATGGAATTACATTTTAACACATGGAACAGTCTCTGAAAAGAAAAACCACACATTTGCCATCCCTTAGGAGCAGCCCTGTGCAGGACCTCTCCATTCACCTGTCTTCTCACTTGCAGATCTTGAACTAAATTAGAAGCAGAGGTGGCCTCTTAGACCCATCTTAGAAAGGTAGACCTAAGAAGCAAGTGTCCAAATGACTAGTGAAAATACTCCTCCAGAAATCAGTCAGATACCCTTAAAATTATTTTGGCTTGCATCACCGTTTTTTAGGTGACATTATGTAACTTCCCACACACTTTACTCTGGTGGCATAAAATATAATGAATATTTAAAATAATTTTAATTAGGCACTCAAAGAAAAGAATATCAAGAATATTAACATGAAGAATACATATGAAGCTACTATATAAAATGTGCATATAAAACATGCAGAAATGTTAGTTGTTATACTTCAGTGTCACAAGAATTTAGGAATGGGTTTGCATTGTAAGCACTGACAATAAGTACACCAAGGAGGAGGTGTTTCTAGGGAAACATCACAGCCAATTCAAGAGCTGAGAAGCCTAGCAGGTTGTTGAACTACAGACTTGCTGTGAAGAATCTCCTCTTGTCAGGGACTAAAGTGAATAGTGAGGAATTTAAAACCAGCAATATTGTCTTAGAGTAGGCTATCCTGTCACCACCATTAGCATGATTCATTCTGATGGGCTCTTGCCTTGATACCATGAACACATGGTGGGATCATTAAATACTTCCATCATGCATTGTGAGTTTTCTCCCTCACTGGAGAAAAGGGATGAAAAAAGATGAGACACAGCAGTACTAGGTGTAGCAACAAACACTGATGTATTGCTGAAGGTACATCAGGATTTAGCAAGAGACAGACTTGACTGTTCATTTGATTGCAACACGAGGATCCCACTCCTTCTTGTATTGCACAGCCAGACTCTTTTCATCCTTAAACTAGTATTTGCCAACACCTGCTACAAAAGGGCAGTTATTGTTTGTGCACAGAATGACGTGAGCTCAATTATCACACACCACAGTACTACATTTACTCCCTGGTCTATAGGAAACTCAAGCTGGTGTACTCCTACCACGTTAAGCTCTTGCATTGCTGGAATTTGCTTGACACCAAGAGCATACTCACAGGCTGCTACTGCAGCTGGACCAGTGCACGATCACCCAGTAACCTGGGGTCATTCCCTTGGTGAGCTGGCATTCCCAGAATAGGAAGGTACTGTGAAATGCGCATTTATGAAAGAAGACCACTAAATAATATCAATAGTTCCTTTGTTTAGTGGCATGCTGCAGAGTGTTTCATGCTCTACTTGATCATAATGATAATTTTGAGCCAATTAAGAAACACTTTATGAAAATCTGGAACAAAGCTTAATAAATATAAATCTGCACACTTGTTGTATGCTGTAGCTGGAAAACCTAATGGATTTCCCCATGCTACCCTGAGAGATCAGCAGCCTTTGAAACTCAGAGAAGGATAATTTTCTTGCTTAAAATGACAGAATTCCAAATAAAGAGAGTTGGGTTTCTATGGTAAATACCCATCCCCTTGTCAGTGTTGCTGGCTAGCAGACCTAGAGATTAAAGAAACCAGCTGCTGAAGTACCACAAGAGGAAGGATTACCTGGCTTTGAATATTTCAGACTAAGATACATTAATGAAAAGGCTCATGTGCAAGAAGTCTGCTGCTCCAGAGTGTGCAACAAGCAGCTATCAGCTATTTTACATTGAGTTGTTTCAGAATAAAGCACTCCAGAGAATATTCCTTGGGCTTGATCTCACACAGACTCCTGTACACAAGTGGATGTGTGCTTTGTGCACCTGAGAGTCCCTGGAGAAGCTGCTGCATGGATATTCAGGATCTCCCTCCACAGATTTGTCCCAGGTCAGCAAGTGACAGGACAAAAAAAGATTGCTATGTCAGGCTGTAGCTCCATCACAGAGTCTGTGCAGGCTCAAGGTGTACATGATCAATTAACCCAGACCAATTAACTTATCCAGATACTTGCGCTGAACAAAATCAAATAATACATAACAGCAGGAATATTTTGCTACTAATTTTGGGATCCACAGAGCGTTCTAGGTCACCTAGATAATTTAGTTCCCTTTCTCAAATCACACAGGACAGAGAATTTCATCTTGTTTCAAGCATGGTGCTAAGGTCAGTCATCTCACTACTGTACAAAGGAAAGAAAATCAAAGTGAGAGTAACTGGTCTCAAACCCTCTAGACCTCATGCAGCTCTGTTCTCTGCAGATGCTGTTTGAGATGCTAGGATTAGAAGTGATTGATAGCAAAGGCATGCTGAATAATAAGCAAGTTTATATAAGTTTACCATCAGTGAACTGAGAATTTTTTATACTTATCATTTCTGAATCTTTTTGTGGTGAACAGCTTGTTAAAATGACTGTAATTGTAAAGAGAGAAGGGGGAGCAATAATCAAGCAGTGTAAACACCTAGAGTTCTTAGTGTAGGTACCTTCATCATCTTTTGGCACCACAGGGAGAGACGGGCTCCTGCCCACCAGAACAGCTGTCATGCTGCGATCCCCCCTTGCAAGAGCCCATCTCTCCCTTCTGACCAGGAAGATCCCCAGAGGTTTTTACTTCTGCACTCAGGGAACCACTGGACCTGCCCAACAGCTGTCAGATAACAAATGGCCCCTGTTGTGTTCCTATGATCCCACCTGCATGGTCTCATCTCTTCCTTTCTTTTGAGTCTGAATTCCTCTGGCTCTCTTAGCATGAACAAATTTTCTCTTTCTGTTACCATGTTAGGGTTTTGCCATCTCAGTGTGCCACAACAGCTGAGTGTAGGATCAGGCAAGAGCCAGAGACAGCACAAAGGAAGGGGTGCAGCACAAGAATGAGAACTGGACTGTGTAGCCAGGCATTACAGTTTAAGTCACCATGCAGCTACAGACCAAATTTAGCACCTCCAGTTAGGCAACATGAATATCCCACCAAGCTGCCTTCCTTGAAGTGTAAACCAAGTCACTTAAAGTATGTTTTACTATGCTGCAAGCATAGCAGCATTTGATTCATAATCACACAAATTCCCTAACAGACACTACACAGGACTAAATAGTACTCCATGGGGAAAGACAAGAAACCAACTCAAGGCAGCACTGGATCCTAAAGGAAGATGCAACATTAGAGATTAAGGGGAGAAGAAGGAATAAAAGCAGCCAATCAGGCTTTAATGTAATAATGCTGTGATGCAGTCATGTGCAAGGACACTGTCAGCCTCTGTAGAGGTACAATGGAACTATTAGCATGTTGTCAGTGTCTCTATATTTAGAAAACCATTTAATCTCAATATTCATTCCACAGCATGTGACAGCAGTGGAGGCCCACAAACCCTAAAAATGAATATTCCTCATGTGAAATAGAGGGAACTGAAAGGTCCTTCCTAACTTTTAGACAAGAATCCTTAATCAAAACTGTAGTTGGCTCAGTCTTGCAAAAGTGTCATAAGCATTCTGAGCCAGATACAAAACCCATTTATTCAACATTAACCTGGCACAGATGTAAAATAAATGAGAGATAATTTATTCAGCTACCCAGGAAAACATAATTTCCCACAGTGAGTGTACTTTAGCAAGTCTTGATCAATCTAACTCTACCCTGTCACACAGAAATGCCACTATTAGCTTTCCAGTCTGTGCACAAATTAACACAACCCAGCCACCAAGCACACAGCACCAGTAGCTATAATAAAGCTGAGTACAAGGTCTGCACTCTTGTAGAGAAAAGTGGATGCAACTAATATCTCATAATAACTTCATGTCTGGAGCAAGGCCTGAGGTTCTTAATCTAAAGCCCAACAGGGCATATTTTTATTCTAGAAGGAGTTAAGAGCATTCTGTAGAACAGGGTAAGAAAGGCTAACAATTCCTCCATGCACTTCTTATCAGTCCTATGCTCCACACAAATCACTGAGGGCTTTGAGAGCATGAAAGATCAGGTCTTCAGGTCAACGGCAAGTTTAAACTCTGTGGAAACAGTGCTAAAAAGTCAAAGTGTCTGTCCATGCTACAGAGCTTTCCATTTGCTCTCATTTGAGTGCTACATCACATTTCTTCAGTTAAGATCTTTCCTCATCAAGGAAGCTAGAATAACTTTCTTCTGTTTGGTTAAACCTCTCTTAAAATGTATTCCAATAATCTTTCCAGTTACCAGTACATGTGTGTTTTAAATAACATAGCTGCACAGAAATAGTCCAGGCACACAGTAACAGCTCTTCATGGTGGGTCATGGTACACTATTTAGATTTATTCACTGAGATAATGCAATATGGTGCTAACTAACAAGTGTCTCTGCTGCAAATAAATTTCACTTTCTCCTCTCCCCATCTTCAACTTCACACAAGCAAGTTTTGTCCCTTTACTCATGCCAAGTATTTAACTGAATTTAGCCTGAGCAATAAATGATGCTCTTTGCATTATCTCTACGTACACATGGAGCACTTAGAATCATAGAATCAGTTGTGTTGGAAGGGACCTCTGAGATCATCAAGTCCAACCCTTGATCCACCACTTGAAACTGTTCTGGACACAACAGATGCAAGAACCTCTAAAAGATGTATGAATTTTCCCCAAGACAAACCATGTAGCTGCTACACAGCCAAGATCATCCCACTGCGCTGGAATAAGCTACGGTCCTTACCTGAACACAGGTGTGCCTTTGAAATATGGCATATTTTTTCTCAACCTGGGCTGTTTGCATCACCCAAAGGACAACTACATCACTTTGCACAGCTTCCAGCTACAAACACTCAGGGGCAGTCCATGTGAGTGATGTATGGCATAGGAGGAGCTCTTCTGGGAACAAATTTGTCTCTGATCTATAACTAGGATGTTGCAGTAGGCAACCATCCATAACACTCATAACGTGGATACAGGTTCTTGCAGCAGCCAGCTCTCTACACATAAGTAGCAGGTGCCTGTGGCCAGAAAATGACAAAAATCTTACTACTGGTGAAGAAAAAATGTGGATGTGTGGTGCTGGAACCAGAACAGATCAGAGTGAATCAAACTATTGTGCTTGCCTCTTTCAGTCACCAGCTGGTAATGCAGATGGACCCATCGACTCAGTTCTGCTATTTTGTTTCTGTTAAAAGCCCTACTGACATTCAGAGGTTCACACGTGTATTAGTGCCATCAGTTAATGCCCCAAAGCACTATATATTTTTTAAAACCCCTTATTTTTGGAAATTGACTTTACTGCTGATATTTGCAACCAGGATTTATGGACACTTCTGCTGGAGTAGGAGTAGTACAGGCTTCTGATATCATTATGATATCATTATCATGGAAATGGATCCAGATGTTGAATGTGTCTCAACCAACAGACCTGTAACCATAATGATTGATTCTAATACTTTTGGGAGTGTTTACGTGATTATAAAACTGCTGCAAGGTAAGCTTTCAAATATTACAACACTAAAGTAATGCTCTTATGAACTATCAATTCAAAAGGTCTTTTTGAACCTTATTTTATAAAGTTCAATTCATTTAAGTGGGAATAATTTTGCAGATATAATCCTCAAGGAGTGGAATACTGAAAGCTCTTTAAATCAGTTTATTTGGAATTTAATGCTGCACTAGCAAAAGGAGTTTTAGTAAATAAAATACCTGAAAGTATCTGGCTGTAAAAGGAGGAGAAGGACACTATCTTTGAACTGAGCATTCAAAGGATACTCAAAAAAAGTCAGTGAAACTCTTCTTTTAACAGAATCTGGTTATTACAATTTTTTGTTTGCTTGGTTGGTTGTTGTTTTTCTTTTTCCTGCAGTAGAACATACAAGCATATAAGCAGTAACATACAAGCAGCCATAGCTAGGGCACAACTGCTTGTCACAGCTCCTGCAAATGTTAATGTGATTCACTTTCTTTCGTTGCAGAATGTTGCTCCACATGTATCCTTGGACCATATGGAAAACTGAAAGCTCAAGAACTTCATAGGTTATAAATTAAGTGAGTGTAGTCACTTTTCTCATATGCCCCGGTATAGAAGAGTTTGGGGTTGATTGTAAGAGGAACATTCTTCTAATAATGCTTACTGCAGTTTCCTTATCTGTAGTTGCATATTGATAAGAGCTATACTAGGTGAAAAGAAATAGAAGAAATTAAAGGTTTGGTACCTATCATCTTTCTAATGAAAATTCCATCTCATGTATCAGCCAAGACACACAGTTGGGATGGCAGGAATATGTGCAAAGTCATGCCCTACCAGGACTCTGGGGGTTGTAGCATAAAACCTAGTTCATTGTCCTCATTTGGAGCTGAACTGGACCTTAGACAGGAACACAAGCAAGAAGAGTGGTTTATAAATAACTGTACAGCTCTGGTCCTTCATACATGTGTTCCCAAAATTAACATCACTCACATGAATGATCCTATTAAACCCACAGCATCATTTATTGCTCACAAAAGGAAAGCCCATTAAATCCACAGCATTACCTATTGCCCACAAAATGAAAGCCCATAAACCACTTGACTATCTCTAACCTGAGGGATTTTATCATCTGTGAAGCCTTGGACAAGCTAAGAATGACATGGCTCTGAATTAATTACTCCTTTGTAGCTCTTCTCATCACTTTTTGCATTAGACAAATGTCAGTATTTACAGGATCAAGTTCTTAATTGAAAATGTTCACTGCCAACTCATGCAGCCACCAACAAAAACAGAGATCTTATATCAAAATATTTTAATGATCCTTTAAGAAGCAAAACATGATGAATGTCACATGTTGCCACCATCCTGAGATTGTGCTTTGCTACAATTAAACCAATAGCCAGGAGTTTCAGAATTTTCCAAATAATCATTACTTTGTATTTTAAAAATGATTACTCAAAATTCATAAATGTAGCAGTCACTGTGTGAAAAAATCACCACCTTTTCTCTCCAAGTGTAAAATATTTCTCTATTGTAATAATGCAGTTTAATGCTCACAAAATCACATCAGATCAAATCCAACACAGAACTGCTGAGATACACAGAAATTGTATTCCTTAGGATCATCACCCTGGAATTAAAACAATAAAATATGTTATTGATATTCCTTGTATAGTAGAAAAACTGCTTGCTATACTTGAAATAAGCCAATAGCTTTCTCTTCTGTGTATGCATTGCACCCTCTGCAAGGATGCTTTTTCATCCTTATTTCAGACTGTGAGTCTTTTGAGATCTATTATACAGAATCATCAGCTCACAAAATTCTCCTGGGTAAGCTGGACTGCTAGTGCCTGGTCTAGCTTGAGCACTTGCTCTTTCTGAAGGAGGGTTCCTTCATTTGAATAACCCCAGAACTGCTCACACCTACCCCACCTGCATCACCCTCTTCAGGCTTCCTAAGCTAACCATGGCTGGGTCTAACCAGTATCTTCATGGGAACACATCCACTGCTAATCTGAATATGGAGATATTCTAAATTATAGTATCTTAATCATATTTTGAATTAGCTAAAGATTGAAATGATTCTGTGTCTTCAACAGGATAGTTCTGCTGTGGAAAACCAAACAAAACCCTTGGAGATCTGTAAATACTTTTTCATTTGAATTGAAATCTAACATAAATTCTAATTTGATTTAATCTATATTTTTCTATTCTGGTGGGTTTTAATTGAAACAGAAGCAACCCATCTCCACTTGTTTCATTACTGACATTCTTAACGCTTAACTTCGTTCACTGAATGCATGAGCAAAGTGTGTGCTTAAAAGCTGCACTGCATGGGTGCTATCGCAGAAGACCTTCTTCTCAATATTACATATATCTAATAATTTCATGCTGGATAATATTTGCTAAAGTCAAGGATAGGTTGAAATCTGTCAGCCTGACAGGAATCTACAGGAGTCCTTCTTTTAAAATGTGGTATCATTTTTCTCAAAGTAATTAGAAGTGAACTGTGAGGCAGTTCATATTTCTCTAGCTACACTGAGACACCACAAGCATAAAAGAATTTCAGCAGAATTTAAGCTTATGTTGGTATTCTACTGTTATAAATAGGTTATGTATAACTGTATTTATCACTTACTTATATTGCAGCAAATTTCAAGATTAAAAAAATATTACGAGCTGACAGAGTTTGGAACAAAACAGTCCTCTTTGATCTTAATTCCTGTGCAAGTAAGCAGGCAGCCCTCTGCTCTACAGGATGCTGATCTGCTAGTTCCACCTTGAGTGGAGGGAGTCACTGCTGCTCTCTCTCAGAAATAGATGGCATTTAATCGTCTGGTTGGAATTAAAAAGCCCCATACCTAATTTTTACTTTCCAGGTAAGATACACTCACACAGCCGAAGGTTCAGCAGTTCTTACTTCCTAAGCATGAGCACACCTCTGCTCAGCCTCTCCTCCCTCAGTCCTTCTGCTCAGTCCTTTTCTTCCCCAGGTTCAGGGTCTCAGTTTCATTCTTTCTTTTGGTGTGTTTTTTGTTGACTGACTCCTCTGAGCAGCTGCTTAATGTTACTGTTCTGTATGTCAAAAACCCACATACCTATCTTCCCTGCTGTCTTTTTCTAGCAAACAGTAAACCTGATGGATTCTTGGTCAGACAAAATCTGCATTTTAACCAGGCTTCTGGGCAATCAAATTCATGCCAGTCTGATTAATTTATCATCTGACAATTTTTCTAATCAGATTTTTCTTTCTATTTTTAAATATGAATCAGGTCATTTCCCCTCCTTGAACCTATGTTTACTTGAAGCTAATGACATGCCCTTCAGGCTTATCAGGTTAAACCAATGAACAAACAAGACTTCCTTCAGCTGCAGGGCCATAGCAAAAATGATTTGGTAATCTAATACAAAATAATAAAGACCATTATTTTAATTACATTTCAAGATTTTGCTGATGTTGCATTTTACATTTCACCCTTTGTGATAGGTATGCACCTACTGTACTGAAACCATGTACATGTCTGTTGAACATAATCAGAAATGTGCAGGAGCAGATATTAAGGCAGATGGAATCTCCCAGGTTGAGGGACTCTACAAGGTTCTAACATATGGCAATTCTCCCTGTCCAATAAGAAAAGTTCACCTTTTCAATGGCAAGGATGGTGTTTAGGAGCAATATTGCCAAAAATGATTCACTGGGATGCATTTATACTCTCCCTATAGGTGCTTGCAGCAGAGCAGCTTCCTTCACTTCCTATTTACAGCAACAAACCTTTGTGTCCCAGTGATATGTGAGAAAAGTTCTGCCTGAGCCTTCTATGGGCACCCAGGGGTGTAACGAACCTTCGGATACCCAGTAATAGGAAGAACATGGAGCAGGGAGAACATAAAAGGGAAATTGAAAAGAGAAAGGAGATTGTTCAACTTTTAGAAAAGGTCATCTTCAGTGAAATACCGTCATTATAGAATTTCAATTACCTCTAATAGTTGATAATACTAACAGAATGGTAGCTCATACTGAAAGCATTTAATTTCTTTGTTTTTTTCTCTTTGGAAATATAAGGGTAAATTAGGGTAGCACAACTTATTTTTCTTGTGGCATTTTTTTTTCTTTACAGCTTATTTTGCAAATTTAGCCACATAAATGATCTTCAGTCTGTCAAGCAAGGACAGCATTTAATTAACAGATACAGATGCTTAAACATTTTTGTAGCTTCTATCTACTTCTCTCTAGAGTAAGTATTTCTAAAGAGCTGTCTTTCATTTTCTTAGTTGATGTAGTTACTACAATTAAAATTACACAGTTATGTCTCCAGGGATTTATATTAAAGGAATAATAAATAAAATGGAAACTGTTGGGTATTAACAGCTTAGTGACTAAGAAAAATACATTACGTATTTCTTAACCTTTCCAATATACTGCAACTTTTCACAAGTAAAAAAGCATACCTTTGCCACATGAAACTGCATGCATATACAATTTACTTCCTCCTAGGTAATCTCTTGCCACAGAATAGGAGAGCGGATTCACTAGATGGATTCTGGGTCCCTTCTCACAGGTTTTATATTATTTTAATAATCTAGGAGAGCAGTTTAGTTCTGCATTTTTAAAAAAAAACCTGAAACTAAATAAAATTGTGCCTTCTTGGTACTAGCAATCTCCTATTTTAAAACTTTGCAATAATAAACCAAGTGTGAATGTATCTTTGGTAGCATGTTTTCTAGATATCAACAAAGGATATTTTCAAATACATTTTAGAATCTAGCCAGAAGAAAAGCCCTTAGCTTTTAAACTTAAAATTTCCGGCTTGAACAAGATGATGTTATTTTAATTTATTTAACTTGAGTAATACAGTCATGAGATTACATCAGTAAAATTAAAGCATATTCTATACAATGGCAGTTCTATTGTACACGTCACTTACTGTTATATTAACTTGAACCCCCTGGAAAAATGGAGTTCTCTGAAAGGCAAATCTGACAACAGTATTTTGAGCTCAGGAATTTTTGAGTTAGCTTAAAAGATGAAGAAGTATTTATACAAATTGGTCTTATTTTGTCAACAGGGCAAATCAAGATTGAAAACGTTGACAAATCTTTTCAGAGTCATCTGTAGTCTGTACACAGTAAACTGGCTCAAGGTCAAAGGTCAGACTGTGCTGCATTTCTCTGAGGCAATACACAGAAGGCAGAGGTCCAAGGGGGATGGGACAGATAGAAAGGACAGAGGAAAAAGAATGACACTTCCTCCCGTATTTCAAACTCCCAGATTCTGAACTGCCTCAAGGTAAAATCCTCAGCGAGGTCTGCTGTACTGTATAGCAGCTTCCTCACTGCTGCCCACACACTGTTCTGCAGCCCCAGGATGCAAGAGCACACTGCTCTGATTTTTACCTAACAAGAGGGAACAAGGCCACATGCATGCTACTCCTTCATGGAGCAATCTTAATCCTTACTGTGCTTCCTGTATACATCTGGAAAGGCTGTGCCAGGATTAGGTGTCTTCTCTTGTAGATCACAATATGTGAATGTTTTTAATAAAGCGATTCTCAAAGGGGGCTGGTTCCTGGGAACTGATACCAAAGTAAACATAGGTTGGTAGAGACATATATCTGAGATAAGGTGACAGTACTGACTGTCTGTGATTTATGGGGATAATCTGTATTTAGCTATGCTTCCCATCTAATGCTCACAATTAGAAAACATTTCTCAGCTCTGTGATACATATTTATTTACAAAGCTCCAAACTTTCACTTATTTAGGAACACAACTTTCATTGAGTGTAAGGTAGAAACGTCTCTCTAAGAAAGAGTAGACCCTTGACTCATTACAGAAATAAAGACATTTTATGTGATAAGAATGGGACCTACCTTTTTAGTCTGATTCACATTTACCAAACTGCAACTTCAAAATGCCTTTGCCATGAAGCTGAAGGATCTGGTTGTATTCTTTGGGCATTGCATGGAAGCCCGGTTTAGGCAGTTGGTTGTCATAATAGTGGTGGCTGATTGGCATCTTCTCTGTGGATTTTGAAAAAGGCCAGAAGCCATAAAGCTTCACATTCTCACATAGCTCAAGAGCAGCACTAGTGATCATAAAACCAGATGACAGCCGGTAGGCTTTCACACCCTTAGTTCTCCAGAACTGGGCAAGACTTTTCAGATAAGTGGGATGAAAAAATATTGCCCTTTGGGTTGCTTTGAACTCTTTCAGAGTGTGATATACTTTAAAAGAAGTGGCTGTGTTGCTTCTGAAGGAAAATGCTGGCAATAAAAGAAAAGCATCTCCATAGACGGCAATGTTTTCCAGAAATTCTGTCTTCTTTTCATTTAGCTTGTTGTATCTGCAAAGTACAACATTTTAGGAATGGAATGTACTATTGATATAAATATTACAGACCAAAACACCACAAATGCACTGGCATAAACAAGTTATGAACTCTGCTGCACCAGTTCAGCCTGTCTATACTGCAAATTTATATCACCCTATTATACACTGTCATATGTGCAGTTATGAAAATTGGACTATTGTATAATAAGAACACACTACACAGGACTGAATTGGCAACACAGGAGCTACTGATGCAGATCAAAATCACTGCTAATGTGACTAGGACCTGTTTATAGAATTGATTGATTCAAGAAATTTCAAAGGAGAATTCAAAAAAAATACTGCATTAATACTTCCTCTATTTAAACCTACATGCACTAAGATATGTACTGCATATTTCTTACATCAATAGGTATAAAATAATCTCTCTTCAGAATCTGTGTGTCTGCCCTGTGTGGAAATACAAGGATGTATGTGAGCGTTAAAGATTAGTGTGTGCTCAGGTTTCGTAGTGTTTTACTTGCATTTGATATACTCTTAAAATAGCTAAAAATACAGGCATGTCTGTTTATATGCTTCGACTACCAAGGGAACATATAGAGATCTAGAAAGACTTAGAGCTCTAACTTCACAAATGAAGAGCATTCATTCTTGGCTGCTTTCGGTCCCCAACAGCAAAGAGACTTAGCTGTCACTACTGTATAATTCAAATTTGGTGCTCTCAAATACTGAATAGTGAAATTCACAAGTTATCCAAGAAGTGATACAAGAAAGGGTATCACTCAACTCATGTCCTCTATAGATCTCACTATTCTGAATCACTTGAACTTGTACTTGCACTGCCTTTGGGATTCAAAGCACTGAGTCCTCTTTTGTAGGGAGTTGTCTATTTGAGCAGTGTATTTTCACTTTTTAAGGGCTACCAGAGCCCACTTTTCACGAAGGCTCCAACAGAAACTGGAAAAATTGGTTTCACTTCCCTTCACAACTTGAGCAGGTTCAAACCCTCTTCTCATGCAGCACTTCAAGACAGAGGACAGCAGCTACTGCCATTTCCATTGAAAACCCTCACAGAGGAATTATCAGTTACCTCTTGCACAACTGAATTCGTGCAAGGAGTGATACAGCCCTTCTCAGCCTGAAGGGGTTTAAACTTACAGCTTCTGCTTCCCAGAAAAGTGCCATTATCACCAGACTCTGAAACAAAATGAATGAGAAAGACTCAGGCCCTCCTGTTGACCCTGAGCCTCTGTGCATGCAAGAGTCACACAGCCAAAACAAGCAAGAAACACCTGAGCCTACATCTAGGAAAAGTGGCTGAAGGCTGAATTTCTGGCCTCTACTCCAAGAATTTCTCTATTTCTACTTAGAGTAAAGTACATAAAGGGCCCCCAGGACAGAACTCACATGTCTGTTCTTCCTTAGCTAGAAACCTGGACAACCCAACTTTGTCTTGTCCTTCTTTCCAGCTCTGCCACTGTAAGGAGAAGTGTAGCCCAGTTCCATTAGGACACATTAGAACTGTCCTTTTCTCCAACAGAGTTCACCTACATCGTACACCCTGACAGACACAGTTCAAACGCTGATTAACCTTAACAATAATAACATTAGATGAACCTGGTATGCAAACACAGAATTAGAAATTACAGGGTATAATGTCAGAATAGGTCTTCTGAAAGATGAAACCAACTTAGTTCTGCTAAACGGTACCAAGTTGTTTCCTGCTCCTTCTTCCAAAGCATTTATAGTCTTCTCTGAATATTTAAATAAATATTTTTTTTAAATTCTGAAGTCCTCTTATGATCTCTTTTCACCCTTACACAGGTTTAGTTCCTATTATCTTCAGTGTAACTCCTATTAACCCTGTTGTGCCTTAATGTGGCTAAAAAATGAGGTCATTTGTGGCAGAACACTTTGATCAAGCCCAGACAAATCATAGATCAGGTCAGTAGTCATCAAGGATGCTGAGTCATTGGACACTTTTCCTTCCTCATGTTCTTGTGCAGCCCTGCTAACATCAATGAGCTAAATCTATTTTTGGGAAAGCAATAATTCATCTTCATTTAAATCAAAAAGGTCCAGGTAAGCATTAACGTAGTTAGTACTCATTCCAAAAAATGAAATTCTATCCCTGAATCAATGAAAAAAGCCTGTTAGTCATTTCTGTCTACTCACTGTACTTTTTTCTTCTTCCTTTCAAGGTGAAAAAAAAAAAAGCTTTGCCTGATGACAGACCATAAGATACAATAAGACACAGTAAGATCAGTAAGCAGTAAATAACATGCCACAGCAGTCCTTTTCATAGATAAGCTGCAGTTCCAGCCTGCTGAAGATGTCAGATTAGTCAGCCTGGCCTTATTAGATTTTCTTTTCATCAAGAAGGTGAAAAAAACCCACCAAAACCTCTGCTGAGAAAAAAGAGCATCTTTCATATGGATTGAGAAAATGGATTACAGAAACTGGACCTCCATTCAGGAAACAGCCTTCACCAAAACAGCCTCTAAGCACTTTACCTAAGAACATGTGCTTACAGTCCTACTGATAGAATCAGACATACATTTCCAGGCTTTACCTATTTATGATTACAATTCCTTTCTAAATGCTTGGGGTCATGCGGGTCATGGGGGGAAAAAGAAGAGGTTTGGGCTTACAATCATCAATTTTACTCTGCCATAAATTGCTGACTTGTGTCAGGCTCTTGCTAATCTGGGTATTGCTGACTCCTTTCTGCTACAAATAAGGCCAGGTTTAACAGATTTCCATTTAGACTAGTACATATTTTACACAGGAACTAAGGCTTAATGAGGTAATCTGCATGCACTGCTCTTATGATGGTATCCCAGTGAATTTCCGACAAAATTTAAATCATGTCAAACAATTATACACCATTGCACAGAAACAGATTTGCAGGTGGTACTCACTTCTGAGCTATGATACTTGGATTAACAGTCACGAGGTTTGTTTTATTGCCAACATCTTTGCTAATGCTTCCCGTGGTTGGAGGAAGGTTACACCTGGAATTGAGAAACATTTGCTTAAACAGATGTGCACCAGAAATGCTTTACAGTTATTATTTGCAAATTCCTCTCTTGTGCAATGACACTTTCACATTAGCTCCCAGGGATGTCTAAGCACTTTACAAATATTAAATAAGGCTTACAACACTCCTAGTAGAAATATTTAATCTACTGTACAGATGGTTAAAATAGGGCACAGAGAGCTGGTTTTTATAAATCGTACCACAAACCAGGAGCACAGTTAAAATCCCAGAAGCATCCAGTCTATGAACACTCTACACTAGCTGCTAGGAAATACCTCTTGTCTAAACAATGCATTTCTACTGAAAGTCTTCTACTGCATCTTCTAACAACAGTGTAACTTGCCTTATTGTAGAAACAGTGATTTCTGTAAAATGCAAAACCAGCATTTTTTTAAAGTTGGTCACTTAGTAAGTTTAGTATTTTAGTATGCAGATTTCCCACTTTTATTAGAACAGTTATCTAACCGGACAGACCTTTTTTTAAAAAACGTTTTCAAAAGCCCAAATAGTAGCCAAAAGTAAAAAAAGTAAACAAAATCCAGCAGATTGGAACCTTCCTTCTGTTACTCTGTTCCCCTGTAGGAACTACAGTGTGATTTCTACTGATAGTGTGGGCCAAATAATGCTCTGAGTACACCTGATTTTCTCCCAGTCTACACAGCGAGATAAAAAAACCTACTTAGATGCTTAATTTTTTAGATGACTAACAGAAGGTGAGACAAATATCAGGACAGTTAAATGATTACATGAGTGAGACAAACTAAGGCTCAGTAAATCCTTTGTTAAGCAAGAGGTAAACATGTGGCATTTAATACCAGTCTCCTAAGGGATCCTAAATGAGCAGAAATTTCAGGTTCTCAGATGATCACATTTCACATCACTGCAAAGTGTCTTTGCAATTATAGATCATATAGACTCCTCTCTAATTAGAAGCAGCATTCTGAAAACTATGAAGCAGTAGTATCCTTACAGAGGCAGAAAGAAAGAATTGTTAAGATCCTTCCTCATTGCTACAAACTGGTATTAGTAGGCTTCCAAGCCTGCCAAGTTTTTAGAAACACTCGACACACTTCAGCAAGATGAAGCAGCTCTTACCTGAACACAAAGTCAGAACTATCTATTTCAGCTCCGCAGCTGGAATTTTTCAGAATGCCTCCATTTCCAACCACAGCACAGGTCTTGAAGGGATAGACTGAAAGAGGCGAGGACTGCAAACAAATAAAAAGACACAGACAATGCCTTATAAATATTTTGATTGTTTCTTTGTGTCAATTTGCTCCTGCAGGTTTAATCTGGTAAATCCCAGTAAAAGCATTCAGCATTTAGGCAGATAGGGTTGGCAGACCTTGACAGCCAAGAGTGAAAAACAGGCACCAACAGACTGAGAACTGCTACTTCTGTCATCAGAACTTTGAGGGAATAACACTGGATTATTAAAACTGGGTATCTTTTAAATACACTTAACACAAAAACTATCTAGTGGTGAACTGAATCCTTGAAAAGCTAAGGAACTAGCTTGTACTGAAGATAGCTTAAATTTTACCCATTTTCCTTTGCACTGTAACAGACTGCGGGCTTTCATATAGTCTTTATGACTTTCTCAGCTAATAGAAGGGAACTTTGTAAATGCTCAGCACTTGTGTCATCACACACTACATTTGAAGTAAAAAAATGAAATTAGGGGAACCTGAAGATGTTGAAAAGGATAATGATGTGCCTTGGCTTAGGTCATGGTGAATGTGAGGCCTCACTGACGAGGTTACTGTTTCTGGCTGTTCATCTCTCTGCTCCTCTTCTTGTTACAGCTTGCTGTCTTGCCATGGGGAAGCTGAGAGGGAGCTAAGTGCATCCACTTGAGAACCAGTACAAATGACAACCTAGCAAATGAATGTAAATTGTTGGCTATTTCAGTTGACATTGATATAGTTGGCTGTTATCCCAGCCTCTGAAACTTTTCGTACATCTTGTTCACCCCCTTCTGCTGTGGGAGCACTGACATTCAACAGAGACGCCAGCAGTTGGGTAACTTTGACTGCAGAAATTAAAGCCAGTTGTAAGACTGAGTCAAGACTTGCTTATGGAAAGCATTATCCTTCCTCCTTCTCTCATCAGCTTGCCTGAAGAGAAGAAGGATGGGACACTGTTACAAACAAGACAAAAAGTGTGGGGAAAGCAGCAAACATCATGTTGCCTGGCAATATGTTACAAAACAACATGTCCAAATATTTTGTTCAATTCTGAAAAGACAGTAGGAGAACACAAAGGCCAGACAACTCTGGCTAGCTTAGCACATATATGTGCACATAAAACACTACTGTTCTCTTTCATTAAGTTTAAATTTGGAACCACTGTAACCTATATTGCAATGAAGTCCTTAATGATTCACAGCAGCATTAGGAAGAACTACACTCATGGTAGCTGGGATCTCACAAACCAAGAATGCCAGAGCTGGGTAAGAGGGCTCCCATGTGCTCTTAGTTTTGAGAAATCAAATACAACCTCTTTGTCTAGTCTCAAGAACTTGTATGTCTTTGTAAGTCCTGAGCTACAAAGTCTGATGCCTTCTCTTAGCCTGTGTTTTTGGCTGCAAATGCCTCACCCCAGTGGCCAACAAAGCTGGTGAAAAGGGGGGGAAGAAATTTCCTATGAGGAGCAGCTGAGGACTTGGGACTTGGCTAGTTTGGAGAAAAGGAGGCTGAGAGGCCTCATTGCTCTCCACAGAGAGCAGGGAGGAGGGGAGGGGAGGAGGGGAAATGTCAAGGAAGGTGCTGATCTCTTCTCCCTGCTATTCAGTGCTTGAAGTTGGTCAGCCCTGAATTGGTCAGACAGTTGGACTAGATGACTGTTGCAGGTCCCTTCCAATTGAAATTATTCTATTCTGTTCTATTGTGTTCTATTCTATTCTATTCTATATTGTGTTTATTCTATTGTATATTGTGTTTAGCTTTCATAAATTACATGCCAAGACAGCACCAGAAATGGCATGGGTATATGAAGAATACGAAATGTTCTTCCAGACTGAAATGCCTTTAAAAATGGGAATGATAAAAGCAAGGCAAATATTTTCAGAATATTCACTCCTGAATTCAGCTGGTTGCCAAGCTGGGCTATAGCTTGTGTTCTGCAGCAACTCTACCTTTAATCTGATCTATGATACCCTGTCCATGCCTCCACCACGGCAGAGGAAGGCTGAAAAAAACCCCATATTGCAAGGTGAATAAAGAAGTGCATACAGAGTCTGATGGGCCTTTTCCAGAGGAATCAAAGCAGCTCTATTACTAGCCCAATATATATATATGATACTGCAATTATAGTAACAGGTAAAGATACAGTTCTTACCACAGGCAGCATCTTAAAAATGTCCTCTGTAATGAGGATGGTCTTTTTACTGTCCACTTCATAACTCATGTTACTTCCCAGTGGGCTGTTGTTTTGAGAAGCAATAAAATTGTGAATTGCATCACAGCAGGAAGCTAATTCTGACCTGCAAAAAACCCAAACAAAACCTGCTCAAAGACAGGTAAATAAGTAGGAAAGTAGTGCTGGAGAACTAGATCAATGAAAAACAGTTCAAATTAACTAAGCAACAAAAGGCTATATGAACCTTCTATAACATCATTTCCCTTGACTTGCTTTGCAGAGCAAGTCCATTTTCACAGCAAATGTTCAGAAATCAATCAGATCAAGAACTTACACTATTTTTCTTTCTTAGTCTCCTTCTCCCACCAAGAAAAAGTTGTAGTCAATCTCCTCCATATTATTAATTGCTAAGATTATTATAGAAACGCTGAGAACCTTCAGTTCCCAAAATTAACAATGTGATTTCAATCAACACAGAACAAGTGATTGGAAGAAACTAGAAGGTTGAAGAAAGAAAAAAACAATGAGATGAAAGAAATTATGATGAAAGGTACTGGAGATAGTACTTGGTGAACAGCTAGATGGTTGCAAGCCAATTAATTAATAATTAATTTCTGCAACTGTTCAGCACAGTTTTCCTGTGCACATTATCAGAGATGTTAAATAAATTAGATCACAACTGCCACATAAAGAAGACAGATACTTTTGTGGTAGAGATAGACAGCCTAACTGCTTCCCAAAACACCCAGCAGAAGTCCTTAAATAAGTAAGAGTGCAAGGGATTCACTCAAACTTTTTGTGTGAGTGAAGACTATCACTCATCTTACAATTTCTGATACCTCCAAACTTATGAAAATATTATGTGTGCAAATATCCTGCATTATTAACAGTGAAATGCAGTGCAAAGCCCCATCAGACCTTTGAAATCAGACCTAAAACACTGAAATTCATTTTGCTTTAGGCAACAACATTTCCTCTGCTGCCACGGGATCTGATTTTCAGACTGTAAGGCTGAAATATTCATGTCCAGACATTATGTATCAATTGTTAAGACATAGCTTTCTCATTGGGTGAGATACTAAGAGAACTACTGACAATTTAGAGAAGAATATACATTTATAACAGAATTGCTTGGAATTTTGAAGAAGATACCACAGCAGGGAAAAGACAGTGATTCCTATCTTAACAATGAAGGTTAATTGGGAAGAAAAAATCAGTTAGAGTCCGAGGAACAGAAAAGTTTTATTTCATACTTTTTCAGTGACTAAGGTAAACCAAACTGTTGGTACTAGTTAAACATTACAGGACAAATCCTAGGTAACCTTGCTTTAATAGGGTAAGACACAGGGAAGAGAAGTTGCTTCATTTCACTTTATCAACAATGCAGACAAAGAAAATATTCTAATAATAATAATATAATTTCATTTCTGATGGAGATGAAGTGCAGAAGAAGAGCCCAAGCATTATGTTTCCTGGAAGACAGGGAACAGAATGAACAGGTCTGGGATATTCCCAGACTCACTTCTCTTCGAAAAATGGTCAAAATAAGGGTAAAAAAAAAGGTTGTGAAGGTTGGTTTGATTCATATATAAAATACCAAAGGAAAGAAAGAAAAGAGTAATATTTCAATAGTCAGATGACTTACTGGTATATATAAACCCATTTTGAATACTGAGCTCTGAAACTCCTTAAAGGCAAAGTTCCCAGATAAGTGAGGAAAACTGGGAATGACTGAGTGCTGGGATGGCACAGATCTGAAATAACTATCCTAGGAGAGTAACTAGGAAATGTTAATCCTGAGAGAGGAATGAGTAGGGTTCAGATTTCCACAAACTGCATTCTGCTCCACCCCCTGAATTCAGTGATA
This sequence comes from Manacus vitellinus, assembly GCF_001715985.3. Lineage (NCBI taxonomy): Eukaryota > Metazoa > Chordata > Aves > Passeriformes > Pipridae > Manacus > Manacus vitellinus. The sequence continues at coordinate 35,419,453 of NW_021940535.1, forward strand.
CCCATTACCCTGTTCAAAGTCTTAAGGGATAGAGAAGGTCAGTGGTCACTTAAAACCACTAGGTACAAGGGTGGGGATGAGACTATGTTCTGCAGGTCAGGAGATGCCCATAGGGTGAAAACATATATAGTATCCTATTTTAAACATATGTAAAAATACAAGGGGAGAAATGAGGCAGTAGAGTCCAGTGATGAAGTCTGGGAACGCTGGATGTTATTGGACCACTCTTGACTGGAGCCCACTTCATTTTCTTTCTTGTACACTTTTTTCTATAACCAGTTCTTTCTAACCTTAATATGTACTGTAGTAATAAGAGGATTCAGACATCACTGTCAAGTCCTGAGGGCACCACCAAGCCTCACTACCCCTCTCCAGCACCCTGAAGCTGCCCCATCTTTTCTATGGCTCAGGACCCTACTTCAACCCTCCAGAACCATCAGTCCCTGCCCCAACAACACCACAGCAGGGTCAGTCTCCAGTTGTATCCATCCTGTCCCCAGGGATGTGGACGTGCCCATGCCCAGGGCTAGGGCTGACCCACTCCTGGCCAGGGGTAGGATGAGCCCAGCTGCCAGTTCCTGCTCTGCTGGCCAGGTTACTGTGTTGGAATCGCACACCCTGTTCCTCAGGAAGAAGCCGTCTCTTACTGTTCCCTGGCACTCACATGGAGATGAGGAATCACATAACCCATAATTTCTATTTGCCTTTTTTTTTTCTTAAAGCTAAATGGAGCAGGCCTAAATATTATCTGTGTGAACCATGGGACATGCAGAAGAGAAGGAATAATGCCAGTATATTCTTGACAGCTTTAGTAAAACAGCTGTTTTGGTGCGATGGCTACCAGACCCTGAAAATGCAAACTGATGACAGATACCATTCATTAATACTGATGACAAGTTTTTGCTTATAATTACTCATTTCACAAGAACGAGTGCTTCAATAAAAGCAGAAACGGCCTGGAAGAAAAACATATATCAGAATTAATATGAAAGTAATTGTTTAAATTAATATTATGGATCCACTGAGGAAGTAAAACATAGATAAGCTAGTTCAAAAACACAGTAAGAACAAGAGAATACATATTGATTAATTACATATATTTTTAGAGCACATGTGGTAAAAATTTGGTGGTAACAATAGCAACCTTATTTAGATCAAATCATGAAACAGAATCCCACTGTGCCCAAGCATCCCTGTACAGAGCTCCAGTGGGAATGCATGTAGCTTGCAGACAGCAATACCCACCGGCAATGTATTCAGCAGTCTGTTCATACAGGATTTTGTACAAGCTGTTACATGTGGTAATCTAAAACTGACAGTAAATAATGAGGAAGGGGTAGAGACTGGGCAGTTCAAGCAATTTATTACTGCAATCATCATCAGGGTATTAATGTCATATGTGGTCTCTCTCATCAGGTGATGACACCCCTAAAAAGCATGTACTTCGTAAGATTAAGACATATATCATACAAGCCAATTATTTTAATAAGTGCTATATGCAAGGTGTTGCAAAGCCAAGACAACATTTTAACTTGTGTACCGTGCCACCTGGGGAGAGGGAAACTGTTAAAATCTACTGTACAACGAAGTTCCTAAACAGATGGTGGGATAAGAAAAAAGGGGCAGAATCTTAACAGCATCAAATGGTACTACCTTAAAGTCAAACTCTGCATTAGTGTTTTTTTTTTTAAGAGTAGAAAGTGATCTACATTGTCCGTTCTGACAAGGAGAAAACACTGAGAAGCAGTTCTTGGAAGATGGGATGCTGCTATACAGGCTGAGCATCCACTTAGGTACATGTCAGAACAGGTTTGCAGCTTACAGTAAGAAGGTTTAAGTTCCAGATTTTAACAAAGACAGTGAGGTTGCCCTTGAACAAAGTGTTTTTATGATCTAGTCACAGCATCAGAAGTCCAGAGGAGTTAACTTTCTTCACTGTGGCTAGTATGGGGCTGTGTTTTGGACTTGTGCTGAACACAACAGTATAGAGATGTCTTTATTATTGCTGAGCAGGGCTTACACAGAGCCAAGGCCTTTTCTGCTTTTCATACTGCCACACTAGTGAGGCAATTGGGGGTGCATGGGAGGTTGGGAAGAAATACAGCCAGGACAGATGACGAAAGGTATATTCCATACATATGACATCGTGCTCAGGATACAAAGCTGGACGAAGAAGGAGGAAGCAGGGGGGACATGTGGAGTAATGACGTTTGTCTTCCCAAGTAACTGTTACACGTGGTGGGGCCCTGCTCTCCTGGGGATGCCTGAACACCTGCCTGCCCATGGGAAGCAGTGAATTAATGCCTTGTTTTGCTTTGCTTGTGTGTGTGACTTTTGCTTTCTCTATTAAACTGTGTTTATCTCAATCCATGAGTTTTCTTGCTTTCACCCTTCTGATTGTCTCCCTGAACTGGCAGTGGAGTGAGAGAGTGGCTGTGTGGGGCTTGGCTGCTGGCTGGAGTTAAATCACAACACTAGTACTAAAACTACCAAGAGGCTTTGATTCATCCTCCTGCAGTAAGCGGGATGATTTTCAGAACATCTTCTTTAACTAGAAATGCTTAGCTAAAGTAATTTTGTTCTCTCTCTATATTTTTTAAATATTTTAGTCAGATACATATCTGGTGTGAAAAGGCACTTGCTTTTACACAGCTTTGTACTTTGGGACATTGGAAAGAGAGTACACCACTGGAACTAGTGTACTCCAGCCTACAGCTGGACCACTGGACCAACACAATTAACTGTGATTCTCGGGGGATTGTAGTACCCCCACTTGGATGTGAGCCTGCAGAGTCTGACAAAACTGGGTGAACTTAATAGTATTTCTTTTGTGTAGACTACACTTCAGTGTGACACCAGTGCCTGTGAATCTGGGGCCAGAGGGCATTCATCATTGCTGAGAACAGCGTGAAATATTTCACTGTCATTATACATTGGACTAAACTGAGGTGAGAGGAGGGGAAAATGTATGGAGATGGACACTGCAGAAGTATCAAATTATCCAAAACATTGCTCAAAATAGTAGAAGATCAACTGTCCTCTAAGGTCATGGTGGGGAGGGTAAGGAAAATAATTTTAATTTGCTCTAAAAACCCCTTAAGTTCAGTATTAGGAAGCACACTGAAACAGGTTGCCTAGGCAAGGTGCAAAGTTTCAACAACTGGAGTATTTTAGTAGATATCTGGACAAACCTTTTTGAGTAACGGTCTAAGTCCATTTGATTCTAAGTCACCTTTTACAAACATCTATAAAGTGAACATTTGTTTGCCAAAAGAATACCATATCAGTCAGTCCTATTATAAAGCACTTGCACATTACTGACATCAGCAATGCTTATACAGACATATCTCCTTGTGCTTTTTCAGTTACCCAACACACAAAACCATCACACAAGAGATAACCGAACACAAAGTAAGACCAGCAAATATTTAAAGCTGTAACTTCTGTAAGCCTGATGCTAAAGAGTATTTCACAGCACACTTTGTAATGTCATTTGAATAAAGGGCAAAGCGTTAAGGTGACAAAAGTCTTTGGATTACTTAAGAAGCAGAAAAAGCCCGTGCTTGCCTAACAGCTTATTTTAACAGTTCACCTGGCTTGGTTGTTTGTAATCATTAGTTCATGTGAGCTGTTATACTGTACAGGTGAGGACATCAAAGATTTTGAGTTTTCATACTGAAGAGACTATCATGACAGCAGAAGAACTCACAAAAAATTCTACTGTATAACAGCAAAATTTCAAGGGCATAACTACAAACAGCAAGACTACCTTTTTTCTATGTCCACTGCTGTAAAATTTTACAATGAGCAAGAAATTATTTATTGTACTTCACTGGGGGTTCTAAACAATGATACAGGTTTCTCCAGGCCCTTGTCAATCCAAGTCAATAGCCCCAAAGTACAGCGAGGCATATTATGACCTATTCCAAACTTTTAGAAAAGAGTGCTTAAATTTAATATCTGAAACAGAATATGTTGAAGAGGAACGCTACACTGACAGCCCTTGAACTGTCTATATATGAAGTAACATCATAAATGTCTAAGACAATGAAAGCCAAAAGGGTTGAATATGAAATCAAGACTGAATATTTAAAAAGCGTAATAAAATTTTCAAACCAAAGACTATTTAAAGAGTCTGCCATGAAGACATAATTAACTCAGACTGATTCAAAATTAGGTTCTGCTTACAGGAATTCTCCAACCTTTAGAAAAGTATATAAAAGTCTGTAGAGCAATTAGAAGATTCAACCATTTCTTCAAACTGTCACAAATTACTATCTCTCTATCTTTTCCTCTTTTGAAATAAAATATGTCTTTGAATATATAATCATTGTTTTATACGATCTATTAAACCTGTGCAGCAAATGTACTTTTAAACCACACTATAGTCTCAGAGTTCTGTATATGCTTGTATACTGGAAGATTTCAGAGATTACAGTGGAATTATTGATCTGTTTAGTGTTAGGAAAGCTATTGATTATGTGGTGGTGTGAGCTTATGTAAGCATAAATTGACCTTGCAGGGTATTTTATTTGTATTTCAACTGGGGTTCATGGCAGTACACAGATGTGATAAGCAATACTGTTATATAGGTTAGAGTATAGCTCGCAACAAATTAATCTCTTCAAGAAGGATTGGGGTTTTTTTAATCTGCAGGAATGTTTAACACACACTTTTGAGAAGAGATATTGAAGTGGGAAAAGGGTAATAGAGGTCAAGGGGAACAAAAAGCAAGAGGAAAAATAACAGGACTAAGAAAATGGGTTGATCTTTTAACTAGTGTTTTTAAGAGTCTAGGTTCTTGTTTTGAAAGTAGTAATGTTTTTTCTTTTTAAAAAAAGTAAAAAATATTTGCGTGAGGGTAGAGGGAAGCAGTGTGCCAGCTAAACTGCAGTGTAACATCAGGAATTTTACAACTGTATTTTACATCTAGGAATTTCCTTCTCCCTTCATTATCAGACGCAAATAAGGTTTGTCTGGAGTGGTCTTTCCTGGGGAGAGGGCCCAGTACCCACAGTTCACACAAGGCTATTCCAGTGTGATACCACTCCTGAGGAACTGTTGCATTGCTTTGCCAGGCTTCAAGCTCAGGGAGATAGCCCAGAAATACAATGCCCAGAGGCTTCTCTGAAACACAGCATCTGCACAGCCTTTCTGTCTCCATATCCTTCCTCCCCTCATTTTGAGGGCTGTTTTAACTCTTTGTAGCTTTCTGCAAAAACAAGAGTCACAACTGTTTTAAAAACCTGTAGACTGTTTGGCACCATGGGTGTAGAGCCCAGATGAGAATAAATCAAGCTTAAAAGTCTGTAAAGCAAAGAGACGCGAGGTGTAAAAGACGATTACAGCTTGCACCTAATCGTGCTCTGTAATTTGTTACTCTAATGAAACATTTCTTTTAAGTGGAAAACCTTTGAAGAATACTAATATAATAATTAATATTCAGGTTACCTAGGGAACCTGAGACTCTACTGAGTGTGGCTAGAAGAACCTTTGCAGAGGAAGCTACGCAGCATGGCTTTTTTTCCTGGAGTTTTAAGGATGACACTTCCAGGCAACTGTGAGCTTATTTCCCCTACCTTTCCAAGTTTCTACCAAGTTTCTCTCTTAGAACCAAGAAATCCAAGGACTTGCACTGTCTAATACAAGTTAGAGTTGATGTAAAATTGAAAAGGGAGGAAGACCGGACTTGAGGTTGACTTAGAAACAAATGCATAATGTGGAGATGTGTAGAGCCATAAAGAACAAGAAAAAAAATTAAAAAAAGAACAAAAGAAAGTGAATTTCATAAAGAAAAAGTCTGAATAAAAAAATAGTTTTTTATATGTCCCTAGCAGTAAATGTTGGAGAAGATTTTCCCTAAATCACAGTTAGTAGGACGCTATTTACACCACTTCCGGTACATCACCTTTACTAGCTTCTATTGTGAAGCTATATAAAACCTCTTTAGCAATGACTAACAGATGCTACTGTGGGGCACAATAAATCTTAACTAGATTTCAAGAGCAATGAACCAAGTGCTTGCACTTGCTCCTCTGAGGGCAGCCTAAATCTGGCAATGCTGATGTCACTATTACAGACACTAAACTGAAGGGCCAGGGTATTGGTTTCCTGACAGAGACTGGACAAAAATCAACCAGAGAAGAGTGCCCGTGGATATGAGAGGTATCAAAGAGAACATCATGGCTTGTACTTGCCTCCTGGTTCCTCTTGATTTTGAGAAATGCATGTGTAAACATCACGTAGCTGTCAAGAACTACTGACCACTGCCAGATAATAATCTAGCCACCTGCAGAGCAGAGCAGCTTTGGAGGAAGCCATTTGGAAAAGGCCAGCTCTCTGACAAAAAATGGACACAGTTTGCACAGCTGCATGATAAAAGTAGTAGAGGGTCGACCTAGGATCCAGCACTCTTCTCTCCAACAGTGAGCTGGCAAAACCACTGTACTTTGTGCGAGGCACGCCTGTCAGCTGTAACACATTTGCCAAATAAAAAGACAAGTATTTCTTTCCTGCACTGCACTTCTAATTCATATTCTTTTATTTGGCCTGGATCTGCTGGGAGAGCAGCTTACAAAGAGGATGGATGTGTACACATTGGTACACCATGCTGTCTTCTAGGAACATAAGAGTTACTGGCTTAGATCACATATTCCTTCACTCCACTAGCAGTGTGATGGCAGCCAAAAGCTGCAAAGGAAAACACAGGAAAGCTTCTCTGAAAAATTGGCTACCCCAGGAGAAGCTGCTCTTGAACCTTATTAATTAGAGGTTAGTTTATGCCCAGAAGCATAAGACATTAAATCCCTTATAAATATGCATGCGTGTCCTTCAGAACTTCAGGATAATAGAGAGATGTCATAAAATTGACACCATGCCCGAGAAGCATCTAAGTGTTCATTCCATTTAACAGATGGGCAAACAGGAAAAGAAGTCAAGCAGCTTCTCTGCAGTCTAGTCAGCAGGCAGACTTCTGGTGGCACTGGCAGGTGACTAATGTGACACAGGCAGCTTCAAGTCCCCCTCCTAAAGGTGGCTGGCTGTAGTACCCAATCCCTGCTGCACAGCCCCTCTGAGATTAATTTCCTCTTCTGAAAATGGGTGTGTTTATCTACCTACTTAATGAAATTTTTAGAACTGTATAATATTTGCATTATACAGCTATTACTAACAGGAGGGTAAGTTAGAAAGAGATATACTTCCTGTGGATTATTAATTCATTTATTTCACCACAATTCTAGAAACTTTGTTCCCCACAGAGCTCTGTCAATGCATCATTTCTCATCTAAAGTGTCCTTGCAAACCTAGTTCCAGGCTCTTGAGCTTAAGTCTGATAAATAAGTTTGGGAATGCTGTAAGCATGGACTGTATACAGATTTAGACAGTAAATTTTAAATGTTTCTATTTTTTAAACCTTTGTTTTAAAGCCTCTATTGACCAACTGCTAAGAGCCTTGAAAGTCTCCAGTATGGTCTGGGATGAAGGACAACTGTAAAATTTTAATATCCTATTTCCACAAAACAACAGCGAAGAGTTTGAGGATAGAAAAAGAAAGAAAATACCTATGCAAAAGTATCCATCTTTTGTAAAACAATCATCCATAATGCCCTACACAAAAGTACCAGTCCTTGGTCCTACCAATGGAATTCTTGGATGACATCAAATCAGATCAGATTTCAGGAACAGAAGAATATACAGTACTGTCATCAGAATTGCAGCATGGGTTGTGTATCTATGACCTAGTTAACACTCTAGCTAATTTGGATGTTAAAACCCAAGGAAACCATAACAGCACAGCCCTGGAATGTGGAATCAGTAACAAGTTTGTCCAGCCTGTGCAGAACCATGGATTTAAAAACACGGTTTTTTGCTTGGTATTTGAGCTAAGTTAAAGCTGGAAAGATCACCTCAATGTACATACAGGCCACATTTTTTCGGTGGTTTACTGCTGCAGCCCATAGTTTCCACTTTTGAATATTTCCAGTTTGATCACTGGTTGTATAACCCATCTTCACTACTTATGACCCACACTCCTCGCTGGAAGCCAAAGACAACATGAGGAACAGTAAGCATCTTGTACTTCAAATCCAACAGTCTTATATGATGGTTTGGATGTTTGATTCCAGTAGGCCTAGAAGATGTAGAAGTCAGCACAGTGGAAGGGATATTGCAGAAGCAATAAATGAAGAGGTCCAGCTGGACCAAGGAGTGGCTACTCTGCCATTGATTCATACATCCAGAACAACAGAAGCAGTAGCAAATTGCTGGTACGTGGTGGTTGGTCTGTTTGGAAGGAAGAGAAGTAAAAAAGAGATTGGAAAACAAAAAGGCTAAATGTAGGAGAGTGATGAGCAGATGAGAGCAGCTTCACCTTCTGTCAACTCTGTGCAAGATGTTTGTCCATTCTGAGACAGAATGGGCTGCTTTACAGCTCCTTATTGTGCTCTGATATCCTTGTGCACAGCTAAAGCCTGCCTGAGTCAACACAAGGTTTCTAAAACCTTAAATTTGTGTATACCCCTACCTCAGCTTTGGGAAACACTATTAGTCAGTTATGATATACAGGAAATACAGCAATTTATGTTACAATTTATGTTATCCTTTACCCTGCTCCCACCCCCCCAAACTACTTCTTCTAAAGGTATCATGCTGAGCATGGGGATATCAAGTTCTCAATGCTAGTTAACTCTAAAGAGTTGGAAGGTAGGCCAGTTCATTGATTTTTAAAGATTATGACAGAATCTTTAAATCTGACTCATGTAATAATATAATTAATAGAGATTTTTCCCCTGGAGAAAATAGGGATGGCACAGTGAAGCTGTTCTTTAAAATCAGCATTTCTGAATGAGAGTTTAAGTTTTTCAGGGATCACTGTTCCTACTGAGCATGTACTTATATGCCACCCCAAACAAGGACAGATGTAACCACGTGCTGAGGTGCTCAGGGGCCATGACATGCAGCATCAAACCTAATGAGTGCCTTGGGCACTTCTGTAATAGAAGCGATAGTCTTGGGGTAAGAAATACACTGCTTTATTTCATAGTCTTTTACCAGAGTGCTATATCAGATGGACAAAATAACATTATTGTTTGGAGTTTTTCTAACATTGAAGGTTTTGTGCCATGAATATTTTAATCCATTCTACTTGAGTAGCGGAGATAGGTGATATTGCTTCATTTATGTAGTTCTTCTACTCAGTTTGCACAGTTCTATTCCAACAAACAAGAAGAGCCCCAGCATCAAAAGAATCATAGAAATTAGTAAAAGCAATACAAAATTATCTGTTTAAAAGGGAAGATTTAAATTTATGGTTTGTTAGAAAAGTCTAGGTTAAACAGTTTTTCTACATAAGTCAACGAAAATTACCTGAATTTTGTAGATTCTTCTGGTCTCCTTATCCAGGTGCAGTTCTGCAGTTTTGTAACTATGTGAAGATAATAATCTTCCGAATATCTAAAAAAGGAAACAACATCAAACAGTAGAATTTATATGTATGTATATTTAGAAGCAGTCTCTAAAACATTCAAATGATGCATGCATTAATAATAATGTGCATGGTGCATATATAATAGATTGCTTTTAGAACTCCATGACCTATTTTATTTTTGTAATTTTTAACAGTACTATCCTCATTTAATTAGCATGACCTATTAAACATCTCTTCTTAGTAGTGATGTCCTAATGAACTTCTCTTTTCAGAAACTTTCAAAAGTACACTGGTTTCAAACTTAAGTAATTAACCATAAATATCTTGAAGTTATTAAAAATCATCTCAAGTGCAAAAGCCCAAAATAATACAAAACACTCTTGTACTCGGTGGTTTAAATTTCAAAAATGTTTTGAAAAGTGGCTCTTGCAAGTCAAGATGAAACATCACACTTCTTATGCTTTTTCTTTCATTTACTTTATAAGAGTCCCCAAAGCTCAATTCAATCATCTAAAACTATAGACCAATATTTACAGATGGAAGTTTTCCTTTAAATTATTCTTAAATAAAACAATCTGCTATTTTACGTCAACCAGCACGTGTAGCAATGTACATTGCTACATGTAACCAAAGAGCTCTCCGCTCCTTTTAAACCTTTCAAGAGATTTAAATTTGTCCCTAAGTGAAATACTTTATAACACATAAGTCAAAAGATTGGATACATTTTTTCCTTTCAGGTTCAATGTTACTAATTCTCCCATTTGTGCTTGGCTCATAATACGGTTTGTAAAAAACAATAACTGACTTATGAAGAGGACTGAGGGAATGGGAAGAAGAGATGGTACAGATGCCATGAATAAGAATTCTGTGGTACTCAAGTCTCCATAAAATATCTACCATGTATTATTTTAGCAAAAATAGCTTAGTGTTGGCCCAAACCCAAATGATCACTACTGTATTTAAGCTGGAACTTACAAGTCTGTATTGTGAATAGTTTTCCAAGAACTGGGATGGCAAGAAACCCTGCTTGTTTTTAAATGGAGCATGAGAATTGATAAAAAGGAAGACTGTGATGGCTTGCAGTAGCACAGGTCAGTGATCTGAAAGCTTCCCTCCCTCTCTGTGTTCAACATCTGAAAAAAACAGATCTCTTTTTTGTTTCCTTCATAAAAGTACTGCAACTGCTAAAGGTAACTGCTAAAGGTAACTACCCCTGAGCAAAATCATAGCCAACTTGGAAAAATAAATGATACTGTTAAGAGTACAATATAATAAATGACATGAATATAATAAAATAAATTATACTGCATTAGAACTGGTCTCTGGCTCAAGTTTTCATCTGTGACAACATGTGTGATTTTCATCCTCCACACTTAGAAAACTCTTATAGGAACTAGATGATTATGACTAAACTGATTTTACTGAGCCCTTGCACAGCTCAGGAGGAATGACTGGGTAGAAGCGGGAGAAGAGCAAACTAGTTTCATTGCAGCTGTAGCTGATCTGACCTGGTGCAGTACATTCTTCCTCTTTCCAATCCAACTCCAAATCAGTTCTCTCCCTTGTGTCACAGCTGGTACTTACTTGACTCCACCCCTGTTTCCCTCTGGCCAGTTTTTACACTTGCCAAATGCTTCCATAGGCCACTTTAACTTACTACCACAGCAAAAACAACCAACCAACTCACCCACCAACCAAAAAAAAAAAAATAGAAGGAAAAAATATGCATATACATTTTCTTCTTAGTCATTGTGTTAAACCAGATCAAGAGAGGTTCCATCAAACACCACAGCCAGTATAAGCAACCAGTAATGGGAGTGGAAAAACTGGGAACAAGACCCTCCTATTTTGGCAGCTGCCTGCTGGTATGCCGCATTATCAGCCTTGGAACTGCAGCCAGAGAAAATGGAACTACTTTCCTGCTGAAGCTGCTACCTAAATTGACTCACCATGAGGTCAGAGAAGTGTCAGTACCAGCGCAGGCCAGGGCAGGGAGTGCATATGGGGGGAGGATGAGATAAAAGCACAGGACCAAAATAGCCTATTCTGATGTTGAATCACTCGTCTAGTTTTATTCCTTAAGGCTAAACAACAAATAACTCTTAGGTGCTGGGACTTATGAAGAAATTCCAAAAATTAACAGGATAACAGAGCATGAAGAGTTACTTAGGCTATCATCATCCAGGAAAAAAAAGTATAGAAAAAACAAAGTCTAGCCTACAGACATAGATAAGATGAAGATCAGAGTCAGAAATTAAAAGAAAAATTACCATCAGCTCAGAAAGAAATTTCATGGACTGACAAGTTATTAGCAAGTTGCAGGGAAACATTTGGTAAGGAGAAAAATGAAAACGTCATCCATAATGCCGGTTCTGAGGGCTCATGGGAAACACAGGCACTCACTGTCAGAAACTAAGGACCTTCTTACATATAAAACAGAAGATGCACACAGGGTAAGAACATCAATTACAAAGGCAAGAACACTGCAGCTTTTCCACTGCTGTCTGCTGGATGGAATGACTCCTGCTCAGAGGTTAACCAGTTCACCCAGAAAAGCACCACTTCCACGTCTTTACAAGTCAGAATACTGCTCTCCCTGTGCATCCAGTTTAGCTCTTCTTGTGACTTACAAAGGCACTCCAGACTGTCAGAACTCATCTTTGCCAGCTGGCACAGTGCTACAGGGAGCAGAGACATCCCAGTACGCTGTCCTGGGGGACAGAAGTTCCCAACTGTGGCAGCTCTGCAAGGTATCTGCTCACATCAATATGAGGCTTCCATGAAATGAACTCTACTTGAATACACACAATATTCCTATAGATAATTTTTTTAAGACCCAAATTGAAGCTCTGAGATTTGCTGCAGCTGGGTTTACAGCCCAGAAATCTTTGTTTTCTTCTCAGAAAGCCGATTTTAACACTTCCTGCTTTAAAGGAGCCTTGGGGACTCACTCCTCCAATGGAATCAGACCAGAAGGTCATCAGGGAATCATTTCACAGCTCTGCTGTAACCCAGACAGTCGTTTTCTCCACTGATCCATTTTAAAGAGCTGGGACAATACATATATTTCCACTGGCACCCAGGAGCCTACAGCACATATTCACTGATGCTAAAAGGGTTTTATTATTAAAATAAAAAGGCTTAGGTAAATTGAACTATAAAAATACTTGGACAAGACAATTATTACAGTGCTGAGAATAGTGAATGAAACATGTTTTGTCCTGTTTTTGTTTGCCACCTGCACCACAACCATTATAATAACTTCCTGTCATAGAAAACTCATACTGTATGAGACTTACTGACAAATAACATCTGGAAGCCACTTTTTTTTTGTTGCCTGCAGTATTTGTCAGGTACACAGTGACCTTCTACATTAAGTGCAGTGACTAAGGTGGAATTATTATGCATAGTCAAAAAATGACAAAATATGAAAAAATATAAGTATCTTCTGATTTTTGGCAGATATCTGTAGGACAACAGCAGGGACAGAAGTGTTGGGATAGTATGGAGACAACAGGTAAAATGTCAGAAGAGAGAGACCGATGCAGCCCCACTGGTTACTTGCTAAAACTAAACACTTACTTGTTAAAAAAACTATTTGAATTAGAAGAAAGACTGAACAGCAGGAGTGAAAAAAGGATATATTCCTACTTAGCAGCTTATCTTCAAGAAAAAAACAAACAAATAAGAAATACAATGGCAGGATATGCAAGAGAAGGGAAGGATGCATTTTGCCTTTGGACACTTTACTACTACCAAAAAAAACTATCAGTTTTAAAAACCCTCAGGACAGTGTGCACAGCACTTGCTCTAGAATAAAAATGGAAAATTGCCAGCCAAACTCATTATTTCAGGCTTTTTATCACCACCAGCGCATACCTGCTATAATAACTTCCCACTTACATAGCATTTTTTACTATCAAATCATTTGACAACCTTTAAACTAGTAATTTTTTCCCCTTCTGCCAACTTAAGAGGCAAGAGTGTTCAGAACATCCCTGAAAGTCTAGAACTGCAATATAAGGCATTTATATACCACGTCCGTGGGTCACACCTTGAAAAAGCATCAAAGATCCCTACAGCTCCTCTCAGTGAAGGGCAATAGCTACAATATTTGTGGCAAAAAGCAATCCCTTGCTCCTTCGCTCCCAATTCCTCTTTTGCCTCATTAAATGGTGCAGTCCCTTTATCTTTAGCCACAGGATAAACATCTTGCACTTTCTAAAGTTTCTGCTATAATCTCAGCTCCAAAATGCTCTCGATATGAAGAGCTCATCTCCATTGTTGCAGCCTGTACATCTTTGCAATGTGTAGGGTAAACAACAGCATTGATATATTGCTAAGTGGATTTTGAAGGCAATACACTGACTGGTTGTCCTTATCTTGGTGTCAAACACTTAAGTTTTCAGCATTCTTTGACCTCTGTTTGCCAGTCTATGTTTCAGTTCTCACTAACATACTGGTGTTCCACCTTTCAAAAGAGTAAAAACGTTAATGACAGTGTTGCTGATGAGGTGAAATATTCATGGAAGAAGACATTATAGAGAGTGGATGGGGGAGAAAGGAGAAATAAATAGAGAAATAGTAATAGTAAAGAGAGAATGCTGGAAGTATGGTGACAGAAACAGGTGAAAGATCTTTAAATGCAATGAGAAAGTGAGGAGAGAACAGAAAAATTTTTTGGGTTTCAACTTGCTGTTCTGTCTTTTTCTGACATGAAAACCCCCCCAACTTTGATATCAGCCCTGCTCAAATTCTTATCACTCTCTAAAGCGTCACTTTCTAAAGTGACCTCACAGATTCTACCCAATCTTTTTGGGAATAATTTGGAATATAATGTTGCTAACTGACAAGGAGAAATTTTGTTGACTTATGTTGTTAAAATAAAAAAAAAATAAAATCCAACCTTGAATAAATTTTATCCATGTATAAGAAAAAATGGGGAAAATATTTGTTGAACAATTTCAGTTTCCTGTTGTATAGCTCCAGATTAATATATCGGTAGTTATGTAAAAAAGACAATCTCTTATCCTTCAATTTAGAACAAACAAAGCAGAAAGCACAGAAAACACCTACCTTTTCTTCTTGATAGATGATGACAAAATGTTGTCCTGAATTGCCTTACATTTTGAAGCCTGTTCAAACTGGTAAATTCCATTTTTATTAGCAGTTGTTCTGTTAAAAAGGGGAGGGGAGTAGGAGATAAAGCAACAAATGTTAAAAGAGAGAACATATTCTAACAGTGCTGTCACATTTACTTTGCTATGACAATAAGATTAATAACTGTTGATTTAGCTGAAAACATTACCAAATGAATCTTATTGACTGCTTTTGTGAAGCTTTTGTTATAAAAGGGGAGTTTGCTGCTAGGAGCTACAAAATGTTCAATTCTTTGAAAGAACTCTATTTCATAGTCGGAATTATATTTTGTGCTTTACACTGTAATCAGCAAATGTAATTTAAAAAAAATAAATTAAATGGAAGCATCTTGCACATCATGCTTTGAAGATATTTAAAATATTCACTAGTAAAATATTAAGCAGATGTGATTTCCTAAAGTTGTTGATGAAATGCAATGTTCAGAGTCAATATAATATGTACAGAAAACACCACAGGTGAAGTGGATCTTTGTACTTGGACCTTAACTTACTGACTTGAGTGTAATACTTCCTGCCTTGATTATTCTTTATTTACACAGAGAGGGTAAATATTTGTAAAAGGAACTAAGACAAGTGCCAGATACTGATCTTTAATTCCTGCCTTATTTTCACCAAACTCCTGTGTGGTCCTCCTGCTCTGGCAGCCCTGGTAAAAGACTGAGATGTAAATTACTAAATGACTGAGATACCAAGGTCTTATTGCATTCACCTCAGTTCACCCCCTATCTATGTTCCATCTCATATAATCACCCTCTTCTGCCATCAGCCTTCTGCTGTGTGGATTGCCATTTATCATTAAGATTTTTCCTCCAGTATTTTTATTCTCCTTGCCCCTCACCATCTTCCTCCCTGCCACCTCCCTGTCCTTTTTGGTTCTTTCCACTGATTCACTATTTACAGAGCACTTGGACGTTGTAACCTGTTTGTCCAAACTAGAAGTAGAAATGCAGAAGACAGAGATGCTGTGTCATTCACTCCTGGGTGTGAGCTGCAGCGCAGAACAGAACTCATGCTGTTCTTAGAAACAGAGAACTGAGACATCTCGATACAGAGGCACTCATACACAAAGAGAAAGGGTCTTCCTACTTTGTACACAATGCTCTCTGCTTCTGAACCATCACTGCTTTTAGTGAAATGGACCAAACTCCATTGCCTTCATCTGTTAAAACATGGAGACCACTTAGCAAGATTTCTGACAAGCTGATTTTGAAGACCTTACTTGGGAAAGATGCCATTTTAAGCCACAGAGTGGCCAAGGTTGGAAGGCACCTCTGGAGGTCACCTGGTCTAATCTTCCTGCTTAGGCAAGGTCACCTAGAGACAGTGGCCCAGGACTGTGTCCAGATGGCTTTTGGATATCTCCAAGCATAGGAACTCCACAAGCTCCCTGGGCAGCCTGTACCAGTGCTCAGTCACTCTCACAGTGAAAAAGTGTTTCCTGATGTTCAGAGGGAACCTCCTGTGTTTCAGTTGGTACCCACTGTCTCTGTTCTGTCACTGAGCACCTCTAAGAAGAAATTGGATCCATCCTCTTTGAACTCTTCCTTCAGGTATCAATAGGGTCCCCTCTGAGCCTTCTCTTTTTAAACACTTCAAATGAGAAGAATGACTGAAGAAGAAAGAGAAGAACATATCCTTGTTTATTTTGCTACTGAACTGACTGTCATGTTCACAGCTGATGGGAGGAAAAGGAATGAACCATCTTTCCTCCTCTTTCCACCGCACACGAATGTTCTAGTGAATCAGTCACTTCACAGGAGCTCTCTTCCTTTCTTTCCACCATCAAGAACTTTTTCCCAGTATACACTTAGTGGTCCTAAGGAAATATCCAGTGTGCACATCCCTTTTTGAGGGCAACAGTAAGACAACGTAACATACATCTCTGTCCTTTCAGTTCTGCAGTGACTTTATAGTAACAGCTCACACTGCCTACTGAGAGCTCCTTGGCTGCCTTTGTACGCAGCTCCTTATTTAATTCCTTCTCAAGGAGTGACATACAAATGGCAGAAGGCTCTCAGAGCACACAGTTCAGAGCTAACAACTCAGCAGATCTCACACAGCAAGTGCCAGCAAATATTCTGTCTATGCCATTTTTGCACACAGATTTATTACAGCTTGGTCTGAATGATTCTGGTAGGCCCTTTCCAGTTACCAAACAAATTTAGTTAGCACTAAATCATGTTTCCTCTCTCTTGCTTCTTTAACTCAGTAACCTCAAATGATTATTCTGCAGCTGCAGCTCAAAGTTAGAGAAATGGCTACAGGCAAAGTTTAGCTGCCTAAACAGCATCTTAAAAAATAAAAAAAGAAAAAGTCTTTCATTATAACTAAAACCTAAGATGTTGGATGCTGATTTGAGAAGTGGCCCCAGTCCTCCTGAGAGGGTCAGAGGAGAATTTCTTTAACACACGAAGCCTGCTGGTATGACCAAGTCAGAGCAGGCCGTTAGATCTGATCAGCTCATTGAGAGGTGCATTTGCAGGCATCGGTGGAGAACCAACATTCTTTCAGAAGTGGGTTTCAACTCGGTGCAGAAAATCATTACCATGTCCTTACAGCTTCCTAATAACTTATGTCCTGAGGTCTGTGGAGCTACGAATAAATATTCTCTCCAATACAAGCTTTGCTCAACAGACTTTTAGTCCTTTCAATATGTAAGATCAACACAAGCAAGTTGCCTCGTTTTTTTATAAGTAATTGCTTTTTTATGCACACATTTTCAAGACTTGAAAAATTCTAAAAGGAAGAATTCAGAGAAAAAAAATAAGCAAAATAAATCCCTGACGTTTTGTCATTAAATCCTCACTATCACTTTTACAGTCATCAAGGGGAGAAAAAAGGAACAAGGAGTCTTTCCTTCCCTTTCCATGTAAAGATTGGTTAAAATGACACAACTGTAGGGAAAACCAGACAGGCATTTTAATCAAAATTGTTTATTCATATAATGCAGACACATGGTAGATAACCAAAATGCTTCTTCTGTGGCTATTTCCACACAAAATTTACTCAATGCTTTTCATATGGTGAAAAAGGTATGAAAATAAGACATTTTATGTGCAAGACAATGCAAAACAATGACTCATTCTATTAAAAGTTAAATCTATAAATTTCTGAAGCAGAGTGGCCTCTGCTTCACGAGTGAAATCTTTTTGCATTCAGATAAAAAGGGGTGTGCAAGGGGCAGTCCAGACTTCCACTGCATTATTTATGGCAGAGTTGTGCAGACATCAGACTCAGATTAAATTTCTGATCGCTTAGGACAATTATGCTAGGCAACAGTTATCACTAAACGAATTCACCTGACCTAGTGGATGACAGTCTTTGTTCAATACTTAGAACTGCGTTAAAACTTCTGCAATGAAATCAGATAATATGCCTAACAGTGCACATAACAGCCTACACTCAACTAATTTTGCAAACTATTAAGCTAAATGAGAACTTGAAGTAGAAACCATGTTATATTCTGTTGAGTAGAACTCATAAAACTGATGATACAGAGAAATTTCAGCTGCATTTATCTTAGGGTTTAGATGTTCTCAAAGCCAACCTCATTGGCCAAAATCTGAAAAACAGAAGGTTTTTTTTTAATCATTACAAACAGCTTGAGGACCACATACTTCCTATGGTAATTCTAGGAACTCAGAAAGTACACCATCTGTACTTTAATAAATCCACAGTAGATTAAGATCATGTGTCATATTTATCAGCACGTTTTTATTCTATATCTTATTCTCAGGAAAACAGCAGATCTTTAAACTGTAAAATTCTTTTAAGAGAAGGATAACATCCACCTTTAGAATAAGAAATAGAGAAACTATATGGAAAGTCCATGGTCCCTTTTGCTGCTCCTGTAGCATTCTGTCCTGAGACAATGGGGAGCCTTAGTGCAGGGAATTACCAGAGCAGTACATCAGTTAACATGGAATTCTGGGGAAGCAGGGAGGGAAAGAAAAGGGAAACTCTTTTAAAAACAAAACCAAAGTCAATCCCAAACAGTTATCAGAGTAGAAAAAGGGATGGGCATAAGATAGATAAATGGTAGGGAAATTAAAAAAAAAAAGGTAGATGGAAAAAGGAAATACAGTGCTGTATATTGAACCATAACATAAAGATAAGCCCAAGACTGAAAGACCACTCCTCTAGAATTCTCACAAAATCAGCTGGAAACAACTGAAAGAATGTGAGATGAGATTTTCAAAGAGCTCATAACTGGACTGTCTGGCGGCAGTGAAAGCAATAAGAATTTCACCTCCCTAATAAGTCCACACTGAAAGTAAGGGATAATCCTACTCATTGGCTTTATACACTCCACTCCCAGCAGATCTACTTGTTGCTCTTTCTTTTTTATAGCTTCTTGCTCTTGTATGTTTGAAGCAGCACAGGAACTCTGAACATATTCCCGATGAGCATCTCCAGCTAAAAAGGATAACTTCTGTATGCAAAACTGCATATTCATATTTTTCTACCAAAGGGGCACTGAATAATGCTATCCAGAATGTGAATACCTTCTGTCTTAATTTCTCTCTTGAAGAGACTAATTTATATTTGAATCGCATCATCTATTAGTTGAATACTATTAAAAAAATGTAATCCATACTTCCCTAGGAAGGCTGCTTTTAAGTGTTCTGTCTTTGATGCTCTTTCAGATTAATCAGATAAGAAGAATATAGTGATGTTTTTAAAATTCACAACACCTTGATTAATAAGGCAACACACAATTTAAATTCCTGGTGAAATGGACTATAAAAATGGCTTTATCAAACCATGGGAGTAAGAATTTGTCTTGAGACATTAATCACAGTAACTGTGAAAGAGACTGATCCTACTATCCTTGTTCAAGTTCCCATGCAGGTTTTGCTTATCCAAGAAATGCTAACTCAGGTCTTTAAGACAAGTTGCATTTTTAAATTATTTGAAAGACCCTCCAGTGCATTCACCAGAGTTATACATAACATCAGACACTTTTTATTTACCAAATCTGTAAACCGCATGGCAGGTAACATGACAAGCAACATTCAGAGCCTCATGGTGGGTAAAGTGAAAAGAATAAGGTACTTACACTAAAATCATGTTACAATAGCACACGATAGACAGAATGACAGAGCAGTTTCACTTGGACCAAGTAAACAGAAAGTCTGGGAAACCTTTCACCACTGTCAGAACATAAATATGTCCTGGCAGCAGCTTTCGACTGAACACCTATTCATTTAGACAGAACTAATTCATGAGGCATGTGTTTAAAATGTGCTCTTAAAATATGTCTGTATGCATCACCTGGGAATGAAGGAACAAAACACTAAGACAGCAGTAAAATTAGTGAAGTGGACACCACTGCTGACTAATCTAAACTGTAGCAAATTATTTGTGCAATACACTAGGCTACTGTTCATAATTGTGGTATTAGCCTGTCTCTTCTTTCCCTTCTGAGTGCCCGAATGCAATATTTTGACAGGAGACAGAATGTACAGGTCTCTGTAGCATAGTTAATTAAGCATAGCTGTTCATTTCCTAGGCCTTCATAAAGATCTGCTGCTAAGAGAGGAATTGGAGAAATCAACACTATGGAACACTGTATTAATACTAACTTGTTTACTCATAGCTTCTCAATCACTTCCTCCCACTGTTTAATTACCCCAACAGTCTCTACACTGTGCTTGCCTCGGACATGCAAAACCAGAGCAAGCTACAGAAATAGTAAGTGAATGCAACTGGCAACACAAACAGAATAACAGAGGTGGTCAGTTCTTCAGGGTACTGCTGCCTTGCTGTTACTTGTACGTAAAGGATATATAAATAGTGCTTGAAAAAATAATTTTCACTTCCCCTGCAGGAGCTAGCATTATTTATCTGCTATATATCCTCAGCAGTACAAAAGGAGCTAGAATTTCTGTCTACGCTTAACGTAGCACACCCTGAGCCTCATAACAAAGAAAAGACTACCTATCTCCTCTTATTATTGTCACCTTCCCCTGATAAGCGCTAGCAGTATTGAACTTTCTGATTTGCTATTAATGCTGTGACTACAGAAACAAATATGCTGGCACAAACACAGTTGAGAAGGGAAGGAGGGAGGAAGGGAAGACCAAGTGTCTAAAGGTGGGAAAAGTGTAAGACTACTTCATTTGGTTGTACTGTTGGCTTAAAAAAGTTTAAGCTGTACTTGCAGTTACAGCTTAAAAATTGAGAGGGTGGGATTAAGCAGAGACATGAGTATTTGCCAGAAAACCATAGTATTGCAGTGTAAATGATACTGATTTCATTAATAAATCTGGGGACTATTAGACAGATCTTACTAACAATGGGTTTTTTTAAGTACAAAAACCCTACTAACAGGCTGGGAAATAAATTCAAGACAAAAACTGGGCCTCACACTCGAGGGGCAGTCACATTGCTCAAGTTATTTAACACTTAACAAGACGAAGTGGTAAGGAGTGTCCTGTAAGAGGATCTTCAAGGTTATTTACTAAGACACAGATCTTCAGAGAACTTTAGGTGCCTGGTCACCACCTAATTAAACACTGCTGTGCATAATAGCTGCCTAAATATCTATGACAGTCTGATCCAATTCCTTGCTTTTCATTCTTTCATCTCTCAGTTTTATCCTTTTAGAAGAATTACTCAAAGTAAAAGAACAGATTAGCTTTCAATACTGTGAGGCAACAGCATAATAGGGCCTTAGAGATTTTTCAGGAGATGTCCGGTTACAAATATGCCTCCAACAGCAAAGGAAATCATGATAAGATTAGCTGGATACTGTCAAGATTGTGTAGATTACTTATAGTGAGAGATCAAGAAGGATAACAACCGGGTCTGATTTTTTTTCCCTTTTTTCTTTCCTGGAAACATCCACACACATCCTCTTACTCTTATGCAGAAAAGGACATAGCTGTCAATAACACAGCAGTGCCATTCAAATGATCAGGGTAATTTAAGAGAACCGTACTTTGGGAAGTCTGCACCAATAGATTGTTCCCAGTTTTATGCATCAATATACTAACGTAGCCTCAGGCAATTCAAAAGTTCACTAACCCTTGTACAATCTATTTCAACAAGGAACTCTTCTGTCCTTCTGATGTACTCATGGATACTGCAGCAAAACCCCACTGCAAACTGGAATCTAATTTCTATTGACCAGACCATTCATCTCTATCACTGAGAGATTCGTCTGAATCTCCTGAACGAGTCCAGATGCTCTCTGGATCAAACCTCTCCAGTATGGCCTTTAGCCAGGCCCAGTCCAGCTGCTACCTTGATCAAACCCCTCCAGCATGGCTTCCTGCCCAGTCTAGCAGCTCTCTGTCCTTCCTCATATGCCAAAGATGCACCACAAACTCTTGTCAGGCCAGCTTACTGAGCATAGTCACACAAGTAAGAAAGTATACCCACTCTTGGATTGAGCTTGCAAGCCATTCCTCCAAAGACACTACAGTTATAGGAGCTAAATGCAACATCTTTTGATGAGCTATTTCCTTGTCAAACTTTTGCAGTAACTTAGTCATACAGTTTTAAGTTGATCAAAAATAGATCCAAATTGGTGCTAAAATCCTTCAAGGAGAATAAGGAAAAACATGTATTTAAAAATCTCAAGCTCACTCGCCTTATTACAGAGGTTAAAAACATGCCATGGATTTTCAGCTCTCTTTGGAATGTGTTGCTTCCACTTTCTTTGCTCCATTTGTGAGTGTACTAACAGCAGATGGGAAATAGCTAGACTGTTCTCTGAAGTGCTCTCTGCCAGCATTTCTAGTCAATTTGACTCCATGGTTTAGCTCACAGAGCTGAGTGGAAGGAGATGTAGCTCAGAAACTAGCAGGGAAGAGTGTGAGAAGACGGGCCAGGGGAAAACCACAGACATAACCCAAAACAGAGCAGAGAGAAGAATGGGGTGACAGTTAAAAAAAGAGAGAAGAACTGAGTACACACTGAAAACCCAATACATTATGAAAAGTGGAAAAGAAGAGAAAAAAGGAAGAGGAAAAATGAGTACAGGAAAGAGAAGCAGGCTAAAAGCACATAACAGCAGACAAAATTTACCAAATACTTCTGTTCCTTTTGTTTCACTCTAATTCTGAAAGATGCTTTCACTTACAGTTTGTGAAAGCTGTACATTTTGAGGCAGGGAGCAAAAGGGTCTCTCATTGGAAATGTGTAAGAAATGTACTGTTAGAGTACATTGCAATGGTTACTAACATCACTTGCATTCACTTAGAGAAAGCAAGGGCCATTTCAGACTCAAATTTGGCTAAAGTGGGTGAGATGATGGCCTCAATAAGGTTAACTGCACTGTCGCCATTGACTTCAGTACAACCAGGACATCACAGTTGCCATGAAAGATGCAATTCTTAAGTTCTTTCTAATTTTTATTGGGTGTTTTTGACCATAATATATATTAACATATAGTAGTCATTCGAATGCAGTGTTAAAAAGGCCATATAACATAAAAGAGAATAGCAAAAAATGTTTGCAAACTACTTCTTACATCGTATTATTTCATGTGTGGAATACACCACCCTCTTCTGCACTATTAGTTTTCCTACAGTGTGTGAAGACTCAAGAGCATGAAAACAACAGTCGCTTGCATGTAAGACACGACTTGTTTCACAGCTAATTTTACCAGCTATCATCCTATTATACTTCACAGTATAAAATAACAGGCTGTAAAGCAAAGATCTACACTGATGTAAAGATCAAGACACAGGATCAAGCAAAAGGGCTCTCACGATGTAAGATGCCACACCAAACAAAAAAGGCTTAATATGTCTCACCTTCACTCTATGGATTTTAAACGAGAAATCTGTATTTATAACTAAATTCACATTACAAAACCAGTAACAGTATTACCCAGCTCCAGCTCCACCTTCCTGGAAAGAAGAATACAAGATACCTGGAACATGTCATTCAGCAAGAACCTTTTGCATTGTACATTAACAAAACTGCTCTGTGCAACATTTTATTGGGCTCAAAACTACCGGCAGACTGACAGCCGTCATTAAGAGGGCCCACGAGCAAATAATTCATTACAGTTAAAAGCAAATCGTCATTTTCTCTAATAACCTCTAACGCTCTCTGTGATTAAGCTGCCAAAACAAAAGGAAGAATAAACTGCAGCGAAGGTGAATTTCTGCTTTTGCAGACCCGTCCTCATGGACCCACCTGCGGGCGGGCAGCCCGTACCTGTTCTCGGTCTGAGGAAGGGGCGTCAGGGGGGATCTGAGGGCTCGCACCACTTTCGGCGTGACAGCAGCTACTCCTGCCTCCTCCTCCTGCCAGCCCCTGGCAAGCAAGACGGGAAAACAAAGTTGTCAGAACCAGCGATGGAACATCACCCGGCGCGACCGGCGCCGCTGTCCTCCCCGCGACCCGCTCGCACGCCGCGAACGCCCGAGCCCAGCACCGCCCGCGCCGGGCACCGCGCCGGGCTCCGCCGCGCCCGCGGGGGCTCATCCCGCTCCTCCCGCCCTCCCGGCCGGCTCCGGAGCGAGGGCGAGGCCCCCCTCGGCCGCCCTACTGGCGCGGAGGGCTGCTGGCCGCCGAGGCGCAGGAGACAGCCGCCCAGCAGCAGGCTGCCAGCGCCGCGGCCAAGGCGATGACAGCCCGCATGGTGCGCTCGGCAGCGGCACCCACCGCAGCTACGGCCGTCCCATAGTATTTAAGGGAGGCTGCGGGGAGGGGGAGGCGGCCATGGCAGCCACAGGGTCTCTGCGCTCCGCCCCTCGCCCGCAGCCCTGCGCCGCCGCCATCGGCCCCCCCCCGCGCCTCACACCGCGGCCGTCGCTCGGGGCCCTGCCCGCCCGGCACTGCCCTGGCTCAGGGAGCTGCGCGGCGTGAGAGCTGGACCGGGGCGGCCTCTGGAGCGGCGATCAGGGCGGTTGCCGGCAGCGAAGGCTGAGGGGCGCTCGTCCAGCAGTGCGAGGGAGTTGAAGCTGCCCGAACTTTAATAGGGGAAGGGGGCGCCGTGCGGGCGGCGGCGGGAGCAGCGTGCGGGGCTTACCCGGCAAGGGTAGCCAACCCTGCCTGCCCTGTGGCAGTAGGGGTGAAGTCGCTGCTACTTTAATAGCTCTTAATTAAAAATAGTCAACGTGTCGTGCATTGTATAAAAGTGATCCCACCTGGGGTACTCTAGGGTCCCCAAGGTAAGAAGGTGGACCTGTTGGAGCGAGTCCAGAGGAGGCCACGAAGGTGACTAGAGCAGGATCGGAGCACCTCTGCTATGGAGACAGACTGAGAGAGTTGGGGTTGTTCAGCCTGGAGAAGAGAAGGCTCTGGGGGGACCTCATTGCAGCCTTCTGGTATCTGAAGGGGGCCTACAAGAAAGCTGGAGAGGGACTTTTTAACAAGGGCCTGTAGTGACAGGACAAAGGGAAACAACTTTAAACAAAAAGGGGGCAGGTTTAGGTTGGATATTAGGAAAACATTCATTGCTATGAGGGTAGTGAAGCACTGGAACAGGTTGCCCAGAGAAGCTGTGGATGCCCCATCCCTGGAAGTGTTCAAGTCCAGGTTGGATGGGGCTCCGAGCAACCTGGTCTAGAGGAAGGTGTTCCTGCCTGTGCAAGGGGCTTGGAACTAGATGATCTCTAAGGTCCCTTCCAACCCAAAACACTACCAGTCTATGATTTGTAGTGGTTTTGGTAAAGAAATGTTTCAGTAGTAAGCTTTTATCTCTCTACCTCGTGGTGCAATCAATGTTGCTTTTACGAGCCAGCCTTTGGTATGAGAAACCTAGTAAGGTGACAAGGTGCCATTAACTAGGCCCCCTTTATTAAAAGAGTGGGTAGTAGAGATGCTGTGACTTACAGCAGCCGTTCAGTCATGAGCCAGCTGACACCTTGTTTTTACAGATTCTTCCCTATCCTTCCTGTTTTCTGTATCTGTGAGCATTCCCTTAAGCCTTGGAGCTCCTGCTCTTCTGTTCTCAAACAGTGGCTGGAAAGCATCAAAGTAAGAGCACTGCTACAGCTTTATTAATAATAAAGGAACATGGACTTGATATTGTGAGTGGTTAGATATGACAGAAGGAGCATGCCTACGATGCATCAGAGGAAGAACACAGCACCAGCTGTGATGGGGTATGCAGGGAAATACCTGATGATTTTTTGGGGCGTTCATTAGCACGCTGGTGAGCAGTGCTGTGGGTGCTGGTGGGAGGGAGCTAGAAGCCATTGGCTGGTGTCCCAGGGGTAGCAGGCATCTGGCTGGCTCAGTGCACAGTCCTCCTGAGAGCACAGCTCAGTTGTCTTCTTGGCTTTGAGGTACTTAGTTGTAATAGAAAAAAAAAGCCGGTGTAAAGACTTCTGAAGTCCTGAAAAAGTTTGTGATTGTTGTGAATCATAAATGTCTTGAACATGAAGATGTTTCATCACCATTTCCCAAAAGCTTGCTTCAGGCTTATCCTATAAAACCAGGTGGCATTGTATATGAACATGTAGGGGCCAACAGTCAAGCTTTTCAAGGTACCTATATGTTCACTGATCAGCAGATACTAGAAATTTCAATCTCACCATTACCTCTGTAAAACTTGAAGGCTCCTACTTATGTTAGTGGACAGCCCACCCACAGATAGCATCAACTATTTCATAATATCCATTAAGTATTCTATGTAAAACAATAAATCTTTGATTTTAGAAAGTCTAGCGGTGTTCGGTTTCAGCTCTGAATGAAAGAAGACTAAGAATTACAGTCCAGAAAACAATTTGGTTTTTTTCTGTCACTGTTATTTCCCTCTGCAATACGGTTTTCCCATGAGTCCTGAAGTATCACTGTCAGTTAATCCATGGGTTATTTAGTGATGTCAGTGAGGACATCGTATTTCAAGTTAGAGGTCTGCTGCCAACACTAGTCTATAATACCAGTAAAGATTTTTTTTTTCCAAGATCAGAAGGTTAATCTTTATGTCATATAAAGTTCTTGCAAAGAAAATGGGAAGATTATAAATCATATCTGTTTAAATTAGACTTGGCACTTGGTGCTTGTTGTTTACCAACAAATTTACAAACATGTATTGATTGATTGTCACAGTATCTTTAAGTTTTACCAGCCTTAATTTCCTGGCAGAGCAGCTTAGTAGAGAGGTTAAGTGACCTTGCTAAAGGGAGAGATGAGAATTCATGGTAAATCAGGATTCAAATTTAGGAATGCTGGATTAAAAAGACCAAGTTTCTCTTACATGATGTTGTCCTGTCAGAAGCCATGGGGTCAGGTAATGTAACGTTGAGGGTCAAAATGATCAAGGCACAGGTGCCAAAGATGCCACACAGGAAAAGACAGAGATTGTGTCCCATCTCATCCTCCTGCTCACAGTTGGAAGCTGCTGCATCTTAGCATCCCCCATCCTCTGATTTCCATTAGCTTCTGAAGTCAGTGGGAATTGTTAATTGCTGGCTTGCACAGAAGGAAGAGTTCACTAATCAGCCAGGTGGTATCATCACGACTTAGTTGCTGAGTTCTTAAAGCTCTGCTTAGCTGCTAATTTGGAAAAGCAAAATGCAGCTTTGGGTATCATCCATGAATAGCTTGCTGGGCCCCCCCCCCAGGTTGGCAGGGTTGCACCTCAAAAGGCGTCTGGTGGAGGTGCCTGTAGGGCTGCTGGTCACATGGAGCTAGTTTAGCCTTCTTATTTCCAGCAGCTAAATCATATTAAGAAGCAATTAATGTTCATTAAATGCTTTCCTAGTGCTACCTTCTCATCTAAGCAATGGCTGTCATAGAGATATTAGTTATTGCAAATAGGAGGAGAGATGACTGTTACAATTGGGAAGAGAAAGAAACTAAAGATATTCAGTGAAGCTGGAGTCCCATGTTGTGCCAAAGCATGAGAGTCCCCAGAGCGAGGTGTTGGTGCGAGACGACTATTTTGGTATTTTCAGTGTAGTCACTAATGTGAGTGCTTTTAGCAAAAAAATTTCCAACAAACTCACAAAACCGAAACATATGTCTTTCGAACTGGGAGAAAGTCATTGGTTCATTGCGTTTCACAACTTCTTCATTTATTTCCACCCACAGTTTTGGGCAATGTGGTTCCACATAATGATAAGCAGAAAGAACTGAGGTGCTGTCTGCCAAACTCCAGGACATCAAATTGTCCCAATCATTTCACAAAAGAAAAATGGAAAAAAGCAGTGCATTCCTATACCCCATTAAAACAAAAACAAAAAAAAAGTCAAGTCCAAACCCAATAACTACCTTGTGTGGCTGTTGCTGCTAGCTTTTTTTTCTTGCCCTAATGTTTTTCACTATTTTTTGAGGGCAGGATTTTGTGTCCCATAATTTACAAATTAGCTTTATTAAAATAATAATTTAATAACTAAATTCAGCTAGCAAACAGTCTGTTAAGATCTACATAAAACTAGCTAAAGTATTAGGTATTTTAAAGTAGCTATTTGTACCCCGGTTTTGAGATGTTTGTCAAGTGTGCCAGTGATGACTCATCCAGTCAGGCACTGTTCACTCTCCAGAGAAGGTCAGGGTGAAAAAAATCAGAGCATGTGGAGAAATCTTCAAGTTTCTAAGAGTCTTATAAGATGTCATACTTACAGAATCACAGAATATTCTGCATTCGAAGGGACCCACAAGGATCATCGAGTCCAACTCTTAAGTGAATGGCCTATACAGGGATCAAACCCATGACCTTGGTGTTAATAGCACCATGCTCTAACCAATGGTAGGACATGCCTCTTCTGCACAAAATTAACAAATTTTTCACTGTTGTAAACTGTGGTTTTTTATTTGTCAGAGTAGTGTATTGTGTATGCTTCACCAGATTTCTTTATTCAGTTTAACTGAGAAACCAGCTTCTCCTCTTTAGCAGTCGTGATCCAGCCCCACAGCAGAAAAATGCTCGTTGATAAAAATGCATCTTGTAGCATAAGCAAAGTCTAGGCCAGTAACTACTGAGAATGAGTGCTCTACTGCCAGCCACTGTGCAAGCCTTCACTCAACTGCGGGCAGTGCAGGCACTGATGTGCCTGTGACAGTAGTGCAGTCTGGTGTGTGTGCTTTTCCAAAGGAAGCTGATGGGGACAAGAGGATCTGAATTACAACTAGATACAAAGGAAGATTTTAATACAGAAACCCCAAAACTTTCAAGTTGTTAACCTCAAGGGAGATTATTTTTTTTTCACCATTCTCTTTTTTTCCTAAAGGCTCTTAGCCTTGAGACATCCTAACGTGACACCATGAGAAAGGCCATATTGGGTCAGACTAGAACAGTGTGTTCTTCAGGCAGTGCTCCGTAGCAGAGGGAAGTTCTTCCTAGGGAAGAACTGTGCAGTGATCCATCCCTAGGACTCTTTCTCATCTTCCAGCAATCAATGGCTCGGGGAATTTCTGAACCAGAGCTAGCTGTGTGTTTAGTTGCCTTTCATGGATTTTCTTCCATAATTGTGTCTAATTGCTTTTTAAAACCATGTAAACTTTTGGCATCGACAGTCACTTGTGTCAATGATTTCCATCCAAGCTGAAATCCTTCCATTACAATTAGCCCAGGAACAATTTGCTAAGACAAGTCTCTGTTGTTATTTAGAAACTCTGATCTCCTTTGCTAAAGGACATGATGTGTTAGTATTCTTTTGCAAAGAATTTCACTACAGTTGCACAAAACAGCGCTGCTGTTAATACAAATTCACAGCATCCAGTGCTAGAATTCAGAGGGAGTTATTACAGAGCATACTGTGAATGCAAATTAAAAATAATGCACAACACTCAAGTAAATCCTAATGGACCAATGGCACAATGTCAAATACACCAGGAGCAAAGACTTTTAATACTATTATTAAAACCCCAAGCAAACAAACAAAGCAAGTAAATTAGCACTGACAAAAACTGTTGGAGCAACATTTACTCATCATAGATCAGCGTGCAGACTGACTGTACAGCTCCCAGAGGTTTTTGAAATGCCTGCATGGCTGAAGGGGGAATATGCCTCCAGGGATGTCACATAATGGAAGGGTTCTCATTGGACACTGTGGTCAATGATTGAGGTAATTATGTCAAGCTAAACATTTTTTTTCCATCAGTGAGTGTGGCACAGTGTGTCCAGCTGCTTATCTGTAGAAAAATCCAATTTGGGATCACGTGTTCTTTGAAGTGTGCATATAAAATACACAGCAACAGAAATGAGAGGCCATAGTGGAGTTCAGAGTCATCCCTTATGATACATGTGATGGGCTGCAGTGGTCAGTCAGCAATGTCTATGTTTATGGAAAATCAGAGCAACAATTTAAGAAAATAAATGTGTGATGTAAGCAAATAGTTTGCTATTTGCTTGGAAGGATTACTTGGAAGAAGAAAAAAAAGGGATGGCTGTATGAAGGCCTAATCTTGGGAAGGGAAGATTGTTTATTGAGTTTAATCCAGGAGGGTGGTCTGACAGTTCAGCTCCAAACTGTCTTTTTGGGATCACAATGCACTGAAAAAAGCTAGAGCCTTTTTGTTTTGTTTTTTTTGCATTCTTACATTTCCTTTGCTGAAGTTCCCTGAGTACAGTAAATGAAAAAATAAGGAAGAATTGTATGCTGATGTATGGGAATAGACTACTTCATTGGTACCAAAGAAAACAACAGAAGTGATACTCAGCGCCATGAGTTTTGGAGGAAGAAAGACGGGACCTCTGTCTTTAAACTGGGGAAAAGCCATTAACCTCATTAAATAGAGCTAAAAATATAACTGCCCAGATTGCGGCCTAAACATATTCTTACATAATACTGATTCTCACAGTCTCTTCTGCAGTAAACACTGCTGAAAACTCCACAGAAACATAGTGGCTGCAAATTCCAGATTTTTCCTCTTTCATCATGAGGTACTTCTTAAGCTGTTTGCAGCACTATGATGTTAATGCTGATAAGTCTTCAGTGCAAGGGAGGTGCCAAATGGGTGCAGGTTAGGGACACGGGGAACCACAGTGGGGAGACAGACAGGGCTTGTGAGTGTGGGATACCTCATTGAGAAAATGGGATCACCTGCAGGAGAAACAGTGCCCCAAAAGTCACGGGGCTGTGTAGGAAAGTAATCATGAGGGTGCTTGAGAGCCAGGGAGCCAGTTCAGCTTGGTTCTTTAGCTCAGATGCAGCTTTAAGCATATGAATGGTTCTGTTAAAGTGGGGCCAGTCTCATGCTTCTGGTGAGGTACCTGCCCAGTCCTCTGAAAGCACAGTGTGTGTCTGCAGTGTTTACACAGGGCAAGGGGCATATCCATGCAGTGATGGAGAAATGCAAGATAGTCACCAAACCTTCAGCACTCTGGGAAGAGAAATAGTGTAGGAAAATAAGCCATACAAAAAACCCCCAAACCTCTTAGCATCAAGGTGGCCTTCCTATTTCAGGATCCTCAGTGAAAGCAAAGGGAAAAGAAACTCTACACAAATCTTCATTTTGGTTTGTCTAGTAACGTCTTGAGCCATTTATAAACTGGAACTGAAAGCCTTTATCTTCAAATAGATATACATCCAGCATTCTTTAAGAGCCAGCAAGATACACAGGCATTTGGGAAGGCTTGTTGTAAACTGCAGTTGTCTTTAATATCTTTTTTCTCCATTCTGAAGTAATTTTCTGAGTGATACCAGTTGTAGATCAGAGTCCAAAATGGGCAAATACGTGATGAGATTCATGCCAACATATGAGAGAGCCACCTCAGCTGGTGCATGAGCATTGCTGTACAGCTGGGAAGGGGGCTGTTGGTGGGGGAGCTGGACTGGGGCTGTCCCTGGCAGCTGTGGAGCAGCACAGCCCCTCTCTGGCATAGGGAGCGAGTGAGAAACGTTGGAAGGCCTGTGCCATGGCCAGGGAGTGCAGAAGGCAGCAAGTAGAGGCCAAGGGAGGTAGCTAGGACATTTTCCTTCTCGTTGCAGATCATCATCAATTGGGCTCAGTTCTCTGTTTCTCTGTCTCTCTCTCTCCTCTAAACATGTAGTGCTAGGTAGAAGTCCTCTTCAGTAAATATGCTGATATCCCATGCCTCAATGACAGGGCTTGCTGATCGTATTGCACTCCTGGCTCACTTTCATTAGGCTCTGCAAATATACTGCCATTCCCGCAAAATCTATGTGCTGGGTAAGCCGGAGTCTCTCTTGTGGTCCTCAGATAGTCACTTATCTATTTGTCTCCCTCTCAATTACTGTACTTCCAGAGAAAGCACATTTTGGTTTATTATGTCCAGTGCTTTTGATGGTCTGGCAGGAGAGAATTAAGGTCTAGCAGAGGGGAAAACCAAATGTAGCCTAGGAAGAGTGAATGCCATCTGAACAGAAGGGATCAATAACAGCTATTATATTTAGCATTATTTTCAGAAAAGGCATTCAGTACCTGGCTCCCAGGTGAGACTTTCTGCAGCACATGGTAATTTTCTTCTTACAGATTGACCAACCTTATTTTTAACCTTAAGAGCTGTAACACCCATACTACTTATTTGGACATACCCCACAGTTAACAAGTCCATCTAAGCAGACTAAACTTATTAAGAATGTGGTTTGCATATATCATTTCTGAATCTTCTTTATTGAACAACCTTAGCCTCACCATTAGATCTGAAGAAATCTAAAAATGTGTCAGTGTTTGGGAGGAGGAACAAAAGGGAAGAACAGGAGCAAGCAGGGGAGGATGGAGGCTCTGGGGTGGTGAGGAGGTGCATGAGGACCACCAAGGCTCAGCATAGGGGACACCATGCTCGTGGGGAACGTGAGCCTTAAGGGCAGAGGGGAGGGAAGAAGAAGCTGAGGGGAATGCTGATGCTTAAAGTACAATTATCATGTGCTGGGGAGATGTGCATTTTAAATACCAACATTTAAAATCCTTCGCCTTTAATGCTGTGTTTGCATATTGCATGAGTATGCATTTGACCAAATAGCTGAGTGTGTGTAAAAGTCAATTCTAAAGCAAGGAATCATCACTTGAAACCTGCAGCTGGAGAAAATTTATTCAGGCTTCCCAGATGTACTCAGGCTCAGCTTTGCTGTGCTTAAGAGCAAACTGAGAATTTAACAAGTAAGCAATATGTGATTTTTTTTATAACTGTTGGGTATGGCCATGAAAAACTGAATGAACCTGCTGACAGCTGACGAGAGAGTAACAGAGAGAGCAGCAAGGAGACACAGCAGTGCCTCCCTGAACTGCCCCAAACCACTCTGCCTGGATCTGTCTCAGTAAGAGATGCTGCTTCAGCCTTTGCACCACTTCTTTCCTTCTTGTGTGGCTCAGTTTTCAGTAATGTGTATGGTGCAATAACTTTTGAGACAAAAAAACCCAACCAGTAATTTTTTCACCAGGAATGAGATTGAGACAAATTCAATCCACATTGGAGCACAGGTGGGTTGGAGTTAGCTCCCTTTCTCAACCACAGTGAACCAGATTTTCAGCACCGAATTGCATTTCTTTGGCATGTTAGCATGTAGCTAAGGATGAATAATGTGTTGTGGCAGGTATCTCAAAGATCTGTTGTATGGGATATTTGCATGTAGCCTCCTGAGCCCCGCAAGACAGGAACCAGTGCTGTCATGGGGCCTGTTTCCTGTCTGACCCAGTGATGCATGTCAAGATCTGAAGCAAGATGATCTCTGGAAATTAAAAGGTGCCAAGTAATTCAAAATTGTGACATATTGATTTCTTTGTTCAGACACCATATAATTCATAAAGCTGCAACACAGCACTATAACTCAGTGTTTTGCACTTTAACGACTGGCCCAGTTATACTGTTTTACCATTTACTGACATTTTACATTTATTGAGCATGTATTTTATCTAGACTCATAAAGAGAGTACAGGACATTTTTAACAAACACAAAAATCTTTCAGGCTAAACACAGTCAAGAATGTGAGTACCCTCCCAGTGTGTGATGAGAAGGTGCTGCCAGATATCCCACAGGAAACTGGTGAAGGAGGAGGGGGTAGGACGATTTAGTGGAGCATGGAGAGTTGTACTGGTAGGGCTCTGGTACAAAGCCATGCCCTGGATACCAGCTGTCTGAGGTGCTAAGGTGGATGTGACATGAGTGGCAGGGCTTTGAGCTGCCCACTTGTTTTCCCCACAGAAAGCATCATCCTAATCACATTCTGCAGCTGTTGGAGGAGATAGTGGGAAGGGAGCTGTGTTTTCTCCAGGTTCTGGGTGAAGAAGTACTGAAGGAGCTCTGCAGTGGGCACATGAGGATCAGATCACTTTGGGGGTTTTTTTTGTGGTTATAGTAAATAGGCATTATTTTCTGTAGACTAAAGCATCTGCACTCCCAGGTTAAGGCAATATAAGGAAAAAAGTGACAGAACTCTCCCTTTGGCCCTTTTAATGAACTGATCTATTCTGTAATCATAAGGTTAAAGTTGTATAAAATTTGGAAGTTTGTGTTAGAGTCCCAAGTCCATATTTAGTTACTTCTCTTTTATTTAGGCACAGAGAACATTTTTAGGAAATTAAGTTGTTACATATAAACTTAGCTTCCCATTCACAATTTTTTAAAATAGCCTATATATACTGTGTTTTCCTAGACAGGATGTAAAATGACTAAATGTTGTACAAACAAGCTGGTTTTACCAGTTATAGATATAAAACCTTGTAAGGGCTTCCTTTTAAAAGAAGGCTGAAATGATACATTTTTCATGAAAACCATGGACCTCATTATATCTATGTATTTAAAAGATCTTTAAAAAAAAAAGGCACAAAAATTTACTTTTATGGGACACAAATTGGGCATGAGTTTAATAGAATCAGATATAGTTATGAAATATATACATCCACATCTGAATCATTCACCTTTGCTCCTTTGCTTAGTGGAAAGATACTCACTTCTGGGGAGAAATTTATTTCACCCAGAAGTGAACATATTTAAACTGAGATTTATTATTACGTGTACAAAAAAGATACCAGAGAGACTGATTGCACGACAGGTGAGGTAAAGCCATCCTCCCTTACAATGAGAAATATTTAGGGGAATTAAAAGCATTCCTGTCCTCATCTGAAAACGCAGATTGTTTCATTTATTTGAATGTATTGTACTGTGAGATGGCAGCAAGCTTTTAAATGAGTATTTCTTACATGGCCTGGTACACAACTTCTACTGGAGACACAAGGTTGAATCAAGTCATATTTTGACATGGACTAAGCTTGACAAATCTACAGTTTAATTACACTTGCATATTTAATTATGCGGGAAAAATAATTTATAGACTTGTTACAGTGCATGTTCTCACGGCCGTATTGAAGTGAGTCATCCTATCAGTGGACACCCTGCTATATTCACTCTGCCTACTTCAGTTTCTCCTGAATTTAGAACCAAAATGTGTCCTTATCTTTCCTTTCCTATCCTTTTCATGTAGAAAATATCTGCCACACTCTCTCCCACATCACCCTCTACCTTACTGCAGGGTGGAATTTTTCAAGCACTTACCACTGAAATCAAAGGCAGTTGAATTCTCTAGAGAGCAGAAATAGTTGGTATGAACTACTCAGAGAAATTCTGCATCCACCAAAGTAACTCATCCATCGTCTGTGAAGGGCTCTGGACAGCACTGGCATGCAGAGAACCACCAGGCTTGTTGCTCACCGTGTTTATATTAAGAAGGTCACAACATGTGTGCTTGCTTTGGGGATTCAACTGACAAAAGCCCATTCTGCTCAAAGTGATAAGAGACTTGGAAGGAATATTGGGTTAAATTTTTATTTACGTTCATGAGAAAAAAAAACCCCTAATAAATGACTAGGTTCAAATCAGTGAAACATAGAATCATTTAGGTCAGAAGACATGTAAGGTCATGCAGTACCAAGCAGTACCAAGTCCATCACTAAACCATGCCACTCACTGCCACATGTTTTTAAAACTCAAATTCTGTCAGGCTGAGCATACTCCTTCAAGAAAACAAGCTGTCAGAGCTTGTACTGAGCCATAAATGTGCAAGGTGATTACAGCAGATAAAGGCTGTGGACAGGTTCATGGGCCCAGGCACAAAGAGAGTTGAGATCTACAAGGCATGGTGAGTACAGACACAGCCCAGCCACGCAGGAGGCCTTCCTGGGTGGCATTACAGCTGGAATGTCTCACTGAACAAAGAGGAGCTAAACTCTTTAAAAAAAGGGTTGGCAACAGTATAAAAATCCCTCTTAAGCTGTAAAAAAAAAAAAAAAAGAAGAAAGGCTCGCTCTGCGATTCCTGGAAAATGACAGGCAAATTAAGGCAAGGTAAGAAAGCTGCTCTTAAACCCCTCCTGAGAACCTGTTTTAAGAAATTTTGTCTGTTTTATTTGAGTGAGTCATTGTATTGAGTTACAGAAATGGAAGAGTTAAAAGAATTTCTGTCATGCAAAACATTCAAAGCTATTTTAATTTTGTAAATTCCTCCTGAAAAAGTGACTCTTGCAGGGAAGGGGAACTAGTAATTAATGTAGACGGTGCTGTCTCAGAAGCATAGTGAGCTTGGCTGCACAAAGAGCTTGTTTCATGATTCCCCAGCTATTGCCTTTTCTCAAAAAATATTTATTGAGGAGCCCTGTTAATTTGAAATAACAGTTTTCATAGGATTTCTTCAATGCCCGTGCTACTCTTAATTTGAACAAAACAGACATTCTTTGAGTAGCTATTCAATACTTTAGTCTAAGCTTTATGTAAATAACCTTTATATTTATACCTGAACTGGGATCAGCAATTTGCCCAGCGATGGATTATACTGCCATGGAATTAAAAAGCAAACAGTTTGGTCATGAGTTAGCTTCAGTGTACACCCTAAATTAAATTAGATTAGATTAGGGATGGTTGCCTTTCCCTGGCCAGGATTAAAATGTTAGCTGCTTTGGAGATCAAGAAAAAATTCTCAGGACAAAATCTGAAGGATGCCTGTGATTTAATTATGCATCTTGTGTTATTTAGTGGTTTTTTTCCACTGCTCAGTCATTGGAATCATGAGATTCTGAGAAGCCAACCTTTTCCTTAAAAACTAAATCATTAGTCCTTAAACTTGCCTAGGGAAAAAAAAATTAAATATGTTGGAAGAACTGATGTGTTCATATGCAGGTTCTGAAAAGCTGTATTTGATAATATCAGCCATTAGTAAGCAACTGATGCAGACAAGAGATTGTATAGTTCACAGGGATAATTTTTAAACCATTTTGCACCCCTTGGTCCTTAGAGGAAAGCCCCAAACAGATGAAAATCAGGCAGAAGAGCCCCAGCCTCTGTTGGTGCAAAGCCCTGAGCCTGCTCCATCCCACTGCAGCAGAGAGCGAGCGGCACACATTCAAGGTAGGAGCGAACTGGTGCCTCCTCCCTGGCAGTGACTCACATTTACAGTGCTAACAACTCAAAGGCAAGTACCCTCAATCAACAAGCAATTTCAATGTTTTTCCACAGATCTCAAAGCTGTGCTCGTGTTCTGGGACCTGATGTTTGTGTCAGACTGTCCTGAAGGCAAGAGGAAAGATGTGGGGAAGGGACCTCAGGGCTGATGCACACACACACCTTCCCAACACGTATTAGATGGCACCTGGTCTTCACCTCTAGAGTGAAACCTGGGCAATTACTCCGACATTTGAGACCATAACAATCACCATGTGTGCTTAGGGTAGCCTCAATGCCTCTCTCCAACCATGTCCAAGAGGAAAAGCATAAGGAGAAGAGAATGCAGCCAGAAAGCTTTCCCATTAAGTGTAACCCCTCAGCACTGTGAAGTCTCTAAATTACTGGTTATCTCTCAACTGTCTTATTAAAAAACACTAGGAGTTTTCTCTTCCAGGAATTGGCCCAAATTCCTCTTGAATTGGAATTTGGGCCACATGGAATTCTGCACTTTGTTTGGTAATAGTGTGGAAAAAAAATATTCTGTTATTTCATTTGCATTGAATATCTGACAGTTTCACCATGTGATCTGTATGGTGTGCAAATAGTGACTAATATTTTCTCACCATCCTCAAACCAGACAGTGATTTAATTATCCTTGTCTTAATGCTTCTCAGCTGATTTCTTCTTCTCAATTTTTTTTACATGTGGAAGCAATTCTCAAAAGATTTGAAAAAATTTAGGAGCACAGCTTATGAAAATCCCTTTTTTCCAATATCTGTCTTTAGGACAATTTTGCATTGTCCTTGGTAATAAATTTGCAGGTACCACATGCCACATTTCTGACAAGTTCTTTTTTGCACAAATTCAAAATACCATAAAAAGGAGCTGGCTATCTTTCACCTGTGGCTGGATAAAAAAATTGAAAAATAGCCAAAAGCAGAAGAACAAAAGTAATGCTTTATAAAACAAAACATGTGATACCAGATTGTACCTTTTACCAGCAATAGGAAAAAAAAAAAAGCAAAGAAATATCACTTCAAGGTTTTGTACAAGAGTCTAATTTGAAGTAACTATTTATAGATGCTGCATATTATGTTAATGTGACTTCTGATACACAAAGGCTTCCTTTGAGGGCCTTTATAGTAAAAGAAAGAAGGAAGCCAGGGGCCCTCACAAATAGAGTTATGATAAAAGCTGCTGTCATTATAACAGATCATGAGAAAGAGAGAAGGAAATGCTGAGATACCATTCATCACTGAGAAATGCTCAGAAACAGTTCTTGGTTAGGTAGGACTAGCTGCAATTTTTATGAAGAGGGATATGTTATCAGAAGAGTGCAATTTTTCCTTTTTTTCGGGCTGTTTACAAACTCATCCCAATTTCTGCCAGTGTATTTGTTATTTGCGGGAATTTATTCAAATACCTCACTCAAAACAGTAAGAAAGAATGCATTTCTATTTGAAAATAAATTTAATTTCCCTGAAACGTTGTTGGGTTGGGGTTTTTTGCATAAATGGGATGTGAAATTTTCAGCTTGTTGACTGACTGCAAACAGGTCATTTTAAGTGGTTTATTTTCACTGTATTGAGGTCATTGATTACTCTATTTTTTCTACTGCATGGCCGTATGCATGAAAAACAAGCTTTTTGACATGGAAGAACAGACCAGAACTGATGAGCTATTGACAATGCATATGAATAATAGATAGCAAACAGAAAGTAGCTGCGCATCACAGAATTTTAGGTTGTCTTTTATTTTTGATGTTTTACAGGGGACGGTGGCACCCTGGCCACCTTCACTGATTGTTTTACTCATAAGAATGCAATTTTTTCAGGAAGAGAAAAATAAAATCTTTACAAATAAATGTCTGCAAACAATATGGTTAGAGAGTAAATGTCAGAAATTATGTGTTCATGGGTGCTGCTTTGTGGCCAAGTTCTTTTCACTGCCACTGCAGACAGACATCAGTGTTAACCCTTTGTATAGTGAAACAGTCCACTCACAATGTAGAGATCCTCCAGAACTGTGGTGTTGCTTTATTTAAAAATATTTTTAAAAAACACTAGAAATAAGCCACTTGGAGATTATTACAACTTATTTGTATAAAGATGTTTTCGCATTAGTCTGTAGCAGTGGCATTAATCAGACACTCAAAATACCAGTCACTTGGGCAGTGTTCAAAGAGAAGCTCATATCCCAGGACTATGGCACAGCAGCATTAGCCACCAGCTGCTCTGGCTGGTGTTTGTGGGGAAGGGGAGGGGGGCAGGAGGTGGCAGACCAGCTGCTTGCCCACATGTGAAGTCCATCCACCAACTGCTGGGGCTGGCCTGGGAGCACCCTGGAGGTTTGCCTGGTATGAGCAGGCAGGCCCAGGGAGGGCAC
This sequence comes from Manacus vitellinus, assembly GCF_001715985.3. NCBI lineage: Eukaryota > Metazoa > Chordata > Aves > Passeriformes > Pipridae > Manacus > Manacus vitellinus. Next base: position 35,458,673 of record NW_021940535.1, read on the forward strand.
AAACCACAGGCAGACAGACAAGGTTTTAAAAATTACTTGTCTGCATTCCAAAATCATCAAGCATATCGCATTTTGTGTATTGCTCACATAACACGGACATGTAAGTTAAGAGCTGAGGCTCAGAAGATCTGATGTCTGTGCAGGTGCTGCTGGCCAGGGAGGCTCTGCCAGCTTGCATGGGTATTTTGCTGTGGTATTCACTACATGGTGTCAACTTAACCTCATCCCAGATATTATTTGATTGAACTGACACCATCAAATAACACCTTGGGCTAGGAAATCTGTGTTTAGACCAGATGCAAAGATGTATATAAAGCAGCCTCACCATTTCTTATAGTTCTTTCTCCTAGCAGTAGTCTGCAGTCAGGCTGGAGACGTGTAAAATCAGGGGCCTCGTCATTTTTCAAATCAGGGATAGAAAGTTATCAGTAGCCTTGAAAAATCACCATCACACTCATCTCTGAGCTGGCAGCTGAAACTGAGACTGGAGAATCAAAATGAATCCTTCTGGACGTATTGTTAAGTCAACATAATTTCTTATCACCCCATTCCTCAGGGACAGAGGGAGAGAGCATCCTGATCTCCTGCATCCATATTATTACAGATGTTATTATCATTACTTGCTGAAAAGCAATGTAGATTTAAAAGGGGACACTTTCTTCCTGCTAAAGGACCTGCCTTTAATTTTTATTCTAGCATTGTTCAGGGTAGAGGGTGGTGCTATTTAAATGAGCTTAATTCTGCTGAGATAATTAATTCATTTATATTCTTCTATGCCACTGCCTTTACTACAGTTTGTCACTGAGCCACTCTGAATTTTCAGTTGATGCAACCAGATGGAATTGAATTGGAAAAAGCTGACATTTCCAAACGTGTCCAACTAGGAAATGATTCAGTGGTTCCAAGGAGGGGAGCCAACTGTGAAAGACCATTTGCAATATGATATATCTGGAACCCTAAGCCACCCTTTTGTTTTAGGAGCTTCTAATCTTTCTATTTTAATGTGCAGTGCCTTCCTTTTCCATAGGAATATTTTCATCACATGCTGGCTTCTTCTTCATCTGCTGGGAAGAATTTGCATATAACTTTCTAGGGAACTCATCATAGGGGCAGCCAGTGGTCCCTGCCCTCTGCAAACCCCACTGGATCCCAGTCAGCCCAGGACAAGGCTTCGATGTATGGTGAAGCATACATCTAAAAACCTTAAGAACATCAAAGACTGAGCCTCTGTCATTTCAGTGATTAGACTTTGACCTTGGATTCAAAATATTCATTTGCATTTGTCACAGAAGTCGTCACTGAGGTATGCAAGTCATGCTGGCACATTTTCTAACAGCCCATTTTGCAGCATATTGAGGTACTGTACGCCCTGGGAGAACAATCAAAAGCTTGTTTTACCTAATAAGGAAACTGCTGAGGCACATGAATAACTATTCTGTTTTCCAATACATTTCACACCGATTAATTTTCCAGTTTTATGAAACAAGCTGCGGTTATCTTTGAGTCAGGTTCAGTGAACCAGTGCTTGACTTTAAATAGAAAACTACTGATGTTGCTGGGCAGATGTGCACAGGCTTTTGAAAGACCAGGGCTCCCATCAACTGTGAATGACACCACCATCTTTGGTCTCTCTCTTGAACCCTTTGCTTTCTCATGCCTACAGAAAAACTGATTTCCCTTGTAAATAAATTATATTTTTGTTTGATACTTACAATATTTTTTGTAAGAAGTTATGTATCTGCTCTGCAGAAGTTCAAGTTTCATAAAAGAAAAAATGAAGTTCAATTTTACTTTTCTAAATCCTTCAGTTTACAGGTTTCTCTGAATCAGGTACTTTGTGGTAAAGAACCTGAAGATGAGTTTGGCAGGCTGGCTGAAGGAACAGCTGAGCTGTTTGCTCCTCAGATGGTTTTGTGTTGCAACTCTGTCCATGAAGAATGTTCCATAAACTACCAATATTAAATACTTAGTTTTCTCTCTGACATCTGCACATGACCCTTGGCTTCCCTATTATCATTAAATAATGCCAATCTTCAGTCTGTCATCTAAAAACTGCTAGTGGCTTTTTCTTTTTTAAATTGCTGCTAAACAGCCAAAAAGAATGTATCAGTCTCCTTTTTCAAGCACGCTAGGAAATTAGAATGGCACTGAGACACAGGCACTGGCCTGTGATTGAAGTACAGAGCCCAGACCTTTTATTTTGGTCATATATAAACAGTTCTGCTTCTGAACTGTACTTTACACTTAAATATTCAAGTATCCCTCTTTGATTCAGAGCTTTCCTTACCAGCATCCATAGCATCACTCCTGACTGTTTGCACAAAGAGGTAGGAATAGTGATATTTATGCTTATTAAGAATCATGTTTATTTTTGACATAATGCACCAATTGGTAGGCTCCTGTAGAATCTCTTCTTTTGCTCCACAAGCTCCCATTTTGTAATTAAAGCATTAGGGACACTCAATCAGTGCATGATCAGAATGACAAATTCAGGAAGGGCATTCACATTCTACCTTATTTCATATTTGATCTAAACCGCCATCTTTATTTTTCAGGAACTTTGCAGTGTTACAGTAACAATTTCCATAAATTCATCATATTGCATCTTACTGAGCTGGGACTAGTTAGTAGCTGGGTGAGAAAAATTACAAGTAAATTCAGCAATGGCTACAGAAGGTGATTCTGAAAATTAGAGCTAGAAACATTTTCCCACCCAGATCCTGTGTACAATTAGGATATCCATTAGTAAGGAATGTAAATGAAAAATAAAGCAAAGGTACTCTTGGCCAACACAGATAAGTAAATATCCCAAAGATATTACTAGAAATTAATGGAGACTATAATATATAACATAAATAATAGACCCAACATCATCTACTCCCATCAAACAACATCTCTGTCCTTTGCCTGATTATTTCTAGTGCTGCTATGCTTGAATAAATGCACATTAGTGGCACCACATTCCTGAGGCAGTAATTCATGCTTCTAAGGCACACAGTCAAGTCTTGCTTATGTTAAGCCAGTAGGAACAGCATGAACATAAAGCTCACGTCACTTACCTTTTCATGCTCAACTGCCTGGATCTCCACAGTACCCAAGAGAGCACTGGTGTGCTAAAGAATGGAGCTGTTGGCACTTCACTGTTTGGAGGGATGAGGAGAGTTGACAGTGATGAGGCTGTAGGACCCTCATCTGAGAACTTGCACACTCCCTTCCACTGCTGTTCCCTGCAGCGTGGCACGTGAGCACCATAACTCCCTATGTAACACTTATGCCTGCCAGCCAGGTCAGATAGGCTCACACACAGATCTTTCCAAAGCAGTAGCGAAGGGTGTTGAATCCTCACACAGAGATTCCCTGATCTGTGCATGTAGAAATGCTCTGGCATCATATTGACAGCACAGCCAGGAGCCAGGGCAGGATTCCACACATAGGTTTAAACATTCTTAGCATGAAAGGTGCCGTTTAAGCATCAGTCATCATGTTCACTGCTGGCAGAGGGTTAGGTGACTCATTTTATCACCAAGGCTATTCCTAGAAAAAGAAAATGTAAGTGCCTTTGAAAGGCAGAAGGGCTCCAAGTACAAGAAATCTTACAGTCTTTATAGGAGTGCCTGAAGTATAGCAATTAAATACCAGTGAAATCCTGAGTGATTAATGATCAGAGAAAATAGCAATGGGTTTATGTTACTGGCTATGCAGCATCACCCCAGGACCCACAGGGGGATCTGCAGGGCCAGAGACCAGAGACACAGACACAGGTGATCAGCATTTGCCAGAGTGGTGGGTGTGTGGTATTTTACAAACTGTTAAAAGCTGGGTGAGAAAGACTTCAACATCCTAAATAGGGAACTCTAGAACAGGTATTGCTTTGTTTCCCACGAGTACTAATTCACTTCTTACCAAACTTTTTTGTAGCAAATGGGGTCCAATCACTAATGGCATTTGTAACCTTCTCCATCCCCCTCCACCACCCCACCCCGAATAGTGTGGACATTGGATCCCCAGTGCCAACTGTTTCACTCCACAGATCTACTCCTATTACAGGGCACTACTCATTAGTATGGGTATCCATTCAGATGCTCCAGCCAGGTTCATGCTGATTTATGTGTCTGCTGATCTGAACAGCAATATAGGGTCTCTCATGCTTCTGATTCATTTGGAGCATGTCAGCTGACACATCTTCAACCTTGCAGGTTGTAAACTTCAGAATCTGTAGACTAAACTCACAGATTGTACATCAGGGTGTCCATGCATTCCTCCTCACATACCCCTCTCCTAACCAGCTCCTTACTTCATGATTCCCCATAACATTTCCCTGTCACTTCTTTACGCTGCTGGATGCATCCAGCCCTATTCCTTCCCGAAACATAATTTGAAATCATGCCAATGTGGCAAAGCATAGAGAAGTTAACATACATTGAGTTAGCAGGTTTGAGAGAGGGCATTATTATGTTAGAAAGCATTCTGGATATTGCTCAACAATTATTTCAGCTATTTCATTCGCTCTGCATGTTGCAGATCTTGTTTCTATTTTCTCTGAATTTTCATTTCCCTCAGAATAAACCAATTCAGGAGTAGATGGCTTCCTAAAATTTAAGGAGTGGCCAAAAGTCCATATTAAAAAAAATGGCTCTATTTGAGACAGAAAAAAACCCATCAAGGTAATATATGGACTTGACAACTCAGCTATAAACACCTGTTTGTCTCTTCATAGATGAGGTTCAGTTGAGTCCATCTTGCTTCTAAAATTGTCTTGACACTACTGGGAATGTTGGCTCAGAGTAAAGGAAATGAGCAAATCCAGCAGCTCTGCCAAACTCAGTGCTATGTACACTGAACGTACTGGGAAAAAGAGGGAAGACTTATTATTCACCTCACAGTCACTGGCAAATTTTACTGTCATATTTCATTTGCCATGAAATTATATTCAGACACAAAAGGAAAGTATCAGAAAGAATATTCATGTATTGGCCAGGGTCTACACAGAGAGGGGCTATCAGTGATAGGAGGTCTTAGTTAAGGGGTTTATATTTTCAAGAATGATGACAAGATTTTCAGATGTGAGGAAGTTGTGGTCACTACAAAGGGAAAGGAGTTTTGCTATCAGATCAGATCTCCATGCTGCTGCCAATTTCTTTGCAACTGCCGCCCCTCAGAGTAGTCTCCAGTTAAGGAGGTGCTAAAAAAAATCAATGATAGGAAGGCAAAAATAAGTAATTTACTAAACAGGAAACACTGTAAAAGTAAACTCATTGAGTCAGAACAAAAATTCCCGACCTACAGTATTTGAACCAAGCTTCTTCTGAGACTGCCAGTGGCAGAAAACAAGGCAAGAACGCATCCTTGACTAAGAAGGTTGCTTCTAAATGCTTTATGAGGCACCTAACATATTATTTGCCTTGACAAAACCCAGTTTTAAAAATCAACCAACTAAATAAGCAGGACAATAGAGATGTGAAGATGTTTATCCAAGGGGAGAAAGCCTACGACTTAAATCCAGGTCTGTTTGCAAAGTCTCTAAATTCAAACATCACCAAGAGTTGTTGCCAACTTCACAGAATTGTGGCACCTGGTTTTCACTGAACTCTAGGGTTGAAGGAAAAAATTTTTGTTCCTCATACTCAAAAGCTAAACTTTGTTTCCATTACAAAGTTTGCTTCTGAATTGAGCAGCTAGAGACTCCGATGAACATTGGTGCAGCTTTGTCAATGTCAAGGGAAGATCTAACCTTCTGCTTCAGTAGGCTGGAGAGTGGGACATGAGAAGATTCCTGACTGAAAAATGTGGCTTCACTAGAAGGCTGGTAAACAAAACCTGTTTGTTCAGATGTTATTATAGAACAGCACAGCCACATGAAAGATACAACACATCTTTGCTTCTGCATTGATCTGTCAGTTGAGAAAGGGTTCAGATGTGGCCAGGAGAAAGAGCACATTTCTGTTTTCTTTCAAAGTGCACTCTTGCTTTTGTTGTCCCAGTTCACTGTTCTTAGAGCCACTGGGGGTCCAGCGCCTTTTCAAGTCACTTTTCTTATTTACTATCATTTGCCGATCATCCCAGCTTCTTCACTCTCATTCACTCTCAGGTACTCCCTGCTGCTGTTGCTATTGTTGTCAGCTATTGGCAAAAACAACAAAAAAAAGCAAATCACCCGTCCTCCCAGACCTGTTATCCTCCATATTTCACATATAGAAGCTGCCTTTCACATCATTAAATTGCTTCACCCCCTGCTGTTAGTGTGCCTGCAGAGCTTTTGGTAGGTCCCTGTCTCTCCTGTTGAATGAGGTACCCCTTTCCAAATAGTTGTGATTCTTACCTGGGACAATAACCCTTTGTCTCTTTCATCCCTGTCATCTCAAGGCTTTCAATAACAACCTTCCCAATAGTTATTTATTGCTGCTAACAACGCACTAGTCACTAGTCAGGTTTATCCTGCAAATGCAGAAGGGCACATTTTGGGAGCAGCTATTAGGGTAGCAGTGCAATTTTTCTTCAGTTAATGTGAGTCATGGGGCTTAACTGTGTCTCACACACATGGATGCACCCCCCGCACTGGAATTTAAGAAGCATCAATCTCCAGAAGCATGGATCCTCTTCACAGTCACCTTACAGCTCAATTTTACTTTTTTTTTTATCTGACTAGTATTTTTGCAAACAACTAAGAAAGGTTTCATATTTTACAACTATCATGTAACATATCAATAGCTGAAATAATTACCTACACCTTCTCAAGCACAAAGAACTGTATCACTTTTCTTTAGTGTCCAGAATATTTCTTTAACATGTTTCTAACTTACCTGAGTAAATTAGTATTTTTCCTTGAAGGTAGGTGATTATAGACTGGACATGAGGACAAGGGGCCATGACAGAGTGAAACGTGCTGGCTTGGAGCAATCCTGTCAGAATTAGCTGTCTGCAGGCAGGCTGAGAGTGGGCTACATGGATTCCTCTCCCTCCCTCATGTACTATTTCTTCACATTGTCTTTCTTTTTACCTTTTGTTGTAATAATGACTCACTGTGCTTAAAAGCTGTAATTCTGAATTCTGCAAAGGCTCCCAAATCAAAAAAATCGCTCCTTGATGGAAGGAGAGAGAGAATAAACAAAAGTAGATTAAAAACAGAGAGGTTTTAGAAATAGAAAGAAGTAGTGAATCAAGCATTTAATGGAGAGGCATGAACTTAAAACTACAAGAAAGGTGACATTTTCCAGAAATGTATCAGACAAGGGGAAAAAGTTCAAGTGACCATTATGTTTTCTGGGAAGACAACAGGAAAGAAAGATGGCCCTGAAGTGGGTATTTTTTTTATATATTGCTAAGAGACAGGCACTAGATTTTCATCTATTCAGGTTAGCATAGGGAAGTGCCGAAGTTGGAGCCACTGATCAGGCAGCACAAAAGATACTGAAGGGGTATATCACTTCTAGGATATAGAAAGTACTCTTGAAAGGTATCAGCTTTACAAAAGAAACTAATCAGAGGGAAAAAATTTCTGAGCCAGGTATAGCAGATTTGTAACTTCTCTTAACTCAGAATGCATCATATACTGTTATTATAATCACTGTGTCAGAACAAATTGTAATGGGCATCAGATACCAAAATCAAGGGGAAAAATCCAATCAACAGTCCTGATTTAACCTGTGAAAACACAGGGATTATTTAGCATTGGCAAAAGAGAACCAGATCTGATTGCAAGAGTTAGAAGGAACAAAAGATGGTATTACAGAACAGAGAGTAACCAAACCAGAAGTCAGTGGAGGTCAGAGGAAAATAAAAGAACTGGATTTCTGTAGGCCAAAGACTGAAAATCAGTCACAGTCAATGTAACATGCAGCCCTCTGAAAGACCATGCAAGATTTGTGTGTTTTAAGCACCCAGACTTTGGCCAGAATCGTTATATTTGTAGGGAGAAATATTTTGTGAGACCTTGCAGAGTGGGATTTAATGTACCTATTAGGAAACAAGGACTCATTCACAGTCTGTACAGTAAAATCATTTCTCTAAAGGGAATGATGTGAGCAGAACATCACTCTGTTTAAGTTTTTATCAGCTTGATACTGGCTTTTGAACTAATCTGAGATCTCAAAAAGAAAATCTCATACTGCTGAGTACAGGACATGCTGTGCACAGACAGAATGGCTGCCATAGTGGGTGTTCAAGAGCTCCATGTAAAAGGGCAATAACATCTTGAACATTCATTTTTAGGGTATAGACTACTGCATCTGTTCTAAGGGGGAAAACAGGTCAAATATGCTGGATCATTAAATGGTAAAAGGAAAGAGTCCATAAAGACAAAAAGTAAAAGCACAGGTAAAAAGAATGATGGATACAATAAGGTCTAGAAAGGGCAAACAAAAAGTTTAATTCTGAGCAAGCAGACAAAAGACAAAAATAAAGTAACAAAAAATACCACTACCATTAAAAATGTAAAGAAAAGAGTCTTGTGTTTTATGGACAGTGTTCAATATAGCATGAAACAAACTGATTATGTTAACTATATATATATATATATATATATAAAAAAAACACATCCGGATTATTATTCCCACTCTTTAGAAATAGCACTGTGACAATGCAAGATGTGTAATCTCATACTTCTCAATTGGCCTCCACATGGCAGATATGCTAATAAATAATACACTACCACATGATAACAATAATTTCTGATGCTTTTCAAAATAGAATAAGCCACAGCCTAAAGCCTTTCTAGAAAACCATACTAAAATTGCCAGAAGGACACTTGAAAAGACTGGTGGGTAAAGCCCTACTGGCTTACAGGCAGACACTACCTCCTTGCCTAACAACCAGGCTTAAAAGCAGGGCACTAAAAATCCTTAAAATACGAGAAAACAACAGATCAAACAGAAAATGTACATCACAAAAGTGTTTGTCCTTGTCATCTTCATGGGAAGATGAATTTATATACAGGTTTAACAGCGAAGCTGTTTCTTACCCCAGCATGGTAATTGGAATGGGGGAAAGGGATAAAATCAGGCTCACTAGACATAAGCACCAATGTTTGAGGGATGGTGTGCTAGTGAGGTCCTTCAGTCTGCAGTCTCAGTGGAGGCAGAGGATAGAGATCCATGCAACAAAAAAGACCCACACATTAGAAGCCACAGAAGCGCCTGAGACTGGTCACATAGGAGTTAGGGCTTCTGCCTGCCAAAAAGTGGCCAGATCAATGCTATTACAGAAACATGGCAGGATGGCTCACACAACTGGAGGGCTGCAGTGGATGGCTGTAAACTTTTCCGATGGGACAGGTAAGAAAGGAGAGGCAGTGGAGAAACACTGTGTGTTAGGGAGTGTTTTAGTTTTCTGGAGCTTACTAATGGTGATGATAGGGTTGTTTATGATTTAGACTCAGGGGAAAGGCCAACAGGACAGATATCCTGCTACAGACCTCCCAACCAGGATGAAGACGCAGATGAAATATTCTATAAGCATCTGGGAGACATCTTACAATTGCTGGCACTTGTTCTCATGGGGGACTTCAACTTACCAGGTGTCTGCTGGAAATACAATACAGTGGAGAGGAGGTTCTAGTAGTCTAAGAGGTTCTTGGAGTGCGTGGAAGATAAACTCCTGACACGGTGAGTGAGCCAACTAGGAAAGGTTGGACCTGTTGTTGGTGAAAAGACAGGACTTGTGGGTGATGTGATGGTTGGAGACTGTCTTGGGCACAGTGATCATTAAATGTTAGAGTTTTCATTTCTCAGAGAAGTAAGGAGGGAGCCAGCAGAACTGCCACCTTGGACTTCTGGAGGGCAAACTTAGGTCTGTTTAGGAGCCTGGTTGACAGAGTCCAGGCAGTTCTGAAGAAAGGAGTCCAGGCAGGCTGGGCATTCCTCAAGGAAATCTTAAACGTACAGGAGCAGGCTTTAACAGTAAAGAGGAGTTGTTCTCCAGGTACTCAGCCCCACTGAGCTAGAAGACAGAGAATGGGAGAAGAATGAAGCCCCCATAATCCAAGGGGGGCTTCATTCTTCTCCCAAAGGTCAATGATACTATACCACTTAGATATGCACAAGTCTATGTGGCTGGATGGGATCCACCCAACGGGACTGAGGGAGATGGGACATTTTAGCCTGGAGAAAAGGAAAAGTAAAGTCATCATCCCTGAAGGTATTTCAAAGACATGTGGATGTGGCAGTTAGGGACATGGTTTAGCAGTGGACTTGGCAGTGCTGGGTTAATGGTTGTACTCATTGATCTTAAAGGACTTTTCCAATCTTAATGATTCCATGATTTTATGATTTCTGTATAACGAAAACTCTACAGCCAGAAAAGGGAACCAGATTAGTTCCTTTCAGAGATAAAGAAGGAAAAAGGTATGCCCAAATCACAGTCTCAAGCAGAAGGGCCAAGAAGTCAGTCAATAGGACAGGCAGAGAGTTACGACTGAGCAGAGCAGGGCAGGGAACAAAGGGAGCACGTCAGGAACCAGTGCCCACGAGATGCTCTGAAAACCCAAGACTTACTCAAAGACTGAGGAGGTTTAAGGTATTAGACATGATAGAGACATGCACATGCTGATTTTAAGCAGTTGTTCAGGTTGGTTATAAGCTTGACAAGTGGATGTTTCAGCCTGGATGTTGATCCTCTTCCACACTGAATTTGTGTAGTGTGTTTTGCAGAATTTCCACTGTTGAGCTTTCCCTAGTTCTGTGATAAATTGCTCAGAGGAACCTCCTTTCTATACCTTTTTCTCTCATTAAGATGTTTAAGTAGACTCATTAATATAACATTTAGACAATACCCAGGCAGTAGAGATGATCTCTTCTCTGTTAGCTGAACAGAATTGCTGATAGAGTACAATTTTCTTTACACTTTTAAGTGTTTCAGGGGGTTGCTAAGAGGATTTCATGTCAGAAAATTGGGGATTGCAAAAAATTATGCAGCAAGTGAAGGCAAGTCAATAGTTTGCTCCAGTTTCTGAACAGTATATATATTTTATGCTCTCAAATTCTCCTGGTTCTCCTTTGACCTCTAGAAGTAAACAGTATTTACAATGTTACAAGTGATTAGGAATGACATGTGCAGGTCAGTCTTAGCCTGTATTCCTATGGATTTTTATCTACCTAGCATTTCACCACAGACACAGCTATTTCCTATTGCCTTTCTGTCTCAGCAACCTGAGATTCTGCTCTTATATTCCTGAAATCCTTGCTTTCTATTGCATCCACTAGGTACTAGCTAGAGAGTGAGAAACAGCAGGGTGCAGTGGCTCGTCCAGAGCCTGTTGGTGCTGGTAGGACAGCCAGTGTGTGCACCCAGGTTTAGCCAGCAGCAAGTCAATGACCAGCTGATGGTGCTGCCTTTTGTTCATGGTAACATTCATTTGGTGCTTTCTTCTCTATTCAAGCACAAATTTTCTGAAAAAAAAAATTAATTAGGAATACAATGTCCTTGAAACATTATTGTCTCTTTTTCCTGTGGCTGAAATTCACAACTGGGTTGAAAAGCCATTGAAGAGAGGGCACGGACAAGCATGAACTGTAAGCACAGTCACATACACGTCACTCCTTAGGAAGCCTCTAAGAGATGTAGGACTTCTAAATTTCTCATAGACAAGACCCCGAAAAATACGGGACTGATTTCCCCCTTTAGAGATAATCTGCAATATTTTCCTTCATTTGCTTCAATTGGGGCTTACAAGCCCTGGAGAATGATCAGTTTTGGAGAGTTTCTCAAGTGAAAGCTGTTATGCATCAGGGGATACAACCAGTCTACTCATGATGTGACAGCCTATGAACAGTGTGGAGGCCTTTATCAGTGTATCTCTAGGAATACTGTTTGCAGAGCCAAGTACAGTGTGGTATTTATAGCCAAAGAGGCTAGAGTGCAATTCACCTCAATTAAAATTCAATGTCTACAAAAGCTAAATGAACCACCCATTTCTCTCTCCTGATTCTCAGGGTAAGCTTGTATACCTGCCCTGGCTGCAAACATCTGCAGCATAAAAATCTAAGGATAGGTGAAAGGAATCTCACCTTAATATCCAGCCAACAACTTCCCTTTTATTTTACTTTCATGTAGCAATATTCTCAAACAGAAAAATACAGGTAAACATAAAGCAACATGGCAAGATATTTTTGAAGTACAATCTTGATATAAAATGCATAGGTGCCAAATAAATCTGTCCCCTTGGTGACAAAGTTGTCAGCATTATCTTGACAGGATGCTGTCATTCAGCTTGCAAATGCTGAAGATCTGGTGGAGCGAGTGGACTACACTTCATCAAAATCCATTTCTCAGTACAACCACTGCCAACACCATGAGCTCTCACTGCAATTAAGAAAATGTAAAATGATCCCCCGCAGAGAAGAGTACAGTAGCAATGAAGGGAACAGAGTCAAGTCCAAGCCTAAGCCAGCAAATAATTTTCTTTTTACAGCTTCCCAGAAAGGACTTGGCAGAGGACATGAACAGACAACGGAGAACAGTAAATTGATGAAGGGTTTGTCATGATCCTACTTCTCTGTCATGCTGAAATGCATTTCACTGAACTGTACTCAAAAAAAAAAAAATCTTATATTTATATATGGATGTATGTACATATATATGAATAGGACTATGTATGAATGCATGTATTTCCCTCAAAAATTGTACTTTGTAACTAACTTGAAGCTTGCAGCAGTCACTGCTGTCAAGACTGACCACTTCTGCCTTTTTGCCTTGTAGAAGGAGCATGACCAGCTAGTCACTGACATCACTCGCTCTGAGAAGCTCTCAAATTCAGTTCCACAATGTGTTTTTCTGCTAGATTCTCATTATAACACATTCTGATCTGCCTGAGGCAGCTATTAAACCCCTTGTCAAGTCACAGCTTACATCTTGACTGTGAATCATATCTTCTTTTAGCTCAAATTACCTCTGTATTTCAATAGTCTGAAATAGATACTGTGCAATTAAAGCATTTTAAAAGCATTAATTGACACTTACAGCAATAACTCATTTTGTTGTTTTGTGTCAGAAAAGCTATTTGTCCGCAGATACTGTATTATTGTAATTGCTTTTAGTGTCCCCTTTAGTTTTATGTCCAATAAACAGCATCAATCCTTTGTGAAGACAATATAATGTTCTCAGTGGCAGAAGGGTACTCACATACAACGGCAAAGAAAAATTGTGTTTGCCATAGCCTTAAACCAAGTAAGACGAAGCACAGTGAAATGAGTCGCTGATTTCTTTCAGCTTTCAAAGGAACGATCTAGAGAGATGCAGCTTAGAAAACTTAAAGCAACATAGAAAAGAGAAATACACAATGTGGCTTATGGACACAAAGGGCCACGTATCAGTTGGTGTAAACCAGAAACATAACTTTCCTGACACTACACTAATTCCCATCAAATGACTGTCTGGTCCACTTTAAGTGTCAGAAAAAAAATCTGGGTAATATGGAAACCTTCTCCTTTTACCTCAGATATGCAAGATAAGCATTTGTAGTTTGGAACTAGCTTGTTTTTACTTAGCACTGTTGTTAAATCCCATGTTGCTACTCTTTAAACAGTTCTTGCTGTCATTTCATCCTTTGTTTTCTCAGCCAGTTTCTTGTCTGTCACAACATTAAGCCTCTTTCTAAGCTTCTGAGAACAAAATGTGGTTCTCTCAGTCAGTCACCCTTCCCAGAGGTGATATTGGTAAAAAATGAGATGGGTGAACTGTTCAAACAGGGATTATTTTAACTCCACCTAGATTCCCAGACTGAAAGCAATGAACCACTGCAAGAGTTCAGATTCATGGTAGTAGCTGGTTTCTTTTGAAGACCTACCTCTGTATCAGAAGGGGGTTGGAGGCTACCTACATCTGAAGCCAAATCCTTGGCAGAGTTGGAACTCAGATTGCTGGATTCTAGCAAAACTCTATTTCAGTGATTTTCAAAGGCTTCAGGGAAGTGACTGTGTAGGTGTTTCAGATGGACCCTAGAGAATTTTCTCAGCACAGAGTTAAGGTGAATCAGGGTTAACGTCCTGATGCACTGAACAAGCCAAACACTCCTTTGGAGGTATGCAGTACAAATGTAAGAAAAGGATGGTTCCCCATTCAGGTTCCTACCACTTTTCTCCAAATTCCAAATCAAATGCACCAGCAATGAAAAGAGATGCCATGACAAGTCAGAAGAAGTTTCCATGCTGTTGCTTATATTGGACAGAAACAGATTAATTCAGAACAAAAGATTACTCTGCCGGTGACAGATTGGGGTAAATTAAAACAATGAAATCTCATTGAATAAGACTTCTTCTCAGGTCTGGGATTAATGAATCCTTCACCTCCTTCTCTTCCAGCAACATTACCTCCTTTTTTTTGCAGGACAGAAGACCCAGGAAATCTTTCCTCTAGATTTTACAACTATGTGTTAAGTGGCTGAAGACTGTTCCTTTCTGTCCCTCGCCCCCTGTGGCCACTCCCTGCTTCCTTGGCTTTTCGGGCTTCACTCAGTAGTGCTCCTTCCACAGCTTCTTTCAGCTGGTATCTCTCCAGCCTGCCCTGGGAGCTGGCTGTGTCTCCAGCCACTGACCCCGTTCTGCCGGGGCCGCAATCCTGCACAGCAGCTGCCTCAACGTGGGAGCCTCTGCCGGCCACTCACAGCTGGGGAGGCAACATGGCTTTTCATGGCCTTCTTCCACCCTACTTTCTATACCCACATCCTCAGTCTCAGGACTTTGAGACTACACTAGCCAAGAGTCTCCTAGGAAAATAATGCATTTTTGACAGAAAATTGCATTTTCACATTATTACATTATTCAGAAAAATGTATCATCTAAAACCGGTTCAGAAGAAACACCCTCACTGTTTCCAACTTTGTTAAAGAAACTTGTTAAATTAAATAAATTAAAATTCTTTTAAATTAAAAAAGAAAAATATCACATGTACCACATATTCGAATTTCGAACTACTCTTAGAAAGGCTCTTTTAAAAGTCAGCTCTTCAAATTTGTGTAAGTCAGCACAATGCCACTGAGATACAGCAGCACAGAATCTAGTCCCATGATCTGTGTCTCCAAACCTACTGTGAACTGCAAACCCACCCAGCTGTGACATCTCAAAATGTAATCTCTTGAAAGCTTTTGTAAATTATCACATCCTGCCTGCAGACAGTCTCAAGAGGTATTTTTTACAGATAAAACCTCTTGGTAAAT
Source organism: Manacus vitellinus (assembly GCF_001715985.3). Taxonomy (NCBI): domain Eukaryota; kingdom Metazoa; phylum Chordata; class Aves; order Passeriformes; family Pipridae; genus Manacus; species Manacus vitellinus. The sequence continues at coordinate 35,473,818 of NW_021940535.1, forward strand.
AGTATACCTAAAGAATAATAGCTATTTAGAGCTCAGAGTACTCACATGGTAATTATTTCTCAGTTTCCCACAGAAGAGGAGCTGCAATGGGAAGTGACACTGGTTAGTGCTCTGAGGGCAGTTGCTATCATCATGAGACCCGTAATTCTCTACCCGTGGTTTCTCAGAGCAACATACTGAAATAATAGCTTGTCTGCAGCTGACTTTAAACATATCTAATTATCTCATTCAATAAGCACCTGTTACAGTCTCAGAAGTTCTAGTAAATAATGAATTTAACCCCTTCCTCCAATTTAAGGTTTCATTGCAGATCTCATAGCTTTGAAGCTACACATTCCTTGATAAAAAACCTCCATGCTTACAATCACCAAATCAAGCTTAATAACCTTTCTAAACCGGATGAAATACTAGGTAATCTTACTGGGGCTGTGAGTATTTTGAAGTAGAACAGACTCAGGGATATGAGAAATACACACTGAAGAAAGATCATAACTGGAGGAATGCTACGGGCCTGTAATGGGAATATAACTGAATCACAGAAAGGTTAAAGCCCCTTGAAAGGTAGAAATCTTAGTACTAGTACAAGACGCCTTGAAGGTTTAAGCACCATCTCTGAAATGAAATACATGCACCCATCTTAAAGCAAAATGACCACCCTGACATGCCTTGGGAAAAAGAGCTTGTGACTGACTTCTTAGCAAGCGCTCACAAAAAACACATCCCTGAGCAGATTCCCCTCAGACTGTTTCGCTCAGAAAACTTTTAGGCCACTGTTAGCGACCAACAGTTTTACTGTTCCTCAGAATTGTTGGTCTGACATTCCTCCCACAATTGCCACAAAAGATTGCAGTAAGGAAGAAGAGGTCCCACCTTTAAAATATGTAGGCTCACCTGCATACCTCATATTTCTCTTTCATACATATTTTATTTTGTGTAATGAGATTTCATAATGCAGAATGAATTAGAAGACTGTACTGGAAAAGACGACATCAGAAAGATGGAAGACTGGACTAAATTATCTGCCAGAACTATTTACAGAGGGCACCCAAAACCCTAAATAGATTTACTTCTGCTGCTTGAAACATTCATGCTCTCAAGATGGAATCAGATCAGTCTAAGGTGCTATTTCTTCCAAGAAGTTCTTGACAATTCTTTGGAACTAAACTACATTAAAACACTGGAGGAAGGTGTTAATTCTTTTAACATGTAGAACCGTGCAAATTGCAGGGACATAGTGTGCCCGGAGATGAAAACCAAGAGCAGATATATAAATGGTACCTCTCATCAGTGAAGCACGTCTCATGTGTCTTCTCAATACCAAGGGCTAAATAGCAAGCTTGTTCCAGTCACAAGCACAGCAACCATTCCGGCGTGACTGACTCAGAAACACAGTCGGTGTTTCAAACACACTGAGTTCCTCAAACATATATCGTACATACTACTCTCAGCACATGGCTAAAGCTACTCACCCTTCATCTAACACACAGTCTTGCTTCTGTTGTTCTCTGCTGACTTTCTGCTCTCTGCACAGTCTAACCCCGAATACTTTACAGACCACAGGAAGGGGATTGAGTTATCTCCAACTTAGTGATGTTTAACAGCTCAAGGATTCTAGCAAGCGTTCAAACGAGTTAGGGGAGGGAAATAAGAATTAACAACTACCTGACGTTATTTACAAGAGATCTCATGATTGTTCCTTCTTGGTCAGTATCCTGCACAGATCAGAAGGAAGCAGGACAAAAAGGGAATCATGTTTAAACACTGAATGTCTTCAGAAAAATATCCCGAAGTATAATGCTCACTTCAGACAAAAGGTGAAATCACTGTATCTTTCCCACAAATATCTGTGGTTAAGAGTTGAAGCTAATGATCAAAAAAGTGGACTACAAACTTGCCATAAACTCAAAGAACTCACATACCTGACAACCACAAAACTCCATTGACTTCATATTCAGTAGGCAATGGAGTCATTAGTTTTTAAGTAACTACAGAGGTGGAAAGAAACAAACAAGAAAACCACACAGCCCCATTCAAACATAACAGACTTATTTCAGGAGGCAAGCACATTCATAAAGAATATTAGCCTTGAATATTTTATCATCATCCTGCAATTTGTGGGAGAATAAAGTTATTCCTAAAGAATGCAGCCATTGCCCGGATTTAGGAATATCATGATGAAGTGTATTTCCAGCTGTGGACTGTGGACTACTGCTGACTTGTAAAATAGCAAGGCCCTGAGATGACTGAGAAAGTTATCTAGACCATAGACTTATTTCCATGCAGCAAAAAAGTTGTGGGAAAATAATAATGTAAAAAGTATCTTAATTTTGGTTTCATGGCAAAAGAAAAACATCATGGCAACACTGTCTAATATGGCTCTTAAGACAATCTTTCAATTTAAGAGGGGTAAGAAACGGACATACCATGCCCTGTTTTTTTTCCAACCCAAGTTGCACATGGCAGTGACACATTTCTACCAAGAACTACTTATGTCTATTGTTTTAAAAAAAAACCCAAAACTTCTGTAACAAGTATGAACACAGTGAAATTTATAACATAATAGACAATAGCAGACACTGCCTATGGATCAAACAGAGCTGAACATGAAGATATGAAATTTCAGATACTCTTTCCATTTAAGAAAAGTTAGTTTGTGCCTCTGCTTTCTTTCTGGTAACCCTAAGATATGATCATTTTAAAGATTCAATACCAGCATATTTAGTATCTGGGCATTGTTCTCTACATTTCCTACACCTTTTCAAGCACTGTATTATAGTAAGCACAGAGAACAAAATAAATAAATAAATCTTCATACGATTTAAATTATCATTTCTCAAGTGTATGAAAATGTTCAAAAGTGTTTATATCTCATGAACTCTAAAACAAATTTTCTATTTAGGAACTTCGAGAGGAATTGTTTCCAGGGTCTTTTTTCTAGAGACAGAATTCTTTTGTTAAGAGTTGGCTGGATATAATGTAGAGATAGGAAGGTTAAATCAATTGAGCCCCAGAGATGATCACTGTAAAAGACTCCTTCTGGCAAGAATTACATTCTTTTATTCTCAGTAAGACCACCTCACCTGGAATGAAAACAGGAGTAATGTTAAATACTTGCTTTCAGTTGGCTGCAAGATCCACGGTTCTGTCTGTTTTGTTGCTGTTTTGTTGCTCTCAATCTTAATGGTCTTCCCAGACTTAATTTACACAATAGAACTTAGTTTGCTGTCTTCAGTACTGAAATTTGCTTCTTTTCTTCATGAGCTGAAGGTCTATCCTGTTCTACTATGCAGCTTCATACATGGTGAATTAAGAGGCATGCAAATTTGACTACACACCCAGGATTCTCTTCGGAGCGCAGGAGGGTGCCTGGTGTGTGAAGCAGTACACATTTGAATCTTTTCTTACTCGTCATTTGCAATTTGCTCTACTGACTCTGGAACAGCCACTTAAGAGCAGGCAAAGTGCCATCTTATGAGAGTGGTATGAGGACAAACCCCCAAGAGACTACCTATGGAAATCAAAGTTGTTCAGTGACGGCAATATTGCAAGCTAGGAATGTCCAAGCAGCTGTGAGGGATGATCTACCCTGCCTATTTTTAATGGGATGTGTCACTGGGCCTGGATTAATTTCAGAAACAAAAGATACTTTTGCAGATATGTGAAGGGATTTTCTATGACTGCTGAATTCAAATCAGTATAATGCAATAGTGGTGTAATGCTGGAGATTTCCAGGCCTTTTGGTGTGTTCTGCAGGGGGAGCAGTGCTGGGCACACTGTAAAGCTGGGAAGAAGTGTGCCATCATGCATCATGCACAACAAGCACCTCCTTTCTCCCAGATCATACTAACAGGGAGGCTACAGTTTACCCTTTTCCTTGCAAATCCAGATTTATACAGAACAGAATGCACGAATGCCTAAGTCCCATCATACTCCTGTTGAGATCAGTGGATACTCTTCCACTAGCTTCTATGGAAATTTGAATGGTTTAACCTTGGTAGAGGGCCAGGATAAGTAAATCCTGTTCTGCAATTTTAGATCAGAAGACCATTTCTGTGAGTTTCAGATTAGGAGATCTACGTCTCCATTAAAATACATCTGACTAACAGGATTTAGGCTTTGTACACAGTTAAGCTCCTTGGGGTTGATTCCTAATTCAAAAGAAGAAGGTGTGAATGCTTACATACTGCTTTATCATACTGTCATGGCAACAAAATCCTCATAGCTGCAATGTCATTGTTAGTCACATAGCAAAGGACAGCCAGAGGATGTTCACTGCCTCCACTCCCCTCAAAGGTTAATACCACAAAAAAGTCCTGTTCCAAATCACCGAAACATCTTCTACTGGAATATCTATTTCAGGACCAGTGTAAGGCAATTTTCTTCATACATGTTGACATTCTCTTTAATGCTCTGTGTTTTCCCCTCTTGTATGATAAACCAACATTACTACTCAAACCTACCTCTTTTTATGGAATATATTTTAAGAAAAATGGAAACGAAGGCTTTCTAATAGTAAATATGTTACAGGGGGCCTCAAGATTAATTTGTGAAATAATTCTAGATTAAAAAAGTATAGTATTTGCAAACAGAACCAGGCTGATGTATTATGCTGAATGCTGAATTACTTCTAGATGCTAAAAAAAAAATAAATCAAATAGAACGTACTTTAGAACGTCTTTTAATTGATGAATAATTTCTACAGTGCTACAGTATTAACAATCTCTAAAACAAATATCTGAATCTATATCCCAAAAAACCTTATAATCTTTGCAAATAAATAAGTTATTAAAGTATCGTATTGTGTTGTTTTCCTGTCTCTGTAAACTGCTAGTGATAACACATTTCAGAAGAAATAACAGTAATAAGCAGCTGCAGTGCAATTACATTATTAAGAATCTTTAAGTACAATTCTATACATGATACACTTAGATAAATTTTTTTGTACTTACACTTTTACAAAGCCATCAACTGAAAGGACATTCAAATACATTCAAGACTGAACACAGAAGATAGAGAGGTATGAATAAAAAGACAACGTTTCAGGTGATACAACATGACACAGAAAGTATTGAACATTGCCAGCCACTACCAGTTGCAGGCCTGAACTTGACAGCAACTTCCTATGAGAGGGCTAGAGTTACCCAACATCCAGGTTCTCCACAGTTTGTCTTGGTACAGCCTTAAGTTCACTTGCCAGACTTACTTCTGTGACCTAGGAGTTCACAAGACAGGTCTTCTCCATTGAGGAAGTCATAAGGATGACTCCTTATGACTGTAAAGCCTTCAGTCCTACTGAAGGCACTCAGGACCCCTAGAATGGCACCAGTGGCATACAGTTTTACTCACTGAACCCACTGTGAAGGTGTGCCATCATGAAAGCAAGTTTAAGGAGCTATCCCTTGCAAATAGGAACCTGCCACTTTAGCAGCCTTGCAAAGCATTGTAGACAACAACCATACTGCAACTCACTTGAGCAAGAGAACACAGAGCTGTGCAGAAACATGAGGTGTTTGTTTTTTAAACAGCCACTGTAACAAACACAGAATGAAACATTTTAATGGCCTACAGTTAATCATCTATAAAAACTATATGTTTGGCATGAATTTAAATTATAAACTGGTAATAAATAATACAGTATCTCTCAGCAGATTTTAAAATATACGTTATGATATAAATTTTAATTTTCAGAAAAGCTTTCAACCTTTTTGTTCAAAAACACATAACCGATCCTTTATGAACTGCGGCCAGTTTGCCTGCATGAAAATTTTGATTTATGAAGCCCTACTTCTCAGTGCAGAACACTTATTTGTATTAACTTTTCTTCATTTTTTTCTTTCTAAGGTAGATTAAGTAAGAACTGAATTCACAAAAAAGTGTTAATGTAGCAACTACCTTAAATTATAAATTATTATAATGTTTGTAACTTGTTTTCATTATAGTTTATTTATTAATCACATAAATATCCAAATATCCACTGAAGTAAGCTACTGTGAAGACTGCAAGTACCACAGTCAGAGCAGTAGCTAGACCTAGATTTAAAATATTTTATCTGAGTAAGAAAGGTAGGTTCCATCTGGTCACAGAAAAAGTCTTCATACACCTACCTATTAACTAGTCATTGCAATCTATTCATTAACATGAAGCTGGCTAAATGTTATGCTCAATGGGAATTAGAAGCAGCATGCTGCACCATTTATCCAAGGCAGTTAATTTTGAACTAGATGATTGAGAGCAGTGTGGCACACCCACCTTGGCATACCAGTATATCTCAAGACATATAGGCTAATAGATAGTAATAAGATAGCTGAGTGGAGCAGGAAAGCCCTTTCTGCAACACACCCTTTATCACAGAGATCCTCCCAGTTGATCTCCTGAACTTCCTAGGCAAAAGGTATGAGAGCACACTGAGCTTCCTCTCTTCCCACACCCTGTGTGGTGAGAGAAATTACATCTATCAGCTGCTGTTCACAATGGCCCCAGTGACCCCTTCGCAGCTAATGCAGGAGATGCAATATCTCAGCATCATATTCCTTTCTGCTGTCCTTGCCCTGAGACCAGGATCTGGCTTCCAGACATTCTGGGCAGAGTTGTGATGACACAAGCCACCTCAATCTGTCTCAAAACAGCCTTTCACAATGGGAACGCTGCGAGAGTGCTGGGGAGAACCTCAAGAAATCCAGCGGCTTTTAGCTGGATTTTATATGAAGGGTGGTGTGTTTCCGTTACTACCAATAGTAGGCAAGGTCACCTGATGAATAGGAATCTCCTTCCAAATGCATATTCCTGTGTAATGTCATTAGAAAAGCTTCATAAGGCCATGCTCTATATGAATTCATTTCAGAAAACATGTATAGCACAGGTAAGAAAACAATTTGTTAAAGACTACATGAAAACAGTAGAGATGCTTATGTTTGAATACATTTCTAATCTTACATAAGCAGGAGGATTCAAATGCTTTAGAAAACTAGGAATATTGCAGAGAATAAGACAAAAAAAAGATAGGTGTAAAAAAGAAGTTGGAAAGAGAGCACCATATGAAAATCATACTTAATTTTAATGTCTATTTAACAAGCTAATTAAACTTTTCATGATGTTATACTGAAATTTAAGTAAGCTACCTAGGAAGTCTGAAGTCAATAGCAAGAGGATTTGACTTGCAATTCTCACTATCTTTCAGAAGATACTTTAACAATATAGCAACTAACAACTGGAAAAGAGGAAAAGGCCTCAAGCTGCGCCAGGGGAGGTTCAGGTTGGACATCAGGAAGAATTTCTTCACTGAAAGGGTGGTCAGACTTTGGGTCTGGCTGTCCAGGGAGATGGTGGAGTCACCATCCCTGGAAGCATTCAAGAAGCAATTGGACATTGCACTTAGTGCTGTGGTCTAGTTGACATGGTGGTGTTTGGTCAAAGGTCGGACTTGATGATCTTGCAGGTCTTTTCCAATCTTAGTGATTCTATGAAAAGGTATACATGGAGGCTTCAGCAAAAGGTTTCAGTCAAAAAAGAAGAGTAAGAAAAGATATATGTTGCTTACTTTTTTTTAAAGTACATGCCATGTCAAATAATCTACATGGCAATCTCTCTGGTCTATGAAACGTTGAATGTGATACTGTAAGTTATTTTTAGCTTTATTTGTACTCATTTATCATGACTATATTGTAGCTGTAAATCAGTTTTTAAATTGTATCATTACCTTGTACACTGTTGCTCTATGAAAGTGCAACTCAAGATTTTAGCAAACAGTGCTGTATTTTTTTCATGTCACATGTACAAAAGGATATAAAAATAGCTCCTTGATGGACATATAATATCCTTAGGACACAATGAAAAAAAAATATAATACAGTATTATAGTGCAAGTATTCCTTTTATTGCAGGAATAGTATCTGTGGGATACACTCATCTGACCAAGGATTTCAAAATCACACCCTTAAAGTATCCAATGCATTTTCAATTAATTGATAGCTATGGTCTTCAGTGAGCTGCCCTGACAGTAAAAAAGGCACAGAACTTAATCTAATCTTAGTTAGTTATATTTAATCACACTATTCTGCTTGCTAACTGAGATATACTTCTGAAAAATGCCATGATGTTCCTCATGGATCAAAAAGCAAGTGGAGTTTATAAAACAGTACTCTAAGAACTTTGGACAAAAACAACTGCTAGTCTGAATATGTGTAACACAACTATTTTGTGATTCAGTGTTGTAATTACAGTTTATATCTCAAACCTTTAATAATTTTAGCTACATACAAAACACAGAAGTAGTAAGTTAAATTATAGCACCTTGTGTGAAATTTGTTTTAAAGAATATGAAGATTCCACCTTTTAAAACTGCAAAAAATACAACTCTTCTATCTCAAGTCCACTATGCACCTGTTGTTTAAAAGGAAACTCATTTACGTGTAATGAAGATAGGCATAAATATCACAGATGTAAGGCACAAAATGGAATTTGAAAGTTAGGGAAATAGCAAATCTTTGCTTTTTTTATCAAACTACCTGATACACCAGAAAAAGGTGCAGCTACAAATTTCAAAAAAGCTGTATTACCACAGAATCATTGAACCTAAAAATGGAAACTGCCTCTGCAAGTACATAGCTCAAACTCTTGTGAAATATAAATGAAAACCTTCCAAGAAATTGTATGCATTGATAAGCATACTGTGTCATTCCATAGCCTAACTGATCTCATTAGTAGGATCTTTCTCCTGACATTCATTGGCTATTCACCTTGTTTCAAATTCATATAATCAATTCCAGTTGCACCATTATACTTAGAAAGCCTCTTCCTTTACCTGTATTTCTCATAAAACAAAAAATTATACACAGTAATGACTCGATCTTTCCGACTTCTTTCTCACTTAAACTAATCATGGTTTTGTTCTGTGACTTTTCAAAAGATTGTCTCAATTCTTGAGGTACCCAAAAATATAAGACTGTACTCCAGATATCACCTCAGCAATCACAAATATTCTGATTTCTAGCTGCCTAATGCAGCTCGTCTGCATATATACTCTTCTTTTGACATTAGTGATGCCAGAAGCAATTTTGTTGCCTACATTATCAAAGCTGCTTACCACATTACTACATTTCAATCTTCTCTCTCTCTCTCTCACTAAGTATCCAAGTTTCCTCAAATGCATTACCTTTTCTCTGAATCCCTTAGGCAGTGTCTAATTTGTTGGACCTCTCCCACTCAGGTATCATACAATGCAATATCATCTGTAACTTTCATTAATATACTGCAGATCCTTCTTGCAGATTATTGAAGACATTGAATAGAATTAGGTCAACACAGTATAAACAATTAATGGAAAGGAAGCAATTAAAATTGCACAATGGGATGATTCAAAGCACAATTTCTATTTTAAGACGTTATTTCAAATATATTTTATCCCACAGAGCTATTTATAAGAAGTCAAATATCTCACTATAGCTACAGTTTCTAAATGCAAAACTGAGATTTTTCTGCATACATAATTTAAGTGTAGAATAGCAAACACAATGCTAGTCAGACTTTCTCTGCAAATGAGTCCCATTCCAGCCACTGATCAGAGAAAGGTAGGCACATCAAGTCTACTCCTCAGCACAAACTTTTAAACACTTAATTTGATATCTGTTATTCTACTTATCTGTAAATTACAAATGAAAATACAGGGAGATCCAAATTTGCACTGACAATCAAGGACCTTGCTGCTATCCAAAGTCCTACTGTAATTCAAAGATTGTTCAACAACGTGCTACAGTACTTATAACAGGAAAGGTATTATTTAATAAAAAGCTTAAATAACATTCAAGCCACCTAGACTACGAAAAACACAATTACCCAATTTACACTCTGCTGTTTTCCAGAAGACTCACTTTCAGTACAACCTATCAACTCTCCTTCTGTTCTTGATGATGACTACAGGTTATAACACAACTTTCTGAACAGAGGGCACAGTAGCCAACTATTCCAATTCTTAAAGCTATTTGTGAAACCAAGAAAACTATTTGTGAAAATAAGAAAATAATTTGTTTGAAGAATTAGACAATTAAAAACCAAAGCGAAACCGAGGATGAAAAGATAGGTCTGAAAATATATCAGTTGTAAAAATAATAGAATCCATGCTATTTTATGCACAGTTGTTTATTCTTGTTCCATGTTTTAAAACTTGGACTCAGAAAAAGCACAGGAAATATTGAGGTTTTACCCTCTTTTTTGTTTTCCACTAAAAGCACCATAGTTACACATCTTGATTCAATCGTCCTTTTCCACAATCACTTCTCCATGAAGCACCCTTCTTCTCTGCCGCAGCATGTGGAAGTAGAGTTGTGGAAATACTTGATAAAAGCATAAAAGAAAGCAAATTAGATGACAAAATTTAATAGATCATATAAAACACAATTTTGCAGAATGAGTAAAAATTATGGCACACAGTGTTGCAGTTGGTTAAGGTAAATAATAACAAGTCATTAACATTGCAGTGAATTACAAAACAATTACTCAAAAGTCAGACAAGGTCCCCTGAATATATACCCTGTGTTCAAGGAATTTTGCTTCAACACTTTCTTTCTAGAAACAGGACTTAATCACATTCTGGCAGTGCCTGAAGCCTTCAAATCTGTGCTAAGGTAAGCATGTTTGAATTAAGACTTTGAGGATACAAATTTAACCTACTTGTTCAAGTCTCAAGTGAGAAGATCCCTTTCTCCTGGCCCTCTGTCATCTATTATATTACTGTCCTGCTGACGGATTTGATTCTTATACTTAATGGTTAGAAAACTAGATTTATTCCTTAAACATTAAGTTATATAAACAGCTGTAAAACCATTAATAAGTTATGACAGCTTAGGACATTTTTTACACACATCAATCTCACTTGTTGGCCTTCATGATTTCCTGTGACAAAAAATTTCAGTGTATGTACATATTATGAAAGTCCATGCTTAAGGTCTCTTTCTCCCTTTATGAATGCAAATCACGGACCTTTTAACTTCAGTTTTCCTCTTTCTCTATTTCTCTCTCTAACCTGCTACCTTGTTTCTAACCTCAATGTACAGATTCTTCAAAATATTCTATTATATATTCTGTTAGTAATGTTATCTAAAATATTACATATCCCTAGTTTGATCTAGCCCCATTTGTGGCAGTGTATCTGAATCAGGTTGCTTTCTCCTCGTCTTCACTGCTTAGGATACCTGTGGAAATAACACTGAAAGACAGATAGTCTCTCTACCCTTAGCTTAGTTCAGCCAATTGATCTGTGGCTTCTGGTATCCATTAAGCACAAGGACAAACTGATTAAACCAGGGACTAAAGATGTTCTGAGAGGTCTGGAGGCAGGGAAGGAAGGGCTGATTTCTGTAAAAATGAAATCTTGGAGAATATCGTTTCAAATTTTTCCCAAGCATGCTAGAATTGTGATTTTTCAGAGGTAAATGAGCATTAGTAGCAATAACAACACAGCAAATCTCTGGAACAATTTGCAGGACCATTTTTAAGCCATTGCTTCAAAGTGGCCGAGGCACTAGGAAGTCTCAGTGACACAGTTACAGACATTTCTGCATGTAAGCAAAAAGTTTTTTTACTTTGTACAAGTCTTAGAAATGTTTTTAGCATTTTCACTAAAATTTATGACAGCTTATGTTCTGAGACAGATAACAGGACAGAAAATTTCAGTCTAACCAATTAAAGCACAGCAAAGCTTGGAACAAGAAAAAGCAGGCTTTTACAGTAGAAAATGTTCAGCTAATTTTACTACAGGCAGTGCTTCCAGCATTGCTGATGACTGATTATTATGTTAAAACGTTTCTGCAGTTAAATAATACTTACATGGCACATAGGAGAACATGACAATAATAAGGAAGTAATAGTAGTCGAAGGAGACATTATATTTGTTGGGAAGTCTCAGTGAAAACATTCCTGTTTTCTTCACATAGGGTAAAGCAGCATATATGGTTAGCAGTTCACCTGCAACTCCAGCAGGATACAAAATGATAAAAAAGTTGTATCTGCATTAAAAAGTAAAAAAAACTTAGTGAGAAACACTCCCCAAATTTAAAACTTTCTCTTGTTATTATTAGTGGCACAGCAATGTATTACAGTAGATCTTGCACCAAAATCAAAGATCACATCCTGACTTGGCACAGAACACCAGTTACATTTACTTTGGAGAGAGTTGCTTAGATTTACAGAGCATGCATTCCTCAGTGCTTTTATTTAAGAACAGTGAAGTATCAGAGTGTTTGTATGTCTTTATAATAAAACATTCCTCAAACTTGTAGTCTCCGATACTGATTTTTTTTTACATGTACTGATCTTGGCTCCTGTTGTTATTGACAGGATTCAGATCAGGACTGAATCCCAAATTCAGATGATCTTACATATTTTCATCACAGAGCATGCACACTTAGTCAACTGTATGTATTATAATTTATTTGAAGATAATGAAAACATTGAGAAACATCAGTCTGTTTTACTTGCTACCACATGGGAAATTCAAATAATACTACATTTACCACTAATGGAAATTGGAATAAAAAAATAAAAGAAAATGGCAGTGCCAGAAACTTATCAGATCGATTTTAAAGTGAGAAGAAGATGTTCAAATCAAAGACGAAGCATTCAGTTTAAAGAAAATGTGGTTTGAATGCCACAGGCCACATAGGCAGTGACAAAATGAAAAACTGTAATCAAAAGGCTTTGTGCTGTCCTTACACACGGTGCACCATGGATATGCAGGTTCTTCTAAGGAAAAATTCTCCAGTTCACGCAGGGAACAGCAATGACAGCTGTGGCACAGAGAGAAAGGCACAGTGTGCACTCCCTGACCAAAAGAGACGAGATCCAAAACAGCAGCGACTAAACATGAAACCCTCCTAGAAGTAAATGGGCTTAGAGGACTTGCAGTCAGACTACAGATTAGGGAAATCACAAAATCACAGAATGGGTCAAGTTAGAGGGGACCATAGCGGATCATCTGGTCCAACCTTCCTGCTCAAGCAGGATCATCCCAGAGCACGTGGCACAGGATTGTGTCCAGACAGTTCTTGCATATCTCCAGTGAGGGACACTCCACAACCTCTCTGGGCAACCTGTTGCAGTGCTCAGTCACCTTCACAGTAAAGAAGTTCCTCGGCATATTCAGGTGGAACTTCCTGTGCATCAGTTCCTGTCCATTGCCTCTTGCCCTATTGCTTGGCACCACTGGGAACACTATAGATTAGAGGAGGTATTAGAAGGAACTGAGGCAATGATTTACACACAGTGTGTCTCTACGCAGTTAAAAAAACCCCAACAATTCTGAACTAAAATTTGAAGCATACCAATTCCATTAACAACAGACAGGAGAATCTTTTACAATTATAAGCTAAAGATCAGAAATTCCAGCTCTCTTGGAGTACTGAATTTATGTCCAGTTGTGCTGTTTGTTTATCCATAAATCTTGACGGGATATTTTGGACTCTATGAAAAGATAACATATTTTCAAGTGTTTTGTTTATAATATATTTCACCACATAACTCTGCTGTTAGAATGTCGATTTTCTCTATTGTCTATATTAAGGAAACAAAATCTTGTCATTCAAGACACACTGACGGCAAAAAGTATATCTGTCAATGGATGCACATTTCTTTCTGAAGCCTACATAAAAAGCTATTAATGACAGCCAACCTGATTATTTTTAAGTTTGCCATTTAATGCTTAAACGTAACCAAGTCTATCATCTTAGGTACTAGCAAAAATATTATAGGAAACATATTATAGGAATGGACATAAATATCAGACACACCAAAGAAGTATATTAGAAGCATCAAAATTGAATTATCTATAAAACAAAAATGAAGGAAAATAACAAACTCTTTTAAATAAGAGTCACCTGCACTGAACGTAGGTTAGATATTTTCCTTTTAACATCCTGTCTTACATGTATTTTTAAAATAATGAATACAGAGAATAGTCTTCCAGTCTTCTGATAAACAGGCAGTCTCCATAATATATGTGATCTAATGGCCAACCCTAAGTATGCTTCAAAATCCAAATAGTTTTCATATGGAATACACTTTTTATGTGGGCTAAACTAAGTCAATACTTAACTTCACTACATGGATATAATCTTACAAAAGCTCTGATAAAGCAGAACTTCATATAAAGTAACAATACGCACACAGACTGAGTGACAACAATGCCCATATTTTCAAAGAACTGACATCCACAAAGACTAGTACAGGTGCTTAATTTTGGGCACAGTATTCAAAAGCATCTTAAAGAGTCATATTTAAGTTAAAAGAGGACTCCAAAGATAAAGAAAAAAATTTAAGAGTAAGTGAAAGCAGAGCTCAAACTGTGAGATATGGAAAGCAATGAATAAATCAGACCCCAAAAATCTCAGCTAAAATACTTTTAACATTTAAAACCAAGCAACAATGATGCCAAGTACAGAAAGCAACCAACTTGCACTTTGCTGACACATAGCGAAAGCTCCAAACTCTGCTCTCCTGAGTGTTAGCTCAGCATGCGAGAAACTACCATGCACAGAACCATGAGAGACTGAAGTGCAAGACATCTCCACCTGGCCCATTTAATGAAGTATGGCAAATGGTTGAGCAGGTTGAATGTGTAGAAGGAATATCGAGTAATCTCTGTCACAGTCCATACCACCAGAAAAAGAATAACGCTCTCCTCATTCTGGATCTGCGGAAGTACAAAGAACCAACATTTTCTTCATCCTTAAGCCTCTTTTCTGTGCAAATGCAACAGACTTCTCTTTAAGATACATGGAACAGAACTAACATCTTATAAAGAAAGAAGATTTTGTCATAAAAGTGATATGTACAGTAAATCCATCATATGTGTGTACTAACATACAGACATTTTGCAAACTGAGCAGTCTTTATCCTTTAAGCAAATATCAAATATAAACCTCTATAATTATGCTTATTCCTTCCCTTTGTTCTCTACTTGCATTTTCACTACACTAACGGCCCCTCTCTTTTATTTGTGGTTGACTTACTTGTTTATTTTCTTACTCCTTAAAACAGCAAGAACAAAACAATGCTACAGAAGATATGTTCTTTCCATAATGAGTTTTTAACCATCCTGCATTTCACTACTCTGTCTCCTAGACTTTCTCTTACTTTTTATCTTGCTTCCTCCTCACTGTATAATGCACATCTCCATGAAACTTTAGACAAAAGGAATTGCTTTGTATAATCTGCTAACTGGAACTTGGTCACAGAAGATCAAGTTTGGCAGACTTCAGGGAGCTCTAAGATAGTTAAGTAGGTGGAGCACAGATGGCTCATTAAATGAAGAGTAGTTGGTAGATCAGGAGCTTTGGGTAAACCCACTCAACAATCCTGTTTAAGACTTAAGTTCTGAGTCATTAAACTGCCTCATCAGTAGGTAGCACATCTCTGCTATTTCAAAACATCGGCTCTTTTTCACTCTTGAGTGAACAAATAAACAAAAGTCCCCAAATACAGAGAAGGCTCCCAGGGATCTATTACAAACACTACCTTCTGAGAAGAAGAATTACACACAAGTAATTTTCTTTTCTTTAAGAGGGAGGAATTTTGTAATATACTTCCATGCCTGAAGGCTGAAAAGCTCCAGGGATGTCTGTGAAATAACTCAAGTTTTGTTAAAATTACAAAAAAGGGAAACGATTTTTTTAAAAAAAAATGCAACACGGTGACAAGGCTTACTATTATCTCCAAGGTGCTGAAAATCCACAACTCTGTCAAAAGTCAAGAAGAATGGTAAGTGCTCATAAAATCACCCCCTCAACGTGTCAGTCAAAGAAGGTGCACTTTTAGTGGATCTCACCAACATCATAGAAAAAACTGGGATATAAAAATAACGAACAAAAAAAATCACAAACAAAACAGGAACAACTGAAATGCAAAGACATCCAAACTGAGAAGCAAAAGTAAAGACAGAATTAGGCTGTTCTTTGCCTCACGCAATTAGAGACAAACACTGATAACCCAAACTTGGATTCATGTCACAGTGCTAAATCCAAGCTGAAGAGCTTTTAAATAAGTATGCAGAGAATTTCTATCTATTGCCTTGCAAATCTCCAGTCAAGTGGAGAGATCTGGGTCTGGCTATTATCACTGACATGCCTCTCACCATCTAAAGTGACCCTGAACGTTCATGCCTGCTAAGCAATAACAGCATGAAATACAATCAGACATACATTCACATGTATTTTTTCTTGGACACAGTTTGACCTACTGTACTGTAGATAAAGGAAATAAAAGAAATTACTGGATATGCTAAAGATTTAGTCCACTATAGATAATAAAAAATGGCAAAATGCAGTGGTAAGTCCAGCTTCTGTGTAAACATTCAATATAAAAAACCTTTTTAATCTTTGAGACATTTTCCCTTAAGGAAAATATGAAAACACTTAGCTTACCAAAAAAAACAACAACAACTATGAAAAGCCTATTCCATGTTAAGAAAAGCAACAGTAAAGAAAAAGATGCAGTGTAGAAAATGAGTCCTCTGTGAACTGAAACAAAGAGATTTGGTAACTGAGGCAGGTGCTAGGATAACCCATTTGCAGAAAGGCCTATGCCATCTGCTGGTGAGACAGTTCAATGGCTCAGCTTTTCAAGTTCTAAAGAAATTCAGGAGCACAAAATCCTTCACTTAATTCTTACATGCCTTTCGCAGAAAGCAGACCTCAGAAACTGACCCGAATGTCCGACCTAGGAGCTGTAAGCAGTCTCCTTCTTTCATTCTGCTAACAAATCACTAGCCTTACAATAGCCACCTACAGCCAGGCAAACAAACTATAGTCATTTATATAGGACCACAAGTGCCACTGTGGCATGCTGGATGTGCATTTACGCATGTCATCAAATGTTAATACTACCATAACATTTAAATTCTCAGATAGTTCCTAAAATAAACTGCAAAATCACAACCATGTTTATCGAGGTAAATTCAATATGAGACATCAATTTAAATACACAAATTTACGTTTTATTTATATTAATTCAGCAAGTGCTAATTAAAGTTTTTGAAATGGAACTGGTAACACTGTGGTAGATTTGCTGCTAAATAACAGCAGTAGTCATTGATCTCTCCTAGGCAGAACACAGCCAGCACAATGCCAAAGACACTGCTGATTCACAGGCAAGACCCAGACTCAGTTTCCTGGGAAGAAGCACATAAATTCCATTTTTTAACCCCCAACTTCCAAGACTGCACTCGAGTATGTAAGTATACTCATTAAGGAATATCATTAATTTTTAAATTGGTCTTCCTTGTGAAATGAGAACTGTATTAATAGCTTCTCCTTAAAAACAATCAAAACATAACTTGTTTACACACATACCTGTTTTATACTATGTGCAATGAACCACACCATGAAGATTCTTGAACTCACTTGGACCCCAGTCACAAGCACAGATGTGCGAACTATTCCTTAAAAAGAGAAACATGTTATCTCTGTTCCACAATTCATGTTTTAACTAGTTATAGGAGAAACTAAAACAAAGAACTCACCAACTGCACAGTGGACTACCTGTAAATAAAAATAAGTTAGAGGTTACAGATGTGCAGCATGTTACTAGCTACACTATAAGCATGGCCTTCTGATATTAATATAAACCTAGGCTTAATTCTGAAGGGAAGGGTCTTTTGTCTCCAACTAACAGAAAAGAAATTCATGGCAGAGCCCTGGCAACAACGGGCTCAGGATTTCAGCTGTGCAAGCACATGAAAGATATTTATTTTCAAAACTAATTGTATATATTAGACATTTAGATATTTACAAAGCACTTTATTTTCAACTAGCAAATTTCCCTTCCATTACCTTATTCAAAGAAGAATTTTACAGGTCAGAATTTTACTATATACAGCTGGTGACATGATTTTAATGGTTTGAACTAGAGACTTTGTGGCAGATTGAGGAAAAAAGTTAACCCTTTGTTGTGCCTGGGAAAGAACTGCAAGTGCTCAATAAACCCAACAGCTTCCTTCCATAGATGTACATGAATCCGATCCGGAAACAAGCAGAAGCAGGAAAGGCACAAAGGATAGTAAGTCCAGTATAAGGAGTAATAGGTAAGCTATAATCTCTGGAGATGGTGGTGAAATACCTACAACACTAGAGGGTTGATCTGATGGCTGAAATGCATTTGAATTTTTGCCTTTTTCATTCAAGACTCTCAAATCGAAGCTGTTCCCAGGCACTGTCTGATTTAAAGAAATACTAGAATCAAGGTTGAAAAAAATGTGCCCACTTGTTTCAAGTAATCACCTTGCCCCTCCTTCATTAAATAATAAAACTCCTTTATGAAATAATAAATTTGAAAGGACTTCTAGTACTAATATAATACTTTGATTTTAAATTCAGGATAAAAATGTGTTTTGCCTATGATATGCAGTATTCAGTAAAGCAAACTAATGTTTAAAATTTACCTCAAGCAAAGCAAATGTCTGGAAAAATTTAAGCGTCTTTTGAACGCTTCTGAATAAGCCTCTATGTGTTCCTTTCTGTATATAAAACCGCACCATGGCAATACCTAATACCAGCCACCTACAAAAGAAAGAGAATGGATACATTTCAAATTAGAATTCTAAAAATATCCATCCATCGTAAATAATTTAGTAGAGTATTTTTCTTTACAGAATATCTTTGCTTCTTCACCTGTCAGTGTTCTTTGATTATCAAAAATATCTTTAGACATAAATATTATAATGTTATGTAAACATTACACTCTTATCTCTTTACTTGGAAAAGGATGGAGAATGACTTGCTACCTTCAGAGGATTGACTTGAATTGAGGGAACCCCCCAAACCACCAATCCATCAGACTTTTCACTAGCAGGGACTCCATATTTTTACTATTAAATCCTCATGCATCTCTACCATTAATTACTGTTATTTGAAAACACACGATGAACTTGGCACTGAAGCCACTGTTTGGGTTGCAGGTTTGAATGAGTAAAGGAACAGAACCTATGCCCATCAGTTTTACACTTTTCACAGCCCCTCAACTCATTGATTTCAGGACTGACTAGTGATCTGAATGCTTCTGTTTGTGATTGTCCAACTGAAGTTACCATTAGTATTATGTTTTCAATAGTTTTGAGAAGTGATCTTTAAAAATCAGGTGGCAAAGTGCTGAAAGATGGGTGTTCTATGCTCCTGGCTTCCAGAGGCAGGTATATTTAACTAGCACACTTGAGGATGTTAGATTACTTTTATTTTTTTTGGGGGGGGGAAGCTGAACAATTATACCAACTAATAACCCTTCCAATGTAAAAGAAAGAGAGTAACAGTATCTTTTAATCATACTAGAATTTGATACAAAATTTAAATTGAATGGAAATTGAGATTAAAGAAAAGTAAACTTCTAAACTGTGGTTGGTTGATCCCCACCGTCAGCCCAGACTCTGTACAATAACCCAAGGCATGTGCAGTTCCTTCCACAAAATAAATCCATATTTATATAATTAAGATTTTCAGAAGAGTGTACTATACGTTCCTTTATCACAGAATCATAGAATGTTATGTTGGAAAGGACTTTAAAGATCATTTACTTCCAACTCTCCTGCCATGGGCAGGGACACCTTCCCCTAGACCAGGTTGCTCAGAGCTCCATCCAACCTGGCCTTGGATACTTCCAGGGATGGGGCAAACACAGGTTCTTTGGGCAACGTATGCAAGTGTCTCACCACCCTCACAGTAAAGAATTTCTTCCTAATATATAATATAAACTCGCCTTCTTTCAGTTTAAAGCCATTCCCCCTTGTCC
The DNA here is from genome assembly GCF_001715985.3 of Manacus vitellinus. Taxonomy (NCBI): domain Eukaryota; kingdom Metazoa; phylum Chordata; class Aves; order Passeriformes; family Pipridae; genus Manacus; species Manacus vitellinus. Next base: position 35,493,581 of record NW_021940535.1, read on the forward strand.
TATCACTACAGGTCCTTGTGAAAAGTCCCTCTCCAGCTTTCTTGTGGGCTCCCTTCAGGTACCAAAAGGTTGCAATAATGTCATCCCGGAGCCTTCTCCTCTCCACACTGGACAACCTCAACTCTCTCAACCTTTCAGAGCTATACCACATTTATAAAGACATCATACTAGCAAGATGATTCAAAACTTCAGGTTTCAATCCACAAAGACTAAGAAAGTACAAAAATTCTTTAATATAGACACAGACATAACCAGAGCTATGGATGGCTATTTTGAGAGGTAAAAATAAACCCCCAAAATTATAACAATTTTAGTTTAACTTCTCATCTGATGATACTGGGAAAAAATACTGAGTTCTTTCATTCTCCATAGGCCATAGCAAGCACACTGTACAGCGACACGAGTTCTGGCTAAGGAAGGGCCCAAGCAACAAAGCAGAGGGGTCTGAGAAAAACTCAGAGGTAGATTCAGAGAGTGCATAAACATTCAGAGAAATATTTACACAAACATTTGGATAAATATTTAACTCATCTACTGCTCCTATACTCCTCCCTAAGCATAAGGTATTGGTTAATATTGGAAACAGGGTATCAGGAAATACCAATCTTTTGGTCAGATCCATTGTGCTGTAACAGCGTGAGTGTCGCACGGATCATGACAGGTCCCTGTTCACCTCGGATGGCACGTACTTCAGTATCAGCCCCTCAACAACTCTTACGCAAGGTGGCTACTGCTATGCAGTCACTTGGCATGGCCCATCCCAGCATTTCATGACAGCATTTCAAACTCACATAGTTAGTCAGACTTCCACACATGGTAGGAATGATTCCCCTTGTTGATCCCTTCTACTTTAAGCCCATGAATCCGATCTGCCAGAGTTCCAAAACTTTCCCCTGCAAGTGTCACTTAGATTTTATAACGGATTTTAAATATGAGTGGATTTATTTCAGGTGGTCTCCCACCATTGTGGAAATGCGGAATTACCGAAATATCACTTGTAGTTCTCCACAGTAAAGCTGTCCTGTTTTACAGGGATGTGTTTTACAAGAGGAGGGTGACAGTGAGTTTACATCCAGCTGGCAGCATGAATGGTGACAGCAACAGCTCTGTCCTAGCCCTAGACTGAGAAGTCATAATACATCTAATCTAACAAGACATTCTCTGTATCTTGTTCCATAACCAAAGCATTGCAGAGGGAAGTAATCTTGGACTACACTCAGAAGCGAAGACTGCAAATACATTTTTCTTAAATAAATTTTTATGTGGACATGAATTTCTGTAGCTGGATTTATTTAGTTGTCAGTGGCTTTGACTGAGTATTGCAAATCACAAGGAAATGGAAAACACTTCCTATAATAAAGGCAGCATTTCCAGTTGGGGCTTCAGTAAAACTGGGTATTCATCTGTCATTTTAGTCCCTTAAACCTGTGTTAGAAAGGAAGATAAGCTGCAAGTTTTCTTTATTATAATGGTTGTTAACATGCAGTTATGCATTAGTTTGTTAAAACTCTAGAAACACTTTGCTATATTGCACTGTCTGGATAACTGGACCAATATGCTGTTCTAGCTACTTATTTATCCTGTGTAGTTCCCCTGTTAAGTATTGCTCTATTTCATATGTTTATTTTTTCTCTTAAATTGTACCCAAAAAAGATTATAAGAATTTGTTCCTCTCTTTTTTTTTCTCCATTTCCACATAAAATATCCAATTTTGCATGTCTTAATCCTTTTTGATAAGAATGGCAGATGGGAGAGAAGGAAGTGGGAGATACTGAAGCAGCACCTAAGGTCAAAACTAATATAGTTCGATAATCTTTTAGAGACATATAAAAGTCTGTGGCAAGAGTCAGTGTTCATTAGCAAATTCACACATGGAGCACAAGTCTGGGAGTTCAATGAGGTAACAGTAACCTGCCAGTTAGAAAAAAATTACTTTCAGTAAAAACACTTTTCAAAAGGTGTTGCAGCAATATATGAACAGACTTAAATACCTACTCATGATTCACGGATGATAGAGAGAAGAAAGCCATTAGGATCATATTCCTGGCTTTCTCCATCAGTACTTGAACTGCTTCAACTACAGCATGTCAGTTTTGCTTTATGGCATTCAAAGGACAGAGAATTCACTCACTGGTAACCACAGTAAAACTGTTCTCCTGATGAATATCACTCTGGAAGTTATAAAATGGTTAATTCCTAGCTTTCTTTTAAGCATGTGGAAATTAAAAGGTTGGAGGTATTTTCCCCCAATAATTAGTGAACAGGGCAAATTTTCATTAAGCGGAAATAGGTGCTTCAAGCACTAATAACATAAATCTGAGTGTTCTTATGATCGGTTCCACTATCCTTAGAGTAAAGCCTCACAGCACAGAGCACAAGCTCAAACGAACCCCCTAGGTTACTGCAACGCTTTCCCCTCCACCCGTCCCCGCTCATCACCAATGACCGCCGGTTCTGCGGGCCACGCTCTCCCCTCCGGGAGCTGGGGTGGGCTTTGCTTGCCCAGAGCCGGGGCCCACGGACCCGAACGCGCTGCCCCGCAGGGGACCCCGGGGCGTGAAGCTCCCGGCGGCACCGAGGGGCGCTTTCGCCTCCCCATCCGGAGCGGCGGCCGGCGCGGGGCGGCGGCGGCTCGGCTGCTGGCCGAGGAACGCGTCAGTCGCCGCCCGGCATTCGCCGTGCCGGCTATTACTTAACCTCGCGGCGGGCGCGGCGGCCGGCAGCGCTGCACCGTAATTAAGGCAATGCCCGGCCCGGGCCAGGATAGCCCGGTCCCGCGGCTTCCCACCGCTCCCGGCTCTCCCGCCCCGCAGCCCCCCGCGGCCCCGCCGCGCCCCCGCCGCGCTGCCCCGGCCCCGCCGTCGCGCGCCCGCGGGAGCCGCCGAGCTGCCGCCCGCGCCGCTCACCCCGCGGTCATGGCGACGTTGTAGAAGATGAGCCAGGCTGTGGCCAGGGCGCCCAGCTTCCGTTTCTTGCCCTTCTCCTCCACCGCGCCGTTACCACCTCCGTCCTCCTCGCTGGACGCCATGGTTGCCCCGGCCGGGAGCGCACGGCGGGAGGAGGGGCTCCCTCCGCGGCGGGGCTCGGCCGCTGACAGCCGGACCCGCGCTGTCTCTCACCCCATCTGTCTTCCCCGAGGCCGCTGCCGCCGCCAGCTGCTCACATGGCCCTGCGCGCTCCTCCCTCCGCCCCGTGTGGCTCCCCGGGCCAGACAGACCCGGCGGGGGCGGGACGATCCTCCATCGGGAGGGAGCTCCTTGTGGGATGGTACCCGGCCTCGCCGCCCACCGTCAGGCAGCAGCAGCGGGCATAGCCCACCCCAGCAAAAGTGACAGAAAATAGTGCAGTTCATGGAACCACAGAAACGTGTGTCTGTGGTTGAACATCTGGGAGTCTGCTCAGAGGCAGAGTGGTGGGAATATGCCCAAGGTCCCCATCTCAGAGGCCAAACAGGGTTACCTGCCACGGTGACCTCGGGGAGAGAACGTCTCCCAGTCTGGTAGATTTCCATAAATATCATCCTCGGAACATGAGGAACACTGAGGCCCACACCTGAGAAGGGGGAAATTTCTTCCAAGGGCCTGAAGAGCACCCAGCTGGCAGACTGAAGGATGACATTTGAATATGCATGTTGTCCTGTAACTCTGCTCTCTGTGCACACACACAGGGAAGCTAAGCCAGCACAGGGAGCCTTGCTGGGACTGTCTCTGGAAGGGGGACAGCCTCAGCCTGAGCTAAGCTGATGTGACATGACCCTTCAAAGGTGTGGGTTGCACCTGCTATCATGACACCTGTCTCAGTCTGTGCTAGCCTGGGGATGCCGTTCGCTACTTGAGGCAGTGTACATGTAGCCACAGGCTCCTCATTTCCACAGCTACTCATGGTGACCATGGCCAACTCAGCCCAAACACCACAAACACAGGCATATACACACAGAAGAATTCCAAAACTGGGTCAGGATATTTTTGAAATGCTACTTGATCAGTCCTAAAGAATTTCAAGAGTCTGAGTCTCTCTACTTTAGGACAGAGTAGGTTATCTCAATGTTGAAAACATCTAGATGGTCTCAGTTTGAGGGCCTTCAATAAAATATGGGCCATGCAAAAACTGCCTCCCTCTCCTCACCAAAGCGCACAAGCAGATCTTCATCTTTCAGCCTCAAAATACATATCCACTGGCAACAGCAAATATATGTGTGTGCAAAATGAATAGTTGGCAAAACAGCACATTGTATATGAGAGTAAGATTACAGTAGGTACCATTATTATAAATATACAGATGCTTTTCGTGTTCAAATTATAAATATAACCCAGTTTGAGAATCCTGTGGTTAAAAAAAAGAGACAAAAGATTTTACACACAGGATTGAATGACCTAACTCCCATTTTGCCAATATGGGATAATCCAAGCCTACGTTTCATCTCAGTGTAACAGTTATAAGTTGGTTTAAACTGTAGTTTTCCAAAATATTTTCTATATTTACTATTTTTATTCTGGATATTCCTACTATCTTATTTACACCTTTTCTCTGCTCAAATTTCACTTCTCTTTTCAAATCTTTTTAATTCTTAGCTTTGAGAACGTAGTGTTAAAATGGGCATAACAAATTAACCACGTACTATGAGCAAAGTGGTTTTTGTCTCATTTGATTCTGTCAATTTATGACTTCATTAACTGATGAAGACTTTCTCATTTTAAATTATGATACATGGAGACAGGTGTGACCTGATCGCAATTTTTAATATTAGCTTTTATTTCTTACTACTTTTAGCTATCCTTTCCCTTTTTTTTTCTCTTGAAAATTTTCCACAGCAGATTTGAGGGAACAAATCTGATTTGCTTTCTGAAGTAAACATTTTCCATTTTTAAATCCCTCCTTGGATGTTTTCCATGCTTTTGCACAGAATCTTTTGAAATTTGACAAGTAACGTTTGATACTTTCTCATTAGAATTCTGTATTCCTTTCCTTCCCCTATTTATTTGTTCAAATGTATTGATTTTTGGATGCACGCACTATCTATAAGGATGGCCAGGTTTGCCTAGAGTTGATTTAGTCAACTAAGAACTTACTGGTTAGGATAAGTATCTCAGTGTTTTTACTTAAATATTGTGGTTACTATTTATGAGCTTACAATTTCTCTTGCTATCACACTACCCATTTACTCAACTGATGAGGACTTTCTGGATATCTCCATAATCCTTTTGGATTTGAATAAACTAACTATTTTGTGCCATTTGAAAGTTTTGCCATCCCGCATTTGCTTATGTTTCCTGACCGCTTATTAATGTATTAAGCACTAAACTTATTACAGAACTTTCATAAACATCTTACTGCTTCCATTTTGCTATAATAAACTTGCCCTTTTTCTTCTGTTTTCCATGTTGTGATCCATGGAGATATTTTGTTCCTTACTCTGTAACTACTTCCTATCCTTGGTAGTTCCTGTGTGATAATTTTTCAGCAGCATTTTCAAAATGTGTTTGTTGTGTTAATACTATTTTTTCAGATTTGTTTTTGTAATTACATGTTCCAGGAACAGCAATAAATAGTTGAAATGTAATTTCCTTTTCATAAGTTTCCTATTCTTGTTCTTTTAATTATGATTTCTGTCAATTATATTTATATATTTGTGGTTTACTAGTCTGTATTTTCTGAATCCCTTATTTAAATTTGATAAAGTGCCAGCTATTTTCAAAGCATATAGTGGCAAAATTATTTCATTAATAATTCAACTTCGGTTAGCACCTTTTGACCCCATAAAAAAATCTCAAAATTATTCATAAAACAGATTTTGTTTACATACAAAAATGTAATAAATGGAACTGAATAGGCTTGTACATTAATTGCATTATCTAAATCAGCTTTTAAAATCAATTTAGACTGACTTAACAATTGAGTTCAACTTTGCTCTTATTCCAGTACAGTGTGAAATCAACCTTCCCAATAAATTTTAAGATGGTCAGATCAAGGTCTTTTGTGCTGTAGGTGAGAGCATCATTGTGTTTCATATTCATTCTCCACCTTCCCAGGCAGTTTTTCCCAGCTATTCACTCAACATAGTTATACTGTTATTACAAAAATGAGTGTTTTTTCTGGTCTTCTTCATGACTGATATTGTCAATATATATTTATCTTCTAGATTTGTACTGCACATGTAGATATTCAGTACGTTATAAAGCTGGATGGGTTTTATTTCCCATCTATTTCCAGAAATACAAAGTGATGCTTTTATGAGATTATTTTCTCATGAAGTGCTTTACAATTTTTTTTTTGTTACAAAACTTATCTATTCAATATGGGAACACTTCTATGAAATGAAAAAATTTAGTGCTCTGAAAATAATATAATGACTTTTCAGCTCCAGTATCACAGAGGAAGGTCATCTACTATGAAACACCACAAGAATTATTTGGTATGAGCCGTGCAGAATCATGAGATTACCTTTATACTTCAGAGTAGTTAAATGCCAGGCAATGAGTTAAAAACCTGAGGAAGGAGAATTTGTTAAAAAAAATAAACAACTTAAATTCTGCTTGTCCTTTTGCCCTGTATTCACTTAATGCTCCCAACACACTACAAGAATGTGTTTAGACAACAGACTTACATATGGTACTTGCACACTATTTTAGGTTTATGGTATGTAGTAATCAGTGAGGTATTCAAGAATAAATCAAATAAACAGAATTTAGCTATGTCGAACAACAGAATGTCTACATATCTTTTTGTGCATTCATCCAGATGTGTCTATCTATTATTTTATTTACTACTCTAGGAATTTGACAGAAGATGCCTTCAAAAGATGTGGTGTAGAATGTATTGCATAAATCTTGTGGGAAGAACTAGAAGCTGTGTTTGCATTTGGCACATCTGAAGCAGCTGGAGTTGTGCACTGCTACTGGAAAATAAATGATTCGTGTTAAGCCTCTGACTGTGCAGCTAAGTAGTCAGCAAAGGAAAACAAGTGTCATGAACACAGGTGGAAGTGGAAGTTTCTCTTTCTGCTATAAAAATACAAAAATTCTGGTTCAAAGGCTTTTTATGAAAACTATTGATTCTATATATCTGAAAACCATTGATATATTTAATGTTTTGAAAAGCATGAGTCTGAGATGCCCCTGTGTATTGTTCTATTTAATCCTAACTATAACAGTTGAACATGTTCAACTGCAACATTGAAGAACAAACATCTGTTAAAGGAAGATGAGTATCCTGCTCATTTGAGTTTGGTTTATCTGAGTTTTCGGTTTATCTGAGTTTTCAGTTTATCCAAACTCAATGTACTTTTTGCTATAATAGACAAATTGAATTCTGTAAAACTATTAATTTCTTTATGGGATATTTTAGACTGTAGCACTGTTGAACTATCCTGATGTTTCATTGCATTGCTGGGCTTGGTAAGATTTATGTATAGGCCCATCCCACAGACTGTGATCTGTGCAGTTGGCACCTTTGCACACTGCAGACTGGCTGTATCAGGAGGCTAACTCCACTCTAATGTTCTAATTGTGTGTATATATAAAATGCTCAAAACTTAAGTTAGTACCATTCACTTCAGTGGTACTGTTCATGTGAGTTAAATAAAATACATGTTGAAAATTTACTGCTAGCATAAGCATATTCTTAAATTCCCTTCCCTATATTACACAATGAAAGTAATATTTTTCTTAAATAAAGAAGGTTTGCTACCTTGACAACAGATACCAGGCAAATTTTTTACAGGGTTTCACAAAACACACTTCAATAATTCTAAAAATACCTTCTGGTTTTCAGTATATTTCAATGGTGGCTTGCTTGCGTGAGCACTACAAACTCTACAGAGGAGACTGCTTCCTTTATTGGTTTCAGAGCACATACAATCTAAGCTTGTTATTTAGTTTTATTTCAAGGACTTGAGTTAAAAAGGGCTCTTTATCAAGTGAGTAGTGTTCCAATCTAATGCCCATTATGGTCAGTGGAAGTATTTCTATTTCCTTCTTCAAAGAGTGGTGGAGAACAAAAAGATTAATTTTAACCTCATCATTGGTTGAAAACTGGTCTGAGTTATCAGCAAGAAAAAGTGACCATATTGGGTGTAGTCAGTTTGGCCACACTGAGAACAGGTGTTTGTGCCAAAAAAAGCACTAGGACAAGTGGTTCCCTACGGCAGTGTCAGGAGGCTGGCACACAGTGATGCTCCAGCCAGGGAAGCCCAGGCACCCAGAGATCCCAGCAGTCAGCAGCTTACAGATGATCTGCCTCTTACAGATTTATCACGGTACATCACTATAAGCTTACAAAAGCAGATGGTATGAACACATTTTGTGTTTGAATTCAGTGAGCTTGTTATCCAAAATCATTTAACAAAACTACAGTGTAAGCATATGAACTATTACTTCATATGAGTTGGTTTGCAAGTACTGCTTTGAATTCAGAGAGATTGAGGAATATATTAAAAAAAAATTAGGACGTACAATAAGATTATAGATAGGAAGTAAATCATTGTAGTCCAGTACTTAGACCATGTGCTCTGTGACTGGGATAAATTTTGTCTTAGTCATATCATTGTATTGTTATGCATTACAGCATCTTGCGTGCCATCCAAAACGTCTTGTACTTGCCCAGTCAAAGACAAAAGCTGGGATTAAATGGACTGCTGGCACTTTCTCTATTCTGTACCTTTCTCTTTTCCTTTGATTATCATTTCTTCACAGCTTGCAGTTCCAAAAGCAATGTACACAGTAGACTATAATGAAAATGCAGTTAAAATAAAGGTCACTGGTTGTCATGAGATAACTATTGTTCTTCATATCTGTCTTCTTGCTAAAAGTGTACTGGCCTGACTTTTTCCTGGCATTATACACCTTATCTTTACAATGCAGCAACTATAAAACTAGTATGTGCTAAAATAAATGGGTATGACAAGTAAAATACTGCTCCAATAAACTAGAACGGCAGTAGACCTCCACAGCCACAATGTTTTTGCCTTCCTCTTAAGAAAATGCTTATCTAATGCAGATGTATGTCAGTTGAGTGATTGTAAAATATGTTAGAACTTCCCTAGCAGATTGTAATTTACAAGCTGCTGTTCCTAAGTATCCTTTCCTACCAGAAGAATATAGGGAAATGAATCATTGTATATTATCAGAATCCAGAACTTATCTTTCTATGGATAAACTCTTGTCATAAGTTAAAAAAAAAGTAATAAATTATATAAACAAACAACAGAAATAAAACACTTATTAAAGCAAATTTAGAAGTATGTCACATCTTTAAAATCCAGGAAAAAAAAAGGAGTGTGCAAAGAAAGAAGAAATGTCCATACCAGTCATCTGAGACTGTTTACTTTGGACACAAGTAGCACATATTTTTAGAAAATACCCTACTTAAAACTTGCTATAAGACTTTCTAAAGGCAAGCCCTATGTCAGAGAACTGTTGGATAAATAACCTCCTTTGTGAAATCAATAGTCATTGTTGCAGAGGCCATTTTTTGGAATGAGGTCTGAAATAGAGCGGATGAATTATCCCCTGGACATGCCTGTTTTTCCTCACCCAGCCTGCTGAAGTACTGTCCCTAGCCGTGCCTTCCCACCTCTTCACTTGCCTGATCTAATTCCAAGGTGAGTCAGAGGCATGACATGATCCAACAGGGAATTTGCTGCAGTGAGGTAGTTTTTGTCTGGATCAGCTAATTGTGCAGCCACAAATGAAATGGATCAAATTCCAAATCTAATACGAGATATGTGGTGGCAGCACATAGTTGTGGGCACAGGGAGTGCAGTGTTGCTACATTCTCTATCAGCTGCGGATACCCTGAAATTAGATGCAATTTGAGACTGTACCTTTGAACTAGGATCCTTACTTTTAGATAGCTAACTTGGGCAGCAGTAGGAAATAATACAAACATTTTGAACTACATCCAATAAAGGAAGATTAACGCACCTGTTTTTAATAGCATGGTCATTATACTACTCACACATAAGGCAGAAAAGCTAGTTTCTGTAGCCATTTGTGCCTGAGAGGGCAAACCCCACACTTTGCGGAAAAGTGCTCTAACCACTACCCATTGCTGTGCCATGGAAAAATACTAAAGCCATGAGACAGAGAAAAGATAGAGATACAATATACTGTGGAGTTTTCAAAGGACTCTTGTACTTCACATTGTGTTCAACAGTAAAAAAAAATCATTACAGAATTAAAATATGAGCAAAGACCACAGAGCTTTTAGATGGTCCCTGAGTATAGATCACCTTTTTCAAAATGTTGAGTAGGGTGTTGGGAAGTAAAGTTGGGTTGGAATCCCTTCAAGCTGAAGACAGTCTAAAACCCCAGTTCCCCATGACTTGTGTTTGCTCTTCCTGCAGGACTACTGCATAAAAGCTCTGCTTGTTTTGAAAGAATTCTTACAATTCCTTTTGAAACCCATCAGAATGAAGAGAGGAAAAAGGAGGGGATAAAAAAGGCTCAGAGAACATCTACCATATGTCTTTCGTGAACATAATGAGGGATGTGAATGGTGAGGAGGCAAAGCATCCTCTGAGAATATCTAGCAGATGTCGTCAAATTGAGGCAGAATCCAAAGAAAACATGCTATTCCTTACAAGTAGTCAGTTCTAAGCTGTAGATCAATGCTGACCTGCATCACCTACTGAGAAGAGTTGTTGTGGATAGGTAAAGAAGCAGAACTAGAGATCTCAGAAAAAAAATTCAGTAAAATAACAAAGGGCCTAGTGATTGTAAATCCCTTTGGGAAAAGGCTTGGTGTGCAGTTTTCATTTGATTTGTCAGAAGTCTGCCTAATGCAAGCAATCACATTATTGAGCATGGTTAGTGCTATTGATTGCAACTAGTGTTTCTGCTCTTCAAACAGTAGTAGTACCTTTTTCATTTCTTGTTTGCACTCTCGTGATGTGCCCTCATTGCTCTGTGTCTGACTCTTCCCGCAAGTGTATAGATGAGCCCAGTTTTACTTAATTTGCAATGCAACTAGTTCATAGCAATCGAACAGTGCTAAAAGGCCTTAAGGATAATGACTTTTCTGTGACAGCAGGAATAGGCAGAACGTGTCTTATCCTATGAGTCACATTGTTAACGTGGGACACACCCTATAGAAGCCAGTAACCTAGTCTTACGAAGTGGAGCAGCAAGATAGGACTGTGCAACCACAGGATATTCCAGACCCTGTGACCACCTGACAGCTACTGATCTCCAAGGGATGTAACCGCGGAGAAGCGGTGAGAGTCCCATGCCATGCTGTGAAAGATGCTGTCAAAGCTGCGAGCCTGAACCTTTGCCGTCAGGATACCCACGTCGCAAGCATGATAGCATTAGCAACGAAAAGATTCAAGTCAGCCCAACATATAAGGAAGCTCCAAAAATTTTCTATAGGGAGCAGACGCGTCTGGACACAAACCCAACTGGCCTCCTAACTAGGGAGGCACGAAAGAGCTCCGCAGATCTAAATAATATAAAGCCCGTCTAGGGTCGCCGTGCCGGCCCTAAGATGCCAGGCCTGGGCTGGTGGGGCCGGTGTGGAGCCCGCTCGTCGCAGACCCCGCGGAACGCCGGGTGCCCGGTCCAGCCCCGCTTCCAGCCCCGCTTCCAGCCCCGCTTCCAGCCCCGCTTCCAGCCCCGCTTCCAGCCCCGCTTCCAGCCCCGCTTCAGCCCGCTTCCAGCCTCGCTTCCAGCCCCGCTTCCCGGCGTGCTGTGCGGGAGGCGGTGCCCGGCGCTGGAGGAGGTGTGGCGGAGGTGCCCGGGGCTGGAGGAGGAGCCGTCGCCGCCGCCTCCCTCTCTGTCCGCTGCCGCCGCGCTGCCGGGAGGGCGGCCGCCCCGCGCCCCCGGCCCGCGATGCCGCTCTTCGCCACCAACCCCTTCGACCAGGATGTGGGTAAGTGCTTCCCGCGGCGCCCCGGCCCGGCCTTTCCACCAAGGAACCCCGCGGGCGCGCCGGCCCCGCTCCCCCGGCCCGCCGCCGCTGGGCTCGCTGGCGCCCCGCCGGGAGCCGGGAACCGGAACCGGGATCGGCGGCGCCGCCCGGCCGGGAACTTGTCGGTCACGGTGCGGCCGGGCCGGGGCCGCCTCCCGGTGGGGCCGGCGGGGCGGCGGCCTGGCGGTGACAGCGCGGGGCTCCTGCGGGCCCTGCCGGCCTTGGGGCTGGGGGCGAGCGCGGGGTGCCCGTGGGGGGCGGGCCGGCCGGCCCAGCACAGCAAAACAAGTAGTGAGAAAGGTCCGCGCTGGAGTGTTCCTGAAAGGATGAACAGTAGAAAGCACCGTCTACAGTTGCTTCACAGACAGGCATGAGAAAATCGTCAAAGCGTTTTGTATTTGGTGCTTTAAAGTGTATTCCTGTGGGAGCTTTCTTTTTTTCTTTCAAGTAGAACTTGACGATCTGTGATCAGGTGTCATGCCCAAATTGCTTCTTCCCAGACCAGACTAGATGAAGAAGAAATGTCTGGCTTTTACTTGACAAAAATTGTGCTTAATGCTGATGTGTCCAAACTGAAGGTAAAATGACGTATAGGCAGTTAAAAATTAGTTTTGTATGTCTGATTTGTGATTGTGTAATATGGTTTGTCTTCAACCTGCTGCTGACATCTGTTTCACTTTGAGTGATAAAAGTTTTGTCTGGGGAATCAGGTAATGTGGCTAAGCATCCCACTTCCCCCACCCGCCTCCGCATTATTTTCTTACAGCAGTGTAACACTCTATAAGTTTCTTGAAACCAATTTCTTTGTAACTTTCAACTACATCGATACATTGTTTCTTAAGATTTAGCCAACTTAGAAGTCTTGGCTCAGATTTAGTTCTTCCAGCTCTTAAAGAAAACAAACAAAAACCTCAAAACTGTCTGAAAAGTATGTGTCTTTTCAGGGGAAAGGATTAGTGCATAAACAAATTACTGTGACATGAATTATGTATGTATGTATGTATGTATGTTCTCAGAAATTCTTTGTCTGTTGCATCTTAATAAGGCATAGCTTGCTCTTCTCATTTTGAACTGTTAAGAACACTTTTAACCTGCACTTCAGTTAATGATTTTGTTGGTAGCAGAGTTGACTGAGTTATTTTGGAAAGCGGTAAATAATTCTTCCTAATTGTTCTGCTGTTCTAATGCAATTTGGCAGTTGAAAGTGAGGAAGAGATTGTACTGCTTGCCAGTTTTCCATGGACCATTAGAGGATTGAAACATTGGTGATAATGTCTGTGAGAATGATTTGAACTAATAAGATTAAAAAGTGATAGGCTCAGGTTCTGGCAGATGTTCACTTTTTTTACTTCCTAAGGCTGCTGGCTGGCAGGGAAGCTCAGGCTGCTTGAATGGACTTCTCTAGAGCTCTGTCCAGTGGATGTGCTTGTCAGCACTGTGAGTCTCAAAATGCAGGGCAGTAGCACTCAGCGGCTACTTCAGTGGTTTATTTCCTGTTTTCTGTGTGCAGAGGATGCCAACACCTTACCTACTGTGCTTGCCTAATACGACCACCAGTTAATATTTTTCAAAAAGGTTATTCTGTTAAGTGTATTTTCAAAAAGGTTATTCTGTTAAGTGTATGAGGAGAGGGAAATAACCACTCAATCCCAAATTGTTCTTGGAAAAGCAGACAGTGGGCAATAGGCTAATTTGAGCAGCAGGCTGTTCAGTTGGTGACAGCCTACTTTCAGGAGCCTGGTACCTTTATCCATCACTTAACGGGATTTGTGCCAGGGAGATGGGAATGCTGAATTTCCCAGAAAGTGTCCCTAGGCTCTTCTTCTCCGAGGGCCCTTGGGAATGTGCTATTATCTGGATGAATTTTTTGGCAGGCTTCACAAGATAACATCATCTGTAGAGTAAGCTCTCATGTTGTCAGGAAACTTCCAAAAGTTGTCAAGCCGTAGTGTTATTTTTCAATTCTTTTCTCAGAGTGAAAATTGAGTGCTCTGCTTTTGTTCTTGTCCAGCAAGAAAGTTTTCTATTGAAAATCAGATTCCTGAAGCAGAAAAGCAGTCAGAAGCTATTCTTAATTTCATATGAATTCAGACATTGGTGTAGTTGATAGTACTGCTGTGATAGCTGTGCATTCTTGTCTACTGGACAGCTGCTCAATATTGTAGAACAGTTGGATATTATTTTGGAACCATTTAGGATGATGGATTGCAGAGAACATATCTGGAACTAAGTTGTTTTCCATTGTTTTGAGGAGCATAAGTATCGCTTAAGTTCAGGAGAATTTTTTTCAGTTTGCCTGGCCAGTTAGCAGCATTTGGCTAGTCCTGTTAGCGTGTTGCTACTATGGAAGCTGGTCATCCAGCTTACTGTTTAGAGTCAACCTTGTGCAGAGATTTTGAGGGGTGCACCTCTTTTTTTTTTTAGGTCTGGTTGGCAAAAGAATGTTGTTTAAGGCTGCTGTTAAATTAATAATATTAAAGAATGCTTTAAGCTACCCGTGTATTTGAGGAGGTAAGCTATTGTCATTGTCAAAGAGTGCAAATCTCTGGGTGAAGCCCAAATAGTTTTCCTTTTCTGAACCTTCTTTTTACCATATTTAGAAATATTTCAACAGGAAAGGATACTAATCAGTGGTGACACAAGTTGGTGTGGGTTTTCACAACGAAGTCAGGGAACCTTTGACAGTGTGTCCAAGTAAGGAACATAATATTGGCATTTAACAGAAGAAAAAATCTTCAAGACACTGGGCCTGCTGAGAGTATAATTAAGAAACTCTAATCCTCCATTTAAGGGGTTAGAATTAATGGTGTTCTTATTAGGTCCATGGGTCATCTGTTTCTGGTGTTCTTATTAGGTCCATGGGTCATCTGTTTCTGCCATATTTCAAAACCTTAATTATAAAGTTATTCCTGAGAAATGCAGATTTGTCTGTAAGTTTGATGCAGGCAGAATAATGGTGAAAAAGTGCTTTAAGAACCAAAAGACTCTCTACTAATCTGTCATGACAGGCTAATTAGTAATATAGCTAGTTACTAATATAGCTTAGGATAGTTTTGGTGAAGAACTTACTGCTAAAGTTGTTCTGAAGTATCATTTAGATCTTATCTCAAGAATAAAATCTGTAAGTCTGGACGTAATGTGGTGCATACTTTATTCTAACACGATGTCAAGCATTGTAAACCTAATTTACATAGTAAGAAGAGAACTGGAAGAACATTTACTCCCTGCTGTAAGCTTATTATTTCTGAAGTTTTATAAGCTGCAATAAATGCATGTTCTGGTGTGAGTTGTCGTAAAAATCACACATGATCTTAAGAGGAGGTGTTTAAAAAACATGTGTTTTTGTATGAATTTACACACAGTAAAGGATGAAAGTACTTGCATTTGCTTTGGATGTTAGTGTAGTTCTCAGTGTAATGGTTTGAGGTAGCACAGGAGTGGGAAGAAATTCAGGCTTACTATTTATAGTGATAGGAAATTAAGTGGGTAGTTTAGTAATGTAGTAGAACTGTCAAGCTGATGTGACTTGCAATCATTTTTCCCATGTTTTGTTAACTATAGCAGTTGTTGATAATGTTATGCTTACAAATCTTCAGATATTTTTAATATGCATGAATTACATGTGATCGTACATATGACCAGCCTATAGTTTGATGTTATTAGAATGTAAGAAATGGTTTGACCATGATTCCCACTGTGCAATTTCTTGAAATAAAATCCTCTTGCTACTTAAACTCATTATTCTTTAGATTTCTCCCCTTAGTTAGTCAACATCTTCAAAACAATCCAGTTACATGTCTCTCAGAGCTGGATTTTCTCTGTTAGGCTGGGTTTGCCAAAAGGAGGGAAAATTGTTGCAGATGAGTTTCTCGACCCCAGACAATTATGGAGACTGCAGACTGCATTAAGGGCTGGCTGCAAGGGAAGGTGAATTCCAAGAATTGGTTCAGTTTGTCATGAGGCACATTTTTGCCTAAGTTGTCCCACTGCTTTTCTCAGCATTGTTTTAAGAAGGACATTAACTGTAAACTAACAGAGAGACTGAGTAGAAAATGTGTGGGAAAGGAGCTATAGCCACCCCCCTTTTCAGTTATTTATAAATGTTTATGAAAAATGAGAACTACTTACTAAAAGATACCTTTGGTATATGTTCTCAGTGTAAAGTGGCAATGCGACAAGATAAAACTGAGTGAAATACCCCTTCTGTATATCAGCCAACAAAACATTCACTATCAATCATCAGACTGAGTTCAGCTGGGCACTTTGAAGCCAACACAGTATGTTTCATAGTCAAAACCAGTACTTTCCTGGTAATTCTCTTTCTTTCCTCCCAGAGAAGAGCTGTCACTTTAAGTGCTTCTCCTCATTTCAGCTGTGACAGTGTGCATTATAATATCAAAACTCAGATCAAAGTAGATCTACAACATGTAAAATCTGTTCCTCTAACTGATTAAAATAACACTACTTACCTGATCTGAAAAGTTAACTCTCTTGCTGATCTTCTGAAATGCTCCTTCTGTTTTTGGCTTGATTTGTGGGACGTTGCAAAGAGATCCTGGCACTATTTATTAGTATAACATGCCTGTGATACACCTTGTTTACAGGCTAATCATCCTCCTCATGTATCTCTATGTGCTCACCTTCCTGCTCTGTTGTAATATTTCTAGGTGAAAGGTAGTTTGAGTTCTGTGGATTTGTTAGGGTTTGCATGAGATATCTAAACATCTAAATTATTTTTGCTCAACTGGTCTTATTATTTCAACATTATCTTCCTAGTCTTATTATTTCAACATTATCTTCCTAGATCTTGAATCTTTTGTCGTTATTCTCCTCAGTTTACTGAGTTGAATGATGTTTATTTTGGATAGGCTGCCTCATGCACAGTGAGATCCTACATGGTCTTCTGAAGGAATGAGTTGAGGTGGCCTCATGTCAGCTCAGTCACCACTGCTTGCTTTGCTTTCATAGGACACCTTCTGCAATGGCTTCCATAAGGACTTCTTAGGAATACTGTAGATGAGGATACAGTTAAACTGCAGAAGTTGGTTAATAGCTTTGCCAAGTTAATGATTCATGGAATTCTAGTTTCTCTCTATGGTGGCATTGCCTTTTAGAGGTTATTTTCAATCTTGTCTAAACGGAATCTGGTTGGATGTATTCTTCTTGTGCAGTTCTGAGCATGTTAGTAAAATGCAGAGTGGTTAATATTCTATTGGTGGCTTTTGTAGAACAGGTCAACAAATGCATTTGTTCATTTTATTTGACAGACAAAAAGAACAGAATTTAATGGCATTTAACTTCAGTGATGTGGAATGGTATGTAATCCAAATTTCTCAACAAGTGCCTGCAAAAAAAAAGAAAAATGTGCAGTCAGTTTCAGTCTTTAAGGACTATTTAAACTATACTGCTTCGGTATTTTAGTATTTGCAATTTTATAGAGAAGGAGAAATTATTTATTTAATCTTGGGAAGAAAACAAGACTTTCAGTGGAAATGGAGGAGAGAAGGCTGAGGGGAGTGTTGAATTTTTTATTAATTCTGTAGTGTTTACAATGTTATAACAGATTTTTGAGGATTTTTTTATCATGTCAAACTAGTTGTAATATGAGTCTGTGAGTGTAAGACTTTGTTTAACTATTCTTTTGAAGACTTTCTGTAGCCATTTTTTTCTTTGTAACTTCAGTAACTGAGAACTTCAGAATTTCATTTTAGAGATGTCCAACTATGAAAATAAGATTATGTCCATGAATAAAGTAAGAACAAACAATAAGTAGGATGGCTAAAAAACTTAGTAGAATTTTCTGACAGTTTTTACTTGTATTTGTGTGCTTCAAATCTCAAATCATGTACATTTCAAGTGTTGGATTTGGGGGTGTTTTGATCTGGAATTATGTCTTGAAGTTCTAGCTAGTTTTAGCATCTTTTAAACTTTGCAGCAGAAAAATAGCTCAGTTCTGACATTGGACTTTTTTCAAAATAAACATCAGTAAAATCTAAAGCTTGGAGAGCTCCATCCTGCCAAGAGTTCCCTCTGAAAATGATGTTAGCAATTGGTAGTTGCTAAGTTTTCTGCTTTAAGAAATGCATCATGTGTTCAGTGCAATATCTGAACATTGATGGGAGTCTTTACTCTTGCAAATTTCGAATAAGACAGTAAAATGCTATTGTTAAAATGCAAACTAAGACAATCAAATGACTAGCACATGTCTGCATGGAAAATTTGCAGCAATATTTATATTCCTCTTACCAGCACCTAAAGGGTCAATCACTAAGCCTGGTCGTGGATTTTTTTCAGCAATGTACTACATTTCTTTTGTTTAATAGTGATGAAAAATTTCTTTTAGGACAGTTATGAATTTTAGAAAATTATTCCTTTTCCTTCTGAGTAAAGTTTTTTTCCTTCTGTCTTAAAATAATCATCTGTAGTTGTGTTTTTTGTATGCCTGAAATAGAATCATGGTGCAAATATTTTTACTTTGCTTAAAATTTCTAGGTAATGCACAGAACCAGAGGAGGAAACAGGATTTTATTGATGCTCCCAGGCTTCAAGTTTGTGTACATTTTAGGGAAATTTGGCCTCAACAAAATTAATAAACTTTAAAATACAAGTAGTGCAGGTTTATTTAGGTATCCCAAGACAGCCCATGGAAGAGCCTGTGTACTTTTTACCACAACCAAAGTAATTCCACTCGTATATTGATGTCATTCTGACCTGGCTTCTCATCAGTAGGTGTAACTCTGTCGTCTGGATTTTAGGTACCGTATTTCAGTGAGCATTGGTAAAGAGGAAGGGTGTTTTCTTTAGAAGGCAGATGATACTGTTTTGTGTAAATTTTATTCAGAGGTTTAGTTTAAAAAAAGAAAGAAGATAGAACCATATGTTTGGAAGAATGATTTCAGCATCTAGGTATTTTATTTGAAGGACATGATGTTCTTATTGAAAAACTTCAAAGATACAAAAACAGCCAAGATTTCTGACATAGACATGTTTTACTTCAGAATACTTCCTTAATTATTTGTTCTGTATGTGATTTATGACAGTGTTTGTGTGGTTGGAGCACCAGTTCTGACTCAGGAGTTACGAAGCTGCAAATTGTTGGTCACTGAAAGGTGTGTTGGTAGGGAAGTACAACTAATGCTTACCTTATTCTTTTTTTGTTTTCCTAGGCATCTGCTTTAGGTATAATATATGTATTAGAGACTGAATGTTGGGCAAGATGGAATTGGTCTGGCTCAGAATGGTTAGTGTTCTGAATAGAGAAGTATAAAGGGAGAGGCCTCCTGATCCCACACACTGTGCCTTGCAAAGTAGCTGAAAATTGTGATGCAGTTGTTTTTGTGTGTCTTGCTTTTGTTTTAGTGATTAAA
Source organism: Manacus vitellinus (assembly GCF_001715985.3). Classification (NCBI taxonomy): domain Eukaryota; kingdom Metazoa; phylum Chordata; class Aves; order Passeriformes; family Pipridae; genus Manacus; species Manacus vitellinus. The sequence goes on from NW_021940535.1 coordinate 35,512,852, forward strand.
TGAATTGTTGAAGTTATTTAGAAAGGTATTCTTATATTGTTTAGGATTGTTGTTGTTGTGTTTGACCAAAGAACCCGTAGATCCAAGTATTGTTTTCCTCTGATATGATAGCACTTACCATTTTGTCTATCTTTGTGGTATTGCTTGTAAGAAAATAATATTAAATAACTTCTAGAAAAATAAAGGCAAGAAATGAAGGCATGTAATGAACAAAAAGAACCCAAGGAAAGAAGTCAGTTGAAAAAATGTAAAACTACTATTTTACTAACTAGTCTTAATAGTAATTAGTATTAATAATGACTATTAATTACTACAAATTAATATGACACAATGTAAGATTTTACAGTCTTGCACTGGTTAAAATTACTATGTTAATTTGTAGGCCTTGCTTGTGCTCAGAAAACAATGCCTTGAATTGGTACAGCTTCATGGAAGAGAGCTGTGTCACGTAGTCCTGTTGTCCTTTGTGTTTGACATAACATTAACAGGTTTTGAAGAATGCTGATTTCAGGAACTAGCACTGTCTTTTAGTTATTTTTGTAAAGTTTGAAACATTATCCGATCCTGTCCTGGCATTCACTAAGTTGAGTAAGATTTTGAAGCAAGGATGAGGTGGAGGGATAGAACCTGAACTAAATGTTAATATTGTTATGGTAGAGTTATTTTTGATCAGAGATGGAAGATGAAGAACATTTCTTCCTTAAGTTATCTTCTGTGTGCTGTGCTAACCTGTCCTAAGACTTTGAAAACAAATGTCTGTTTTTCCTTCCCTATCACAGTCCATTTCAGTACTAAGGTAGAGTCTGCCAGTGACATGTCAGCTGTACCTGAAGGCTGGGAGTGTGCCAGCTGTTAGACAGGGTAGGCAAATACTGAATGCACATAAACTTTTTTTTGGCTGTAAATGTGTGCCTCCCGTTAGAAGAGAGAGTATTCATGGATTTTAAGTGATAATAGTGTAAGTAATTTTACTTCAGTAGCTTTCCTACTTTTGTCTACAAAACACTGATGCATCATAGGAATTTTGTCAAAGCGTCTTTGTTACTCCTGTTCCCAGAGTGGTGAAAGGCAATAGTCACTTGCTAATGCTCTGACAGAGATAGTAGCCTTTTTTGTGGACAGTCAGCATCACTGTAGCATCACTGTGCTGATAACATCCTCAGTATGCTATTAGCTTTTAATTGCCCTTGTTTGAGACAGAATTTCACTGAAATTCGAGACAATTTTTTTTGGTCGTGTCTTACCATAAATTTTATTATCTAAGGGAATTAATGTATGATTGTTATTACAGAAGACAGAATGTATACAAAGAAACTGGGTTTCAGGCTGAAATCTAGTAAGAAACTATCCAGTGTTTGTTGGTGGAGGAAATACCCTGACTAACAATGGGGAAGGCGTTGCAAGCAAATGGCAGTTTTTATATAGAACTAGCTTCAACTGCCAAGAAGGAATGTAGCCATGGCAGAAAACTTGTAATTATATTAATGGATAAATTTGCAAAATAATCTTATTGAGAATTAAAATAAGGCTGTAATCAGTGTGGTTGATATGGGTCAGGGATTTCATCTGTCTCCATCTTACTTGTAGTTTTAGCCAAAGTATTTAAATTATCATAAAAGACACAGTTTGCTGTTATCTTAAAACATTAATCATGCATTAGTTTACTTCTTTGTTTGTAGAAGACATTACCATTTGCCATGACATTTCTCTCTGATAACACTGTGAGGAAAGAAAGATCAATTGTTGTCAAAAATACAGACAACTGTCTGTTATATAGAATAATTGAAAAGGTTTCGGTTCCACTGGATTGCCCAGCTCTCTGCTGAAGGATGTGCTAATTGAAGTGCAGCATTAGGCAGAAGTGACCGGTGTGGTTTTGTGAGGCTCCATGTGTGAGCTCTGAGCCTGGCGGGAACTTCAGGCTGTCGAGAGCACTGTGCAGACACACTTTGACTGGAGCTGGTCCAGCTCCAGTAGAACTGGCAACGAACTGAATCAATTGAGTCCTGAAAGTAAACTGCATCTATGTGGTCTGTTTTGTGTGTCTCTGGACTGTGCTTATCAGCTGTTTTCAGTGTGGGGAGTGCATTCTAGCCAGCTCAGGCTCGGTGTCTCATAAAAGCAGTTCTGATGCTCCGGAGTTGATGCTGGCTGTGTGCATAGACTATGTACAGTACAGTTGCTGTGTGCATAGACTATGATTTCAGAAGACTGCCTTGGCCTGTGATGGCTCTGCCAGGCATTCAGTTCAGGTGTCTTATCTGAACATCAAGAATTTCAGTGATTGCGATTGTTAGCTTTACTAATCATAAACATGATTTGGAACAATAGCAGACTGAAAGAAAAATTGTGATTGGTTGATCAGCTGGTCTGTCTTTGTGTTAGATGTTAGTATGGTGTCTACCTACAATTTTTCATATTTCTGTTGACTATGCTTTTTGAAATCAAATTAATGTTCTAGATGAGTTTAGAGAGAAGAGGCGGTGCTCTATTACTTTATCTGAGAGAACATACAGAATTGTAACTAACTTCCATTTAGGATTTCACTATACTGTTTTGCTGTTTTCCTTGCATCAGGCAGCACAACTGATGTGTTATCATTTCAGTTGCATATATGTCAGTGTTTAATTTTTGCTCGGAAATACTTTGAGAGCATGTAACCATGAAGTTTTACTTTTCTGTATTTTTATTCAGAATTAAGAGACTAATTAACTATAACATACTTCAGTTTGTAAGACACAGGAACTCATTCATAAGAAATCCATTAACTTTGAGATTAATAATTCCTTGTAATTTTTAGAGATTAGTTGTTTTGCTTTGTCTTTCTCTTCTTTGCAAGCTTGCAAGTGCTAATATAAATAATGTCTTGTTCCTGACAGATGAGTTTTTATAGGGAATCTTTCCTTCCTTTTAAAAAGTTAAGTAGTCTGAGACATTCCCTGAAGGCATATTTTGTGCTCTGTAGATTAAGATGTGAACCTTAGATGAAGCAGGGATGGGAAGCAAAAGTTTGTGCACTATTCTATGCCCATTCACCTTCTGTTTGGTTACTAATGGAAAATCCTTGTGCATTCTCTTATGCTCTCCAGCCCTCATCTGATCTACCAGTATTTAGATAATCTTCTATTCAGCTGCAGTGTAAACCTCAGTTTCCTTTAACATTTTTATTTGTTATTATCCTTGGTGTAACTAAGCTTTTCTGAGGGAGAAATAGGGAGAGAGTCTCTCTCTGTTTTTTTTTCCTGACATGAAATCTATTTCTTCTCCACCTACTCTCTCTATTTCTTTCCTCTTCAGCAGCTTCTCTGAGATTAGTTTTGGTTTCGCAGTCCTTATAGCTGAAAAGAAACAGTGGAATATATCATCCAAAGCAGAGATGAGAATGGGGAGATAAAAGTTTAATGATTATTAGTGAATTGTTAAATCCTCCTTGTTGAGTTGTAATATGTAGAAAGGAGAGAGACATAGCCGTTTAGTGGCTGAGAAAGTGACAAATTCAGTTGTATCTGACTCTGCAGTGAACTAAGATTTTGGGTATTCATATCCTATTTAACTTTATAGTTTCAAATTGAAGAAAAAATTCGTTGGTAGCTAAACTACTTGTGTCATATTCTGGGTGCATCTTTATTATGTGCGAAAACAAACCCAAAATATATTTGCTCATTAGTTGAAACTGATGGCCACAAGTGAACATTCAAAAATTAAAAAGAATTAGGTATAATAGTGTTAATATATGGATTTTATAAAATATAGGGATTTGTCATATATTTAGCAGTATACACAGAGGTAATATTTCAGCATATTTGTTGACAATAAGGGGTTTTTTGTTTGAATTTGTGTTTTGATTTGCTTATACTTTATTTGTCAGAGAAAGCAACCAGTGAGATGAACACTGCAGAAGACTGGGGCCTCATCTTAGACATCTGTGATAAAGTTGGACAGTCACGCACAGGGTAAGTAACTTAAGAATTTCCTCCTCAAACTTTTCTCACACTCAGGTGAGGAATGAAATTTTTGTTATCTTTTGTAGTCTTTTGCAACAACTCAATTTAACTTAAATTTATTACAAGTAAAAGGAAAATATATGAGATTTCTGCTGAAATATTTTGCGGTTCTTCCTTTGGAGATACTAGGTGACCTGTTAAAATTAGGACTTGTGTACAGCAGCTTTTCACTGATGTAACAGAATAAATAAACTGATATGTTTTAGCAGTATCACCGTAAACCCAGGAGACTTCATAAGGGATTTTTCTTATAGAATCATAATCTAGGTTGGAAGTGACCTCCAGAGGTCATCTAGTCCAACCTCCCAGCTTCAAACAGGTCTAATTAGATCAGGTTGCTCAGGGCCGTGTCGAGTCTTGAATGCCTCCAAGGTCAGAGGTTTCACAACTCCTATGGGCAACGTTTCAGTATTTAACTACTACTACTACTTACTAAGTAAGTAAATAAAAAAATAATTCTGCAATCTGATTACACTTTTCTTATATGTATTCTCTGATTAGTTAGTTGTAGAAAGCAGTCTACCTTTCCCAAAAACAAAACCAGCTCTTCCATCTCTCCTTGTATGTGACCTGCTCTGACCATCCTGGCAGCCATCCATTGGACTCATGGTAATGCATCAATAGCCTTCCTGCACTGGGGAGTCCCAAACTAGACAAAGTGCTCCAGATGCAGAATGGAGAAGAAAGATCACTTTTCCTGGCCCTGTTGGCTGTGCTGACCACTAGTTTGACCCAGGATGTGGTTGGTTTTTCTGCTGCTCGGCTACACTTGCTGACTCCTGTCACCCAATACGACCTGCAGATCCTTTCCTACTTTTCAGGTGGTCAGCTCCTTACCTTTGCTGGAGCAGACCACCCAAAATGCAACATCTTACTCTTGTTCTTGTTCAACTTCATGAAGTTCCAGTCTGTCCATTTCTCCAGCCTCTCGAGGCCCCTCTGCCCTGCCCTCCAGTATATTGAATGTTCCCCTTCCTTTTGCTGTGGTCAGTAAGTTGCTGAGTGTTGGTCCCAGCAGAAATCCCTGAAGGATCCCACTAGGTACTGCCTGCTACCTGGAATTTGCACCACAGGTGACAACTCTTTGAGCTTAGGAGGCCAGTTTTCCGCTCACTTTATAATCATCATTTTATACACCCCATATTTCACCAGTTGTGTGATAAGGAGACTATAAGGCCTTCAACTCTATGTCGAAACTTTGCTAAAACCAGGGTATAAAACATCTGCTGCCCTTCCATTGTCCTCACCACCAGACCACCAGTGTCTTTGTCACAGGAAAAAATGAAATTTTGTGTTTCTTCCCCTTATTTTCCAAAGCTATTCTCTGACATCAGGGCTTTGATAAATTTACATTTTGAAAATGTGATATTAAATTAAACACATTTTAATATGGGCCACTAATGTTTCCATTATTCATTCTTTACTGAGCTGTTTCATAAAATTTATACATGAACTTGCTTTTTGGACAAGGAAAGTTAAAGTATAATTTGAGCTAGCAACTAAAAAATACAGTTTAAAGACATGATTTTGGTGTATCTATAGTGTTTGTAGTCACTGTAGTATTAGTCTTTGGAAAAGTTTTAAATACACCTTCTCGAAGCATTGCCTGTAACAATTCACGTAAGGAACAGACTTAAAAAAAATGTCTTGCCATTGCTGCTGTTTAGTGAAAGGCTTCTCTGAGAAGAACCTGGATTGCTGTGTAAAACTGCGAGAAACAGTAGGGGATGCCAGACAGCAAATTCACACCTGAGACTTTTGTTCCAAAGAACAGGTTTGCAAATAAGCTTATTCCTTGGAATTAGAGATGGTCTTACAAATAGCATGGCATATTGAGACTTCTGTGCTGTTGTGTGTAACTGTAGTTAAGATAAGAGCTGGCAAGTTGTTAATGATGTTTCATGTTTGTATATGTAAAACTACATTTCTCTTCCTTGTGCATGTTGACGCTGAGCCTGTAACAGTAACTATACTATTGAAGGCTTCAGTATTCTATTTAATCATGGAAAGCATTTCCACAGGCGAGCTTTAGTCTCACAGCAACACAGCCTGAACAGTGCTCAAATGTGAGTAGCTGCAAGAGACAGCAGTACAGACAAAGCTGGAGATCTTATGGTAAATCCCTGCAGCTCAATCCCTGTTACAGTTTGTGGGGTTTGTTTGTGTTGGGTTTGGTCTTTTCCTTTGTGTTTTTCTGTTTTGATTTTTTTTTAAATAAAACTGTTTTTAAAATAAAAGTGGGACTTAACCTTTGTAATATTTACCCTGCTTAAAATAGGCTGCCAGCTGACTTGTTGCTTAAATTCAGATTCTGTTAAAACTTGCTGATAGTTGGTTTTCTTTGTTTATGGATTATGTCATGCCATAGCAAGGCAAAGCAAGACACTGTTCCCTATTAAGAAGTTTAAATGACTTGTGCTTAGCTGTTTGAAATTCTCCTGCAGTTTAAGTTCTTCTGACAAGGATGCTAGTCTTCTTAACTGGGATTGGCTTTAATCTTTTAACCAGTTCTGCTCCGGTACAAACTGTCTGTTACTGTTTTTTGGCAGAAGTTTAGATTACAAAATCTACTTTATGGGTTTTCCTTGTACCAGTCCTTAAGCTCCATTGCATGCCTGCAGCCTTCTAGATATGGATCGTCTTACACATGAAGCCAGGGCAGACTACAAGGACTGTTGTTCATTAAGTAGCACGTCCCCCAGTGCTGTATGGCACACTGTCTCATTTAGGTCTGCAGGCTTGTTTGTATCCAGATGAATTGTTGCAAACCAGTTACTCTGCAAAGGTGCTATATTTTCTCTTAAGATAAACTAGTTGCAGTTCAGTAACAGAAATGCTACTATTAATTTTTATGTTGTAATACTTTTCTTATGCAGCATTGCAAATAGCTGAAAATGTTAACTTGCTTCCTTTAATCCAACCAAGACAGGTTTTTGGCAAGTTAGAATTCCACTGAATCCCTCTCTTTGACTAATTTCTCTATTTTTGGTGAATTTCGAAATCAGTTAAAGTCGATATCAGAATTTTCCTAGAAAACACAGGAAAGACAGAAAATGCAGTAATATTTTTAATAATAAGATTTGTTTACAATAGTGTATATAGAATATTACCATATGTAGTATAGAATTAACTTGATACTTTCTGCATGTTTCACATATCACTTAAGATGATCTAAAATTTATCTGACTATGAGAAAATCAACACAGTTTTTTAATCTCTGAATTGTTTTAGGAACTCATACAGCTCAGCAGTTGCATATCACATCATTTACATCCTGCTTTTTTGGCATTACTAGCTCAGTGAGCAAGTTGCTCTTTCAACATGGAAACATGATTAAAACAAAGCTTTTACCATTAAAGGCAATCTTTTCCCCCCTTGTTTTTGTTCAGCATTATTGAAAACTTGCTTATTTTAAAAAATTTAATCACATGGTGTGATTCTTGGGCCTGTCCTGTGCAGGGACAGGAGCTGGACTCTGATTATCTTTGTGGGTCCCTTCCAACTCAGGATATTCTATGATTCTATATTTGAGTGACATTTTAAATCTGACTACAGGAAAGGTATAGATTTTTGCATAATGTTACTTTTCTGCAATGAAAATGCTTACACAACTGAATCTATAGTTTATCAGCTCAGAATAAAATAACATAGTAAAATTTGAATGTTTCATTAAACAGAATAAAAGGAAAAATTAAAGGCCACATATAGTGTATTTTAGCATAAGGTGTCCCCCCTTCCTCAGTCAGTTCAGTGCTAGCCAATTCCTAACTCTAATTGTGTTTGCATTTGACTTTGAGATTGTTGTACCATTTATATTTATTTCATGAGACATGTCAGTCTACGTGTTTGAAACTATCACAACTTGAGTTTTTCTCCAGAAAAGTTACTTAATAAAAAAGAAAGGTGACTGAAAACAAATTAAATCAGTGGGAATACATCAGTGGTTAAAATAGAAATGTTCATTGCAGAACTCTCTTTTGAGGGTAGGTATTGAAAAATTGTCATTGAGAAATGGTTTGTATTGCTGCTTGCCTAACTTTGTCCTGATTCCTTAAGGATTAATCACTGCCTCAGTGAGCCAGTATTCTGGTTAGCTGTTTCTTCTTTGGTTGTTTTTGTGCCTGTTCATGCAAGAGAGAACAGCAAAATTGCTTACTTGATAGTTTTCCAAGGTACCTTCTATTTTTTTTCCCCCCTCAAATTACACAATCTCAGTAGCATTTTATGTAGTCATTGCAGTGCATCTTTCACAGGCTGACCAGGAGGCTTTTTAACTAGCTTGTTTCTGAAGGAGCAAGGAGGAAAATTGAGTCACCTGTGTAGTGCTGAGCACCACAGTCAGTTAACTTAGACTGTAAGCGAACAATAAATTCCTGAAAATACATGAAGTGTTTCTTGCAGAGTAATATTTTAGATTGCAATTACTGCTAATCTTGTCTTTGTTAAATAAAATATTAGCTTGATTTTTTTTTTAAACTTTCTAAAACTAAACCTGAAATTTATTGTGAATATTTTCTGGATATATTAGTATGTGATATCATATATGATACATAACTTCTATTGTATCTTGCCATATTTTTACCCTGCTGATTTGTTATTCCTACTCACTGTGGTGCCTCTGAAATTTTGGTTATAGAATTGTTGGAGCAGAACTGTGGCCCAATGTTTGTATGGTATGGTCTGGATAGGTGCTAATAAGTAGATCAAATTCTATACTCATAGAGTGCATGCTTTCCTCTGCTTTCTGCATAGTGCTTCTCATAATTTACACACTAAATTGTATGATGAGTTAATTAGAAGTAAAAATAAGGATTACAGTTCTGTCTAGAATAGGTTTTCTTACTCTGACTAAACATTGGTAAGCTTGGATTATTTTTTTTATGTAGGTGTAATCAAAAGTCTTCTTATTTTAAACATTTGAGCATGTTAAAACATTAACCACTCAAGTATTGATCATTTCTGTTAAATATATGAGCAAGTAGATTATATTTAACACATGTGAATAATCATTTGGCTTTGAGGCTTTGTTACTGTATTCCTTTTAATAAGACTTTGGATTCCTTAGTGAAAAAATCTTAGGCTGATGGTCCTGCTCCTGAACTGCTAAGCTCTTGATGCTGCACCCTACCTTTATAAAACTGGCTTTACGATGGAGACACACTTTTTTGAGCTTGTACTCATCACATCAATCCTACTCACAAATAATGGTTACAAAAGCAGTTATTTCTGAAAATTTTAGCATGTATTCTTTCTCAGTTAAAGCAAACACATGAGAAATCTTGCATAATTAATAGATAAAAGGTAGTACTTGCCTTAGAGCCTTCATTCGTAATAATTGGTTATATGAAGGTATACACTGAATGATATGTACTCATGCTGCATGACAGCATTTTCTATAATTAGTACCACTAAATATGTGGTGGACCTTTCTGTAAAATGTAGACACTGCCAAATATAGTATAGCCAAGCAGTGGTGTAACTTATACCTAAGTTTCATGTTAGTTCTTGGATACCAGTTCAATAGGAAAATACTTCTGCTTCGAAAAAGACCCTTGATGTGTAAAACTGCTTAGTTTAGATTTTCCTTCTTTTTTCCTCTTTCCCTACTTACCCTCCTTCAGGTTTATCTTTTCAGGGCTATTCACCAAATAATGCTTGTATGCCCATGATAATTCCTAACCCAGGCTTGCTCAGCTTTCCACTACCTTTAAAAACAGAATAAAATAACAGAAAGTCACACAGATTTTAATACACTAAACTGTCTGAAACTCCCTTTCAAATTCTTTCTTGAAGTTACTTTCTATGTTATTTCTATCTACCACAATATAGGTAAGACTTGAATTCTGTATTAAATTGTTTAGAAACTTTGTAGAATGTCTGACAGGTTTTTTTAGAACTTGTTGGTTCATTGCATGTCTTTATTAATGCTATTCTTTAGATTAAAAGAGACTGAGGAACATAGTGGTGGTAATTCAAAATGAAAGTAGCAAAAGGGTGTTGGTAAATCAGTATGTAAGGAAATATTCTTACATATGTGTATGAAATATAAAGGAGAAGGTGCATGGACTGCAGAGAATTTCAGTTATCTAATTGTAAGGGATTTTATGCATTTCTGGAGTATTTACAGTAATTCTCTCTAAGTACAAAAGGTAACATAAATTACTGAGAGGTTTTGATCACTAAGAAAGCTACAAATCCTACAGATAGAAATGGCTGCAACTGTTAATGGTGTTTATTTTTTTTATGTTACACTTGCAAGCTACTAAACTGACAATATTCAGGAGATCTTGCTGTCTGCTAAAGTCATCAGCGTTGTCATGTATGCAATAGGAAATGTTCATTCCATTACATTTTTTAAATGTCTTGTGTTTTTTAGACCTAAAGACTGTCTTCGCTCTATTATGAAGAGGGTGAACCATAAAGATCCTCATGTTGCTATGCAAGCCTTGACGGTAGGTTCTTTTTGATATAGTGATTTTTCTTCCTGGAAAGTTATATTGCACAAATCTGAGTTTTAATCTTTCTTTTGTTAGCTTCTAGGAGCATGTGTATCAAACTGTGGCAAAATCTTTCATTTAGAAGTCTGTTCAAGAGATTTTGCCAGTGAAGTAAGCAATGTGTTGAATAAGGTAATGTATTGCATTGATTTATACATTTCATCTCTAAGTGAAATCAGAGTTGGGTTAATCTGAAAGTGGAATGGGATCTACTTTTGGAAGACTGGAAAGGAGCTGGGAGAGGGGGGGTAAGCATAGATTACTGAGAAGACTGTGGCTATCAGAAAGAACTTCCTGAATGCCACTTCACAGTAGTTACCTAGGTATTCTGTTTGGGGGAGGTGTGGTGTGTTAATTTATAAATAAACTGATTCATTTTCACATTAAATGACAGCAGTGAAACATTAAATACAAACGTGAAATGGAGATAATACAGGACTTCAATGTAACCTTATTTTACTTTATTTTGGGCCTAGCACATATTGTACTAATACAATTATGATGCTGGTGTACTATTCTCCCTTTCTAATAAAGATATCTTTGAGTGCTAAACTTGACTGTGAAAGTAAGTGTCTATATGGTGTATATTGAACTAAGATGAAAGTACTTGAAATTAAGAACCAATTTCTACATTATTTAACTAGTTTCTACTGTCCATGCAGGGTCATCCAAAAGTTTGTGAAAAGCTGAAAGCCCTTATGGTGGAATGGACTGATGAATTCAAGAATGACCCACAACTTAGTTTAATATCTGCTATGATAAAAAATCTTAAGGAGCAAGGAGTTACTTTCCCAGCTATTGGTTCACAGGTACATTAGATTTTTGTGGTTGTTCTCAAAGGGTATCACAAATTCTTTTTATGCTCAGCTCTGTATTTTACAGTTTGTAGTCTTGGATTCTAGAATGTACTTGGCAAAAAAATGAAAACTCTCTTGTCTTAATAAAACTTCCTTGAGGAGTGAAATGCTCTCACTTACCTTAGATTTTTATATTGCAGATGAATACAAATCGAAGTGGTGAACTTAATGCATTGTCAGTTTTTTGTTGGATTCATTTTTACATCTTTCACTTTTGGCTAGGCTGCTGAACAGGCAAAAGCAAGTCCCGCTCTAGTTGCCAAAGATCCTGGTACAGTAGCCAACAAGAAGGAAGAGGAGGATTTAGCTAAAGGTAAGTACATTTACTTGCTGACATGAAGCATATATTGATAAATATCAAAAAAGCAAGAAAAAATGTTTTGCTTCCTTCCTCTGTGAATAGTGTATTTATGGATTGGGGTTATGATTTCTATTCCTTTCTTTTTGTACTCTTCTTGGAGAGTTAGAGATTGAAAGTATTCTGTGAGTAAAAAAAATATGAAAAATTTTCGATTTTTACTTTTTTTTCCCCTTACCAAAGTGAAACAAGTCTTCAAAAATCTCATATTAAGGACATGCCTCTACTGTGGAAATGTTTGATGCAATTGCTGTACTTGGATTTTCCCTCTTTCTGGGGCAAGTGAAGCACACTCATTTGCAATTTAGAGATTTGATGGAAGAATAAAATAAATATTATGATATAAGTTGTATGTGAAGTATTCTGGGTATACTACTTTTATTCCTTTGAATATTGTTTCTGTAGTATACCTTAAGCTTTGATTGCTGTAAACATAAATGACTGTTAAATGTCTCACATCAGTCCCCATAAACAAAACTAGGATGGTTTCTTCTGATTTACTGTTGTACTAAAGTATATTTAAAGGTCATTTAATGATCCTATACCAGATACATGTGAAGAGTCATTCTTAGAGTGGTTTGATAGTTATGGTTGAGAACTGGTTTTTGAGATCAAACTTCAGCAATGTAAAGGCATCAAATTTTATGTCTTGTACCTGGGATGGCTTTGGGCTTAAAGTTGTAACAATGGCTGTTTGCTAAATGAGTGAAATTCTTTTACTAGTAGTTGGTGCATGTTTGCAGTTTTTCATCTTAAACTTTTTTTTGTTTAGCTATTGTCTAATATAACATTGATTTGTTTAAATCACCATTAGCCAATCTGTATATGTTACTAATGGTTTCTTCAACAGTCAGTCCGTCAAAGTCTGTTTAAGTCTGTGTCTTAAAAGTTCATACTCTGCATGTTTCCTAATGTTTGTTTTCTTTGTTTTTGTGTCCATTCTGTCCCTTGTTAAAAATGATCAATTTTTTTTCCACAAACTTGGAGGGGTTTAATATGAGTGAAACCTTTCTGCTCAGACAAGCTTTAATAAAAATGACCCAGAAATGTGAAATTATTCAAGGAATGATAGGGATAAAAAAAAAAGAAAGGATAAAATTTTGCTTGTCTAAGCAAAAATAATTTTGTTAATTATGAATTAAGGAGGCACTTCTTTACTGTGGGGGTGACCAAGCACTGGCACAGGTTTCCCAGGGATGTCATGGTCTCTGTCCTTGGAGATATTCACAAGTTGTCTGGACACAGTCCTGGGCAATCAGCTCTAGGTGACCCTGCTTGAACAAGGGATTGGACACAATGACCTCCAGAGGTGCCTTTCAACCTCAGACAATCTGTATAATCCTCTCATTCTGTGGATCCAGGCTAAAGGCTCCCGTCTAGCAGAGAAAAACTGTGTACTGGAACAGCTGTATTCTTTTAATGTTTCAAGCAATCTGTAAAAGTTCAACATAGTGTAAGATGTAAAGTAAGTATGTAGATATTTTACATCAGTTCAAGGTTATAACAATAATATAATAATAAAAAATGGATGACTTCACTGAGTTATTCCATTTGTGCTTAAGTGTTGTTTATTCATCCTGTCCCTTTTGAAAGCCTCAGTAAATCTACAGGCAGAATTGTGCTCTCTAGTTGTAAAACATCTTTTTGTTTTTTACTTTTATTTCTAAGGGAAAAGCAGAGGGTGATTAAAATGCAACAGGAATAGAATTATACTAAAAGATTTCACAGAATTAAATCTTCATATCACTCAACCCATTTTTATAGGGAATTTTCATATGAGTAACTTCTTTTGCAGCTATTGAACTGTCACTAAAAGAACAAAGGCAACAGCAAACAACACTTTCCAGTTTGTATCCGAGCACCTCAAGCCTCTTAACAAACCACAAACATGAGGGCCGAAAGGTTCGTGCAATTTATGATTTTGAGGCTGCTGAAGACAACGAATTAACTTTTAAAGCTGGAGAACTTATAACTATCCTTGATGACAGGTAATTTATATAGAATGTCTTCTAGAAGTATATTAGGCTGTAAAAATGATTTGGAGATGATGATATCTTCTATGTAGAAGCATACCTTGGAATACCGTTGCATGGAAACATATTTACATATTAAATACTTTAGTTATCTCCTAGATTTTTTACAAAGAAATGTAATTGCATAAAATTTTTGTGTATACACAAGAATACATTCTCTGTGTATACAGAAGTTGTATTTTTGTATAAGTAATATAAAAGCCTTTTCTGTGCAATTCCTAGGAAAATTCCATGTGAGTGGGTTTTATAATGTATGGGGGGTTTGTTCTTTTTTTTTTTATCTTTAGTGATCCAAATTGGTGGAAAGGTGAAACTCACCAGGGTATAGGATTGTTTCCATCTAATTTTGTAACAGCTGATCTTTCTGCTGAGCCAGAAATGAGTAAGTAACATTGTATTTATGTATATATGTTAAATCCTGCCATTGCCTAAGGTATATTTTTGCAGTGATTTCCTTTCCCTTATGATGGAGTTCAGTTGCAAGGTAATGTGATAACTGAAGTAAAACTGAGGAGCTCTTGCTATGATCTCACAAACAACAGACATACCTTTGTGTCAGACCAAGGTTGCCCAAGCTGGCTTCTGTTGAAAAGTATGATGCTTTCTGTTCTGGCTTTGTCAGTGACTTCCTTGAGACTCATTAAATCACTCCATTGAGACCTGGATAAAGGTAGGCATTAGTAGCTTTTTGGTTTAAAGTGCCTTTTTGCCTGGTTACAATGGTACATAACTAATCAAGGTAAAACTGAAGGCCCCTGGGCAGATGTGAGTCAGATTACCAGTGTTCAAATAGTTCAAGAAACCTACATACTGTAGCTGTGTATGTGTGCATACATACATGGAAAGAGGGGTTTTCTGTATACTAGTTATCTATTTGTATCTATTTATATCAGTCTAACCTACTCTAAATATTTAATAAAAATATTAAACATTAGAACCAATTCCTGTAAATCTCATGGGTTTGCAAGATTAATCTCCTGTGATCTCAATTCAAGGGTGCTAAAGGTAAGAGCAGGTCAGCAGAATTACATGCTGTAGCAGTCATTTGTGATATGTTTAAACTATCTAGTAAGAGTAATATGATAAGAGTAGTATTTGGCTTTTTTGTTCTAGCTTCCACTACAGAGGAATGAGATGCTTTGCAGATATGATTTGATGGAGAAGGAATAGTGAAATTTGAGAACTTTTGATTCTGTATTTTGCTTTGGGGAAAAGAAGACTCAGTTTGTCATAGATGATTTTATCACTTTTCTCTTAAACCTGACTCATTAGCCCTATTTCTTCCAATCACTCTTTCTTAGTCTTTTTTTTCTGATAACTTACAAATAAGAATGTTATATGCAAGGAGACTATAATAAAGACATTTATTTGATAAAACATGTTTCAGTTGACCTTGTGTGAACTGTTGTATTTTTTTAATGCAATTTACAGATTTGTTTAAGAAAATTGTTTGTGGATTTCAAATGTCAACAAAATACTAATTTTTAAAATTTTCACAGTAGATGTTTCAAATGCAAAAATATGCTAGCTGTATTATATTTGTCATTGTTTGTTTATTTTTATTTTATAAAATTTAGTCTGCCTGTTTGTCTTGCAGTGAAAGTTGAGAAGAAGACAGTGCAGTTCAGTGATGAAATTCAAGTAGAGACAATAGAACCTGAGCCTGAACCAGTTTATATTGATGAAGTAAGCATGCTAAAAGTACTGATTTTCAACTGCTGGTACCTTTATATATGTGATATTTAACCCTTTCATAGTGTACTTCAAAAACAAAAATCAAAAGAGAGTGGGAAGGGAAAGTCGATTTAATTAAAATAAAAAGAAATCTGCAGTATTCTCATTTCTTCAAGTCTTGAATCTCTTAGGAATTTCTGAAACTGAATTTGGAAACTGCATTCCATTTAGGGCCCTACTCCCAGATTGTACATCTATTTACCTCCAAACTAGAAGCTTGATGTTGAGTGACAAATTTGCTTTCAAATTTTACTTTAAGTACTTCAGGATACCTCAGAGATATCCATCTTGACTTCTGTCTTAGATTTATGTTGATCAATATGGCCAAGGCTGAGATGTTGTTTCAGGGAGTCCTTGTATCTCCTCTTCGGGGCTCCTCTCTTGCAGCAGCCAGTGGCAAGTTCACCATAGAGCAGGATCTTAGGGAGGCGGTGGTCCTTCATCCTGGAGACATGTTCTGCCCAGCACAACTGTGTTCTCATCAACATGGTTTCTATACTTGTGACTGCTGCCTGTTCTAGAACAGATGTACTGGTCATGTAATCTGACCAGTGAATGTTTAGGATTGTACAGAGGCAGCGTTGATGGAAGCGCTCTAGGAGACGTAGGTGGTGGCGGTAGATGACCCATGATTCGGAACCATATGAAAGAGTAGACAGCACAATGGCTCTGTAAACACTGATCTTGGTATTTTTCTTCAAGTGTTTATTATGCCAAACTCTTTTATGGAGTTTTCCATATATGTGTATGTATGTATATATATATATAGATAATGACATGGCTCATATATTGAATAGGCCCTATACACTTAAAAATGCAGGATAGATTTTCAGTGAATTTGAAGTACTCTCTCCATGTATTCTTTCAAAATATTTCCACTAATCCCACTAGGTGGTGTTATTGCATATATAATAACTAGAATCGAAAAATAGAAGCTGCTCAAAAAATACTGTTTAGAAGGACTTCTAGGAATAAAGGAGTATTCTGCACATTCCACTTTTTACTACTATTGATTTTTGTCAATTGGCTTTTCCTTGTTAAAGCATCTTCATTTTATAAAGTAGCATGTATGATTTGTATTTTCTTAGTCGATGATTCTCAAGTGCCGAGAGATCAAAATGGCTGTTGTAAACAGCTGCTTTAGTTTACTATCCTGAAAGTGCTAATTTCCCGCCTACCGTATGTGCCCTAATTATACAACTTGTGTTCTAGGATAAAATGGACCAACTCTTACAGATGTTACAAAGTGCGGATCCATCTGATGACCAACCAGACCTCCCAGAATTGCTTCATCTTGAGGGTAAGAAAGTACTGTTTTGTTGTTGTTGTTTTCCTCTCTAGTAATTACCTACATCGAACCAAACTGAAACTAAGTTGAAACTACTTCAGCTTCATGTGCATGCAAGAAGCATGCCTGAGGAAAGTGCCTGAGCCATAATTATCTTCTCACTTCCTTTTTTCCACATCTAAGAGACCAAAGTGCAAAATGTTAACTTAAAACAAGCCTACTCCTCTCTCAAGAAAACCATTTTCTATATTCTTTTCCTTTTCGAGACCCAGAAATATTAATTTCAATCATATTCATCCATTATTTTTTTTTCCTTCATAGAGTAGCACAGCATGAGTGGCAAAAGGAGTGTAAGGAAGATTCCATGAAAGGAAGCAGAAATACTACTAAGGTTTAGAATAGACCTGTGGGTGTCTCACATGCTTTTCACTTGCATGTGTATTTCTGTAGGAGTTGCATATTAACAAATACTTTATAGAATGCTACAAATTATGCTAGTCTTTTAGAGTCAAATTATTCAGACTACCTCTTCACAGAGGCATTATAGACCATTTTACCTGGGTTGATATATGCACCAAAATTTTTGGGAGGGAACTTAAAGAAGGAAGAAAAGAAACTTACTGATTATGAGACAGAACATAGGCTTAGACTGACAATTCAGAATAGGACCAGACTTTGTGAAGAAAATGGCAGGTTCTACATCTATCTAGAAGTTAATCATGGAAGTGTATAGGTTTATAAGCTTTTGGGTATGTCCCATCTTTCCACACCCATCTGGTTCATTATGCCTGTAAATGAATCCTGTTTTGGGAACTGCACATCAGTGAACTGTCTGCACATATTCTAGTTCCACTAAAGCTAAAGAGGGGTAAAAAGAAACATGACCAGTTTTATTCTTTCAAGTCCCAAATATAGCTATAGAGGCTGTTGTCTAAGAAGCAGATTGCCTGTATCTGGTCCAGGACAGAGGCAAAGAAATTAAAAGGTATGCTTGTCCACCAGCCTCCAGATATGGCTTAGATTAGGATTTCCTTGCATCGTGAGATCATTAAAACAATGCTGAATTTTATATTGAATTGTGGGACTGGTCCTAGAATCTGAAAGCAGTGGTAGGATCATATGATTGCTCCTCAGCTGCCTACAACAGCACTTGCTGTAGTCCTGCAATGCCAATACAAGATTACTTGCTCTACACTTAAGTAGGCCTTGGTGAGCTACTGTTTTGGCATAGGTTCTGGGAATTTTGTTACAGATACATTTTGAATCCTTGATTCCTACCAGTGGTGACAGGTGCTGATTAATATTTGACAGAAAACCCACTTAATTTTCTTCTGCCAGCCACATGTCCAGTCACAAATTCTTTAAATTGGAGAGCTCATTGTAACATGTTCGGGAGCCCAGGGTTTGTGGTTGGCAACAGTGCAGTCATCATGTTAGCATACAGACATCTGAGCAATCCTTGTCATGCCTTTTACCACACTTTATGCTGTACATAAAAATAGGCAGAACTTAGACCAGGTTTTACATCTTTTCCCAGCATTCCTGTCAATGTATTACTAATTTGAGGTTCAAAGAAGTGGATGGGTATCTCTCATACAACTCCTCATTCACCTGGCATTGCCTTTGAGGAACACAATAGTAGTGCCCTTTCATGCATCATGGCCCAGACATTTTCAGGACCTTCTTTATTCCTAATATCCCAAACTTCCCTCTTATCTTCCTTGTCAGTTTATTTTACATTTGACAAATTCTGTCTTTCTGTTAATTAACTGTGGTTTGCTTGGCAGTCGGGTGAATCCCATGTCCTTGTGCTGAAAGGAAGCAGGGGGTGCATTTTTGTTTATTTTAATGCTTTTCTGTTCTGCCTCTGGTAAGCTTTTGTGTTGGTTTTTGCCCGTCAGTGGTTTGAAAAAAAACCCCTCCCCCAATTAGGGTTCTAGTGAGAGAGAAATGTGCTAATAGTGTCTTTGATGTGCAGGTGATTGAATCATTGCAACCAGTTTTCTTCTTCATTGTTTTCATAGATAGTCTTTTTGTAGTATTGTTAGTTGAGCACGATTTGCAGTGGCAAATTTTCTTTCTTGAAGAAGAGATCATCTCTCAGATTTGCTTTAATGCAAATAACCTTTTAATGCAAAATAGTTTCAGTTTTATGCTTCCTGGATGTTAAATGTGTTTTACTTCACTTTATTTTAAAATGTACTTTTGAAATTTTACCAGTAGTGAAAACTTCAGCTGGATCTCATTCTTAAATTTTTCATGATGCTCCCTTATTACTATAAATTTTTGGCGTGCAGATTATAGTAATGAACTAAAAAAAATGGACTAGCATCTACACATTTCTGTCTTGTTATTTTTTTTAAATTGCTTTCTGACTTTGCAGTATGGAAATGTTTATTACGCTGTTATATTTTAATGTCTTTCTTTTCTAGCAATGTGCCACCAGATGGGACCTCTTATAGATGAAAAGTTGGAAGATATAGACAGGTAAAAAAAAGTCATGTATTTTGACTCAAAATTCATTTTTAGAAATACCAGTCTTATTACTTAATGATATCTTAATAATTTTTATGAATATTGGCAAAGAAAATAGGTGTACTTATTAGTAGTTTCTACTTTGGAAAGAAGTCTGAAGGTTTTTTCCCTCTAGTCACATAATATTTTATAGTATTGCACCATTTGATGCTCTTGTCAGACATGACTTCACAGGAAGAATATGTTGCTTATCACACCTCATGAAATATCTCCGTATTGTCTGTTCTATACTGAAGTTATCTAAATTGTAGAATAAACTGTAAGATATATTTTCTAGGAAACATTCGGAACTTTCAGAGCTCAATGTTAAAGCAATGGAGGCTCTTTCTTTGTATAACAAATTGGTGAATGAGGACCCAATGTATTCCATGTACGCAAAACTCCAAAACCAACAGTATTACATGCAGTCATCTGGTGTTTCTGGCTCTCAGGTATGTATGTAACCTTGAATAGCCATTGACCTTAGCAAGTGCATACCTACTGAGCGGTGTTTTCTCTCAACACAACACGTAGACAAATAAAAATAAAAATGTTTTATTTCAGCTGCAAGCTTTGGATGTTCTCCTTTTGCAGATTCTAACGCTTTTAGTTTTTGTCTGTTCAGTTCCTTTTGATCAAGGAAAAAGCCCGTCCTGGGCTTTGAGTTGTACATAAAATTAAAAATTCAAACTGCCAGGGCTTTGCATAGTTGGTCAAAGAAAGTAAAGAACCGAGGAAGTACTATTCCTGGTTAAGATTATACCCTCCTCTATCTACTCAAAGATAGTCATCAACATGGAAATGCTACCATGAAAGAATTACCATTTTTAACTTCAGTAATTTAAATTAGAGGAAATTAAAGGGTTGAGAGGCTATCTTTAAGGTCTAGTGTCAGATATTAAATAGCAAATTTTCTTGTATTTTATTTCTAATATTCCTTTATTTAACTTCCTAGGTTTATCCGGGGCAAACTCAAAGTAACGCATACTTGGTAGCAGGGAGTGCACAGATGGGCCATATTCAAGGTTACAATCTTCCTCCTGAACAGCTCCCTTCTCTCAGCCAAGGCACAGTTACTCCATCTGCCAGCTCAGTACTGCCTGGTCAGCCTGCACAGACATCTTACACGAAGTAATTTTAAATATTTTCCTATTCAAGTTTAAATCAATTTAAACATAAAGGACTACAGATAACTTTTAAAGGAGACTTTTTTCCTTACAAAAGTATAACTATAAACACAACTGAAAGATACTTTAGTGCAATTATTTCCAGTGTACTTTTTACTGGTGTCATGTATTTGTTAAAAATTCCTGTCAAACTTCTCTATATTTCTTTTATATAAAAAAATAGAGAAAATTATATAGACATGCCTTAGTAGTAACTTTTAATATACATTTAATGATGAAGGTTATCTGCTGCTCTTGCTGGCTTAGCATAATTTCTGTATATTTTACAGTTCTTTTTTTTCAAATATCTTACCATAGAAGAATGGGGAGAATTCTACTCATTTTGGAAAAGAAGTGAATGGGCTATGATTACTTATTAAAGCTTATGCAGCTTGCCCATATAAAGGATTTACAAGAGGGTTTCTACATTGGGTAGATGGCCGAAGATGCTAAGTTTTGGTTAAGCTACCTATATTGTGAAAAACTTTTGAATTGGCTTTAGGAAAAGATTAGGGGATTTGGGTATTTTGGGATTTTGGCTTGTTGGTTCTTTTTTTTATTATTTTACTCTCTGTGTAAAGTAATTTTATTCTAGAAAGTTGGGAGAGACATCAATCTTGAGTCATTAATATATTTGATAATTTCTGTCCCCCAAAGTTACTTATTTGGTATAGTAAGGCATACCTTGATAAAGTGAGTTTCTGCATACTTCACTTGACTTGTTTTGCTATTTAAAACAGTTGATTGGGTTTATGAAATAGTTCGGTTGGGTTTTGTTTTTTTCTATGAACAAAATGGAAGACAGATGGCCTCATCTTTCACTTGGATTCCATGTTGCACCTTAAAATAAAACAAAAGTATAGATTCACAGTCTAATTTTAAATCCATGGGAGGTGTGTTTAAATCTGAGGAGTGTGTTTGAGTTTTAATGGGAATACTCATTGACTATAGTTTTAAATATGCAAGGTGTCCTGTGTTAAGAGATTTTTGTTTGTATATATAGAACAACTGAAGAAGCGGTAAAGTTTTGCTGTTCTGTTGGTAAATTGTTTGTAAATTTAATTTTTTTTTTTTTTCAGTGCAATGGTCGGTTCTGTTGCTGGAAGTACTTACTCTAACCAGGCTTCAGTGTATAGTCCACCACCTGCTACTGTTGATGTTGCTGCTTATCAGAATGCTGGAACTAATATGTCCCAGGTGCCAAACTATAACTTAGCGTCTACAGCTCTGCCACAGACAGCAGGCAGTCAGCAAGCACCTCCACAACAACCACAGCCTCCACCACCTCAGCAACCACAGCATAGTTACTCACAGAAGGCTCTACTATAGGATCCAGGACTTCTGATTCCTAATCTTCTTTAACCTCTGCTAAAGGCAGTTGGCGATTCTATGAGTTTCTTCCTTTAATCTCTTAAACTTTGTTTATCCTCAGCTTAATAAGAATCTCTCTTGGTGAACAAGTTCAATTTGCACTGACTTTTTAGGATTTTTTTTTTAATTTTGCAGAGGAACTGATATATTTAGGAAATTTACTTCCTTTTAAAATGCCTAAAAATTGGTACAAGATTATTTATGTATGGTAAAATTGGCTAGTCTGTGAAAACTCAACATTTGCAAACTGTTGTGGCATATATGTTATGTACGTATAGTGTGTGATTGCAGTAGTGCCCATTTCGTATAGCTGTGGTGGTTGTGTGAATATATTTAACACAATGTTTAAAAATAATTTACTTTACTATTTTATTTTAATCATGAACTGACAACCATATTTCATAGTTTTGTGTAGTTTTAAGACAGATGTGATGTCATTTTCCAATGCAGGAATAGCAGTAATTCTGCATATCGTGGTTACAATTGCAAGCTGGGGTCTGTATATGAATTTACAAACTTATCTGAGTCTAGGTTTCACTACTTCTTGAATTGAACACAAGTGTATCATGACTATTAGATAGCTTATCTACCAAAGTAAACTCGTTAACTAGTAAGTGATTTGGGGGGATAACAGCAAATTATGATTCTGCTTCGGACATAATTAATAACTTAAAACTACTATTCAGAGGCTGCTAAACATATGGGACCATGCAACAGATCAGGATCTTGCATTTTGTCATGAGAAGCATGTAATTTATTTTTTCCAAGTTGTTTTTTACAATGAGAACTAGAACTATGTTCTCTGTGTGTTGGTAGAGATTACACCAAAGAAAGACAGAGGAATTGAATTGGAAGAGAAACAATGGAGTTTTAAACTGGAACACACAACATGAATTACACTATTTTATTTGAGTCTTCTTAATTAGAACATGGAGAATTATGGACATTTAAATCGCTTTGCTGAACAAACCTTCAGGGCTTCGTTTTATCTCTTGTGGCCTTGCTTAGCAATTTGTTCTGTTTACTGTTCTAACACAAACACTTCTGCCTTAAATGTCTGTTTCAATTTTCAGTTGTACCATTTGAATTTATCAGCCCTTCTGTAGTATCAATAGTTTATGAAGCATCTCATTTTAATCGACATTCAGGTTACTTTGAATTCTCTTCTGCAGCAACATGTATTAGCCTGTTTTAAACCCTTGTGTTTCTCAGTAACTTAGTCAGCTGGCTCTTTAAGGCACTGGTTTTTTGTTTCTGTGGCTGAGGTGCTACAAAAGAAACATGGTAATTGAAGGCAGCATTTTAGGTGTGCTTGGTCTGAGTTTCTTTTACAAAGACTGTTGTTATTTTGCATTTGTATTCAATCTAGTAATGCATCCTGGTTTTGTCTTTTCCAGCTACTTTAATTCCTCTTAAAGCAATAATAGATGGCTTCAACATCAGATCTGTGTTTTTAGTGTTGTTACTGTGTGTCAGAAATTGTTTGCTTATATGTATTATATTTTAGTGTGATACTTCTGGAATTAAATGTTGCCATTGTACATTATACTATAAAATGACCTCAGTTATCCCATACACTCCTGCATCTGTTCACAGCTACCTAACATGCCTTTGTTTCACTATTTTAATTGGCACTGGTGTTTTGCCAGATGCTTTCAGCTGACTACTTTGCATAACTTTTGACGAGAGTGGTTACGAAACATGCCCATAGCTGATCTGTTCCAGTTGGAGATGTTCTAGCCAGCTGATTGTTCTAATACTAGTATTTTCACATTTTTTTCTCTAGAATTCTTATGCACCCTCGCAAACTGTCATTAATTACTTCAGTACTTGGTAGCATCACAAAAGCCTGTGGAATTTGAAAAGAAATACTAAGGAAAAAAATAATAATCCAAGATATTGTGTCATAGACAATTTTTTAAGGATTGAAGAAGAGGTGATCTCTTTAGAAAAGACATGTAGTATAATTTAGTGTTCTCTGTATGCATTCAGTACCTTATTCCAAAATCAGATATACAATGTGTATAGAAATGTATCATTTATACACAGAAGTGAAAATAACTTTTGATTCTATAGTTCTTAGTCCCTGATTCAAAGAGAAGCTTGAAACATCGAGATAGTGTGGCTGATATTGACTGTTTTATTCTTAGGTTTTCACATGTTGTGCCACATGTTCACTAACAGCCTGTGGAACTTCTGTACAGAAAAGACCCAGCAAACATACTTTTTTTTACTAATTTGTCATTGTTTTTAAAATTTTGGAGTCTTTTCTTGACATACAGAAATGCTTGTTCCTGGTTTCTCATTTGAATGCTGAAACCTTAGGTATATCTTAAATTTTTCTCCTGTCCAACTTGCTTATTTTGGGCATTCAGCCATGTTTATGAAAATTAAAATCACCTTTCATTTATATTCATCATGACCGAAAAAACCACTTGCTAAATTCAATGCCCCTCTAAATTCAATAAAATGAAAGTTTTGACTAAAAGATGGACACTTTAGTAAAGTCACTGCTCTAAGCTATCCCCTGTAACAGACTGGGAATTTTAGTTGATTTTGGTTCAGATTTCATTGTTTACAGCTGGTGCAGTAGGTCGCTATTTTTAGGTTCAGAGTCTTAGTGTTTCTACTGCAACCTACATTTTCCATTTCACTTGCAATTTTCTGATTAAATTAAATTTGGAGCTGTGTTGCTTTGTGTTGATTTTTCTCATCAGAAAAGTTAATTTTGTCTTCTTGCTTGGTTGTGTCCTGTATGCTCAATACTCTAAAGTGATGCCTTCTCCTACCTTGCTAGATGCTGTCATTGCATGAATTCATTCAGTCATCCTCTTGTATTCTCTGTGATAACTTAGAAATTTTATATCAGTTCAGCTCCTCTCTGTGCGTTTGGTATCATGAACCTGGAGATGCCATTGCTGGTCCTTCTCTGCCGTGATTGATTCTCAGATTCGTCATTTATGCGTTGTTTTGACCAAGTTCATGTATGTTCCACCTTACTGTGGTATTGAACACAGAAATGTGGGTGAATGGAGGAAAGTACACATGCAGCTACTGTGTGGAAAAGCTTTTTAGCAATTAAATAAAATGTCAGAAAGTTAAACTATTTGAAAGTTAAGAATCCTTGGAAATGTTACTCATGTTCCAATAGAAGACCTAATTTTTGAATTCCTTGTTTCTTTACATGTAAATTGTTGATGTAAGGCTGAAATGTTTTCAAAATATTTTGTATAAGCCTTTGTCACTTACCCTTTCACTAAGGAATACAAAACTGCTAATTACCTTCAGAAGGGGTATTTCAGTACCTTGGTTAGCCTGAACTGGAGCAAATTCTGGAAAGTGCCTTCTGTGCATTTCACTTCTATAAGTAAAACTTGTTTACCCCATGTATCATCTCAATTTATATGGGCATAACAAAGGTGTTAAGATTTACTGTAAAACATCCCAGAAAAAAACTGAGGCAGTGTGTTGAAATTTGCTGTATTGATGTCGTGGCAGTGTGTTCCAAAGTGCTCAGCTCCAGGAACAGTCACAACATATTTGTCCACCTCTGTTTAGTAAATGGTACTAGTGTAGATGTGTATTTAATGTAATTGGCCAGAACACATATAGACAGCACTAAAACAACAGTAAAAAGGAGCAAAATGTAAGAATTACTGCAGGCTTCTCAACAGATGTGTGGCAGCATGCTGCCCTCATGGTACAGTTACTGTTCATGAACTTTGAGTTGGGAGAACTGAAATGAATTTGAACTTCAGAAAATTCTGCCAGATTGAAAATGATTAGATGTAATGAAGGTGATCAATTTGCTCTTAATACCATGTACCTATTTTGCTGATTAAATCTAGGCTGCTATTATAGTTCTCTGATTTCATCTAGATGGCAGGAACATCAGATTTACACTGGAGAACTGCTTAATACCTCATTCTCCAATTTTTTTTAGTGTTTTCTCTAATCACTTTATTTTTCACTCACATTTCAAAGATATCTCTGCAGTCTTCACATACAAAGGTCTTACCTTATTCCTTCTCTGCTGGGTTTCACAGAATGAAAAAGGATATCTCTAATTACAGCAGCTACACTGGCGCTTTGAATTACACAACTGCAGCTTCCTTTGAGGAAGACGCATGTATCTATTTTGAGGAACAAGGGAGCATAATTTTTCCAGTTAAAACCTTGGAGGAGATATTTTTAAAGAAAAAGGTAGAGTAAAAGTTACAGAAACCTCCATTACTAACAGCAGGCAGAATCATTTTTTTCTCTGTTACTCAATCTTAGTAAAGCTGACCGACTCCACACTACAACTACTCCTTTCTCATTTTTGGCTGCAATGAAGAATAGTGACCTTCATACATAGACTGTCCAAAACCGTAGGAAAACATGGAGAAGGCCTTGACATTTGAACTTTTTCCTTCAATATGTAAAAAACACTATCTACATTTTTGAAGCCTTGTTTCTTGAATTAGGATGGTTGTATTTAAAAACATTCCATTTGCTACTATGTAAAATTGCAGATCTGAAGATCCCTTTTTATGCTGCTGCCTTGGCAAAAAGGTGGTAGGGGCTTTTGTTCTTCTATCCTGCATGTCCTTCTGGAATCCAAATAATTTTTGTCTTTGTCATGAAAAAGAAACCTGCTGCAGTCTGCTTTGGTTTTAATAAAGTGTACACAGTAGCAAAGTGCATTTTTGTTTGGCTTTGTTTGTTTTGATGCTCCCTTTGATGTTGGCATATGTATATATTTAGATATACTACACTGTTGTACAAGAATTGTTTTAGTAAATAACACTATTTGTAAAAACTGTTAATTGTTTTTAGTATGAATGCAAAATATTAAAGTTGGAGTATTTAGTTCATTACGTTGCAAAGTCAGTTTATAAATTTAATGGAAGAATAATCTGAAAATTAATTCCTTTGCTGGATGGGTTTTTGGTTATCCTGGGTGGAGGGTTGTGGGTTTTTTTGGTATGATGCTTACTCACATATTACATTATTTTTGCTTTAAAATTTGTCATTAACTTCCTCCAGCGAAACCCAAGTAATATATTGTACATATTACTTCAAGTATGCTGCATATCCACTTTTGGTAAATAGAACATGAATATTAAAGGGATTGTAAAGTAGAAATGAAAACAACTGCATCTATACCGTCTAATGTATATATTTGATTACAGATCTATGTAGCAGATACTATGGTACCCTAACAGTTAGTTTACACCGTCATTTGACAGTTAATTCCATTTCTCATGACAGTAACAAACAATAGTGTAGGACTTGGTGGTTTATCTATGTGAAATGAGTTGAGCATCAGGCTAAAAACTGATTTATGAATATTCAAATACTTAAAATGCTGACACAGTTGAAACTTAAGAGGCTTGACAGCTGTGTTCTTAAAGCAATGTTAAACGTAGATTTCTTGCTTAAACCAATGTAAACATCTGAGATCACTGTGGGACTTTGGCAGCAGTATCACTTTGGTCTGTTCTTAGGGTCTCTTCCTGAAAATGTGAGCTAAACACCTTAGAACAAGAGGTCATGTGGGCTGTGGATTAATTCAATATGATAATTTTTGTCTTTCAAGGAATATCTATTCTTTGAATCATAGAATCAACAGGTTGGAAAAGACCTCTGAGATCATCAAGTCTAACCCTTCATCCAGCACCGCATTTTTACCAGACCATGGCACTAAGTGCCACATCCAGTCTCATCTTAAAAACCTTCAGGGATGGTGAATGCACCACCTCCCTGGGCAGCCCATTCCACTATCTGATTACTCTCTCTGTAAAAAATTTCTTCCTAATATCCAAGCTATTCGGTTGGTAGAATTAGAAGTCCTACAGATTGTATAGAAATTAAGCATGTTTTGTTTTGGAACAGGGAGGGGTAATTAATGTTGAATTTACTGCCCCTTTTGGATGGAAAGCATTTCCGTTGAGATGCCTATGATGAAAATAGTTTGAGAGTTTGTTGTGTAGTATTTAAAGCTTGTTGTAAAATCTGCTGCCCTGAATCTGCGTAAGAGGTAAAGTAAGCATCAATCTATATTTAAGGCAATGAAACCAATTATCTTCACTTAAACTTCTAAAGAATTGGTTCATATATAATCTGTCTTCACAGCACTCACTTCATATCACATTATGAAGCTGGGGACCTTAATGAATTGCCTTACTACTGTAACTGTTTTCTGAAATCTTATTTTACTCTGTTGCAGGATAGACTTTTATTTCTCTCAATACTTGTAAATTTAAATTATCTGGATTATTTTCAGTCAAGGCTGTTTTGGTTGATACTGTTTGGGATCTATGTTTTAAGTGAGAAATGAGAATTAAGCCATTATGAGAGAACTTGTGGAGGAACTTCCACTGATTAAGGCTGATTTGTACTTTTTAAAATTCACATCAACGTTGGGAGTATATATGGGCAACATGCAATAATGCAGATAATCATATGGAGTTAAAAAAGGCAAATAAGTATTTCGAGTTGTAAATTTAGAGCAGCTTTAGAGTACAGTCTCAATATATAATATAAGGAATGTAGCGATTGTAGTATCTCATGTTTTGCTTTGACTTTGCCTAACTCTGTTAAAGATTAGTTTTGAGTCCTTATGCATGCACCTTTGATCTCTAAAAAACAGTGCAGGTTGGTGCTTATGCCCCACGTTCCCAGGATTGGTGACATCTACTACCTTAGCAGTTGTACTTTGGACCCTCATAGAGGTGCAGAATCCAGCAGGAACATGTTGGGTGGTTGGTAGATTCTATCATGAGTGAGACACTGCTCAGTAGAACAAACTCATTGACTGGTCAGTGTCTCTATTTACCACTTTCTGGCTACAGGAAGCACACGTACCAAAAGAGGAAACTTTTCAGTGTACCCATACTTGGACCACTCAACTTTATACTATAACAGTTTTGTAAGATTGATGTACTAATAAGGAAACAAATCTTCCCTGCTACTGAAATCACAATAGAATCTATTTCTAGCCAGTTGTGATGGCTCACCCCTGTTGACTCATGCATCCTCAGGTATTTGTGGATTATGCAGAGGTGTTTTATTTCACAGTCTATGTGCCAGACTGTCCTGATTTACTGTGCTTCACAAAGGAGTGTGAACATTTAGATCACTTCGTTTAAAGGCTTTTAGACTTGCAAGATTTCCCCCCAGTTAGCCTTTTTCTTTCCCTGGTGACATGCTCTTATAGCTGTTGCTGTTGCATTGTGGTGAAGTTAGGCAAACCCTGCAGCAAATGTCATGTGGCCAGGGTAATATAGGTAATATAATGATCTTCATAAAAATATGTTGGTTTATGTAAGAACAAATAAGTCTTGGCTCAGCCGAGGGCAGCAAAGTCGTGGTTTTCTGAACCTATGTATGAACACAGGGCCAGCACCAAGCACCTCACTGAAATGTGAAACTTTGAAATAGATTGTTTGGGTTTTTTTTTCAGAGAAATCAAGACTGGTGAGACTCTTATTAGGAGTGTGTTTATTCAGAGGGCTCTCCTTCCTCCTGGTGTGGTGAGGAAAAACAAATAGTGAATAATTTTTTGCTTTAATGGAGTTCACAATCTCACTTCGTAACAAATTTCTTGCAGCTTCTGTGGAATCAGGATTTACATTATCTGATTGTGTAGATAATGACAAGTAGGATATAGCATTAGTAATTTTTAAAATTCCTCCTGCTCACTTATCTATAAAGTAGGGAATTTTAATTAAGCAGTTTATTTTAGTAAGCTTGTTCTCTCAAAACAGATGTGCTTTCTACTCTTGAGCACTTCTTATCTTCTGGATAATCAAGGTTTCCTGTAAATGGTGGCTGTTCCTTCCAAGGTTTCAGAGTCCCTCTGATCACTTCAGGGGGCAGCTATTTATCCTGGTTGCTTAAGTGAGTTCCTAACTACCTCTTCCAAGAACTAGAATCCCTTGAATTTATCCATCCATGGGACTCAAATTGACACCAGATTTGTTCCTCAGATTTCTTTATTCAGGACAGATGGTAGGTAGCAAGCAGTTAATTGTATATCTGTAAACAGTACTGACCTGAGCAGCATTCAGTGGGATCCTGCACTGCAGCAGCAATGCAAAGAGTACAAGTGCCACCTCTCCTGTATATATATTCAGTCAGTTCCATGTAGTATATGTATTTCTTAATGGTTATCTCCTTTCATATGCTTTCTCATACTTGGTCCTTAGGGTAAGCTTGCCCACAAGTACTAATGGTTAGTTAATCATAAATCTAATTAATTTTCTATATCTGTCTATCTTTGGACATTCCCATTCTGCAGATTGTCCTTCCACAATTATACAGGTGTCTTATGGAGCCTTTTACCTTGTTTTCTGAAATGCAGAAACCAATTGGTAACCTCTGAAGTACTGTCTCCCTCATCTCTGGTTTGGTCACACAACTGCTATAATTGGGCTTTGTATTTTTCATGTTTCTGCAGTGTCCCTTTGTCCTAGAGGGTATTCTTTACATAGCACCTTGCCATTAACTTTGGATCATTGTTTTCTGATTCACTTTATTTTCTGTTCATCAGTGGTAAAATATCACAAGGAAATTGGCGAGGTATCAACCCAGGAAAGGAGCACCTCTTTTCTTGTGGAGCAAATTTTGGTTCCAAATGGTTCAATGATACATGCTGATAGCTGCATCCTACTTGCTAATTTTATTCATTGCAGGATTCAGATGCACAATTACTGTAGTATGTGCGGCAAGTCCATCATAAACTATGTGTGGTTTGCTTTTAAAAATCATAGAATCATAGAATGGCCTGTATTGGAAGGGATTTTAAAGATCATCTACTTCCAAACCCCTTGCCATAGGCAGGGACACCTTTCCCTATACCAGTTTGGTCAGAGAGCCATTCAGCCTGGCCTTGAACACTTCCAGGGATGGGGCATCCACAACTTCCCTGTACAACGTGTCCCAGTGCCACACCACCCTCACAGTAAAAGAATTTCTTTCTAATATCCAATCTAAACTTACTCTCTCTCAGTTTGAAGCCACTCCCTCTTGTCCTGTCACTACGTGCTCTTGTAAATAGTCTCTCTCCATCTTTTTTGTAGACTTCCTTCAGGTGCTGGAAGGCTGCAATTAGGTCACCCCAAAGCCACCTCTTTTTCAGGTTGAACAATCCCAATTATCTCAGCCTTCCCTTGCAGAAAAGGTGCTCCATTCCTCTGATCAACTTGGTGGTTCTTCTCTGGACTTGATCCAACAGATCAGTGTCCTTCCTGTGCTGGGGACCCCAGAGGTGGATGCAGTGCTCCAGGTGGAGTCTCACTAGGGCAGAGGAGAGGGGCAGAATCAACTTCCCTTGACTGTCTGCCCATGCTGCTTTTGATGCAGAATCTGATTATGTCTATACAATCCAAGAGATGATTCAGCTTTCATTCCAGCTAGACCATGCACTTGACAGCTTTTGTAGTCTTGTTTGTTTCTGCTAGAGGCTGCACATTCTTCAAACTCTACTTTGTCACTGAGGACTTCATATGATGGATGGATGGATGCATGCATGCATGGACAGATGGATGGATGGGATAGACTGGGGGAGAATGTGGGTGAAAGAGGATTGTTAATAGCGTAAGAGCAGTCTATTTCAACCCTGAATTTATCAAAGTCTGTCTAGGTTTTTCAGGTATTAATTTATATCTTTCAGAGTGAAAGCATGTCCTTCAAGAGCATAAGTCATTTCTGCAACTTCCTGAAAAGAAACTTTCTAAATCTGCGACAAATAGGGATGTACTTCCAGAACACCATAGACTGCTTTGAAAACAGTGTTTTCTTTATTCCACAGTGAATTACTGTGAGCACCCAAATTCCAAGTACTTAGAAATGATAACTTTTTAAGCATTACTGAAGGGCTACAATTTTTACAACACAGATAAATGAAGACTCTAAGGTCTTCCAACAATAAGTCAGTCAGTCATAGCTGCCGGGACTGTTCTCATCTTTGAAAATAAACTTCTGGAAAAAATATTCAGTTATGGAACTGATCTAGAGATTAACAACTAAAATCTCATAATCAGTTTTTTGCTTCTTTCTCATACTTTACTGAGGAGGAGGCTATTCTAATTACTGTAATTGCACCATTTAAGTAGAGCAAATAGAATAGATTTAAGTGTTTAAAAGTAAATGCTTTCCTTTGGAAGTTGTCCTTTTAAAGTATTGTACTGTGTTGAACACAATATTCTGACGGAAATGTCTGTCTGCCTGATTAGCTGACCCTATTAAGAAGTGGAATTGGCAATAGACCTTGTAAGAGTTTCCACTTATGAAAAATCCAATGCTTCTCTGTTTTTATCATGGCATTTGTGTTATTAATCTGTTCCCTCCTCATAGTAATAGAAAAATATTTTGCATAATTGTAATGATAATTCTTTTTAATAGAGTTTATATTAGGGCAACTCCCAGCTAAAAGAGAATCACATTCATAAAATATGGAGTCAGCAATGGGTACAAGTGGAGCACATTTGTAATCATGTTGGGAGTGCCCATCCTGGTCTTCAAAATACACTATTTAACAAGCCTCTTGCACCATCCTATATTTTTTCTTTAGTACTGGGTGGGAAAAGTGAGTGTTTCCCCTCTCCCATATTTATTGTCTCTTTTTCAAATAAATCAATAACTATTGCACACAAAAGCACGGTGATCTTGGTGTTTTTCTTCTATTTTTCTGTCTTCCTACCTCCTAATCTTTCCTGTGGTTGCCTAAGAGGACTATCAAAACAGATATTTTCTAGCCGTGCTTCAAGCGAATAAGAAAGAGTGAGATGTGAGGGAACATGATTCAGGATAGAACAGTTCTGGGTGTGGAGAGAAGCGTGCAGCGATTTGCAGGACTTTGTCGTGTGGACTTTGCTGTTATTATGTGGTTTCATTGTATTCACACTGCACAGTGCACAGCCTGGACAAGCCCAGGCTTGCCATGAGTTTGCCCCCACTCCTCCCCCTTTTGCCGGTGTCCCTGTGCTGGTTTGTCCCTCTGCTTGTCGGTCTCATGCTCCGCCCTATGTTCTGGCCCGTTCCGCTCCCGAGCGGATAAAAAGAGAGGGGGCACGCCTGAATAAGGAACTCTGCTTGCATCCTTCCTCGTGTCCCGTCCCCTCTTCGAACCGAGACAGTTGCCTTTTCCTTTTATTTCTATCCAGATAAACCTCAATTGACTGGTCTCAATTCCCAGCAAGTCTTTCAAGCTGCAGTCAGTTTTTGGAAACAATGGTTCTCTCAGTACTGGTTCTCAGTATTTGGAAATAACAGTTCATTATTAGAGGTTTGCTGAAAAATCCCCCTGTGATCTGTTAGGAGTCTTCTTGCTTTCATTGCATTTATGGTCACTTAATTTGTTTCTGGCTGGTTTTTTTACTGGGTTTAGTTTTTAAAATGCTTCAGAACTCTTATGGGTATTTTGCAGTTTCCCCTCCTCCAAGTTCCAAGTCTTGCTTAAACAGTGTGAGCATATGTGGAATCCGTGTGTTGTGACAGTGATAATGTCCCTGTTATATATTGAAATTTTGCATAATAATGTCAGTTGAACACCTTATACTCTTTTGTCTTGCCTATGTTATGGCAGTGCTGACTATATTAAGTTTATAATCTCCTTTTTTTCTGGAAGACACTTGAGTCAGAGTTTTAACCAAATAAGTAGCATCTCTGATCAAAACTATTTTCAGTTAATGTTTTTGTTTTTGGGGTTTTGTTTGTTTGTTTGTTTTTATGAAAAGCAGAATAAATGCCACGCATTCCCTAGATGTGTTCCAACAAATCCAAATACCTGTGTTCACAGGGTCATCCATATACTGGGCTACTGGTATGTGAAGGGATGACACCAGAGTGCTCTGGACTGAATGAAGCACTGCACACTTGCTCATCCTATTTGAGGGACTGGAAGGTCTTAGGTGCTGGCTAGTGAGTGCCTGCAGAGTTACTTTTCTGTGTCCTTACTCATAGCAGAACTGTTGTTATTAAGAACTATTGCTATTACAGTTGCATATGTAGTTTCAAATATAGGTAGCTGTCACATAAAAACAGTGTTGACCTCCTATATATGCAATTTTATTTTTTTTAATGTTCTACTCATATATTAAGGAATATGAGCTTCTGGTTCATTATTGCCAGACTGGTTTTTATCAGCAGCCCTACTGCATGTTCTAGAACAGTAAATCCAGTGGGCTTAAGAATCTTTCTTATCAACAAAGTCAGCAAAAACTCCCTTTCATGTTTCCCTCTTAAGCTCTGGAATCCTACACGACAGCTGTAGCATTGTCTACATATTCGTGGAGTATTTCAGCCTGCCTTGTGCACTGAGTTTACTGGAATATAAGGATTGTCTGGTTTTTTTCTATTTCCATTGGGGGCACACAGTTTTAGATTATCACTTGGAAAACAAAGGACTTGATCCTTGAGGTACAATAGTCTTACATTAATTTCTATTAAGAATAAGTTCTGCATAAGATCAGTAACAGCAGTGGAAGCCTAAAGAGTTTGTGTTTCATTTGAGAAGGTTGGTAAGGAAGGA
Source organism: Manacus vitellinus (assembly GCF_001715985.3). Lineage (NCBI taxonomy): Eukaryota > Metazoa > Chordata > Aves > Passeriformes > Pipridae > Manacus > Manacus vitellinus. Next base: position 35,547,191 of record NW_021940535.1, read on the forward strand.
TCTTTACCTTCTTTGATAGGAGGATGCTGTGTTCAGGCATTGATACAGATGTCATTTCTGGCATATACTTTGCACGAATAGTAATCTTTCCTTTTTTGATTCTTTGATCTTTCATTGACTGTGACTTCCAATGCAAAACTGTAAGGGATGTTGTGCCTTTAAATGGATCTTGTCTGCAGATCCAATCTGTCATAACTACTCAGAAATACTTTGTCTGAATTCCTCAGCTAGACCAGAGTTGTTATCTGTAGCTCACTACAGGTATTTGGCCTTTTTTATTTGTAATACCTATTTGTCTTGCAGAACTGAACAGAAGGGGCAGCTGTTGAAGGTATCTGTGGCAAAACATAGAATATAGTAGTCAATATTTCTGGGTAATGTTTTACTTTAGAATAGCAATGGCAAGCAAGAGACCATCATGAAATGTATTTAATCCCTTTTCTTAGTGCTTCACTGCCAAATATGTCAAATATGGCTCCACTCTGTTTGGGTATGCCATGTGGGGCAGGGTCTCAAGGAATTGAAAGTGAGATTGAAAGAAAAAAGCAAATGAGATCTTGAGGTCAGTGATGCAATTAGAAAAGACAAAGAAGGGAGAAGACTTTGTGCAAAAAAATGACTCTTTAATAATAAAGCTTCATTTCTGGAAGGACGCACATGCTTTTTGTAGAGAGGACTGAACCATAGAAACCTTCAATGGTCTGTAAAACCAAGCAGTATTTTAAGTGTTAAAAGTAACCTCTTCATGTTATAAAAAATGTGAAATAAACCAGGGCTCTGAGTGAAATCAGAGTTATGGCATCTTCTGTAACTACAAGAGATTTACAGAAGTTTTCTGCTTTGGGTGCAGTAGTTAAATACCTCCCTCAGGAGAATTATTAAAACAGAAAAAAAAATAAGGATATATATAGGCAAGCCTTTTTGGGCAGTGTTGTGACTCCTATGGCACGCGATATCCTGAGCACTTTAATGTTGATTTTCAGTTGCTTACATTTGGACTGACCAGTTTGTAGGGAAAATCAGGTTTTAAGATTTATGAAGCACTTCAGCTTTCTTTACCCTCTATACCTACATTTGCTGCTTGCCACTTGGGTCTCAGCTTTAAGAGTGTAAAGGAAGCATGGGATGTATATATGGAGCATGGTTTGCTATATCCTGCTTCGCTGCCTGTGTGACATTTGCTGATTTGGTTTCCTGTGAAAACTGATAGATCAGCTCACTTCTGGTCATAGATAACAGGCAGGAAAAGCTGCCAGGACTCCTAAGAAGAATAGACCATTAAAATCTTCCATGCAGCACGGAGCTGAAGTGAGTGTTTTTATTTTAGGAAGAAAAAGCAAATGTCATGTTTTGATACTGCAGAAGGAAGCTGTTCTCAGAAAATACAGATATTCCGAGTTGTTCATGGTTTCAAACCCATTACTCTACAGAAAACTTAGATAAGATGACAATGTCAGTATGAAATAAGGAGAGACAAAGTTGTCGTCTTGTTGCTGTCTGGACTGCTTGGCAGGCTGCCATAACGGGGCTGCCTGAGCAGCACACACTGCACTGGTGGGAATAGCAAATGGCACAGTTGCCGCTGTACCTTCTGAAACAGACCATGAGGATCTCTTGTACTGAATGCTGCAGACATCTAATTTCTGGGATTGCTTGTGGAGGTAACCTGATTTGGGTTTAAATGCAGATAACACTGCCAGATACTAGTAAATGAAAAATCAGTTAGTTTTATCTAAGGACTCTCATACTACTTGAAATGGCAGAAGCGCTTTGAAATATTTAGAAGTTTCTTCTGTGAAACAGTGGAGATTGCAAATTGTAAAAAAGATATTGGTCTTGACAAAAAGAGTCTCAAAAAAAGGCAAAAACCTACCCTGTCACAAAACTATTTTTAACCTATCTGAGTAATTATTTCCATTCAATTCTTTTTTCCTGATTTAACTGCTGTTTAATCAGCTTTGAGACTTCACATTTAGGATTAAAAGAATGGCTAGGTTCTTACATCCTGCAAAATAGTCCTGTACCTCATCCCTGGTCAGGAGAGAAGGGGAGAGTTCTATGAGGCTACTCAGCCTTACAGTGCTGCCAATATCCACATGTGAGGACTGATACCTCACATGTTTTACTGTTGCAAAAAAGGATATAAGAATAACACAGAAAATAGTGCTGTACCCTGAATGGTTTTGCAGGACAGGACATTTTCAGCTAGGACCCTGGTGCTGCTGCTACCATTTGGGTCTTTTGCATGGTTTTCAAAAAGTTGTTGGCATGTGGGTCCCTACTGTTCTGAGGAAAGCTTTTGTGATTGTACTTTATCCCTTGGTCTGCAAACAAGTTCTACCATGAGTAACATTACTATTTCGCTTATGAGTGGTCATCATCTTGCAAGTATGGATTGCAAGATGCAATCCATATATATAATATGCAAGTATTACTCAGTACTCTGTGTCAACATGCCTTACACTGGAGAAATGAGGCTCGTGGTGACTGTGCCACATACCACCAACACACTGAAAAACAGCATCTGAGTCCCTTACCTGAGATTGCTTCTGGCCTGACCCATTTTGCTACTGTCTCACCAAGCAGGTTTTCAGGTGGCAGGTTCTTTGGGGTGGTGTAGTGCTTTTCATGTATTTAACATGTTGCTACATTTGTAATTACCTTTGGACCTCTTGCCAAACTTCCTAACATTCAAGGCAAGGCTGTTGAATTTCCCAGAAATTATGATCTACAGGCTCAGACTCACTCCTTCTAAGCTATCAAAACTTCAGAAGAGGAAGAGAGTAATTTAAACTTCTCTTTATCTTTCTCCCACTAAGACCTTGTGCAGGAGACACTGCATTGAGAGCTGGTGGTGAGCTGTTTATCTCTTGGAGCTGCACTGACCTGAAGTTCAGCTACAGATGAGCAGATGAAGGAAAAAATGAAAAGGTTCATTACTGCAACTCCAGCAGGCTCCTGGGATCCAGGGAAGGATTAAGCCCCAAGGTATCCTTACACCAGTCCCAAATTCGTGTTTCAGCACATGCCTTCCCACAGCAGTACTCACAAACATCCCAGCCCCTCCTCACCTCCTAGCAGGTCTGCTCCCTCCCACACACCAGGCAGTACCAGCTTCCCTCCCTCTGTTCCTATCTCACAGGTCATCCTCCTTCACCTATACCTCTTCAGGCTACAACATATAAAATTGTTACATGGTTTTAATTTCACTGGAAATAGGCTGGAGGGTAGAATAGTTTTGAGACACTCTTAGCTACTTTTTGACTCACAAATTTCACTATATTCAATACTCAATATGCATATCATTCCATTTGCTCCTCTAGTAAGTTGAGGGAGGTAGCAATTATGTTATTTTAAGGGTAAGTGAAACATGGGATCAGCTACCTAGGTTAGCTACCTAGGCCTGGCTTTATGGACAACTGCGGGTGTTCATCAGGACTGGCGATATTCCTGGATGACAGAACACGTGCTGCAGATCCAAAATCCACTGTGGGAGGCATCTGTCACTGTACCTGTGCCCAGATCTGATGCAGCCTGCTGTGATCTAATGAGTCACCCCATCTTGTGAATCCAGCATGGCACACACTTTCTAAACAAATTTGGTGAACCACATCAGAATACACAAACAGTTTTGGACTAAACAAAATGACATTATTTGTTGACTAAACAATGTCAAATAAAAACATCATTGTCAGTCTTGGTCATTCTCAGGAGAGATAAACCCAACACATCTATGAGCAAAATGGAGGGTGAGCTGTAGTGGACAGGGGGCCATCCTGTGGTGCTGGTGCTGACCTAAGGGGAAGTCACTGAGAGGGATGCTCAGAACTGAGGTGCGGAAATTTTGTTCTGTTCTGAAGGAAATATTAGAATGAAATGTAAACATTTTCTGTGAAAAAAAATTCAATTTCCCCCTTCTATATTGAAACTGTAATAATATGTACTCAGTGACTGTTTAGTTTACATAATACTTCATAATATTTCAGTTTTACTGAGGCTTCTGAAGAAAAAGATTTTGTAATATTTTTTAAAAAATTTTTATATTCTGCAAAAATGATGGGAAAAAATGCAGACAGCACAGGCTTAAGGAATTTTTGAATAAGACAGAAGTTTTGAACATTAAATCATATACTGCAATTCTCAGTGCCTTTAGTGAAATCAGGTATAATTCCATTCAAAAATCTAATATTCTGCTGATGGATAAACCCTATACTATGGGTAACGCTTCATAAAATTGAGGCTAGGAGTAATCTGTAACAGTAATCTGACTGACATTAGGGATAGTATAATTTGTTTTAAAAATACATGCTTTTTAAACTCCTATTATTGTTTAATTTCATAGTTCTTTGGAAGATTGCACTGAGATCTGTTTCTTTTCTTTAAATAAAATTTGTATGCCACATATATGTGGTATTTTGCTACTGTAGCCATCATGAATGAATAGTCATGACTTAGTACCATACTGATCATTGATGCAGACTTATAATAAAGAGTATTGCAATGTTTCTCAACTACTGCTCAACAGAATAGTTGCCAAAAGAATGATTTAAAGATTTCCCAGATATCCTTTTAATACTTATAGAAGTGCCATAGTATTTCAATTCTAGTGAGACAGGATCAAATCTGTGATTAAGGAGTGTGGCCTATGATTTCATCCAAAATTTCATTATTTGAAGTAAATTTGAAACAAACTGGCAAGCAAACTCTTAAATAACCCTTTTCTCTCCAAACTCTGTACCTGATCAAACCCCTAACCTCCTCCTTGAAAGTTTCTTCTTCAGTGCTTTCTTCTACTGCATTATTTTTTTCATAAAGGATGATAGTTCTTGAAGGACCTCTGTGCTTATGTCATTGCTATATTTTGAGTTGATAAAGACAATGGATATGAAGACAGTTGTTTTTGAATTAAACTGATTTTTTTTGTGCTTGCATTGTGATATGCCAAATAGAAAATACAAACCAGTTCTGTATCATTTATACTTTTTCCTGTCATGTATCCACTTTTGCCTTTCATTTCTAAAAATAACTATTTCCTTGTAAGAAAATCTCTTTATCCTTCATTAAACAGTTTAATCTGTGAACTTCCATATTTCTCCTGCATCTCTTTTTAACCATGATAAATAACTGGGGATGATTGTACAGCTCAAATGTAGTAACTGTTATAAGTACGTCATGGCATTACATTAATTTCAAGTGTGCTCTGCTTGACTCCCACTGAGTTCCAAATTTTGCTGACCTTTGACTCTACAATAATATCCACACAGTTAATTGATTGTCCTGCTGTACTTGGCACTAGTGAGGCCTCACCTCAAATCCTGTGTCCGGTTCTGGGCCACTTGCTTCAGGAAAGGCATTGAGGTACTGGAGCGTGTCCAGAGAAAGGCAGTGAAACTGGTGAAGGTCTACAAAACACATCCTATGAGGAGAGGCTGAGGGAGATGGGGTTGTTTAGTCTGGAGAAGAGGAGGCTCAAGGAGGACCTCACTGTTCTTTACAACTACCTGAAAGGAAGTTGTAGCAAGGTGGGAGTTGGTCTCTTCTGCCTTGTCTCAAGTGAAAGAGCAAGAGGAAATGGCCTTAATTTTTTTTTTCCTGAAACAAGTTAGGCATTGGAATAAATTGGCCAAGAGGTGATCAAGTCACCATCTCTGGAAGTGCTCAAGAAACATCTGGATGTGGCACTTGGGGATATGATTCAGGGGTCATTATGCTGGTGCCAGGTTGATGGTTGGACTCAATGATCTTGAAGGTCTCTTCCAATCTTGATGATTCTGTGGGATTCTGTAGGATTATTATGCACGGAGAAGCTTAGAGATCATTGGTGTACTCGCAAAGTTATGAGGGGGATTAAAGGTGTGTATTCATTTTGTTAGTAGAGAAGTAGGCTTATCAAAAGACTTATGGCACCTAGATGAATGGGAAATGGCAGTCCAGAGCTGTGTAATTGTCTCTTGTGCAGATAACAGAGCTGTGGGTTCCACTGCTCTGGTTGTGTACAGCGCTTTGGCATGTAGAACACTGTAATTAAAGCAAAACTCCCACAGCTATTACTTAAGAGTGATTTATTCTTACAGAATGAGAGAGAAAATGGAACGGACTGTCAAGATCATCCAACGCTTCTAACGGTGACTTCCCCTTCCTGCCTCCTGGCTGTAGGGCATTTGTAGCATGGATTTCATGTAATTAAAAGAGGGTTTTTTTAAAAAAGAAAAGAGGCATGTAGGGATTCACAATAAAGGCTTGGGATGCTGCCTTGAGGAAAAAAAAGTTATTTTGATTTAATATTTGTCCTATTGCTCTACTTAGCACAATGATATATATATCCTCTTCAGGAATGCAGGCCCAGGCACAAGTTAGGTAAGATCAAACATCTGAACTGTTCCTGGAAGGGTATGAGATCCAGGGTCTAACTTAAGTCAGCTCTTTACAGTAATACAATCTTCTAGGAAGCTATGTCTCCGAAATCATGAAATAGTGTGAGAATGTTATTTAAATACTTTAGGATGACTAATGAAATGCTGTAATGTTCAAAGGCTTCCACTGCAGGTAATCCACTACAGCACCCATGCAAACATTAGAAATGTAGGGAAAACTAATGAAGAGAGAGACTACCTGAGAGATACAGGTTCCCAAATGAAACACCAAAAAAAACCATCTTGGGTGCAAATGTGAAAGTATGGATAATAATCCAGTTGTTTTTCTTCAACATAAACAAAATAGACATATTATGATTCAGTTCTGAATATGACTTCATTTAGACTGAACTTTCCATCTTCCTGTTGACTATCAAATTCAAGGGCTACTGTGGCTTCAGGATTTCAAGGTATTTTGCGAGGAAGAGTCACCAGTTGCAAGTATTGGATGTGCCAGAAGAAGAGAGAGTCTGACCTGTCTCAGAGGAATTTAGGCCTTCCTGTTCCAAGCATAAATGGCAGCTGGCTTCCTACCCACGGGGAGAGATGAAAACATATGTCTATCTAGGACATGTACCCTGTCATTAGTTGTTTAGCAGATTGGGCTTCCGGTAACTATTTTCCTACAAATCACTATTGCCTGAGACTTTGCTGAATGCTTTTGTCTCAAAGGAGAGAAAATCTTTCCCTTTGACTATATCAGATCAGAATATATGATTCATGTATTTGCACGATGATTCCCAAAGAGGAAGCCAGATCCAGACATAATTATTGAGGAGTATGCTCCAGATGAGACACAGAACCTATGTGAATAAGCTCATCAAGACCAGTGCTGCTCTAGACAAAGGGCATGTGTATATGTATATTCACATACAGACACACATATATGTATCACATGTCTGTGTCAGAATGTCTTTGAACTGGCAGTGTTGCCAGCATTGCCAGTGAGAGCAGGGGACAATGAGAGAAAAGGCAGTTTTCAGATCATGAAGGGAGTCTGGAATATTTCGCTTGGAAGTTACTCTCCTGAAGTCTCATTCTGGTTGGAAGGGACCTTAGGAATTCATCTAGCATGACCTCCTCTCCAAAGCAGAGCTAACTTGATATTTAGATCAGGTTGCTCAGGTCCTTGTCCGGTTCGGTTTTGAGAATCTCTGAGAATGGCCTAATACAGTTCCTTCAGTCACTTCAGAGTATCGCTCATTCCAAGTACAGCCACTGATAACCTGATAGATATAACTATACATATATTTAATTCCATTTTTCTGCCTATTTGTGTGATACAAGTATGCGCTTCAGTTACGTGCAGCCCCCTTTGCTGCACATAGCCATAGGGCTTTAATGCAGAGATTTTTGTGGCAGTTTTACTTTCTGACTGAACTTCTCACAGCGTCTCAGAGATTAGGTTTCCCAGATGATTATTCATCAGCATAACAATACAGAACATTGCTGATTATGGCTGAAATGCTTCCCACCCCCTGTCCTCGGGCCAGGCTGTTCCTGACCTTTGCAGGGGTCTACAGCTGTCCAGAAAAATTATCAACCATGTCCTCTTCCCTCCCTTCATGTAGTTCAGTAGGGCCTAACATAGCTGAAGTGCCTGGCTGGAATCCTTTCCAATGCTTACAGGAGTTTCATTGACTTTAATGAGTTCAGTCTTCATCTCTGTTGTGTCTTCTTCTCTTATAATAGTGTCAAAGCACCTTTTCACTCTGCCCTACCTCTTTCCATACTAATCTCATATTGGTGTTTCCCTGGGTGTGCTGTACTTTACCACCCAGAACTTCCATCAGGGAGGCTTTTGTAGATTTTAAATACTTACCAGAGATTCCTGAGTGCATGACAGTACAGGGAGAGCCATTTCACAATATGCTTCATACACATGGTAGTTTGATGCTTTGCAAATTCAGAGAAACTTTAAGGTTGGAAAAAAACCTCTAAGATCATTGAGTCCAACCACTAACCTAGCACTGCCAAGCCCACCACTAAACCACATAAATACCATACCTACACATTTTTAAACACTTCCAGGGATGGTAATTTCACCACTTCACTGGGCAGTCTGTTACAGTGCTTGACTACCTTTCAGTGAAGACATTTTCTCCAATATCCAATCTAAACCTTCCCTAGTGTAGCTTAAAGCCATTTCCTCTTGTCCTGTGACTTGTTACCTAGGAGAAGAGACCAGCCTCCACCTCACTACAACCTCCTTTCAGGTAGTTTTAGAGAGCAATAAGGTGCCCCCTGAGCTTCATGTATGCCCTATCACAATACTCAGTAAGTCTCATATGTTACAAAAGCCTCTCTGTGTAAAACAACAGCAAGACTGATGTTTTCAATCCACTTGGGACCCTTCACACCATATATTGATAATGACCTCTAATGAATAACATGGTGCTCTCCACAAAAATGCACACAGGGAAGGTCTCCTACCCAGCACAGCAAGAAGCCATAAAAACCTCAAGGAAGATTGTGCTCTAAAGGAACCTTTTTGGAGAGATCATTTAATTCCATGCAGGTGCTTTAGCTTCTGAAAACCCAGCTAGCAGGCAAGGTTCTGTTTTTCTCACACTGATTCAGAAGCAAGATTTAAGTCCTGTTAACAGCAGATAGAGGCAGTAGAATAAATAAATAAACAAACAATCAAATTGGTTGAAGTTCATTTATTGGAGCTCAGAGAATGCCTCTTAGGGATTTTAAGCCCACGTGTCCCCCCCTGCTCCTCCTTGGCAGACCAGACCCGACTGTGCCCCGGCCGCCACCCGCTCTCTATTCCCATCGGAGCGACCTGCTCGCGCCTGGAGGAGGAGTGATGGGGACGGGGGTGCGGCCCAGATCTCGGGCTCCCAAAAGTAGGTCTCTGCTACTTCTGCAGTCCTCGCTCCCAGGAGCATACCCGGTCGTTCGAGCGGGGATTTTCTTTGAGATTTGGGTTCACCTCAGGAAGAAAGGGGAGAGATGTCCTCTTCCCTCGGCGCGGGATTGGCTCATTTTCTTGGGAAACAAACCATTGACCCACGTTCAACGCTGACAGGGTCGCAAAGAGGATAAAAGAAAAAAAAAACCAACTCCAAACACAACGACAACAACAAAAAAAGCAGCCCTCCTTCTCAGCTATCACCGCTTTATCACCTGCATGTGCCTGGAAGGAGGCTCTTCCCTCCGCTAAGAGAAAAAAAAATCAGCTTAGGAAAGCAAAGTTTGAACAGCGAATTCCTGTTATTTCAGAACGCCCCATGTGACAGGATATTTCCTTATCATTTGGAGCCCAGAGCTTTCCCCGATCCACCATCCCTTCACAAGTGCGGCGGACCTGCCCGGCGGGAAGCCCTCCCGTCCCAGCTCGTCCCAGCGCCGCGGAGCCGCCGCGATGGCTCCCTCTCTGCTCCTGCTTCTCCTCGGACTTCTCCCCCGGGTTTTTCCGCTACTGGGTAAGTGCCCGCAGGGGCTATACGGGATGAGATGAGCCGAAAAACGAGGAGTCACTGCGGACACAAAGCCCAACTTGACCTGGACTGGTGGGGGGTTTAAAGGAGGGAGTATCCGCGCAGGTGAAGCCCATGACCATTTTAACCCCCTCGGTACTGCGGGCGATCGGTTGATGGAGGTGGTTGTCTCCCCTTGGGACCTTCCCCTCCTCCCTCGCATCCCGAGGAATCCGGTGGGCGAAACTGCCCTGTAGGGAGAACTTTTGGATGCCCATGACATTGTGGGTGTTGAACAGGGCTGTCACCGGCGGTGCCTCAGTTTCCCCCACCACTCTGATCAGTCCCTGGTTGAATTAATAACATCACCCAGCTTTCCCTCAGAGACCCCCTCACCGCCAAGGTCTGCAGAAGTGCCTGGTGGTGGGGCTTGGCTTGTCCTCCAGTCCTTTGTTCTTCAATGGACCCAGGGACGTGCTTTTGGTAGATGGATTTCGTGGAGGGGTGTTAAGGTAGCTGAGTTGCTGGTATGGATAGAGGTGTGAAAAGAGGGGAAAGCTGTGTTGCTTGGTGATACCTGAAATTTGCATCCACTTGATCTGAGATTTATTGCTGTTTCCAGTGCACAGTTATTTTTCAGTGAAATTTTTTCATCTGTCCTTCATGAAAACCTCTCAGCATTCTCTGCTCTCCAGATTGAGATCTGCTGAAGAAAAACTTTATTACACTGCCTTGTAACCTTTCTTGCCTTGTGTAATTAGCAGCAATCATTGTAGGCCATCTGGTAAGCAGGAGTCTTTGTAGAGAAGAGAGTTATCCAATCTACTCGCTGTCTCCTTGCTCCCCTCTCTCTTGCTTCTAGTATTTGGTGTGCTCTTCTGGTGCTCTCCACTAGTGTTTAGCACTGGTAGCACTTCAGTGGCTTCACAAGTTACTTCTTGATTTACATCTGCATAATCTGTGATATTTTGCAAATGCTGCAGTGTGTGAAACTAGTTTGGAAATTTCTGCTGTGGAAACGATACTGGCCTGTAGGATTTTACTGTACTCGGCACAATTCTTAAGATATGAAATGGGCCCAGAGACAGGCAAATAGTCACAGTGATCTGGGTGAAGAAAAAAATCAAAGCCTTCGAGAAAAACTCTATTAGGATCTACTCCAGAGATTTGAGGAAAAAGATGCTAGATCTCCCTGAATGACTTATAATGGTGAAGTAAATTGTCTCCTGTGCCTGGCATGTTCTTAAGCATTTTAAAGAACTTCCTTCTAGGAGTAATTTTCAACATATCAATTACCGTTAGAAATGGGTATAATCAGTTCAAAGTACCAATAGTTTGGTATTCGTGGTGCACCATGTGGTGTGCCAGCTACAGCTCATTTATAGTGAAGAATGGTACCTGTTATGGAGCTCTGTAATAAATGCTGCTACAGAACACTGAAACACAGCTAATGGTTATTATATGTGTAATTCTGCTCAGCCTATTTTACAGATACAATTCATCATGTTGACAGGAATGGAATCAAGTGTTTACAGAGAGGAGTTGGTAGGGCATAGAAAGTGCTGCACAAATACCTGTCCTGTTTCTTCTATACTATCTAATACTTGCATGGAAACTGTTGTATGGGAATCCCCTTTGGTGACCAAGCAGGCAGAACAGACACAGAAATAAAGCTGTAAACTAGAGCAATACAGGGCCATGTCAGAAATCTACTGCATGGTCATGGATGAGACAAGAGTAACACGAAGGGAAAAGAAATCTTGCAGTTACAGCCTTAGCCATGGTTGCTCCTGTATCCTGCTATCTCGTTCTGTTCTCTCGTTTTGGTGTCAACTTATTTTCAATGCCTGTGTTGGTCTTTTAGCTGCTTACATATGTACTATTCCCTGCACTGGGAATGTGCACTGGTGCCCTTGTATAAGCAGATGTGTAACATTTACACACTGCTAATGCTTTGTAAAGATGCAGCCAGAACAGCCAAAATTTTGTCACCCTCTCTGCCCCCACTGGTCAGACCTCTTTGTTTAGCTTTCTAACCTTGTTTCTGAAGTCAAAACTCTGCACCCTTTCATGCTTGTGTACAGCAATACAGACTTTTGATTTTGGAGTAACTTTTTTGTGTATGTAGCATTCTCTCTTCAACACCATAAGTAGCATAAAGTAAGGAATGCTATTATAGGCCAGAAATAAAATTTTAGCAGTTTGAAAAATCAGGAAGTGTTTTCCACACCTGAAAAAGTGTCTGATATCTCTGTTATCCAGAAACTTTAAATATGATGTCAGGAAAAGGAGAGTTGCAAGCATTGCATATATCAGTTTACAATAACATTGTACCAAATGCTAGTAGAAAAGCTGAATAAAAAAAAAGTTGTCACCAGCAGTGATAATTGTACATTTCCTTGTATTGTCTGTGAGTAAAACAGATTGGCAAAAGACAACAACTTTTGTCTCCAGTACTCATCAGTTTTACATTACTTCCCAGTGAGTTGGAAGCCAAAGGACAGGAGAAGGAAGCTGAACTATGGATGAGATAGCTCTAGGTCAGCTCTTTCTCTGAGAGAGAGATTATTTGTTCCCGGGTTGTTCTTCTGCAGAAAAGTTTGATCATTTCCACACTGGAGCCTCAGCAAAGAGATAGGAAAATTTTTGGTGGTTAACCTCTTTTCCCCTTAAATATTTCTTCATTATAGAATTTGTTTAATTTGGTAATCATACAATAAAGAAATAATGTTTTAATTAGTTTCAGTCTCCAGAGTCACACAAATTAAAATTTCTCTTTCCTAGCTCATATCCCAGTTAAAATATAGCTTTAAGACCTTGTGCATCCTGTTACTCTATGAGTTCTAGAATCAGATCCTAGGGGGATCAGAGAGGCGAAATTCTCAGTCTTTGGGCAAGAACAGCTCAGAAATGTTACACTCCATAGCACACCCAAGTGTAATACATGAGAAGAACTTTTCAAGTGGCTACAATTTTGAAATAAACTTTGAATACATGATAATGCATGCTGTGAAGCACTATTTATGAAGAGGGGAAAATAACCTGGGCACCTACGAAGAGCTTTGTATATTTTCATAAATCATGAAGAGATGATGGCAAATCCCACTGTTGTTGGTATATCATTCATAATGGAGAGATGTAAGGAAGAAGTCATTGATGGCTGAAGTGGAGTGAAAAATAAATATGCTCTACAAGCAACTTTTATATAAAGCTTAAAAACACATCCTTCCCTTCAGTTAATACTTTAAGGATTTTAGCAGGGCTTTTGAGAACAGAGCTCCCCACTGTGAGGAAATGGAGACTGAAGAACTTAATGACTGTTGTCATCTCCTCATGCCTCGGAACCAGGATCAGGGAGGCAGTGCTGCTGAAGTGTTTAGAGTCAGGATCTGCAGTCTACAGTGTGTGTGCTCTCTTGTTTCAGTAACTCCCGTGGGTGCAGCTTGGACTAATAATAGAGTGTGTTTTCTATCTTCAGTTTAATCCATGCTTTAAACCTACAGGAGGCACTAGATCTTGCACCTCTGCTGCCTTGCACTTTTGCATGTAAATGCTTTGACACAAAATGGTTGGAATGTCCTCACATCTGAACTAGTTGCATTGTACTGTCACTTTAACAGGCGTAGGACACAGGAATGCTGCATCTTCTTTTGCTGAACAGGTGATGAGATTTTAACACCAAGAGCGGTGTCCAGATTTGTATTCTGCTTAGGTAGTAGGTTAGATTACTTCAACCCAGATGATTCCACTGTTATTTGCCTTACAGATACCAGCATCTTCTTAATATATAATGAAGAACACAAGCGCTGTGTACTGGCTCAAAGTTCTAATTCAGTGACTGTTGCTCCTTGTGTTCAAGAAAATGAGTCACAAAAATTCAGGTGGGTCTCAGATCACCAGCTTATGAGCATAGCATTCAAATTGTGCTTGGGAGTGCCTTCGAAGAAAGACTGGGTTCCGATCACTCTGTATCCTTGTGACAAGGCTAGTGAACTTCAGCGATGGGAATGCAGAAATGAGACTCTCTTTGCAATCCAAGGGGAAGATTTGTTTTTCAACTATGGAAACAGACAGGAAAGGAATATTATGCTGTACAAGGGATCTGGTTTATGGAGTAGGTGGAAAGTCTACGGAACCACAGATGATCTGTGTTCTCGAGGCTATGAAGGTAAAGTTCTGTAAATTAATTTCTGTATCTCAAACTTATTTTTATGTGTAGCTAATTAAAATATTTATAAGTATATGAGAATTTCCTTCCTCTCATTAATGATCAGTGAGTGTGACTTCTGGTGAAATCAGCAATACTTGAGTGTGTGGTTTTTGAGGAGTTCATTTTGCTTCTTTGTCAAACTTGTCAAAGTTCTGATAGATGATTAACCTTGCATGGTAGGGATTCATTTGGAGAGGAGAAAAAATTCTATGGTTGTTCAAAAAGTGTATATCTATTACACAACAGTTGATGATGGCTTTTACTATTTGCACATGCGCAAAAAGGTGTAGTGTAAGTGTATAGTCTGCTGGTTATATTTTTTTTCTTTGGGAAGCAAATATTAAGTATGCTGTGAGGAATTATTTAACTCTTTAGCTCCAATATATTGAAGATGTCTTCCTAGTCTTTGAAGGGAGTCTCAAAGTTGGTGCTGAAATGTTAGACAAAGAAATAAGATATTTTATATAAATTTGGAAAAGTTATGTATAATGCACATATGCATATATTCATGATAAGTATCTGGGAACATGTTTAACTTCCCATTTAGTATTCTTTGATAAACAGAAATGGTCAAAAAGGGAGATATGGATGCAGTTTCTGTGGCTTACACCATGACTGGTTACAGTACTAGTCCCTGGCCTAAAGCCAGAATAGAAGAACACTAGCAAAGCAAATTATGTGAAAGGAGTCGGGAGGAGACAGAATGATGTCCTACTATTCCTTCCTCCTTTGTTTTCTAGCAGCTCTGGGAGGCAGTGACCTTGGTATGTCACCTCTCTAGCAGTCCCTTCAAGTACTATTCCTCTGTACGTCCTCCCATCAGTGTGTGTATATTATACGTGCACACACAGAAGGCTGCTTTAGTTACTTTGATAAGTTTCATTGAGTCAGATTTCTGATGAAATAAAAATTATCTTTAGATGCAAATGGAAATCTCATTTGGACACACTATAGTGGAGTCACTCCATAGCATGTATCCTTCAAGTTTATATGTACTTATCTCTATCTAAAATGATTGGCAATTGAGTGGGTTATTGACAAAAGAGTCTAAAGTTTGCATTTAAAAAGAAAATTGCCTAACTGTGTGGATTTTATACTTTTGATTGTTATGCATGTAAACTTTAGCATGTCTTGACTCAGTCAGTTGTGGTCTCCTTAAGCAACAAAAATTTGTCTCATTTCTAGTATAGTTTGTATACTAAGCTATCAAGCTATCCTTGCTATAATATTCTATAATAGGATCATAAAGATAAATTTATATATATCCCACGCTTATTAATGTTTATACATTTTTAAATTGTTGTGTCTCCTTAGATACCTACACAGTGAAAGGAAATGACAATGGAGCACCTTGTGTATTCCCTTTTAAGTATGGTGGTAAATGGTATGCTGACTGCACAGATGCTGGCAGATCAGATGGCTGGTTCTGGTGTGGAACCACTTCAGACTATGATGTCGACAAGAAGTATGGATTTTGCCCAATGAAATGTAAGCTTTTATGCTATCCTTTTAGGAACTACTTAAATATGCAAATATAGGGCCCAGAATAAAAAACATTGACCAATTACATCCAGGTGTAAGTGTGTTAATCATATGCTGGAATTCGTACATACATAATTTACTTCAACAGAAAGTTATTTAGATATAAAGATGTTACATTAGCATGTATAGTATATGCCAATGGCCATGTAGAAATTTGTGCAGTGGAATTGGAAGATAGAATACAGCATAACTGAAAATGAAAATTACTTTGTATGATGAGTTGTCTTTTAGATATGAAGGAGCTTACATGAACTTTTTACTACATCACAGTGTTTCCCAAAACTGTTTGCTATGTTGTAGTTCTCTGTTTTAACTCAATTAGAAGTATTTATTAATCTAAATTCTCTGGTTTGAGTATATTTAGAGTTTAAAATGCAGTATTATGAATATACAGAACTTAGAAATGTTGATTATACTTTCAGTAAATTGGAGTAATTTATGCCTGCATCTATTTGAATCCTTTTAAATTTAAATGAAGTTTCTCTGAACTTCTGTAAAATACGTAATACACATTTTGCCTGCAAGCTGCTTCTTCTGTCATGCTGAGAAGGGCAGTACTTCTCCCTTCCTTCTTCTTTATTATTGTGTTTTGCTGTAAAGCTCCAGCTAACTGAGTCGGAGCTAAAGAGAAAAATGTGCCTTTCCTTTCATGCGAAGAAGACAGTTTGGGTTGATCTTAAGTGGTTTGATGATGAAGTATTAGTGTGCTTGCCTGATTTCCATGAATGTTGCAGTCAGTAACTCAGATAAATAAAGATTACACCTTTTTTCCTATGCCAGTATTATTTTCAAGATAATAAAAATACGTTGGGAATATCAATCCCATTAATAAAGCAAGATTGACTTAAGAATGCTACCTGTCTAGCATTATTTGAGTACAGCAAATAGGAGGCATCATTAAACTTTTGTTTAATTCTTTGGCATAATTCAAGGAAATCCATTCTGAAGGCTGCGATTGTTTTTGGAAAAAGCTGCTTTATGCTGATTGCTTGCATGTTTCCTTCCTGATTCCTCAGTACTGACTATAAAATATTCAGGTTTGAGTCATATATTTTAATGAGAGACAGGCCATGGTAACAGAAGTTTGAGTTATCCCTATGAAAGAGGCATGAGTGAGATATGAGTAATAAGTTAATAACCTTCAACAATGTCTTTAGAAGTAGAATGTTTAACTCTGTGTATGTTAAATTTTATTTAATAAAATTAAAGTGTTTGTTTTTTGGTAAACTGTCCAGGGGAGCAAAAGGGCCAATATGAAAACGTGATGCAAACCATTACAGCTGTTCATATTAGGGTCTGGACTTACAGAGATATTAGTGTGACTGAACCAGTCACTTTTCACTGTGAGCTAAACCAACTAAAGTGTTCTCCAAAATGAAGAGGGCATAAGACCATAGTTATAACACTTATTATACTCAATAGAGGTGTAGAAATTTGATTGGTGGAAGTGACATAATAGTAAGTATGACCCACTATTTGAGGATTTAGATAAAGATGCTGATACAGTGGCAGTAGAAACTTAAATCCCAGAGAAAGGAACTGAGAAATGTTGTCACAGCAAACAATTTTTAGTACCCTAGGAAATGCCGCTTCTTTATAGGTTACACTATGTTTTTTTTGAGCTGTATGTTGCACTACAAAGTAGGTGTTGGGGAAGAAAACAGGTTGCACAGTGTAAGATCATCAGGAGCATGAGTCAATGTGTGCCTATAGCTGTATTCCAGTGGACAAAAGTCCATTGAGGCCTCTTTCTTGACAGATTAGAGAGCTAGTATCTATTGAAGGATTTAGAAAGTCTGATGCATAAAACTTGCAGCTGACTAGGGCAGAAACAAAAAGTCCAGAGTAAAAATGCATGCTGAATTCATCTGTGTAAGGGTAGAGTTAGGCTTTTTTTACTAATTTTCTGCTTATGTACTAAGAACAGGTGTGGTTTAACATTAATTTAACTTAGATGCTAAACTATATTATTTCAGAAAAGTGATTCATCTTTTGGTTTCTCTGGGGGTACTAAACTTTAAAAAATAGCATAAGGATTTTCCAAAATCCTGCTCTGCAAAGGCATTTGAAGTCTCAAAACTCAAATGGCTTAAAAATGAATTTTCCAAGGTTCAGAAATTAGTTTTATTTTTATGAAAGACAAAAGTTCTACAGGAGAGCACCATATGAAAATCAACTGTAAATTATGAGATTGGGCGAGTGAGTTGGAAAGTTGAATAAATGCCCAAGACTTGTTTATCTCTTCCTCTGTAATAATAGTACAGGATTTATAAAGCCCTTTCTATCAAGTCAGAGCCAGTTTTCTTTATTGATTTATAGATTTTACTATCTTTGCAGTATTCATTTTGTTCCAGGCTTGTGCTTGTGCACAGGGATTTATGGTCTTGTAGAATATAACGTGGCAAAGAAGTTCTGATTTTGGTAGTCATAAAATATTTTAGACTGGAGTTGGTTTGTGGAGAGTGATAATGGGGTGAAAGTTTCCATTTTTAGTGAAATGTCATTACTACAGTAGGTTATATTTGATTTTTTTCTTAAGAAAGATAATTTGAAAAGAAGCACTTTATATTACCTATAGACTATCAGATTTAATACAGGAAAAAGTGGAACTGGTTACTGACCTGTTGACATTTAACATATATAATCCTTTGTCTTGAATTTTGTTTATTGTACTGTTTCCCTCTACTTGCACACTTAAGTTTTCTGAGCTCTCTGAATTCAGAAAAGGAAAAGATCTCTTTCTCTCAAATTTTTCACAGATTGCGATTTGAGAAACTGATAGAGGCTGCAGGAATTTCAGTTGTTTTCTCATTGTCGTCAGACATACAGTGACCTCTGCTGCTTTTGTCATGCAACATTACTCTCTTTATGTGATATTTAGCTCAGCGTTCAGGCCTCCTGTAGATTCCATTTTTGGCAGAGCAAGGTCATGCTCTTTTCTGTTGCTTGGTTGTGGAGATTCAATTGAGATGAGCCAAGAGAGACTGCAGCAGTGTAAGGAGTGTGGCACCTTCTGGGGCCAAGTCTAGTGTAGGGCCCTTTTGGATGACTTTCATCCAAAAGCTTTCACTGCTTTGGTGTTGCCTGATGTGCCAAGTGCAAGTATTCAGGGAGGTCACCGTCAGGCTATGTGGCAGGGAAGAAAGTCATGGTATGTCAGGCACATGCATAAGAAATCAGGAATTGCAGAGACGTGTGAAATGGATGCCGATAACGTCAACTTTGCATTCAGTGCTTGGTCTGATCATCTCTATCACAGTAAGAAAATCCATAGCCACTCTACATAGTACCCCAAATTAGTAAAAAAAAATTGGGGTTTCTTTTCTCAGAAAAGTGGCCAACTTGAAATACACTTTATCAAGCATCAGTCTTTTTCTCCACATTGACAAATCAATTATTTTAGCATGATGTTAGCCACTTGTTTACCTTAAGCAGCAGCTTTGTTACAGCAGAGAAAATGATGACCTTGTTTCGTTCCCTGTGTACTGCCCAACATTGCTGTCATGGTTTAGCTCTGGGTCTGCTAACAGCTGAGAGAGCCTCAGGATTCCTTTCAAACCAGTTGTCTATGGTGCTGTTTATGTTTTGCGTATTTTTGCTATGCAATTTTTCCTATATTGTATCTGGCTTCATCTTCATGGTGAGTTACAGCATTTCTTTTTCTCCCTACAGTTAATAGCATGAGTCTGTGGAACACAGATTCTTTAACAAATGTCCAGTACCAGGTAAACTCTGACGCAGCTCTGACATGGCATCAGGCAAGAAAAAGCTGTCAACAACAGAAGGCAGAGTTATTAAGCATCACAGAATTACATGAACAAACATACTTGACAGGTAGGGTAATATTATCCAGCAGTTTTTTAAAGAACTGTATTATTGCAACTGTGACACATATAGTGTGTTCCATCTTGAAAATTTATGTTTGTTCAATTCTGGTAATTAGTAGATATAAATAGTTATCTTGAATGATTCAGCTGGGAATATAGGACAGATAATATTTATTTTGTCTTGATTAAATATTACCATAAACTTACAGTAACATAAAAAATACAATAATTAAGTAATGCAAGCAATAAAGAATGAATGCAGAATGTTGGAATGCTGGAATGCAGAAAAATGCAAAATAGTTTGTAAACCAAAAATGCAGATACCAAGACTTTGCATTCTTTTTGTTGTGTGTACTAGTCAGCAGTTTTGGACTATCTCACTAAAGGCATTGCATCATCAGTATGTGCTAAAATATCAAAAGAAAGGAAAAAGAACTAATAAACACAAGGACTCACAAATAATCTCTTCTAGTTTCAATCTTCTTCAGTGTTTTTTGAAATAATTTCCAAACTTGTCCTGTGAGAAAATTCTGAATTTGTACTTGAATATATTTACATTTCACAATGTCTCCTCTTTATTACCTTCTTAGCCTCTGCACACACATAAAATAGCCTACTAATTAATCTATTAAATAGATTATAAAATATTTTGAATAAATTACGTCAGTTGAAAAAAAACCCAACTATTCTATGCCATATTCTTCTCTGTAAATTTATGTCAGAGGATTAGAGAATGGTTTGGGTTTGAAGGACCAATTCAAGAACATCTAATCTAGCATCCCTGCCATGGAATGGGACATCATGCATTAGACTAGGCTGCTCAAAGCCCCCTCTAACCTGAGCTTGAACACTTCTAGTGATTGGGACCAACAGTTCCCCTGGGCAATCTCTTCCAGTGCCTCACCATCCTAATTGTAAAAAGTTTCTTCATTATGTCCAATCTAAATCTAATTCATTTTTAAACCATTGTCCCTTGTCCTGTCACTACAAGCCCTGATAAAAAGTCTTCCTCCAATTTTTTATAAGCTATTTTTATATATTGAAAGGCCTTGATAAGGTCTCCCCAGAGCCTTCTCCCAGCAGAACAGTCCAAATCCTCTCAGTCATTCTTCACAGGGATGTTCCAGCCCTCTGATGAATTTTCGTGCCTCCTTCTGGGCTGTGAGTTCACATTGCAGGCTCATGTTCAGCTTTTCATCCACCAGTAGTCCCAAGTCCTTCTCTGCAGGGCTGTTCTCCTTAGTTCATATTGATGTTGTGAATTTTCATGACCCAGGTAGAGGACCAGGTGCTTGGCCTTGTTGAAATTGAAGTTCACATGTGCCCACTCCTCAAGCCTGTTGGAGACACTCTGGTTGCCCCTTCCCTCAAGTGAATCAAATGCACCACTCAGCTTGGTGTCACCTGCAGACTTACCAAGGGCGCACCCAATCCCACTGTCTATGTGACTGACAAAGATATTCAATAATACCTGTCCCCATACAGATCAGTTGTTACTATTTTCTATCTGGACAACTGGCCACTGAGAGTAACTTTTTGGATGCAAACATCCAGCCAATTCCATCAAGAAAATCCATATTTCTCCAATTTAGAGGAATGATAAATGTGCTTTTATTGCTATGAACAGTCTGTTCTGTCTAAACTTTTGTTTTCAATTTAAGGATTTGGTCAAAACATGGGTCTTTTTTTTTTAACTGAGTGTGATGAAATTGTTGAAATTAACTCTCAAGGGAACAAACTGGCACTAACACAGGAGTGTGTTAATAGTAGATGTGTTTTAAATGCAAACTAATAGATATGGCTGCCAAACATATGTGAAGATCAGTTTTTTGTTATGCAACTACCCTGGCAGTAGCAGGATTTCCTGTCATGCTCAGTTCTTGATTGTCTTAACTACAACTTATTTGTACAGAAGTACTAGAACATGTTAATGTGTTGGCACCAAACCAGGCTTTAGTATGACATTTCAGTGCTTTCTGGTACTTAACAACCTCTCCTTATAAGTTTGCCAGGCTTCAAGTGCTGCCCACAATCATAGTGTCAAAGACAACTAAGAATTGCAACATCTTGGCATGATGCCGCCATCAGTAGAAGCAGAAACAAATAATACATATTGCATAATTATTTTCTGTGAACTGTGAAGAAACACATTTAATTTAAAAAAATCAGCAGTCCACCAGTTGGGCTTCCAAGTCTTATATGAAAGACAGAGATAGACAATTGAATAATAATGACTATAAATAATGCTAGAGAATTCAGCAGGGCCATACATAACCATGATATTTCTATATGCTTTTCAAAACTACAGCAAAAAGTTTGAACTGGTTTTTGAAGCCTGATTTATTATTGGCTACAGAACTGAAATGAGATCAGTCTGAAAAGTGCACAAGATATGCTGTTAAAAAGATGATGTTTGCAATGATTGCATTTTAATGTTTTTTGATAAAATGAGAACAGGTTTTTTGCAGTATTTTGTACATTTGAAACTCACACTTGTTAATTTATGAGAGAGAAAATACACACTGGGAAACTTCACATTTGATTTTAAAAAACTCATTTTTGGTTTTGTGACCTTTTGTGCAATGTTATCAGTTTGATATTCTATAATTCTGGAAAGAATTGTTTCATGTTTGTGATCATTAATTTTGAAAGGAACATGTAGAAGAGTAATTTTGTTTTCTGTCGTAATAAAATTCTCCAAACTTCAAAATGTGAAAACTCTAAAACAAAAGTGGCCCTTGTAAGCTGACATGTTTTACAGATTTAGCAAAGCCACCTTAACTAAAATGGTAAAAGTTGTTAAAACTTGTATTGGAGAAGAGTAGAAGCAGATGGTTTAACTAAAATTCAGCTCTCAAATACTGAGAAAGTGTTTACTCCTGCTGTGGACTTCCAGTATCTCTCTCTGTCTCTGTTACTTAGGTTTGACTCTCACACTGAGTTCAGCTCTCTGGTTTGGTCTTAACAGTTTGAATTTCAACAGTGGATGGCAATGGGTTGGTGGTGCTCCTTTTCGATACTTAAATTGGGTTCCAGGTAAGGTTAAGTATGTTGTTACTCAGTTTAAAAATTTGGTCATTTTGTACCATATTTCTTTTCTAGCACTCTATTCCCCTGTAATTATTGAGCTTGTTTTGATGTTGAAAGATCCTGACTGTGACTATAAACGCTATGAGTAATGGTCCTTATTCTAAGGATGTACACTGGGCTTAATTTGTTGTTCATAATGGAAATGGCATCCTCATAATCCAGAGGAAAATTTTAAAAGTCACCTACTGACACTTCATTTGTATATCTTCTTAATTTACTGTATTTCTATACAAATACTGAATAAATCTGATGCTAGAGATGTCTTCATTCATGAGACTAGACTGATCAGTGCTGTTTTTTGCTTGTTTGGTTGGTTTTCTTTAAATTCTTTTCCAATTTGTTTTGGTTATTTGCTTAAAGAATAGATTTTCACTTTCATTTGGGATTAACCTACCCCCAGCACTAACACATATCAAACCGAACATGTTAGATGAGTCTAATTTGAAGGAAGGCAAGATACTTCAGACCTGTAGCTGCAGTGCTGAATTCTGATGCCATTATTACAGAGTTCAGATGAGCTTTAGCATCTGCTCACACAATGAAGAAGAGCTGTGTCTCTGGTTTGATGTTCAGAGTGTCTGTGTTAAGGTGTCTTTTCGGAGGACTCTTGCCATGTTCCTTTGCGCTGGCTATTCAGGAAGCTTTTGGAGACTGATTAAAAGCAGAAGTCTGAAGTTATGCAGTGTAAATGCTCTTTATCTTCATCACATGTATTTATTTAACTATCAGTAATGCTCCACTGTATCACCCAGTGCCTTCCTTGCGTAGGAAAGGCCAAAAGCACATTTTAGGTGGACAAACTTCCTGAGCAGGTAAGCTTTGAGGAGTGAATTCAACTACTTTATAAATAGCTCTCCACTGGACTGAGCACACACGGCAAACAGATGGGCTGAACTGCAAGTTGCTGAGAAGGTATTTGTAGGTCTGTCATCCAAATGCACTGATAAGCATCTGTGTGTAATGAGGAGTGGGGGACAACTGACTGTGAGATGGAGCTGAAGCACCAAGGGGAGCTGTTTATGGCTGTTAAAACTGCAGACTCTCAGCTGTCCTGTAAAGAATCAGCTGGGTTTTGGTGTAGCAAAAGTGGACTCAATTTGTCTTTAACTTTTTATATTCCCTAATTTCATTCTCAGATAATACTCTACTCTTATATTGATATATCCTATTTTATATTTCTGCTATCTCCTTCATGAATTAACATTGGTCTATATAGCCTACCTCTGTCTCATCCTGTTACGCTGGATGTTCAAGAACTGACTGTTCTTTCACTAGCATATTTTAATGTAATGTATGGAAACTTCATATTTTTCCATCTCGCTAGCCCTAAATAAATAGCAGAAAAAAACGGGAAATGTAATCAATGTTTAAATTAAAATTATTCTGCTTAGAAATCTGGGAGAGCTACCATGCCAACAGGTGAACTTCTTTTGTGCATGAAAACAATTTAAATTTGTATTTTGGAAGTAAGCATATCTTTTTCTCCTATGGGAAGAAGGTATAACATGACTGCAAATATAAGACTAACTGTAATCTAAGGTAATGAAATTATAATGATATAACGAAATTTTCAGTGAACAATCTTCCACACTAAAAATATTGTTTTACTGTGTTTATTTCTGAGTCGTTCTGATCTTTTTTTAATGTAGTATAGCAGCAAGTGTTCAGAAATTAAAGAAAAAACATGTTACATTTAAAATATTAGGTCAGATCTTGAAAAGTTAATGTGATTTATTGCAGAAATTTATTCTGTTCTACAAGTTCTACTTTTCTTTGAGATGTTTGTGTTAGTGCTAATGCTAATCTTCAACTGAAAATATCCAAATATCCTACCATTGTCGAATTGTTTAGACAAGTGGACAAGAAGTTCACATTAGCAAAAAAATTACTTACTATTTTTCTTATACCAAGTGCATAATATGACCAGCTTACTGAACAGTTTTTTCACCTAAAGACTGTCCTCTGGAGTTTAGGCGTTCTCCATTTAGAAATGGAAAAAGACCCAAACAAAATAAATCCATGCACTGTAATACCTTCTATCAAGGCTTTGGACATGTGAAGAGGATGTTAAAATGTGAATTTGCAGCTTGTGGTTGCTCTGAAAAAATCTCTTAAGGGAATGAACTTCCACCTGCAGTCTAAAGGACTGTGGAGAATCACAATTGCCTGTATGTTAATGTATCTTTCACTTAAAGCATGGACCAGAATAAATGCGAGATTTGGGAGGGTAACTGTGTTTTCCTTATACTTTGTTGTTGTTATTGAGATTTGTGTTGGTTTTTTTTTTTAAGGCCATCCTTCTCTAGAACCTGGAAGGATCTGTGGTGCATTAAATCCTGGCAAAGGTGCTAAGTGGGAGAACTGGGAATGTGATAGGAAACTTGGCTATATTTGTAAACGAGGAAATGCTACTTTAGAGTCTTTCATTATTCCTAAAGGTAGGTTTGATAATAAACCATCAACAAATAATTAATGACCAGTGTTTTTCATCCGTAATCTGAATAGGTGTTATTGCATGTGGTAAACTAAGCAAAGGACTTTGTGGACTGTGGTTTGATCAAAATTTTCTGTAAAAGTGAACAGCCTGTACTTTCTTTTCACTGTGACCTCCCTATTTCCTGGGTAATAATCTTTCTTCAGAAGTCTTGAGTTCTAAACTGCAAAATTGTGGAATTCTCTTTTCCAAAATGAAGTAGAACTGTCAGGTTTTGTGTATACATAAAAAAAAATAATAGTTTTAAAAGCAGTGAAATTATCTGAAGCCAAATGTACACAATGAAACAAATCCATTTCTTCTTCCTCTAATTTTTACTATTTATGAAAGTGAGTAAGTTTGTCAGTGCAAGCCAGTAGTGGACTAGAGGAATTCTTTAAAATTCTTTTGAGAGTTAGATGTTTTTAATATACTTATGTATCTTATAAATAGAGATAGAGAGAAACATTTATATAGAAATATTTATTTACACAAATATAAATTTCTTAAAATTCTTTATGAAATTATTTAAATGGTTTATGTACAGACAGTTTTTCAGAAGAAATGTAATTCTGACACATGCCTAATGTACATAAGAAAGACAGAACAGGGATAAGATTTATTTATACCTGTTTCCTTATTTTCTCTTTGTGTACTATAGACACCTTGTAACTTATTTTTTGTTTCATCACTCCTTCTTTCTGCTCTTTATAAGTTTCTTTCTTTTTCTAGGACATACCTGTCTCTCTTAAATCCACTGATTATTTTGCATAGGTTTTGGAAGCAGAAAGCTAAACTGCTCTTAGATTTCCAGTTCATTTATTAATATACATAATTACTGGCAAAACAGATGTTTTGCAAAATCCATATTTGACATTTGGCTTAATAAAGAGTTAGGTTTTCTAAGATTTTTCCTGCTTTTGCCAATATAGAATCAGTCCAGTCAAAAACAATTAGGAAAGAAGATTTGGCCTAATTTGTTTTGCTTTATTGCTAAGAGAAAAACCAACAAGATTGAGCTAGTGTCTTGTTAATTAAATATTGAAATAACTATTTAATATTTAATTAAATTAATACTTCAGTATTGAAATTAAGCATATTTTTTTGCCTTAGCTGAGAAAGACTTCAATGCATATTTATTATTTTTGAAATTAATGTGTAAAGTTCAGTATAGTATTTGTATACAGGTGATACTCAAATAGTTCAATTTATACAGGTTGTATTAGGTCATTCAATTCACTACTGCTTGTCTTTTCAGGTTTCGTATATCACTGATGCCTATAAATATACTATCAATTCAATACTGGCTGTTATATTATTTAGATTTAAATTTAGTTTTGGAGGGGGTCTAATGGCCATTACTTTCTTTTACACTGGCTTTTGATTCTCCCCCCTGTCTCTGCCCTGCACTTTGCCAGTAATTTAGAGGAAGAGACAGAAATCTTCAGTTGAACAGAAATTGCTGAGTAAACATGGTGAGAGATTAACCACTGGCAGTTGTTCACTTCATAAAATATTTTCCAGAATGTCCCATGGGGGGAAGTCATAAAAGGAGTAAGCATGGGATCATGCAAGATGTTAAGTGCCCTTAGTTTCTAAAAGCATAAAGGAAAACCCATGTCAGATTATATTTTCCTGACTAGGGCTCCTGAGTCAGGAAATGAATTAATTGCAGATTCACACATGCTTAGTTATTCACTTGACAGTAAACACAGAAGCAATCCTTTAAAATTTTAACCCTAGAAGTTACAATTGAGTCTAACAGAAGTTACAATATGAGGTCTGTGGGACAGAGAAACACCTTACAACAGAATATAATTTTGCTTATGTTAAAAAAAAAGTCAAGAAAAATTTTTACAGAACATTTTTTTTCATTATAGAAGTATTTTCGCAAAGTGAACAGCTTCAGGGCTTTTTTTTTTCTTTGCAGCAAAAGTGGTTTTTTCCAGCAGGGGGCCACATCATTTTATACATCAAAGTGATATAGAGTCTTAGGGCTACAGAGCATTTGCCCTGTAACACTGCAAAATAGATTGATAGGAACTAATAATAGTATTAATAGTATTAAATGGTAATTTCAACTGCAAAATGTGCTTATTTTTAAACTTTATTTTCTAAGGAAAGGCTTTCTGTCTGTCTACTTCCATCAAGTGACTGCCAAAATAGATTTCATTCCAAGCCAACAAGGTGTACTGATCTTAAAATATTGTTTCCAAATGTCTAATTAAACATTCAATTAGTGGAAATAAATTCTCTTACTGTTACTTTTGTGACTCCTGTGTGAGCTCCCTCTTATCAGACCACAGAGGATGGGTCTGAGAAAGAAGTTTGAATGTTTGAATCATGAGACAAACTTCAGCTAGTGCTTTCACCCTTTTGGTCACTCAGGTCAATCACTGAGATTTTCAAACCTCAGAAAGTCGAGCCTGTAATTTACAAAAGTATTTACTCTCTGTTTGAGAGAGGTCCATGTTTGAGAGAGGTCCATTCTACACTTATGGACCAGTAAATTCATCAGCTTGACATTTGGAATAAAATTTTTTACACATTAATGTGATTTAATTTGTTACATCTTATTTGTTGTAGTTTGCATTCCTTCTTTTACTTAAGTCAAATGGGGTTCAGGAAATAATACTTGTTTGCATTAGGATGAAAAAGTAGACTGTATGACTTTGAGATGTCATGTATTTTCTTTAAAAGTAGAATAGGGAAGAACAAAGTTAATTTTTGCTGAGTAGTGGAAATGAAGAACTGAAGAGTTTCTCTTACTAAGAAATCCCCAGCAATGTAATTCAATAAGACTTACACCAAAGAAATGAGACCATCAACTGCTTCTCTTGTTTTGTGGCCTGCAACCAATTCCCTGACGTTACTGGGTCTACAAGAGAAAGCTTTTTCCTGCCCTTCCATAGCTGCTTTAGTGTTTACAGGAATACTCTTGGAGTCTCCACTGACTTGAAAAAGAGACACTCTGGAATCCCTGAGGAATAAATACCTCTGTGACTCTCTGTAGCCACGTCTGAAGCGCTGATTTTTGTTCTATCCAGCGTTTGCAGTTTGCAGAAGGGTGTGCTGAGTGTGTTGGAGGTGCATATTCTCTGACTTATAGCGAAGTGCTATAAAATGTTTGTACTCAGAGCTGAGACCAGGCACAGGACAAATTAGGCAGCTAACCTAATTAGGTAGACTAACCTCTGCAACAGCATTTGCCACCTCTGTGCTCTCTTGTTTCTCCCAACATCACCATGTACATCCAGTTCTTTTTTCAGGGGTACCCTCGCTCTCTGTTCCAGCTCTTTCTCTCTTTTGGCAGAATTGAGGGCTCTGACTAGAGCTCTGAACCCCTTGTCCTGGGGGACAAAAAGTTTGGTTTTACTTAAACTTTGTGAGAACATACTAGCATTTTTTTAGAGGTAGGTGTGAAACAGCAGACAGAGTTTCTATTAGAAATGTGTGTTGTGACACTAAGTATCTATTAATCATCATCATGTTCCAGTTGGAACAGGATATGTAAGTGTAACCTAGGCCTGACTGGTCATGACTTTGGATGCCTATTTAAATACTTCTACAGAATATACCCCCCCTATTATGCACAAACACATTACTTCTTCTGACATAAGTTTTTGGGCAGCAGAATTTTTGAAAATCTGCTGTCCTTGTTCTAATCTATATATTAGTGTTTGCTAAACCCATCTGCTGATTATAAAAAAAGAGATGCAAGATTCAGAATTTGTTTCTACAACAGCAGTACTCTGTTTATTATATATTCTGGTGGCACTCCTCCCAAGGCTGAATTGTTTGCTGAACAGCATGTGCTTCTTGGCAATACTCTAGTGCTGTTCTGCTGAACTTCTAAAAGCAAATTTTATGCATAAATAATTTACTTTGACAGTATAATTTTCTCAATGAAGCTTCTGTAAAGGATTTCTAAAAGTAGTATTCTTATTTGGGTTCTCTTGTGATTCTGTAGAATTAGTTATTTCTTGTTTCCTAGTCTAGCAAATGGGGCTAATCGTTAAAATGCATTAGTTTGGGGGAAAAAAATTACCCTCAAAAATATGCATTGTAAACCCACGTTCTTAACAGATAACTTACAGCACAGAGGTTAAAGAGAGATGGTGACATGAGTGTAGAAAAATTATAAAGACCTGCTCTTCAGACCTTACATTTTAGTATGTATATATGCATGCATATAAAAGTCAAGACTGTTCTAATTATCTTTTTGCAAGTTACAAGCACTTGTTTGCAACTGTAGCATTCTTTAAAAACAATCTGGGAGTTTCAACTTTTAATTATTCATGCAGATTATTATCCCTGCACATATTTGTTGTCTCTGCTGTTGTTCATGAAGAAAATATATGACAATTTTTTTTTGTTAAATATTTCCTTACATGATGTTTAGTCTTGTGTTAAGAATAGAATTCTGAAATCCTTCATGGCAATTTTTCTTTTCAGAGACTAATGTGCCTATTAGGTGTCCTGATCAATGGATGTCATATGCTGGTAACTGTTACATAATTCATAGGGACCCCAAAATATGGAAAGATGCCTTAACATCTTGCAGGAAAGAGGATGGAGATCTGGCGAGCATCCATAATGTTGAAGAATACAGCTTTGTTATTTCTCAGCTTGGGTACCGTGAGTATTTTTTCATAATAACATACACACACACAAACACACACATAAATATATATATATATTCATAAGAAGTAAAGAAAGTGTTTTGAATATATCTTACCTGTTATTAAAATTAAGTGACTGTTCAAAAAAAAAAAATTGTCCTGATCACAGGGTGCAGAAGGAGTTAAGTTTAAAAAAATCATTGTAAGAAAAAACAAACAATAAAAGCACAAAACTCAAACAGACTTCACCATCACAGAAAAGCTGTGGTCAATGATGTGAGCTGCATAATCCCCAAATGCCTATTTCTTAGTGCCTGGTTCTGCCTCTCTTTGTACAGATAAAAAAAAATTTCAACTTTTTCAGAAGCTGAAAGGATTTTTACCATTGATCTGCAAAAATAAATGAGGGGAAGAAAAGTCTCCTGGTCAAAGACAGTTTGGGAAGAAGAGGGTCCTATTACCAGCACTGCCACGTCCTTAGTTTTCAAGTCACACTGCTTGTGTTTCTTCTGAGAAAGGAAGCTGTGTGTCCCAGCACGTTTTCAGATGTGCCCCACATTAAATATAGCACTTAGGGGCTTGCTTTCTGAGCACACATTCGAGCTGTTGCAAGGCAAGTTAGACTGCAGATGCCATGTGCTCATTAGGGAAAATGCAACCATGCTGACACTGAGGCAGTTTAATGGTTGTTATTGCTTCACATGAACCTGCTTTTGCATGTAGGGTCGGTTACTGCTTTTTGATGGGAGGAGCATGTTCACGCCTTTGTATACTTCTCTGCAATAACTGATCCTATGTATGCTTTTAGTGCCAGCTAAGAGTGACTTAGTTTATCCTTCACTGAAGGATAAACTGCAATCTGCTTTGAGCTCCAGTGTGACAGCAGTCTTGGAGTGGCAATCATAAAATAGCTGATATGCTTTACCTTGGTATCCTAGCCAACTCCGTGGCAACTTGTGCTTATCTTTGTATTCCTGAAAGAGTGCTTTGTTGTTCTTTCATAAACAACATGAAACTTTCTTTCAAAAGAAATTATTAGGAAAGGTGAGGCCTCTTGATGAGACATTAGGACATTTGAAAGAAGTTAGTTGTATTTTCACATTACATCTTGGTAGTAGGTTTTTTCATAGTTTAATGCCTTCTACAGAGACCTTTCCTGAACTGACTATGCTGCACTGATTTTGTAGAAGTAAGTGTTTGTGAAAGGCAAATAGTCCTGAAGGAAACCAGGCTTCTGACATATGGCACACTAGCTGCAACAGACTATTTTGAAAGCATTCTTTTCAGAGGAGTAAAACTGGAACAACTAAAGAAGCCTTTTACAGTAGTTTATGACTGTATGAGATTACCCTTGTTCACCACTGAGAGGAGAACACCACATATTGCAGTGCCTGGAAAATCTTGTCTGCATCAGAACTCTGCCTCAATAAGTGCTGTACAGAAAGAACAGAAGTCTATCTTTGTGCCAAACAGTTCACAGTCCCATCATAAAACAAAGGAAGAACGGGTACAGTGAGATGAGTATTGTCATGGTAGCTGAGCTTTTGTTGTCATCACCCACAAAGGAGAACTTTAGAGAGGAACATGAAGAATAAAGAAGTGCATTCTGGATGTTTACACGGAAGTCCAGCATGTGATATGGCACAATGTGGCGAAGTGCATGACTGAGAATGGGAAGCAGCTTTACAAATGGCTGGAAAAAAAGAATCTTGGTGTTTAGTCAGCCAGCTGTAGAGACGATTGCAAAAAACCTGCAGTTCTTCTAGTGCTTTGTAGGAAAAGACACCACAGATTTGCATGACTTACTCAGATGACTTTGATGTATGTATTTTGTTAAAGAATGCTGTTTATTGTTTGTATTACCTGGTGTGAGCCCACCACAGTAGGAGTTCTGGGCATTGATGAGGCCTCTGCTGTGCTAAGTGCTCAATAAATACAGACAGAAAGATTTTAAGAGATAACTAAACAAAAAATAAATTAGAGAGCTTGGATGGCAGAAGCCAAGGAGGGACTGAGATCATGATGGACAGTGGAATTGGAACAATTTTCAATTGTGTTAGCAGAGGAGAGTTTAAAGGGGGGTACTAAAATGTAATTTTGGGGGACTTCTGAACATGAAGAGCAGTCTGGAAGAAGAGACAAAGGGGCCTGTTTGAAAATGGAACCTGATGTCCTGTGAATCTGAGTGTTCCTTACTGCAGGATAGATGGTAAGAACATTATGGATGAGCTATGAGTGCTGATCATACTTAGATATAATAAAGACAGGAGAGGTAAGGGAGAGAAAGAGAAAGAGAGAGTTGACTCTGTCCTTAAAGTGACAAGGTGGGAGGGTGATCTTTGCAGCAGCTTGGTTCATCAATTTGGGAAGTCTTCATGTTCCAGAAGTAACAGATGGGAGAAATCAAATGACAGTTTTAGGTTATGGAGGTATCTAGGGAAACCTCAATCTGAAATGTGTTAATCAGAAAGGATTGCCTTGGGGACAATGATTTTTACCTTTTTTACTGCCACTTCTGTTGCTAGGGACAACAGCAACAGAAAAGAAGTGGTTGCAGTTCCATTGAGAGACCTGCTCCTGCAACCAATGACTTTTGGATGGGCTTCTGTTTTTAATTTCCATGGCTGATTTCATTGTCAGGTTGACTGTGGTCAGTCTGGATAGGGTGCATTAGAGGAAGATGTATGCAAGAACTTTGATAACAAACTGAATAGGAAAAAACTCCAAGTGCTGTAGATGAGTTGTAGAAATGCAAGGTCATAAGCAAAGGAAAAAACTCTTAAGAAGTAGTCTCCATATCCTTTATGAAAAATATTTACAATACCAAGTAATTAATATTTTTCTTGGAAAGACTGCTATCTAAGGAAAGGACTGTGCATGTAGTTGCTCAGTGTGGTCTGAGTCATAGTACTGTGAACAAAAGGAAACAGCTGCTGCCTTAGTATAAGCTGGATAACAGACTACAAATAAATAATAAAATGATATTTTAAAAAGTACCAATTGCGCTGAATAAAATCTTTTCTAGAGAGGAATACCCTTTGATGATGATGGAGTTCAGACTAATTATAAATGTCCAATTTTTAATCCTCCTTATTCAAATAGTTTATTCAGAACAAAACTAGGCATGAACATTACAGTAGCAATGTGTTAGAGAGGAGGATTTTAAACACAAATAAACCTCTAAGAAACAGCTGCTGTGAAATAACATTCTTGATCAGTCCTGCACTTTCCTTTCAGACAAAAACCAGCAGCTAACTCCTTTAACTGTAAAGTGAAAAAAGTGCAACAACTACATGAATTTCATTTTGCTCTGAAATGAGATAAGATATAGGAACACGTAATGGGAATATTTGCAAGTACTCTGATTGTCAGCTCTAAAAGACAATGCTGGGTGTGTGAGCATTAGAAAATAGGACACTTCTTTCTCCACTACACTAGAAGCAGGAGGAAAAAGGGAGGTAAAATTTTATTTAGGTGTTTATTCGTATCTTGTTACAAGATTTCTGAGTTGGAAAAAAAAAATTAACCCAGCTGCAGTATAATTCAACAAAGAGAGTATTTTGGCTGTTTTATGCAAAGTTAAACATTGTTATTGTACTGCCACTCTGGAGAGTGGTCTTTGCTGGTGACTGGAGTAAGTATATGAGGAACAGTTTGACATCTTTATGAAACTAAGAGCCTTAAATTCCTGTGACTGCCTTTTAAACTTCCTGAGAACACACTATTTTCTCTTCCATGAAGGTGGAAGTTCATATCATAAAGAACTGTCATCAGCCTTGTTAATTGTATGTTTTAGAACCAGCTGATGAGCTGTGGATTGGGTTGAATGACCTCAAGGTTCAGATGTACTTTGAATGGAGTGATGGGACACCTGTCACCTACACCAAGTGGCTTCATGGAGAACCCACTCATGCAAACAAGAGGCAAGAGGACTGTGTCATTATGAAGGGAAAGGTAAAGTCATATAGTTATTTGCTTAATTGACTTATAGTTTCATTTATCATCTGGGCTTTTTCCTATGCAAGTGTACAAAAATAGGGATATTACTGCTTGAAGCAGCTATTTTAGAGTCTTTTAGGTATTACTTTTTCAAAAAAGGATCCCATTTCAAGGTTGACAGAAAATTTCATTGCCTTCTGTGAGAAGCAGGCAGGTGGTGGCAAATTCCCCCAAGATCCCTATTTCTGGATTTCAGTTTGAGCACGTGGGCTTTTTAAAGAAACTTTTAATTACACTGTGAAGTACATGAACATGTAAATGATTTTCTTCAGGAAGCTACAAAGGCATTTTGCATATGTTTGGATTTTTTCTGCTTTGGCCGAATATGGGATTTACCTTAAAAAATGGCACTAACATTGTTGATACTAAAAAAACTGTCTTTAGAAGAACACAGAAACCCTTGTTTAATTTCTTTTTAGGCAAAGTTATAAATCTTGGATCTATGTGGTTTAGTTGTTATGCTTGTACCTGCACTGGATGTGAAGAACTGTGAGAAGAGTACTTAGCAGTGGCATTAGTGAAGACCTTTCCTGAGTGACTGTATCTGTGAATGATTGATGACCTAGGGACATTACAGAAACTGAGATAATACATGGCATAAAAGTCAGTCTGTCTAATGTTACAAAATGGCATTTTTCCTTTTTGTGATAATTAAAAATATTGAACTTAACACCTCATTCAGGTTTACCTATTTTATCAGGAGGGAAAAATGTATATACCCATACCAAAGGTATTTTCTTATTTTGAAAAATTAAAACTTGACAACTGTTCTCTTGCTACACTTTTGGTGAGTGCACTTATAAATTTAAGACAAAAGGAAGTTGCAGGGGACATAGAAGAGGTAACAGGTACAGGACTAGAAGAAAAAGGGACCACACCATCAGTTCCAGAAAGGAATGAGGAAGAGAACTAGAACAGCAACCTTGGGAGGGCAAAACCGCAGTAGTATCCATGGAGGAAGCAAGCCTGTGTAGGGTAGAGCATATTAATCTCCCAAAATTGAGCAGAGCTATCTGTAATTGTGGAGGTGTTCTCTGACTGGGCCAAAGTTCAGATCTACAGTTTTATTACTATACGAATTTAGCAGGGAGAAGTAACTTCATGTGCACTCTGATGTCTCGAACTCTAGAATTTTATACATATTTTAGTAAAAAATTTTGTACTGGTCAGAAGCATGAATAAAATTAGAATCTATTAACAATTCTTCTCCATTGTATTAGTGGGAGTGCTCTGGCAAGAAGAGCATAAATGTATATTTTTTCCATGACAACTGGGCCATGGTGCACATGGTAATTGAACTAACAGTCTTTTAAGAGTGTGAGGATTTTTGTGCTCTGTTGTTTGTGCTATGCCAGTGGTGGCTGAGAATGTAGTAAATGTTTTGTCTAACAGAGTAGGGTCACACTATGGAAAGAAGCTGAGTGCTCAAATATGAGGGTCAGAGAACTAAGGTTGTAAATGGCAGTTGCTTCAAGGACTTTTATACTCATCAAGGCTGGAGAAATTGCTCAGACATGGGAGGTTTGTAAGGTAGCTGGCCTTGGTACATGTGGGCAGTGAGTACCTAGGAGTACCTACTTGAGGTTTTGTCTCATCTACCATCCTGTACCCTTTAGCTACCTTCAACTGTTGGTGTGAACTTTAGAGTTTATGATATTATACATGAAAGTATTGGTACAGGAAGTATGAGAGAAAGAGGCATTAATTAATTAATACAATGACCAGGGTCTCAAAGTGTTAAAATTTGGGCTTACTGGTCATATCCCATGTGCCGTGCTAAAAGTGCAGCATTCAGTGCAGCTGGATAACCCAGGACCATTGCTCAGAAGCAGAGTTTCTGATGGCAGGCTGACATGCTTAATATTATGATCAACAACCAGCTGAAAATACAGGTTCAGGGTGCTGGGCCTTGACTTTGGGAAGGGAGGACTCTATCCTCTGTTAGACCAAGCCTTCTCTTCCTTCACCTAACACAGTACCAGTCACTATTGAAGGATCTTGGGGTCCTGCAGCACTGAATGTATATTAAGACTTGTATCAAAACTTCAGAGGCCCTTTTAATTCCACCAGCAATAGATATATTTATGGCTGTATCTATAAATAAAAGTAGCAGCCTGCTCTTCCATTCTGCTGCTTTAGAAGAGCTGCCATCCTTTCACTTGCATCAACACTCAAAAGAATACAGAAACCATGATGTAGGTTTTGGCTTAAGAAATTCCATGGAAGTTGTATTAGGTCATTATCTCTTGGAATCAACCATCGGCTGACCAAACAATGCATAACTATAAGTCGACCTTCCCTGTTTTTTGTTGAGGTTTGTCTACCTGAGTACATATGTTCCATTCCTGATATCTTTTGATTAATGACTCCTTGGCTGAAGCAATCTGAAATCATCACTTATTTTTATGGAACAAAGCCTGCCCCTGTCTATGACACCACCTTCTTTTTAAAGGAAGTATTTGGGTTTAGTTGATGAGGAAGTAAGGGAAGAGAGATACATTTGCAAAAGGCAGCTCATAAGACCTGGTAAGAAGTCTCTAGAAATTACCACATGAATTTCCCACTGAAGATGCAGTTATGGAAAGGCAGCAAAGGATATTGCTGCAATTAGAGACTCCAAACTTCAGAGTAGACTCTCCTCTGTTGAAGAGGCCTAAGGGTTTTGAAAGTTTTTCTGATTTCTCTCAGTCTGAGAAGGTCAGAGTTTTGGGAGGTTATTGAAGTGCCTACAACCTAATGAAACAGAAAGACATGGTAGGAGATGGTGAGATGACCACCAATGGACTTACCTTGCAGTCAGCACAGGACAGACACAAGCACCATCTAAACATCTAAGGCTTTGTTATTGTTGTTGTAGGCAGTAGTGTTGAGCTTTGGGAGAGTTTTTACCACAAGTGGGGTTTGTTGAGGCTCTTGAGCACTTAGCATATTGTGACACAAGTGTCTCTGTATTACCATGATGATTATGTTACATTTTTTGGGGGGGGATGGGTAAGAAATTGCCGCCAACTGCTATGATTTTACCTTTACAAAAGTGGAGTCTTTAAGGAACAGGGGAGAGAGTCTTTTGCACACAGGTTTCTCTTCCTCTCCCAGTACCTTAGTTCCTCTGTTCAATCAAAATATATGTAAAACATATTAGGAACATGATGTGAGGTTTCTTGGTTTTTGTACAGCTCACACTGAATGTCATTTTTTTCTTCTGAGAGTTTCTACTATGAGGAGTAACAATGTTAATTCTAACTTTGACAAAAACTTTTTACATCTGCAATTTTATGTAGTCTTCTGGTTTGGGTTTTTTTTTTCTATTGCAGCTGTATTTCTATGGAGAAAGATGATCTCTCCCTTTCTTCCTGCATCCTTATTGAATCAGTAGTCTTTGTAAAGATGGTATATTGCTGTCACCTTCAAGGGATCACTTTTCAGAAGGGTAAATAATAAAAAAGGTGTAAGTCAGTGGTGAGTCATCTCCAGAAGTGAGATTGAAATGAGGTTGAAATTAAGAACTGAACTTAAATGAAGTTTTTGCTTTTTTTAAAGGTATCAAAATAATCAAATACTTAAAAGCATAAAGCACCTTTTTTGAAAAGTAAATGCCACTTGACTGTGATGTTCTGTTCTTATGTACAGGATGGATTTTGGGCAGACTATTCTTGTGAAAAAAAAATTGGCTACATCTGTAAGAGGAAACCCATGTCAGCTGGTCCTTCAGAAGAGGAAATCATTGACATGGGCTGCCAGAGAGTAAGTGAAGAAAAAACTGCCTGATTTGAATATGCTGCCAGGAATGATAAAGAGGAGAAACTGTCACCTAGGTGACAGATAAAACAGGAAAAATGGGTTCTGTGTCGTCATCATCCTAAGAGTTTGCCTTCTCATTTTTTTGGCAGATGGCTTAGGTGATACATATGACTAAACCTAGTCAATGACTGTCATTTGGCTCTTGATACTTCTTTTCGTTTTCCAGAACTTAAGCCAAATCTCCAACCTGTTGTCCCTGCACCAGACCATTTTTCCTCGCTTGGCATTCAAGCTTTCCTAAGGAGTTTTCCTGTACCAGCAGTTGCTCTTCAGCTCTGCCTACAATTTTCTATAAAATTATTCACAGCAGGAAGAGTGTCCTTGTCTAGATACTGTTCTCAGGGCTCTACTGTGGTCTCTGGCAGTGCTCTCTACTTCGGAGAATTTGTTAGCAGTTCCCAAGTAAAATGAATCTCTTGTGCTCCTTCTGAACTGCCAACAGATCTATTGTTTACTTGGCAATGCTCGCCTTCTGGTGACATAACACTCAGTATTTCTAAAAAAGCTACTGTAATTTGTTATGTAATAGGAAATATTACTGAGTTTTTGCCTTCCTTGAAGAAATTGCCTTTTCTCCCATATCTGCTTTATATAGTTGCAGAGGAAGTCTTTGAAGAATTATTACCAGTATTTGTAAAAGAGTACCTGGAATCCTTACAAATATTCAAATGCTGGAGAAGATAAAGGGTTCCTAATGCTTATGGATGTTATCCTTGCCTACAGAACTATGTCCATACTCTTAGAAAAAGTCTCTCATGAGTGAGAAGTTGAAAACCATCAGAAGAAAATTTGTGTGAATTGTGGCTGGTCACAGCAAATTCCTTTTCTGGAAGCATGTTCCTGAGTAAATGACATTTGAATGACAAAACATTAGGAGAGAGTGTTAATGTTAGTTAACAATAAACAAACTTGTTTGAGGTGTCATTCCCTTTCTGAAAAACCAAGCTGAAATTTGCTTTTCAAGACTATGCTTATGATTGCACAACGCCTGTGTGCTAGTTATAGTCCTACACTGAGCACAAAAGGTGCACAACCACGCCTCTCATGCCTTTGTGAGTGGAATGTACTGATTCATTAGATGTGAAAACTTATTTGAAACAAAATTTTAAAAAGCTTCCACTCTGAGTTTTTCAGTTCCATTTTTCCTTTGTCTAGTGGTTAGCTAACAGTGGTATGAATCAGTTTTTAACTTTGTTGGTTTCATTTCTTTGTTTCCTTTCCCCTTTCCTTTGCTTTCACTGCAGCATGCGTGATCACTTCACATTTATTTTGACAGGGCTGGAAAAGACATGGTTTTTATTGTTACTTCATTGGAAATACATCTGTATCATTTTCTCAAGCAAATCAAACCTGTGGAAGGCATCAGGCTTTTTTAGTAACTATTGAAGACAGGTATGTAAAAGACTATTTGTATGAGGGGATCACGTGAGAATTCAACATCGGGGATCACGTGAGAATTCAACATCTAGCATCACCTGCATATCAAAATAAAGACTGATCTGGACAAAAATCTAGCTTAAGAGGGCAGCTATCTGTAGATACAGAACTTCTCACAGTTTTTGCATGTATATCAAATCCAGAAATCCAGTTTATAGTAAAAGTAGGTCATGGCTGTGAAATCAGCATTGATACAGATGGTTATGTCAAGGAAAAAATAGAATTATGTTTTCTACTTCCTTAATTGTAGTGACTTACTTGAGTAAGGGATACAGAATCCAATTTTGATTATTAAATGAAGAGACATGACTCTGAATTTCGCTCAAAAGGTATTTCAAATGAGCAAGAGGATATAATTTTTAACTATCTGATCTTCTCAAAGTTGAACTAACTTTAACAATTAAATGAGAAACCAAATTATGATAGAAGTGCCTGGTACTTGAAAATCCATCACAATTCAACCAGGGCTCAGTATGTGCTGAATTTCTGAACCATTGGTGCATATTATTGAGTGTGGAATACTGGAAAAATGAAAGGGTTAAGAAAGAGCT
The DNA here is from genome assembly GCF_001715985.3 of Manacus vitellinus. Lineage (NCBI taxonomy): Eukaryota > Metazoa > Chordata > Aves > Passeriformes > Pipridae > Manacus > Manacus vitellinus. The sequence continues at coordinate 35,586,581 of NW_021940535.1, forward strand.
TATTTTGCTTGCAGATGACTTGCATTCCCTTATTTGTTTCTATATAGTCTAAATAAGTATGTTCTAGTGTGAAAGCTCCAACTGTCACGAATGACAGCTCTCTAAATGTAGGTAGCACTGCAGCTTCCATAAAAATGGTTTGACATTAATGTGGTCTTCAGGCTACACCTTGTTAAGGAGAGACTTTCATTTACTTTGATTTCTTAAGAGTTGTTTGTTTAAACACCAGGCTTTACCTCTGCATAGGTTTGTTGCCCAAATGTAACTTTTCTTGCGTGATTATTGGATCTAATTAACAGTGTTCCTTAGTTTGATAATTTAGTATCATAGTACTCTACTTTCTTCATTAATGCCAAGATTCCTTTTCCAGTTATGGATTTGTCTGAAGCAAGAAGTTATTAAAATACAAGGGTACTAGAAACTCAAAAAATACAGTGGTATAACACATAAGTCATGTCAGGTTTCTTCTTTCCCACCAATTTCATGTCAGTCCATTATTATACCACATTCTTCACTGGACATCCAAAGAGAAGGCAGAATATTGGTATTGAAGCTGACAAAATATCTACTGTGTAATGTTTTTGTTATAGGCTTTGCTCAAGTAAATCCATTCAAGCTATGCTTTCAAAAAGGTACAGAAGTAATTCCGAGAAAAAACAAGCCTTTCACAACTTCTAAAAATAAACTTAATTTTATTAATTTAACGATTGTTTTCTTTTTAACAGATATGAGCAAGCCTATCTGACTAGCCTGGTTGGGCTGAGAACAGAAAGATACTTTTGGATTGGACTTTCAGATGTAGAAGAAAAGGGAACATTCAAGTGGACTAATGGTGAATCTGTCTTATTTACACACTGGAATTCTGAAATGCCTGGTAGGTATGGCTCTCTACTGTTTAATGAGTCCTGTGCCCATAATACATTGCTCACTATTTGAATTTTTTTACTTAATTCTTAGCCCTCTTGCTGGCATAATGACTAATTGTTTTCAAATATGTCTGATTGCTTTCTCCAAGAATCCAATGTTGTTGCCAAGTTCCTGCTTAGTGCTGAAATGAGTTTTTAATATGAACTTGGGAAGAAACTTTTAATTGAAATCAGGTTTCTCATTTGCAACTGTTCTGGGAAAGTCTGTATCTGTACTACTCAGGAAAAACAAGCTCTGCATGCATATTGCACCCTGCTTACAAATCCTGCCTGTTCAGCCATATCTCATAGTACATTTGCTCACTGAATATTCTGAGGTGTGTGAGATAAAAGCATGCATGAAGTAACTCTGGTCCTAGAGAAAATGGGACTGTAGGGAAATATAAGAGGATTGAAATATAGGGATGGGAGGGCATTTAATCTCTGATGTGATCACATCAGAAGGGTGATGGTTGTTAGCATCCAAAGTTCTGCCATGTTGCATTTGCCTTTCAGGAGATCTGCTGATTCTGTTTAATTTCAGTGCCTAACTGCTAACTTGAATGTGTCTGTCTGAGTGGTAAAGCTTATATACGGCAAGTTCATTTTTGAAAATCATAAATCAAATCAGACAAATTTGAGAAACTAGCTCTAACCACATCTTCAGTTTTAGGGGAGAATTTGTTGGATCTAAGGTTATGGTGTTTCACAGGTTTCACAGAATATTCTGAGTTGGAAGGGGCCCACCAGGATTGTCAAATCTGGCTCTTAAGTGAATGGCCCATACAGTGATCAAACCCACAAACTTTGTGTTATTAACACCATGCTCTAACCAACTGAGCTAATCTCAGGGGTTTCTAGAGTCAGCCCCTGGAAGTGATTTGATGAGAGGCACAATCCTGTGTCTCAGACATGGTTGAATTACATATGTTTTTGCCATTTTTTTTTCTTCATTAATTAGAGTCATAGAATGGTTTGTGTTGGAAGGAACATTTAAAGATCACCTAGTCCTCACTCCCTGTCAGGGACACCTTCCACTAGACCAGGTTGTTCAAAGCCTTGTTCAACCTGGCCTTGATACTTCCAGGGATGGGGCATCCACAGCTCTGGGCAAAATATTCCAGTGTCTCACCATATAGGTGAGACATAAGGTGTCTCACCATAATAAAATCTTCCTTCATTATGGCCAATCTAAACCTACCCTCTTTCATTTTAAAATCATTGCCCCTTGTTCTGTCCCTACAGGCTCTGGTAAAAAGTCTTTCTTCATCTCATAAACCCCCATTAGATATTGAGGAACCATGGTAATGTCTCCCTGGAGCCTTTTCTTCTCTAGGCTGAACAACCCCACTCCTTAAACCTCTCCTCATAGGAGAGGTGTTCTAGCCCTCTGATGATTTTTGTGACCCTCCTGTGGACCTGTTCTAACATCAAAAACATTTTTGACTCTGCACAAAGACTTTACTTCTTTCAGAATAGAATATGAAATTTTCTAAATTCTTATGACCGCCTAAATGTTAGTGTTGTGCATTCTTTTTTACAACCAGGAAGAAAACCAGGTTGCGTTGCTATGAGGACTGGAATCGCAGGTGGATTATGGGATGTAATAAAATGTGAAGAAAAGGCAAAGTTCCTATGTAAAGTGTGGGCAGAAGGAGTGACGCCACCCCCTGTTCCTACAACAACTCCTATTCCCCGATGTCCAGAAGGTTGGGACACAAGCAATCGTATTAGCTTTTGTTTCAAAGTAAGTATGTTGGTTACTTCTTCATTAAGGTAGTTTCTATTCGCTGCACATATGTGCAACAAAAATTGGTATAGATATGTGCTACTGTTTCGTAACCTTACTTACAGATTACATGTAGAAGCCTTCTTCCTTTCTACTGAAGTGCTCATGTTTTTGTTTATTCTGTTAAAGACCGAACTTCAGATTTGAACTTCTGTTCTTATTTTTCCATTCTTTTAAGATTAAAAGTACCTTTCTTCTAGTTGCTGTCTTGCAGCAGATATTCCTTTCAGCAATGCAGTTTGCTAACTTGGCTTAAAGACAGTCATTCTAAGCTTGTGTTTCACAAAGTTGAACACTCCTAAACCCTATATTCAAAGTTTCTGTAATCCCCACAGAACAAGGTAATTGAAACTTAATTCTTTTTGTGTAGCTGATATTGCTTGATCTTTTGATCTATATGGTCTATTTTGTCTGACTGCAAAATGCTCTCTCTAGCCTTTTCTAAGAGCAGAGCAAAGAAAAACATGGCTTGAATCACAAGAGTTTTGTCGAGCTCTAGGAGGAGATCTGGCCACCATTAATGGTAAAGAAGAGCAGTTTGTGATACGGCTTTCTATTGTGTGAGTATCTGTAGTGTGATCATCTATTCACTTTAATTAGCCTTTCTGAAATATTTAATTTTAAGTATATGTTTTTACTTCAGTATAAGCCAGTCTGGATTCATTACCTGTATCTGTATCAAATGCATAGCAAAAAAGCAGAGCTGATGAAACACCGGGACTTGTATGACTAGTGACAATCACCTCAAAAGCTAATGCTGAAATGAGATTGAGAAGACATCTATTTGAGGCAAAATTTATCATCTGAAATAAAATTATTAATAAAACTGCAGAGTTGGGGATGTTATAAAATTAACACAGATGCCAGTTGTTTTCATGTAGATAAGTGTACAAATATGGTAGTAGTCATAATAAAAATATGGACAATATGTAGATTTTTGGTCATTTTTATGAACTAATCAGGAAGCAGAAGCAACTTCAAATTATTTTTTTCCTACATAGCGAATGTAAATAGGGTTAATAAGACCCTAAACTACAAAAAGCAGGTGTGAGATTTCTGAATGAGATGAAATCCTCCTAAAAAGCTAACACTTGCAGTATGATCTGAATAGACCAGGCTCAATGATCTTGTACATCCCTGACTAATGGAAGCAAGCCTGAAACGTGGTGGCCCTGCAAAATGCTGTGACCATTCCAGAATCCCAGCTTTGTACTTAGAGTAAGGAAGAAGTCTCAGACGTTTCATTATCGCAAATTGACTCAGTATATTCAGATAAATCTGTAAAGTGTGTCTGCTTGCAGACAAGAATTAGCTCTAGGTGCTATTTTTTAAATGTGATTCAGCTGCAACAAGTAACTTTGTGTTTGAAAACTCCTAAGTACCCTTACAGAGAAAATGGAGAGTTGATCAATGGAAATAAACCATTATGAAAAAGTATTAAGCCACCTTATTTACAGGAGTTGGATTGGATCTGGTAATTTTCTTGATCCATGTTTCAATCTGTCTGAGTAAATGTATAAAAATAACAGCTAGAAGTAGTTGCATTTTAATTTATTTCCACCCTGGTTGTTATTGTTTCTAACAGCCTTAAGGACTATTTTTAGAGAAGCTCTCTTAACTGTTGCAAATTATAGATTATTAAAAATACTGTAATGCCCTGATAAATATTGCATTTATGTTTAAACTTCTTAAAAATGAGACATTTATTACTATGATGTGTTTTTTTTTAAGGAAAAATAATTATTACTACCAGACTTTCTGGATAGGTTTATATTACTTGAATCCTGATGATGGTTTTGCTTGGAGTGATGGATCCCCAGTGAGTAATTTAATTTTCCACAGCTGTTGTTTTGCATTCCCTAAGCTTCTCAGTTGTGTGTGGTATATGCATTTCTGTGTAATTTTATGCTTAATCATATCCCTCTACTGTATTGTGCTCTCTTTAGGAAAGCTACTGAATAGCAATTTCATGGCTTGATTTTTTTGGCTAAAATTTTTGATAAAATATGCATTGAATCAACAAGAAAACTAAATATGTGTAAACTAAAAGGATGTTCTTATAAATGCAAGGATTTTTTGAGTAAAATAGTCCATCTTTAGTATTTCTTTTCTTTGCTAATTATCTGAAATAACCTACAATCCATGAAGCTTAAGACAGTTTTTTAATGCCAGTGTGACTTATTGCACTTTAAACTAAGATACAAAACTGTTGAAACAAAAGTGATTTTGGAGATGTGGGTGTACTTCATGCAGTGCTGGTCAAGAGACATTAATGGAAATTTGCAATACAGAAAACTGGAATTGGATTTTACACAGGAAAATTAGAAGAACAGTAATACTCTTCTGAGAAAAATGCTAACATTTTTGTCGTGTCTGAATACTATCTTACTATTTTATTCTTAATACATATTTAGTTAATTTAATATTTACATATAGCGTGCCCCATCATTGTTATTAAATGAATTTTACAGAATTTGGGTCCCCAAAAAAATGTCAATATTCTTCCAAGTGTGAACAGAAACAACTGTTATCTAAGCTGCAGTCCAGTTGCAACCTCAAAAAAAGTTTGAAATGTTAGCATTTGCACAGGGAGACTCCGATTTCCTCTTACCTGTCTTTCAACTGACAGTAGGAACAAGCTGTAGGTCTGTGGTTTGATGCTGTCTCCTCTGTCTATTATTTTATTTCCATATAACATAATCTTCACACAACTTTTTCTGTCATAGGTGAGGTATGAAAACTGGGGCTTTGGAGAACCCAATAATTATCAGGGAATTGAACTTTGTACAGAGATCAGTGGTGGTTCCAGCATGCGTTGGAATGACAGGCACTGCGATTATCTGTATGGGTGGATTTGCCAGATAAGAAAAGGTACAGTTTACTTCTGTGTAATAAAAAGAGATTCTCAGTTGATTTTTTCCCCTAACTTTAAGAAACAAAAATCTTCAAAGAAATTTTCATAAGGTTCTCTTTTAAATTCTCCCTATAAGAATTCTCTTCTGCGGAATGTGAAATATCAAAGTGGTATAAGGATTTTCATGTCTTTGAGGCATTTAAAGATGGAGAGCCTTTGGTGCCTGTTGGGACTGCTCTGTGAACTTTCTCTATGAATTCAGAAAGAGTAACATGATACTCCAAAAATAAGGAATGTTACTTTCATATTTGATATTTCATTTAGAGAAGTTCATGCCTTCTCCAACAAATCCTATTATGGAATTTTTTTTCTTAGTTGAGTTTCAAGTTTTTAGAAAATAGTTTGCAAATCACTTCACATACTTGATATTGTATGTGTGAAAACTCCTTCCTTTACTTGGCTCAAGTGCTGTTTTTTTCAGCTAAAAGTGTGTAGTTGCAGGATGGAGCCTGGTTTCGAGATACTTTATTTATTTACATGTATATATATATATATTTAATTGCTAAATTCTCTTGAGATGTGAGTTTGGATGCTTTTTATTTACTGAAGACATCAAGACAAAGTTTATAATTCAAGGAAATCTTGAGTTGCCCTAGCTGTGCATCTACCTAAGTTTGAGCACTTTAGAAAGTGCACATTTAAACGTTTTACTGCATTCCTGTGTTGGGAAGGGGGGGCAAAATAAAGATGATGCATTAGATTATTGACAATAAGGCACCAGCTCTGCTTTATATTGGTGAAGGAATTTCTTAGGCAGATGTTTTCTTATTAAATGTCATTATCTGTGAGATTATATTTTAGCACAAAATAAATTGGTAAACCAAAACCCACAGAGATTTCCTGTATTACAAACTGTTTTCCTGAGATGCTAAAGTTACCATCCCGGAAGCTGTCTCCATGAAGCCACAGCAAGAACAAATAGTGGAACTCTTTGGCCTGAAACTGTCTTTTCAGAAAGGACCAGTTAATTTCTTGGGATCTTTTCCAGTGAGATATCACCTAGGGAAATTTTTAAGATCCAGGTAGAAGTTACTCTCGACAAGAGAAAAATGGAAAGAACCTCACTCCGTAGTAGCTAGGGCACCACATCAGATGATAACCCAACCTGCATTCCTGCTACCTCTGGTTTAAGCCACAATTCATTGGTGACCTTGGGAAAGGAGGGAGAGGGAGATACAAGAGTCAGGAGATACAACTGTCTTAAAGATGTTAAATGCATTGCTAACCATAAAAATCAATTAAATGTATTGAAACATGCCTATCTGTCATAGTAAGTATTTTCTCTTACAGTAGAAATTATACAATCATAATAAATATTTTTTTCTTATAGGGGCAAGCGTAAAGCCTGAACCAACAGAACCTCCTTCACCCAGTAGGTGTTACTGGTATTGCTATTTGTGTGTGTGTATGTTTAAAAGTACTTAAAAAATTTTACTAAGGAGTATGTCTTGTATCTCAGGAACAATATAGTTAGCTTGGCAATTATCTTACAGAATACCAGACTACTGAGGATGGATGGATTTTACATGAAGATAGACAATACTACTTCAGCATTGATATTGTTCCTATGGAAAAAGGTCGGGAGTTCTGCAAAAAGAGCTTTGGAGACCTTGCTGTCATCGAGACTGAAAGTGAAAGAAAGTTCCTCTGGCGATATGTAAGAAAAATCATTAATACTATGAAATAAGCCATCAAAAACAAGTGAGCATGGGGAGAAATCCTTTTCAGCATGGTGTTCTCCCTACAAGTTTTGATAGTGAAATTTCAGTAACACTAAACCAGATTAGTATGAAGAACAAACTCAAGTCAAATTTTTCATAGCTGAGATGAGGACAGTTTTGGTTTGGTTTTTTTGTATAGAAATGAGCACAGTAAGCATTAAATAAATCATAATCTGCTTTCCGTATTCAGTGTAGTGATTACACCACCTTATATCTACTGCAGCTCTTAATGCGCTGAGGTAAACACTAATGCTTACTTTTAAGGGATCTGTGGCTTCATTTTAGCAAAAAGTATTGCTAAATTGGTGAGCTATGATTCTATAAGGTGGGTGAGTTAATTAGGGGTAAAGTTTATCAACAGATAAACACAAGATATTGTAAATACTGAATCAAACCAGCAACTGACTGACATTCAGCACTCAGAACATTGACTTTAGGTCTTGTCTGTGTGTCTGGGATATAGTCTATCCAGCAGCCTCTTTTTGGCCCTCAAGTTTGCTCCTTTGCCACCGCCTTCTTGTTTGGAGAATATAATTGTGTAGAAAGAACAAAATGAAGCATTGATTATGCTCTGAGAAAGAGCTTTGAAACTGTATTTCCTATATCTCTGGGGTTGGTTGCCTATTATACTGTCTTGAAGCTACCTTCTTTTTGATCAGAAATGTGCTTAAAAGTCATATTCGAGCTACATAGAACATTTCCTGAGCTCACTGAAGAGTGACAGCAAGATGACACAAGGATCTATATCAATTCATATCCAAATTTAGGAAGGCTTATCCCTTGGAAGAAATTTGTCAGATGATTTCCATTGCAGAAACTTTGCAAGACGCGCTGATTTCAGTGGCTTTCAAGTAAAACTGTGAGAAGTGTTGATACAATGACCACACCTTTTGGCCAATGGGGAAGTTTGACTGTGGACTGTCAGCTGTGAGCTGCTTTAACTTAAATGTTGTAGCTAGAGAATATAGCAGTTTATATCCTTTGTAAGTTAGAGGTATGTTACTAATTATTAACATAATAGATTTCTATGACAAAAGACAACATTTATACAATTTTAATGTTTGCATTCTAGCTATTGAGAAATGGCAGAAAAGATGCATATTTCATTGGTTTACAACTGAGTATTGATCAACGTACAAGGTAGGTATGATCTGAGTTTTGAATCTCAATTTAAAAATTATTGTATTCTCAAGAGGTTTAATTCCATGTTAATTTAGCTCTAGATTATCCAGGAGAAACACTGCATGTTTCCTAAACAGAGTTCACCCAAAACTAGCAGAAAAATTACACAGCAGTTAATGTATTTTGAATTTTTATTCAGGAATTCTAGTTTCCTTTATTCTGTGATTTATATTGAAAATATAAATAGATGCCCCAACTGTGAATATATAAGACTTCTAGCAGCTAAAAATGTTCCTTTCACGCATCCTTAACTGTTGACAACAGACTGTAATAAAGGAACAAATTATATTCTTTTTCTAGAACAAAGATAGTTGTTGCGCTGTGACGGCCAGCAGGTTTTCAGCAAGCCTTTCTGAATGTCAGTGTGCAGCACCACTTTGATTTTTACACGTGATGTTTATTCAGGCCTGGATTCAGTTCAGCCTGTGTTTTGAAATGCCTGGATAGATGCCTAGTAGTTTTTGATTCTCCTCATAGTCCACAGTGACAATGAGGAACCTCCAGAGGATAATTAGGATGTTAGGTGAGCCAGGTGACCCTCTAAAAATGAGGAATCTCTGCCTTTCCATTGGTTTTGTAGGGGCCCTCACGTGAATATTCTTTTAAGTAGCTTGTGTATGTGCCTGAAAGATGAACCTGGGCACTTCTGTCACTTGCAGACCAATAGAAATATGTCTCCTAATAATTTACCTGGCTATGATTTTGTTCTTCATTGCTTAATCTGGATGGATGTACAGCTTTGTCAGTGTTTGTATTTTACCTTAAGGTGAGGACACCGTCACAAGAATTTCCCCACAGGTGGTTTGTAATGCCCTTTTGGCCTGCATGGTGGAATGGTCAAACATTTCACCGGTGTTACAAACAGTAACTTTTATCTCTGCAATAGGCGCAGGGAATGTATGTCTAGGGAGATATGGTGAGCATCTGGGCTTTCTCATGCTGAAATGGTATTGGCCCAGATGGTTATTTTGAGCATTGTCCTATCAGTTGTAACAGCATCAGCATATTGCTTAAATGCAGAGTGAGCAAAACACACACACCTATGTCTTTGTGCAGAGAGCGGGTTTCGTGCAGTTAGCAAAGAGGCAAGTTGGTCAGAAAGTCTTGTACACTTTAAACTGTGAACAGCTATATTAAGCATATTGCAAAATTAGTTTTTGTAACATGGGAGAAATTCTATTTGTATGTTAAAGAAGTGTTTTGTTGGATTTTTTTTCTTAAGCTGGATGGATGGCACTCCAGTGAATTATTTGGCATGGGCACCACACGAACCTAACTTTGCAAATAATGATGAAAACTGTGTAGTTATGTATAAGAACTTAGGTGAGTTTTATATGTTTTTTTATGAATTTCATTATTTGTGTGTTTGTGTCACAACATATTTTTTTAATTTGAGAGGCCCTCCTTCCCCCCACTTTTTTTTTTGCTCTTCTGCAATAAGTTATAGCAGCACATCATAGTATTACTTTCAGGACTTATTAGTCTTGTGCTTGCCTTAAGCCTGGCAGGGAGAAGCTCAGATAGAGGTCTGCACTTGTGATTGCTTTTGTGATAATTTTTATTAAAAATATATTTTTATTAAAATTGACCTAATTTTTTATTAAAATTGACCTAATGGGCCACTATAAAGTTTATATTTCTAGTACCTGATTCTGCAAAGCTTTTCACATTCGGTAATTACAGTGGGTATAAAGTGACGTATTTTCCCTAGACACTAATATTGAATGATAATAAACTGAGAGATTCAGATTTGATCTTATCTTTCAACTAAAAGCACTTTGTGTGAGAATCAGTGAAATTGATTTCCATTTAAGCAGCTATGTGGTGTCATACAGTTCCCCATTTATCTTGCACTCAGGATATTGGAATGATATAAACTGTGGTTATCCACATCCCTACATATGTGAGAGGCATAACAGTTCCATTAATTCAACTGTTCCTCCAACAACATTTTCAACTCCAAGAGGATGTCATCCAACTTGGCTTTCCTTTCATAATAAGGTACCATAACAAATACAGTGCATGCTGGATGTTTGGCAAAACATTAAATAGAAAAGAAGGGAATTATTTAATGATATTGTTTCTTATTAGAGTAAAATATTATTAATATTTGCAGAGAACTGGTTGACACATGCTTTTCTTTCTTTGCCCACTGTTTTGATGCTTCTAATGAAGGATATTCAGTTGCAGTCAATAAAAGACATTCTCTAGTCAGCTCTTCAAATGTTTTGATGTGCATTTCCTAAAGAGTTTAGTTAGAACTCCTGACGTATTGATGCCTTGATCTTGATGGTTTTTAACCAAATGATAATGCTTTTTATTGACTACATTTTGTCTTCCTTACCTTTACTTACATGCTATGCTTTGTAGAGTCAAATTAGTAATCAGGCAGTCATGCATAACAGCACTATTAGCTGACTGTTTATAAAAAAGTCAAGTTTTAATTATTTTCTGGGGATTTCAGGTCAAATCTAGTGTGTGTCTTGTTGAGCAAAAGACTTTATTGAGACCTCTAATTTTATAAAGAACCAGGACCAGCACAAAAAGCTCATTTTAAGTTAAATATGTTTTTTCAGATAAATGGATTTCTTTACTGCTTTTTCTCCATCCTGCTTTGTTTAAAGCAGTGGTTTTCAATTGTGAGTGATATTGGAATAAAGATAATATATAAAGAATTTGTTCATATTTTAGTGTTACAAGATATTTGGATCTACAGAAGAGGAACGTGTCACTTGGCATGCTGCACGAACAGCTTGCATGAATTTAGGAGGAAACCTGGCCACTGTCCCTAATGAACAAGTGCAAGGTACCGTGTACAGTTTTGTAGCAACTAAATGAGATGATATTTAATCTTTACAGGTTGGCTGTTGTATTTGAGTGAATATGAACTGGTCTGAATAATGATTGCACACCTGACTTCTGTTCCAAAACATATAATTCTTAGAAATTTGCAATGAAGTCTTCACCTGAATCTACCAAATTTTAATGTTGGCTTTTATATATATATATTTATATATATATGTATATATATACACACACACATATATATATACATACATATATATTCTACACACATACATATATGTGTGTATGTGTATTGTCCTGACAGAGAAAGTAGTGAGTTTTTTTCTGCTTACATGTGATGCTAACTAGACCTAGTAATTTCCATTGCAAACACTGTGGTTTCACTAGGTGGCATTAACTCCCTGTATGGCTTTCCTATTAAATCAAGCAGAACACCTTTAGATCAGGATTTGTCTCTGGGCACTTGGAACAGGTTTGACTGCTTATACACCTACCCAGAACTCAGGACATAGATGTGCCACTCTTTTCACTAGAGGAGCTAGTGTTGTGTGAGCAAGTCTGTGTTGTAATCTGAGCAATTAAACAGTTTAAATTTAAATGGCTGACATGAACTTAGTACTAGTTATGTTTTCCACTTGTGAAGATGGAAAGAATCAAACTTTCATTTTTCAAACATATTTAAATTGTTATCCAAAATAATTTCAGCAGTACAGATTTCAGGTGCTGAGTTCATGCACAGGACTTGAATTCTATGTAAAAGAGAAATAAGCAATAAAGATACTAGCACAAAACTATTGTCACTGTTGGAAGTGAAGGCATAAAGGCTTGAGTTCCTGTTACAGTTTCTGACAGAACAGCAATGGCAAAGAAATCTACAGACTTCATTCCTGGAAGAGTAAGTTGCATACATTTAAAAATACCGAGGGGAGGTGAACGATTAACAGAGCAGATAGAAATTCATCTATTCTTTGCAGAGGGAAAAAACCTCATAACAATGACTGTAGCAGTTGGCATAAGCCACGATATATTCACTTTATCAAAATGTTTGATGTGTTGTGGATTAGTGAGTTGCTGAATGCCAGCTGACCTAGCCTGCTCTATTTGTGAGCTAGCCATGTAAGCTAAGATACATAAGCACCCTTCTGGACTGTGCAAAGCTGTGGTAATTGATTTGCTTGTTTTGTTGGGACTCATCTGAAGCATGTCACTTGTGATTCGGTTCCCTGCTAAGGCAGTGCAGGCTATTGCCCAGGCATCAAGGGAAGGAGGAAACACTCTTGCTGTTCTAGAACAGCACTACTTGGGCAGATACACAAATGGAGGTGCTCAGTGGTGCTGTTTGGTGTCATTGCAGGGCAACCACTCAGATGGGACTGTAACAAATGTATGTGATCCCCATGGCTGTATATTTCTAAGTCAGTTGTGGGAAAAGGATTCAAAAGTGACTTGTAACATTATAAAAAACACTTCTGTCATGCTTTTGGGATTTGTCCCAGTGCCAGGTTAGGTACTTAGCTGAAGTATTTTGCCCAAAGCCACAGTTATATATCTGTTTTCCTGTTCATCAAACTCAAAAGTCACCTCCTTTTCATCTTACCTTCTTGTGTTGGGAACAATGGCATGTTGTGTATTTCAGAAAACGTTTTCAATATCACTGATGTCACTGAGGCCAAATATTTAAACTGTCCTTCATTAAAATTATTCTTCTTTTTCTTTGCCTTTTTTTTCTACTTTAGCTTTTCTCACCTTTCATATGAAAGACTTTGATACGGATACATGGATTGGATTAAATGATATAAATCATGAAATGAGGTTCCTCTGGACAGATGGAACAGGAGTTTACTTTACAGACTGGGCCAAAGGCTTCCCATCAGGACACAGCAATTCATACTCATATGACGGCCAGGTAAATAACAATTACAAATTGTTCACTGAAATTTGGTTTTACAGAATCATAGAATCACTTAGATTTGTAAAACTGCTAAGATCATTGAGTCCAGCTGTTAACCCAGCACCACCAAACCATGTCTTTAAGTGCCACATATACACATCTTTTAAATATCTCCAGAGATGGTGACTCAACCACTTTTCCCTGGGCAGCCTGTTCCAGTGCTTGACAACTGCTTTGATAATGAAATTTTTCCTAATATCCAATCTAGTTTTGCCAATCCCTTTGCACAATTTGACACCATTTTCTCTTGTCTTATCACTTGTTACTGGGGAGAAAAGACCAACATCCATCTTGCTTCAGATTACCGTTATGCATTTTTTGTGATTTCAAACATGTTCCTGCTTGTCTCACTACTTTCATACTTTTATACATGTCAGACATAAATCCAAGTAGAGTGAGAGGTTTTGAGCCCTTGTGAAGTTGCTGTATCAGATGGTGACAGGATCTGTGGAGTGCCTATACAAGACTTGTTTCAGTTTTCAGTTCTCTGTGTCCATGAAGGCTACAGTTGTGCCTGAACTTTGCAGGTTTATCAGCTGGCGTGTAACTTGCAAGGGGGCATTTACAGACTTTTCTCTCAAAGAGGGGGGTGTTAGAAGCAAATAGGCACATTCTGCCAGTCACATTTGCAGGAAGGGCACGAGTCTATAAAAAGACAGCCATTCAGTTGTTGCAAGAAAAAAAAAAAAACAAAACCAGTAAAAAGTCACTTCCCCTATTTCCCTGTCAAACAAACTGATCTGATAGGTCACAGTGTTCCTATCTCTGATCTTACATGTTTAGATAGTTCTCTACTCTGGAACTACAGCACATTATAGTACTAGCTCTATTTCTGTGGACTGCCATTTTCAGTGTAGAAATCTTATTTTGATGTATAATGTCCTTTTTCCTGTTTTCGAAAGTATCACCTGTGAACTTCTGATCTCTAAGGGAGGGAGAAAATCAGGGAGAATTTGGAGTTTAAAAGTATCTTTAAAATATCACTTCTGAAAAGAACAATGTATGTTTTTCTCTTTTTATGTAAAGCAGTAGGCTTTCTATGAAGTCTTACATGAAAACTTATTAAGTCTCTATTTTATAAATTTCAGATTTATTTTTAAGTTTGCTTGATCTTAGCACAAAATGTTATTATAGTTAACAAAATAGTATGCAACTGCTCAGTTTGAAAGATTTAAATCTCAATGCTTTTCACTTGCAAGTGAAGTATTTATCTGTGCATCTCCTCCTGGACAGAAAAAAGCAAACAAGTAAATAGAATAAAATAAATATGTATGCTTCATTGCACAAAACCATATGTATGCTTCATTGTACCCATGCAGGCTTTGGCATTCATCAGTATTTGTTTAATACGTGCTAAGCTTGGTTCTGAGGTTCTGAAGCTGAAATATCCTTGTGAGGGTGGTACTGACAAATAAATGGCTGCCTTTGGGCAGAGCCATTCTAACTGCTGAGTGTACTATTACAGCTAGCAACAATAAATTCAAAGAGGCTGATATGTCTGAAACGATGCATTGTTCATTGAGGGTCCAGGGTTTTTTCTGGGGCAAAGTTAATCAGTCTTTTCTATAATAATTGATCTCATTTCTCTTTAAATTATCTGTGACTCCTCTCCATGCTGTTTGCCTGGAGATTGAGAATACTGCAGTTTCTCTGGTCTGCTTACTCACCCCAGTGTTGTGCAAGAGAAAGCAACATTAAGCAATCTGTGAAGTGTAAGAGGAATAGAACTTCCACATCATAAAACTTATGTTCTTAAATGTTACAAAGATATGAAAGTAAAATTACAGTCTAATTTGTGTCTGAAGATGTAAAAAGGAGACAAAAGTTTCGTATTTGCTTTTTCTAGCTATTTGTAACTGATTTTATATCTTTTTGCTTCAAGGCTGATTGTGTTGTCATGAGAAACAATCCTATTAAGGAAGCAGGAAAGTGGGCTGATCTGAGTTGTGATAACAGCAGAGGATATATATGCCAAATTGATGCAGGTACTTGTCATTTTAGTTAAAACACAGTCATGCCTCGTGCTTTTTTCAAGGAATTGCTTAGCTGTCTGAATTTCAACATAATTTCACTTCCAATAAAGATAAATGCACAAATTGTTCTTCAGGCAGGAACACGAGGGTCATATGTGTCAGAGGTCCAGTTAGTCATTACTCTCACCTGACCCTTCCCAGTAACTGCTGTGTTGCTATCTTCCTGAGCTGGAATTTGTATCTGCATCTTTGTGTTTAGTATGACCCTTGGTATGACTTTTTGTTCCATGATTTTGTCATTTTCTGAATATACTGGCTTTCAAAACATGTTTTGGAAAATACTTGTTTGTACATGTAGCATGAACTGTCTGGAGTGACACCATAACTCATCTGCACTGAAGTTGAGTGAAATCACCTCCAAAAAAAGAGACCATAAAGCACTGAAAACCTCTAAGTATATGACTGATTTTTAATAACTGGTCTATTGTGAAGTTTTTAATTTCTTGGGTATAAAAAAAATATCTGGAAAACAACACAGTTTCTGCAAAAGCTTTCATTTGATGAAAAATACTTTTTAAAGAAATTATTAACTAATTGTGAATAATTTCAGCAATCCTGTTCTTGAGAACTGTACAGAATGCTCCTTTACTGCTTATAAGTGGTTGCTTTAAGCAGCTCTTTTCCTTTCTACAGCTTTGTAATTGACTTTTACTACTATTGGTGGCTTAAAGAACAGTGCATCTAACCCATGCTGATTATAAGTCAGGGAATATGAAATCAAGAAAGAAGGTCTTTGTTTAATTTTATTTGAAACCACTCGAAATCATAATCCCTTTTTGAACAAGTATATGGGTCTTTTTTTATCCTTTATTTTACAGATGCTGAGTTTCTGCCTTCTACAAGCTCATCTCCATCCAACCTTGTCCGTTATGGTAACAGCAGTTATATCTTCATCCATACCAAAATGACATGGGAGGATGCTCAAAAAAACTGCAAACATGATCAGTTTGACCTTTCTAGCATCTTAGACCCCTACAGTAATTCGTTTTTGTGGCTGAAGATATTAAAATATGGGGTGCCTATGTGGATTGGTCTAAACAGTAATGTGGTAAGAACATTAAACTAATTGTTTACATATTGGTCCTAAATACTTTTGTGTATTATAGATCAGAATTCATAGAATCATAGAATCAGCCAGGTTGGAAGGGACCTCTGAGATCATCAAGTCCAACCCTTGATCCACTTCTGCCGTGATTACTAGACCATGGCACTAAGTGCCACATCCAGTCTCATCTTAAACACCTCCAGGGACGGAGAATCCACCACTTCCCTGGGCAGCCCATTCCAATGCCTGATTACCCTCTATGTAAAGAATTTCTTCCTAATATCTAACCTAAACCTCCCCTGGCACAGCTTAAGACCATGCCCTCTTGTCCTACTGATAGCTGCCTGGGAGAAGAGACCAACCCCCACCTGGCTACGACCTCCTTTCAGGGAGTTGTAGAGAGTGATGAGGTCTCCCCTGAGCCTCCTCTTCTCCAGGCTGAACAGCCCCAGCTCCCTCAGCCTCTCCTCATAAGACTTGTGCTTGAGTCCCTTCACCATCCTTGTTGCTCTTCTCTGGACCTGCTCCAGCACCTCAATATTCTTCCTGAACTGAGGGGTCCAGAACTGGACACAGTACTCCAGGTGTGGCCTCACCATTCTCTTCTATTAATATGATTAAATTGTATATATTACACATGCTTTCCACGCTATTTCTGTAATATTCCACTATGTGCACTTCCAAATAAAATATTGTAGGCTATCATCTTGAAATATCTCTTTGTATATATGGTCTATTTGATGTAAAATCCACATGTTTTAAGATGTACACAGGAAAACATTTATTCTAAATAAAATACCTAATTTTCAGAAATATAATAAGGTGCTCTTACTATGACTATTTAAACATTTTTGAGGATAGTTAGCAAAATAATTAATTGGTTTACTTAGTTCAATTTTATTTGTCTCCCCTCTCCCAGTTCTTCGATATTTTGATACTTCCTGCAAGTTAAAATACAATGCTTTTTCTTCTTGGCACAGAGACTTGTCCCACACTCACTCCATTTGGCTGATTACATGAAAAAAACAAATGATTGAGCATAACACACCACTTCCTAAAACCCAAAAGATTCCCCTAACTTTGATCAACAGGATGAATCACTGAGTTCCCCAGCTTTGGTGGAAAATGATTACAGTTTCAAATGCACTTCAAGTTAAAATAATCTATGTGTCTTGAAATTTGTGGGGAAACAGATAGTGCATAAACTAGTCATTTGTATTTCGCTCCTACAAATTATTTTAAATGAAATTCTTATTTGTTCCACATTAAAAGTTCAGAATCAACTCAATGTAACCTACTCTGCATTTCCTTTTGCTGAAAAGCGTTTATTGCACTGCTATGTTTCTCAATGAATAGCTGGTTGTCACAACAAAAGTTTCAAAGATGGAACCATTAGTATTTGTTCTTGATTTCTAAAAAAAACCCCAATCTTCTGGCACAAGGTATTACATAGACAGACATTTGACTGATGGAAGAATGGTTAATGCTTAGAGTTTAATCATTCCAGTTAATGTGTTTTGTTCTTAGACCGATGGGAGTTATGAGTGGATTGATAACTGGAGGATGAAGTATACCAAATGGGCTGAAGGGGAACCAAAGCAGAAAATAGGCTGTGTCTATCTAGACATTTCTGGTTCCTGGAAGACAGGATTCTGCAATGAGAGTTACTTCTCTGTTTGCAAAAAATCTGACGGTAAGAACTTCAATCTGACCTTTGCAATTGCAATCAGTATCTCTTCAAATATGCTGGGTTTTATTTCAAGAGTCAAACAGAAATCATTAAAATTTATTTAGATTGAATGGGGCAGGCTACCCTAAAATGAGGGCAAACACATACTAAGAAAGGGCTAGTGGGACTTGTGAATAGCTATCACTTGCCAACAATGTTAGATATAATTTTCAAAGATAATGTCCTTTCATTCTGCTATTGAGTAAACATGCCAATAAAAACCCTCAAAAATCAAGAGGCAATGAATGTTAGGGACTAGTCATATATTTTTTAAACTTTTTTTAAACAGTCCAAGCTCCCACCGAGCCCCCTCAACTTCCAGGAAAATGCCCTGAATCAGAAGGGCACAGGTCTTGGATCCCTTTCCGAGGTCATTGCTACTACATTGAATCTTCATCTACAAGAAACTGGGCCCAGGCATCTTTAGAATGTCTTCGACTAGGTGAGTATCCTCCTTAACCAGCACATCTTTCTGACTTGTTTTTCCTATCCGTGGGAAGCTGAACATGTGATATGTGGGTTTTGTGATTTCAAGGATGGTCCAAGTGTTGGAGAAGAAAGTTGCATCCAATTATTGCCTTAATTTGGGAGGTAATGGAAAATAGCGGTCTACCAAAGACACGCGTATGGGACCAGGCACGTGAGGAGCTTTGTGGCCTGGAGTGGAGATCATGAAAGTGGAAAATTTGTATTTTGACCCTGATTCACAGCAGTCACTAGCGCTTATTTTAATGGAATTTTATATCTTTTTTATTCTTGATCTAATTTCCCCCTCGATTATTGCAGTTTTATGCCACTGTAATGAAAGCTATAGCTCTCTAGGCTGGATAATCTATTAGTGAACTAGGGTTGTTATACAGTTTCATTCTCTCAACCTCTTTCTCTGGTAAAGGGATGCAAATTTCATTATGCTGGGCTTCATATGTCTATAGCATTGTTGCCGATGGCATTGGTGGCAATGTGACTTTGGTGTCTGACCTCCCATTAGATTATGCAAAGATCTTGTTCACTTTGCCAGTGGAACAGAATATAGATTTATCTTCACTGGAAGTATATCTTGACATAGATCAGGTGAATTGCACCCTAAGCCTTCGCTGATAATAAACTTACCAGTGAAACCCATGTCAAATATAGACACAGAGATCTGGATAAGAAGACTCTCCCTCTCTCTGCTGGTACTCAGGTTCATTCCTGGGTTCTCATGAGCTCATATATTGACAGGACAGTAAGAATCCTTTTCACTGTGAAACTGATATCTCTAAGAGGTTTTTCTTCCCCTGTGTCTCCCAGGTGCCTCTTTGGTCTCAGTTGAAGATTCAGCTGAAGCCAACTTTCTGACTTACAGCATTGAACCCCTTGAAGGGAAAACATCAACATTTTGGACAGGAATGTACAGAAATGTGGATGGTAATTTCTTTAATTTTGACATCTTTTTGTTTAGTGAATAATTGCCACAAGCTTTTTGACATAAGTGTTGAAAATTTCAGATTATACTTCTGTAATATTTAAATAGTGAAATTAGAAAAGGTAATATATTATCCTCACAGGAGAAACTGGTCAATATCAGTCAAATGATAACCACTAATATATAACAGAAAGACCAGGCACAGAAACTTCATTTTAGAGGAAGAAAAGTAATTCATAACAAAGTAAGGCACAAAGGAGCATATAGCAGAGTACAGACAGGACCATATTGGGAGCTAAGCCATAGCTCCTCTCAAACATGAAGAGGCCCTGGACCCATGTGCTTTTCATTGAGATACTTCATTTTTTGAGCTACACCTCCAGTGTTTGGAATCACCATCCTGGAATGACTAGTCTCTCACTTTAGTTACAGCTGACCCTCAGAACAGGTTCACTTCGAAGATGGAAATGTTCAGGTCTTTCGAATTGTGTATCACAAGTTTTTCTATTTTCTGCCTCTCTTTAGGGAGGGTAAAGCAAGACAGAATAGAAAACAGACTGCTTTAATTAAATCTTACATTTGCTGATTATTGCATTTTAATTAATACAATTAGTATTCAATTAAATAGATATTTCTGTCTTTATAGTAGACTTAAAAGTTGCTTCAGTCTTGTAATGTTCAGGCTAAAATTTCCAGTATAACTGTCAGAGGCAGGGCTGCAGAATAGTTCAGGTGACTTGAGGTGGGGTTTTCTTGAGTTTTGGAGGGGATTTTAACAACTGTCTACTCAAGCACTTCAATGACAAACTGCTTAGGGAGAAGACAAGTATTCAGTTACATTAAGTGAATCTTAACCAGGAAAAGTGAAAGTTTGCAGTAGAAGAAAGAATTTGAAAGTAGTGATTTATAGCATAACACACAAAGAAAAGCTGGGGTTTACTCACGTGATTAATTGACACAAACCAGGTTTTTTAAAGTGCTTCTAGAACTGTGCGGAACAAAACAGTTCTTAGAGTAACCATAAACACAAGAGCTGCTTTAGCTCTTCATTATATCACTAGATAATGATTATAGTGATTTCAGCATAACTGCATAACTAAATTTCATATCTTCATGTATGTATCCGGATTGTATCTAGATGTCATATTATGACACAAAGAGTGGCAGGAATTTAAAAACAAACAAATAAACACAAAATATGTAGAATCTTGTAAGAAAACAGAATACAGCTTTCATGCTGAGTCTAAGAATTTGCTTGAGTACAACTTGGAGTCACAAGGGGCATATTTATTCTAAATAAATATCCCTATTAAAAGAAAGAAAGAAAAAAGGAACAGGAAGGAAGAGACACAAAGTCCCAGCATAGCTGATCACAAGATTTTTAAGCAGATCTATAAAAAGGAAAATTGTATGTGTAAAGCTTGTAGAAAGGAGCAGAAACTGAAAAGAAAATGGAATAAAATTGGGCTTAGAAAGATTTCAGTGTAGTCTTTGAAAAGAGTAACACAAAACCTCCCCACAAATTACTGAAATAAAGAGAATTCTGGTGAAGTTAAGTTATATTTTGATATCAGTTGTTTCTATAAACTGAGTAAATAATTTACTTCACACCACTGCAATAAATTGTGGGAGATACTTCTTTAAACTGCTTTACCTTTGTAACATCATAAGCCAGATTAGTCTGCTATTTTCAAAAAATTTGCATAAAAACTTAGCGGCAACATGTGTCAGAACAAGAATGTAAATGGTCTAGTGGCTTGTCTCCAATAGTAGCAACAGGTAAATTTCTTAGGAAGGCAATAAATGTGGAGAATGTGAAGATGTCAATATGGATATTAATATTATCTTTTTTCCCCATATTTTTTAATTAGGAGAATGGCTGTGGCTAGACAACACTGTAGTGAATTTTGTCAACTGGAATGTAGGAGAACCTTCTCCTCAAGAAAACGAGCACTGTGTTGAAATGTACGCAGACTCTGGGTACTGGAATAATATCTATTGCTCTTCCTACAAAGGCTATGTTTGTAAAAAGCCAAAAAGTAAGTGTTGCATTTATGAATTTGTTTTATGTATGGAGTATGCTCCTTGTACATTAGTATTAACACATGGCCATTACACACAACGCATTTTAGATGGCTGGTTTGAGTTTTTTTAAATGCCAAATGATGCACATTTGCATGCCAACAAAAAGAGTAACTTTTGTCAGTAAGTTGAAGTTCTGACCAGTGCTCAAGTCCCTTTAGAATTACTTTTAAAGAAACGCATTTGTATTTTAACTGTACCTAGTGTATGCACTTAATGAGTTTGCATGTTCTTTATGGCTAATGGTTGAGTAATCACAGTGTAAGTACTGTGCCTTGCATACACAAATTTGTTTCATCTATATGAAAATACGTTCCTCAGGATATCTCCTCTGCTCCACTCAGGAAGTACATTGTGCTTATTTCCCTCTGGCATGCACTCTCATATGCATGCATTTTCTGAGTATGAAGTACTATTTCTGTGAATTGAATAATTATGAACTGTGAATTAATTAACAGTCTGGGGTCTTTTGTCTCTGCTTTTCATTCATTCATCTTTTCACAACAGGAGAACACAAAGCAAGCAACATAGTTTGAGTGCTAAACTGAAAATGTCCTGAAATAACTGAATGTGCAAATTTGACGGCTAGTGCATCTGTGTTCCTAAAAGGCATCATAATAATTTCTTTCAGCATATATTGCAATATCAGAATCTCTTACAATGTTTACTGGGAAGAGTGAAATGCATGTAGTAGCTGAAATACACCCACTTCCTCTACAGTACTGAAATTGAGAGAAATTCTGCTATCCTTTCTACAAATGTGCTAAAATTATTCTTACTTACTCAAATGCTTGTAATGATGACTGTATCTTCTACAGGAAATACTGCAAACTGTCTGATATAACCACCCATTTAGAGTCTACTTATCTGTCTTTTTGCACTGTGATTGACAAAAACCAGGCACTTTATTTTCATTCTCTATCCAGAATACTCATAGATGTAGGTAACCAGTGTTAAAATCAATGGCCACCATTCCTTTTTGACCATTTAATTCAGCTGTTTGTGCTGATACTGCCATTTACCAGTTTTGATACTGAGCCATTTCATGCTGAAGCAGATGAAAGCCAGTTATTTTTTTCTAGAATTAGCTTCAACTAGTCTAGCTTACTATCTGGAATGCCAGTGTCACTGCAAGGACTATATAGTCATTCCCTCAAGAACAGACCACAATCTAGTCCTACATTGTCACATATATGCAGCTTTTCTTGGCACAGTTTTGCAGAACTGTGACAATGTTACCTTTGCAGAATTTAAACAAATTATTTAATAGCTATAGACTATGGGATGTTAGAAGCATGGTTTTACTGAGCTGCCCTTGCTGTGGCTGGTTATGTTTGCTGTTTTCTGAAGAGACTGAAGCACAAAATAAGGACTGAAGTATTCCCATTGAAGAGATGCTATTTTCTGTTCCATGTCTTGAGATAATTTTTACCAGAGTAATTCAAAATTCTGTAGCAGGTTTATTCCATAAACTATCTATTTTTATTTGTAAGTGAGGAGTTATTCAGCCTGGAGAAGAGAAGGCTCTGGGGAGACCTTATAGCACTTTCCAGTACCCAAAGGGTGTCCACAAGAGAGCTGGAGAGGGACTTTTACAAGGGTCTGTATCGACAGGACAAGGGATAGTGGCTGTACATCAGATATTAGGAAGAAATTCTTCGCTTTGAGGGTGGTGAAACACTGGAACAGGCTGTCTAGATAAGTTGTGGATGCCCCATCCCTGGAAGCGTTCAAGGCTGGTTTGGATGGGGCTTTGAGTAACCTTGCCTAATGGAAGGTGTCCCTGTCCATGGCAGGGGGTTTAGAACTAGGAGATCTCCAAGGTCCTTTCCAACCGAAACCATTCTATGATTCTTTGTTGTGTTCATGGTATCTCACTCTCATTTTTTGGGAATGGCAGATTCATATCCCTTAATATGCTGCTTGTTTAACACGTAGGTAAGTTTAGCAAGCAGTCACCTCATATCAAACTCAAGAGCAATGTGGATACTGTACATTAGCAGTGCTGTACCAAACTTGGTCAATCAACAGTTCTTGATGAAGAACAAGGAAGAAGTGTCTATGTTATTATATTCCAAAAATTGTCCAATCAAATGAAGTAATGCAGCCAAAGTTTCCCTAACATCAGTTTTTCCCTCCTATTCCTTCTTGCATTTCTGAGACTGTTTTTACACTGTGCTCTTGGACATAAGGTATCTTCACAAAATCCCAGAACCACAAAACAGCTAAGGCTGGAAGGGACTTCTGGAGGTCGTCTGGTCCAACCCCCTTCTCAAAGAGGGACACCTACAGCCAGTGGCTCAGGACTATGTTCAGATGGGTTTTGGATATATCCAAGGATAGAAATTCACAGCCCCCCTGGGCAGTCTGTGCCAGTGTTCAGTCACCCTTGTTATGAAAAGGCATTTCCTGATGTTCAGAGGGAACATCCTGTGTTTCAGTTGATGCCCACTGCCTCTGTTCAGTCACTGGGCAGCACTGCAGAGAAGATTTCAGAATGAAACATGATGCATTGATTGAACATTTAGCTATAGACTAATTTTATGCCCACATGGGAAAATACATATCTTAATTTTAAACAGTGGTTCAGTTTTCCCAGCAAGCCAGATTTTTTTGGTCCAGAAAAAGAAATTTTAAATGAGCTGCAAACATTTTAGTTTGGATGTTTAGTTATCTGTTAGGACACTGAAGTTCATGAGTGATTTCAAATGTCTGGGTAGGTAAGCCATTAAGGTCTCTTGGCAAACCAAATTTATTACACTTGCTATGTTTAGGTCACAAATCTGCAAGAATTTGTAATTATGTTGAGGATTACATTTGACCATGTTTATCCTGAAGATGCTGTATAGATTTTCTTGTGGTTTTACCCTGATGTCTGGATCAGTCTCCCTGGAGTTTTTGATGTTTCTTCTTTTCTGCTAGTTCACGTAAATAACTACATATGAGGCCAGAATACACTAGACCATTGTGCTAGGCCTTAGGTTTATATAACTTTGTGTGAACTAAACCAAAGTGTTTTAAGTATTTAGTGCCTTGTATTACCATATATTTATCTGAACATGATTTTTAGTATGTTCCAAATATAGAAAAAAATAATGTAGAAATAAATAACCTGATAATATCAAAAGATAATGCTTTTCCAATATTTTCAAGTGCCAGCAACTGAAATGCTGCCAGCAACTGAAATGTCACCAGCAGAAATACCTACAATGGGTAAGAATATTATCATTCAAGTAGACAAAAACTAGTCTCATGTAAAATCATAAACAGAACAAATCCTATCCTGTATTATGTCTTTTACATTTTCTGATATACTTGATTCCTAGGAGTATATTGTTTCCTAGTGGTATATACTACTATAAAATATATTCCATTTGGTGGGAAATGCAGATTTAAAAAATAGTAATTTGTGATAAAACATGAGATGTTGGCAACTTAAAATCAATTTATTTTATGCTGCTGTCTTTGTCTCTTTTTATTTTGAAATTAAATGCTGTTGCTTAAAATGTCATGCATTCTAAAGAAAGTGTTTCCAGTAATCAGACAAAGAGTATGTAGCATCCTCTTGATTTCTTTGTATTTGTTTTCAGCAATGACAATGGATAAGAAGGCTCTTACCCTGAACCATGGTAAAACAGGAGCTGTAGTTATTGCTGTTCTCCTCCTCCTAGCTGGAAGTGGCCTTGCAGGCTATCTCTTCTACAAAAGAAGAAAGAATTGCTTGCCAACAAATGACAGCTTTGAGAACAATTTGTATTTTAATAGTGATGGATTTCCTGGAACTGGTGACACAAAGGATCTTGTGACCAACATAGAACGAAATGAACATGCAACACTGTAATGTAATGTAATGTGTAATATAAAATGTAATGTAATAAAATGAAATGTGCCTTGTTTTACTTAAATTATGCAATTAGAATTAAGCCAAAGGTATTTCTCATGTGCAATTGCTGTAGTAGCCTGTTTCAGTGTGTGTATGATGCCATATAAGGAATTACTTTCTTTTAAATATTGTATAAAGCGTAAGATTTCATATCTCAGGATTTGATGATCACACTGGTGAGTGTGTGTCTTAAGAAAAGAGATAATATTGACTAATTATTAAATGGAACAATACAAATGGATGCAATAAAGGAAGTAAAACTTCCAGTTGAGGAATGCTGACAAGATTTGAAATTTTTGCATCAGATTTATTTCAAACCATGCTAATGAACAGATGCTCAGTGCTGTTCAACAAACATCTCTCTATTTCTCTAATTCTACCATCTTTCAGGTATTCCTAAGGATTTAACTACAGGCATAGTTACTAGATGGCAAGTCTGTATTTGGGCACATCCTCTTTGAACTGTGTGGGGAAAAAACCCTTTGTGATATTTCAGTTCCCACAATTTCACACAACACAGAGAACTACGTATGTAGTTCTTGTAGTTTATGTATTCTAGGATTTAATCAGGTAAAATCTGGGGACAGGCCTCTGGAATGGAAAAGTGTGGTTGATGTTAACTGCCTGAGTTTTGGCTGGCCATAAGTGGGTTTTGCTGGTGACAGGTGATGAAGGTCATGGCAAAAATTCCTTCTAATGAGCACAACAGTTACTGAGGAGGGGGAAGAATGTTGCCTATATGTGTTCTGAGGGTTTCTTGGAGCACTGGGTAGCTGTTGTGGTGATGGCATTTGGTACTGCTCTCCTATGTCTTCTCAAGCAGTGTAGGTTTGTGGGGTGTGTGCTGCAAGAACAAGTGAGTCAAGAACAATTTAGCTTTACTTATGTAATAGTTACTACTGATTTTATTTACTCAAAAATGGCTAGATCAGCTACTATTTACAGAAGTCTTGAGATTCCCCAGAGTGGAGTTTATATTCTTAATTTTTGTAAATCCTGTAAAATGTTAATCATGCATGATTCCTCACTTGCATACAAAGGTTTGCAAGGTTTGATTTTGTGGCTTCAGGTTTTGTTCTGTGAAATAAAAAGTAACTAGCTTTCATTTTTAAATAGTTTTTCATTTTATAGTTTTGTCTGTATAAGACACTGTAAGAGGATAAAGTGAAAAAGAAGATACCACTGTGGAGACATTCCACCAAAACTTGTGACCAAGTATTATAATAACCATATTTTCCTGAATCTTTCCCAGGATTATCTGCTTAAAGCTAAAACAAAAATATGAGTTGAGTGCTTAAGCAAAAAATCTCAAGTTACATACATGTGCAGGTAAGATGGGAAAATTTGTCTTGGAACTCCTTTTCTCTGTCTCCGCTCCCTTTCTCCTGGTTATTTCCTTGCTCTGTTCCTATTGCTGTTTCCATTTTCAATGCACAGTTTTTTAAGCATGTCTTCTCAAGGAGCAGTACCTCTCATGGTTCTTTACACTATCTGATGTGGCTTGTGTGCCAGAAAGCTCCTGACTGACTGATTAATAATGTTAAGGATAATGTTGTTTCAGTTATATGGGGAGGTATAGATAGAACCAGGTAGAATGATATGTGAAAGGGAGAATGAAAGGCTGAGAGACCCTGACTAGAATGCCAACCTCCCTGTGCTGGCTGTTGAGCAAAGAAATGCAGTTTCTACCCAAAAGAAGTTTAGTCCTGTTCTGGGACTGCACACCAAGTGATTCTTCCAGGTAACATTTCATCCCATGAATGTCATGGCAAAAATTCCTTGTAATGAGCACAACAGTTACTGAGGAGGGGGAAGAATGTTGCCTATATGTGTTCTGAGGGTTTCTTGGAGCACTGGGTAGCTGTTGTGGTGATGGCAAAGGTTTGGTTGGAAAGGAGATAAAAACTGAGGGGATGTCTCATTTTTGGTTCTTTGCCATACTTACCAGACACATTGCTAAAAAGTATCAGGGAGAGAATCTAGCTACTGGAACCTGGATAATCCTGAGCTCATTCACCCCTTTATACTGCCTGAAATCCACCATCATCTTTGAGTTGAAGAAAATTAAAAATACCATGCTAGCTAGTTAACAGCTGGCAGTAGGTATAGCTGCTTCTGTGAAATGCTGTGTCAGTCCTGTTCTGCTGTCCAAATAGGTACAGAAAAAATAGAGGAGATTGCAAATAAAAAGCTCTACTGTGAAGATGGAGCTACTTAGGTTGCTCACTTTAGAAAGAGTGTGAGTGAAAAAGACCACAAAGATTTTCAGAAGAGGAGAAAATTTAAGCTGCATGGCTTACTGTCCCTCCTATTTCAATACAATGGAATTGAAGCAAATTTCCCACTAAAAAGATAAAGCATGGAAGCAGTGGCATTTACAGCACAGGAAATCATTACAGTTCCATGTAGTAAGCAGAAGATGTGCACTTTACACACAAACTGTAATAGAAATTTTTGAATGGAAGGTAGAGGAACAAACAAGCTTGAACACTTTAACCAACATCTAATTAATATAAGATTAAATGGAAGGCTTTTACCTGGTAGCTGAGATGGGGAAATTATGTCTCTCTGTTTGACTGAATAAAAGAAATGTGTCTTATTGGATATGATTCATGGATGCAATATAATTTGATACTTTATATATTCTGATCCTTCACCACCTCTTTCAACCATTTTCTGCTACTGACTGCTATTCCTAGTGGGATCAATCCATTGCCTTAGAACCGAGGTGTTTTTATTGTGATCTCTTATTTTGTCTCCTGAGTAGACACCACTACTTAGGGGAGTTTTCAGGCTCTATGTTGCATCCATATACATTGACAGAGGAACTGGGTTCTCACTTTTCTGAAATATTCTTGCTGTAAAAACAAGGAAAATAATTCCTTGATAAACAAGATAAAGTATAAGTGATTGATAGAAAAACAAATGAAATTTTTAACTGATCATTAATAATTCATATGCATAATCAGATGCTGCCAATATTTCTTATGTTTGATCAGGCAGTTTAGGTAAAGGAAAGCAAAAAAATGTTGATTATGTAGCATGAAAATATAATGTGAAAGTGGAAGGTGCTTTATATTTCTCTTTCAGTGTGTTTTGAGTCTGTCTAGAGAAATGGAAAGGTTACTCACTCTCTGAGGTTTTTTTTTAGGCTAGAATGTTTCTAATGAAGTTTAGAGTAGGTTTGTTTGGTTTTTCTTTTTAAATCTTTACATCATGTTGGAAACTGATTTTGCTACATGTGGGGATTTCAGATTGAAATCTTATATCAGGTTATAGCAGGCTAATTGATCACAAAATTACTTTCGGATTTTAATATAAGTGTTTTTGAAAATGAGTTATGAACCTGGATGGACTCAGCCATGCATTTCTGTGGCAGCTGAGGAATGACTTGATGGCAATATGCAGTAGTGTGTAAAATTTTGTCTCTTTGCACGCTGCTGTGTTTCTTGATATCCTTATGTTTAATTCTCGTTTCCCCTTTTCTCCAAAAAAGTTAGAACTTCAGAAGAAAGGTGGTGAATTTGCACACTGTGAATGTAACTTCCTGCCCGGGAGCAGAGACTGTCAAAGGAACAATGCTGACTCAACACAAAACCCAGCAGCCTTTGTTCCTTGCCACTTCTAAAATGTCAGGCTGTGTCTTGCCAAGGGGTAGATCTTTGCAGTCCTCTGGTTTTCTTTTCCACTTTGTGTGCTGTGATGCAACCTGCAAACACTGAGATAAAGCTGCCTGTAGTACGTTTCAGTCTTTCTCAGCTTCTCTCAACAGATTGTCAATATTAGTGCTTCACCAAACACTGATCTTTCTTCAGAACACAAATAGTTTATTTTTCCCTGTTGTAATTGT
The DNA here is from genome assembly GCF_001715985.3 of Manacus vitellinus. Lineage (NCBI taxonomy): Eukaryota > Metazoa > Chordata > Aves > Passeriformes > Pipridae > Manacus > Manacus vitellinus. The sequence goes on from NW_021940535.1 coordinate 35,615,875, forward strand.
ACTTGTTGATGCCCAGTAGCTTTGGAGATCCTGAGATGCTGTATACAGCAGAATCACAAGACACATTTCTCCTGTCTAAATAATAAATCTGAGTATTTTTTTCCATCTGCACATCTGGACGTCCTGAGCAATGAAGCAAGGAAAGTTGGAAAATTGAGGTTGTAGAGCACTCCTATGTTGGGGAGTACCAGAATGCTTGACTTCAGACTCAGTGCAGCCATCCTTGCATATGCATTATAACTTACTGAGTAGCTGACCATCTGCTGCTTTCGAAGCAGCCCCCTCTTTTCTCCCACTTTCCTCAGGTCTCGGTATCCTTCTCAGATTCCCATTCTTTGAATGCCTTTTGCCTAGCTGTGCCTGCTGGCCTTCAGGTCCCACTATTCTCTCTCCCTGTTATAGTTTTGTTCTGCTGTAACTCCCTGTGTATCTTTTTAAACCCAGTGGGTCATTCATCTGCATCTGAGTTAAACAGAAGCAAGATCCCACATCTTCATGTGGGTATCAAGGGTTTTCCTTGCCTGCAACAGCAGCAATTTTGCTGCAAATACAATTTTGGGGAAGGTATCACACACCAACCTCTCCTAAAGAGAGGAGAAATGAAATTCTTTGAAGTCCATAAGCAAAAATGGATGTAAAGCTTCCACAGAACTGCCTTTTCTCTTCCCTATACCCTGTTTTTCTAGCTCTTTTACCTACCATGGAGAGACCTTTTTCAAAGCAAACCTCAGAATTTTGTCAGAATGCCTGAAGGGTATGCAGTTTAGGAGGTGCAAACTTTCAGAGACCAGTAAGACAAAAATCTGGCAGTATTCCTTATCAGTTTAGTTTTCCTCAATAACAATAATTAAAAATCCAGTCTTTTCCAGTTTCAGGTTCTCTCCTTCCTAGAATTGTATGGTTTCTTTTCCAAATTTCTTCAATCATTGCTGTCAGTTGGGTGCATTGCTCCCGCACAGAGACAGAAATGGAGCCAAAGAAGGAACAGGTGCCTCCTGAAGAGCACAGATCCTATTTTCTACAGTTTTTCTCTTTTCTGTGGAATTATAGACACAGGAAATTCTGGTTCTCTTTGATTCCAAATGTCATAGTTACTTGATTTGCATGGTGTCCCAGCCAATTTTTCACAGTATTGCATTGCACTCCGGCTTTTTCTTTTTTCTTTTTTTTTTTTAAATAGACAAATCTTTCTTTCCTTTTTTACTTCTTTCATTTATTTCTGGAAAAGAGATGTTAATATCACCTTTTTATAAAAATAATGATTCTGACTTATAAGGTATGTATTAAAAAATCCACACTAAAATGTTACCTGTTAGATCTCATATTTCTGTGGCAAACTAGATTAGAAAGAAAAGTTTATTCATTAATATATTATTTCAAAATTACTCGTGACATGACGCAGTTCCTTATTTGAAGCTCAGAACTTCCCTGTATCTGTTGGGTCTTAAAAAGGGGTTGTTAATCCACTTCAGTGCAGAGGGGTTTTCTTGCAAGGCACTGATTTGGTCTTCAGCATCAATTCGAGGCGAAGGGCAGAAAAGATTGAAATATTTGGCCATGTCTGTCTACTTGACCCTGATTTTCCTTCTGTCCATTAGTACATCTCTTCAAACATCTGGTGAGTCTTGGTCTTTTGCTGAGAGTGGAGGTTTTCAAGTTCGTCTTTATGGGTTCTTAATATCCCTCTTGGTGGGCAGTGAATTTAAATCTGGTCACAGAATATAATTTGAAATAGTTTCCTTCAGCTCTGCAATTTGGTGTTATCAGCACAGGTATTCTTTTTCCTTAACCCAGCATTCAAGGTGGTGTATGAGTGACAGGAATATGCCTACAGATGTGGACATAACCTAGGCAGTGATGATTCTTGAAAGTGAGCCAGCTGAATGCAGGCAAAAGCTGATCTTGGTTTACTCTGTTGGGGGCTAGAACAGCTCAGAAGTACAGGGTATGGACTCTCAGCATGCACAGAACTACTGGCTGATGCGTACTTTTAAGTTTCTCAGACATCTTGTATAGACCACAGCATACCAATCACTGCATATTGAAATTTTGTTTCCAAGCTGACAGCTTTAGGAAGGACCTTAAAAGCTTTTGTCCATCAGATTTCACACACTCCTACTGCTGACAGGAAAACAGATGATGCTGTGTCTTTCCCCTTTCCCCTGGAAAGCTCCCAGCTAGAGAACTCTGGGAGTTCAATGCTATTGCTTGGATGGCAGCAGCTTGAATGCCAACCTAATCCACTACAGGACAATTTCTTCTGTGCATGCTTTTGGGTGAGACCAAGCTGGCTCTAACCCATCCTCTGCTAGCCTTCTGATGAACCACTGCAGCAGGAGAGCTGTGCCAGGGGAAATGCCATCTAGCTTGTTCTGATCTGTAGACTTTCAGAGCAACAACACTCCCTGGCAGCTCCCAGACGGGAAGGATTATGAAGCCCCATTTAAGTATTCCATTAAGAAATCTTGGGTAAAGCTCAATGGCACTGCAAAGTGAGTTGGATGATGTTGCCTGTCACTTAGAAAGGAGTGAAGGGGTGCAAGGTGAGCTGCAAAAATAGTCAAGATTTGGAGGAGGCTGAAGTTGCGGCCCTTTTTTTGAAGCTGGTCTTAAGAAACAAAACCCTGCTGTGCAATGTGTCACATTTCTATTTACAAGTGTAGCTATTAATGGCACTTAGGATACTTACTTAGCTTAACTGTGCCCAGAACTGATGATGCTGCAAGTTGTGGGTTCCCTCCCGAGAAACTTACAAATAAAACTCTGTGAAGAAATGACTTTTTGCACAGCTGCCAAAAATTTCCAAGATAATTAACCAAAAATGAAAAATACCCCACTTTCTTGATAAGCTGAAAACCACTATGTCATTCTGACCCAAATATAAAAATGGTTTAATTTTGAGTTATGTAAACCATCTTTAATAACTTTAAAACAAAAAGTCCTCTTACTTAAAGAATTAAAGGCTGTTTAATGTGCTGTGGTGGAACTTTGAAGAAGTTATGAAATTTAATAAAGGCCATTTTTGATATGCATTTTGAGACCACTCTGCTTTAAGGAGGAATGTGAAGAAAAGTAATTTTTCTTCAAAGAGCTGTATTTTCAGCTTCGGTGTTGTTTTCATTTTAAGAATATTTTCATGAATATCGTTTCCACTGATGATTAACCTCCCTTGATTTCTTTGTGAAGTATATATATATTTTTTTTTTGGTAGCAGAGTATCACAAAGATATTAACTAACTTTATCTCCTAAGAAAGCTCTCTTCAGATGTTTGCATTATCATTTTATTTTATAGGTAGCGGAATATTTTCAATCTATAATGAAGATAGCAAGCTCTGTGCCCAAGCCCAGAACTCTAGCTCAGTCATAACCACCACCTGTGATGAGCATGATGAGTTTCAGAAGTTCAAGTGGGTCTCTGCCAAACAGCTGCTGAGCACGGCACTCAAGCTGTGCCTGGGAGTGCTCACGAAGGACGATGAGGCTGCCATCACCTTGGAATCCTGTAACAGGACAAATGAACTCCAGTGGTGGGAATGTAGAAATGAGACGGTTGCAAGCTATGGCAAGGATTTGTTTCTCAACTATGGCAAAGGGAAGGGGAAGAAAATCAGGCTGTCCAAAGGATCAGGCAAAGGGAGCAGGTGGAAAATCTATGGAACTGCAGACAGCTTGTGCTCTCAGCGCTATGAGGGTGAGTACTGAAAATTCATCTCTATTTTGAGGTAACTTGACTGCCCCTATCTGCAGAGTGTTCTGCTGCCTGCTTGACAGCTCCATTTTCTTACAGTGATATCAGTAGACGTGATAGCTACAAACATGGTGTAGAAATGAAAGGCAAATACAACTGGATACCTTTTGGCAAACATAACTGCACATTTCCGCATAACTTGTTAAATGCAATTCTTTCAAATGATAGACTAAAATTACAAAGGCCTATGATGTAATCATAAGGAAGAATGGGAATTCTGTTTGTAAAGCAACAGCAAAAGGAAATCTATGACTGTTTCAAAATATGTCTGATCAATTTGTAGAAGAGATGATGTATTGTATTACTTTTTATTGTTGCTATTACTCGATTTGATCATGTGCTATCTCTAAGAAGTTAATTTCTAGTTAACATAGATGTAATCCACCATTAACAATATTTACCTAGTGTTTCCTAGGCCCAGTAAAAAGAACAAGTAGGAAAAAGCAAAAGGAGAAACAGTGCCTAATAGTTTAGGATGCAACAATTCTTAACACTCTGACAAAGAACCACTGGAGAGTCAGATCTCCATTTCCTACATTTTTATGGATCTTGAGCTATATAGAGTGGACATCAAGGTCAAGTGATCAAACTGCTTTTTTTGTGACACTGGTAGGTTGGGAAGTTAAATAACAAGGGATTAAATTTTTGTAGTACCCTATGACTGTTCCATCAGGAATTTTGTACAGAGAACAGCAAATTAGATTGCATAGTGATGGCAGGGTCACTTCCTAGCAGAGTCACTTGCAAATTTAAGATAAATTTGCAAAGTTTATCTCACAAAGACTAATAAAAATATTGTGATATCTTCTTTCAACGTCTTTCCCACCATACAAGGAAAAAGAAAAAGAAAGAATGTAGACATCATTCAAGGACAGAAGTATGTATGCAACGGGAGAAGCTGAGTCACAGGGACCTCTGACACAGTAGTCCAGAAAGCAGTGACATGAGAAAGTTAGACAGAAATTAGTTTGAGGCCCAATTAAAGGTTGTTTGAGAGTTTTAATTCCGAATACTTTGCCATAGTCATATCTGATTGGTACAACAGCCTTGTAAAGGTTTGGGGTAACAAAGTACTGATATATTGAGCTCTGCACAACTCAGCTGTGTCTGTGGAGAGCTGTCTATGGGTGTCACTCGGGTGAACATCTGATACCAACTCGAAATATTGATTTATACTTTTCTCCATAGATATCTATACACTGGGAGGAAATGCCTTTGGTGCACCTTGTGTGTTCCCTTTTAAGCACAAGGGTAAATGGTATGCTGAGTGCATCCCTCACATTGATGATGCCAAGTCTCTCTGGTGTGCAACTTCTTCAGATTTTGATAAGGACCACTTGTTTGGAAATTGTCCACTAAAAGGTAATTTATGAAAATTTCGGAGAAGGTGTTAAGCAAAAGTTTCCTCCACTGACATGGTCAAAATCTTCTTGGGATGTGGAAGTAGCATTGGACAGCAAGCTGAATTTGGTCTAGCCTAGTTCACTGGTGAGGTATGCAATGATAAGTGAAGTATCTGCTCTTCAGTCTCACTGCCCTACAGCGCTCCTAAGACTGCTATATATGGGGAATATTCCGAGGGTGGTGACTGGGGCTGATGGAAAAAGGAAGTGCCTAGGAGTAGGTGAGAAGAAAGTCAGGACAAATGAAAGGCAGAAAGAAGTGCAGTGGATGAGGAAGGTGAGACACAGGGAAGCATGACACAGTAGTGCATCATAGGATGGAGGAGAGAACAGGAGAGCTGTAGTGAATGGAAGGGTGCAGGACACAGGCAGTGACTTTCACCTGCTTTCAGTGCTCCAGTGCTCCATATACTTACAAATCATCCAACACAGCTTTCCAATAACCCTAGCACAAATTCTCTACCCCTTCATCCTCACTTCATGCCTGATTGTTTGGAAATGATCATTTCTGTCATGTTGGGAGTTCTGGGAGAGCATAAGAAGAGTCTGAAGGTAAGACTCTTGTTTGTAAGGTGACATAAGTCCTTATGTGATTAATATATTATTAATATTTAACAGAAAAAGCATATTTAAGTGAGGAAAAATGTATGTTAAAAATCATACGGTTATATAGTTTTATTCTGCAGCAAAGATTTTATTTTCTGAGTTAGCAAATATGATTATCTTGTCAAATTGCTGATATCATTTTTTATAGACACCACCCACAATAATCTTTGGAAAACAAATCCTGTGACAGCAACGCGCTATCAGATAAACTCGGAGTCACTTTTGACATGGCACCAAGCAAGAAAAAGCTGCCAGCAGCAGAATGCAGAATTATTAAGTATCACAGACCTTCGTGAAGAAATGTATTTATTAGGTAAATTAAAAAAAAAAATTAAAAATAATGCTTTGTTTAAAATGTAGGTCAGCTCCAACAGCTTTAACGTGAATATTTATATTTACCTTGTGAAAATAGGTCTCAGTAACATTCTTAAAAGAGCTTGTCCCTTTCTCACAAAAAAGATATTAAAATAATGGAAATAATCTAATGTATTTTACAAAAAATAGATACTTCCTATGACACTTTTGCCCTCACGCTTTAAAATATTATTTTCAGTTTTCTTGAGTAGCTTACAAAATCTGAGGCACTGAGTAACTGGACTGATTGTTTCTTTTGGCCATTAGGGCTCACTAGTGACCTGGGCATCAATGCAAAGCTCTGGACTGGTCTTTACAGTGCCCTTGAGAGTGGCTGGCAGTGGACTGAGGGCAGTCCTTTCAGATACCTGAACTGGGCTCCAGGTAATTGCACTGTTATTAAATGATAAACAGCATCTGGACCAAAAATTTCTCTTTCCCTCCCCTCCTCTCTCCTTCCTCTTCCTTTTCCTCCCCTCCCCTCTGCTCGCCTTCCCTCTCCTCCCCTCCCCTTCACCAAATTCTTGTTAGCTAATTTCTTTGGTTTCATAGAATTTTCACAGGTTACAGGGAATTATGGCAAAGGTAGGATATTACAGTAATAGGGGTCATACCAGAGATAGATTGTTATTAATTCTGAATTTCCCAGAAAAAGCATATAGCTTATCCAAGACAACAGTTGAAAATAAATATCTATACATCATTCTATTTTTTCCATCTACAATTTTCTCTTCAGGTATATTATTCAATTCAAATAAAAACACCTCATGACAAATGACATAAACAGAATGTAAAGAAGAGAGAAAATAAATAAAGAGAAACAGCATAAAATATTTTCTATTCTTCTCAGTTGATGTTTATGACATTTATTTGATGTACTTTATCTTAGTAAGTTTCCACTCTTTTCTTAGGACCTAAGTCACCATCCTGCATGTTGTCATGTTACGTGTTTTCATAATAGCACTTCTGACTACAAGGAAATCCAAAGGACGAGCACTCTTGTGGAATTAAATACACATTTCAAGTCCAGTATTCAACAGTAAAGGATCTTGAGTTGCTTGCAATACTATAATTCCATAAGGAATTCTGTCTTAGATGAACTTTTATAAAACTTTTTTTTCTATATGCTGCTGTTCTTCAAATACACTGAATTTCTTCTTCAGCAGTGCATAAGGAAAGAGGGGCAAATCTCACGTTTGAAGTGTCAACTGTCTTGGCCATCCCAGTGATGCTCCCTTGTCATCTCTCTTGGAAATTATTACTCTAAAGATTAATACTCCAGTGGCTTTGCAGCTGCAAAAGTCTTTTACATTCCTTCCTCTTAAGAGGTGAAAATTTTCAGTGTTAACAGAAGGATTCTTTGCCTCTTTTTTAAAGGAAACCCCTCTGTGGAATCTGGAAAAATATGCGGGACCTTCCAAGGTAGGAATGGCAAATGGGAAAACCAGGTGTGTGATCGGAAACTGGGATATGTCTGCCAAATGAGAAACAACTCCTTGGATCCTTCCGCTCTTGCCCCAGGTATGTTGGTCAGAAACCAAGGCTATTTTTGTGGTCAGCGAGAAACATTGGGAGGATGCTGTACGTGAAATGACAACATATTGTTAAAACAAAAGGATCACACTTGATGACCTGGGTCAAATACTGAGAAAACTAACTTTCTGGCTCGTTTTAAAGATGATGCCCAATTGTTGTTCATCATTTTGAAAAGATTCCAGAGTACTAAAGAAGGCAGGATTAGGTGTTTAGTCATGTTATCCAGACCATGGAATACTGATGAATATCCTGTGCTCTAAAAAATACTTCTAAGATATGTTCTGCTAGAGTTCATGCTCCCCTTCTGTCTCTGATGCTTTTTGTTCTATTCAGGAAAAAATCATGGGGATGCATGGCCCATATATATCCCGCACATTCTGGCCACACTTGGAATGATTTCTGATCCATTGTTAACCTCCAAACCAAGGCCTGAATGTTGTTTAGGGGAATACAAGTTTGCCCAGCTCAAAACCATTTTCAGGGAGCATCGGACCAAGTGGTTGATCACACATCAGTGTTGGGCACATATCCTCCCCTCTTCAGTTTACTGTGTAGGTGCAGATCATGTGAACTTTCCAAGCAGTGGAAGGTGGCTGCCCATACTAAATTCACTCCAAGAAAGAAGTGCTGAACAAAGTGTGCAGTATTTCTGTGCAGCTGGGATTTCTGACATGTCTGGTATGGCATAAATGTGTCTGGACTAGCTTATATATGATTTGGGCTGTGCAGGAGCTCCTGACTCCCTGCTGTTTCCAGAGAAAAAAATATACAAAATCTACAAATTCAACAAGATCGAGTTCCTGAGTAGGAAAAGAGGCCACTTTGTGTAAAACATGGCTGTACCCAGAGCCTCACTGAGGGTGATTTAACACGGATTTGTGCCCTGCAAATTTGCATGCCAAATTACTCAGTACTTATTTAATCCTGTAAAGAAGGTTTTTTTGGTAGCTTCCAGCACAACTGGGAGAGAAAAATTTGTTTTGTAATCTTTGTAACCCTCAGACTTTGGCTTCTCTCCTCTGCCAGTATGTGCTTCAGTATTTCAAATTCATGTCAGTACAGGTAATTTTCTTTTTGATGAAAATAAAGCACTGAACAGGACTGCTCATTAATTGTTTGACATCAATTTTTTTTAGGTGACTTAAAACCTTTTAAGTGCCCCAGGGAATGGGTGCCCTATGCAGGTCATTGCTACAGAATTTATAGAAGACCAAAAATATGGAAAGAAGCTCAATCTTCCTGTAGAAAAGAAGAAGGAGATCTGGCGAGTATTCATAATATTGAAGAGTACAGTTTTACAGTGTCCCAGCTTGGGTACAGTGAGTATTCCTGCAGGTCACTTTTTTCTTAATCTGAAATTATCTTGTTTGCTATTATTCATTTAATCATTATAACTGGGATCTTAATTTTTTTTTAATAAAAAAGTTCTTCAGTCAAAAAGGGGTGTGAGTTGTGATTGTTCTAAGACATCCCCATACCTACAATTAACTTTGTGTTCCCAGAGTCAGATGATGAGCTGTGGATTGGTCTAAACGACTTCAGAATTCAAATGTATTTTGAATGGAGTGATGGCACACCTGTGACTTATACCAAATGGCATCACGGAGAGCCAACTCACACATGGAATAAGGCAGACTGCATCCGGATGAAGGGAGAGGTAAAAATCCCTCCCCCACTCTTATGCTTTCTTCTGTCCTTTGAGCCCCCCAAAAGGAAAACATCCATGATTAAAAAGAAAAAAAAAAGGGTTATGCTTTTAAAAGTATTTATGAACTTGGTTTAATTCAAGATACCTTAGTGTGGAGGGAGACTGGAGACCAGATCCAGGAGGGTGTATGATGGAGCACTAGAAGCAGTTCACTGCATGGAGACTTGGTCTTCTCTACAACAGTTTCCATCTGAAATTGGTTGAAATAACTCATCATCCACATTTAACATAACTGACCATAGCAGCATAGAGTCTTGAAGCAGGGAATTTTTCATTTTTCCTCTAAAAGCACTAAAATATATGCTTTTAGAGCTATTTTGTAGTCTCATTTTTGTAGAGGCACAAAATGAGTTAAAAAAAATCTCTCTTCTTTTATACTCAGCATAAAAAGACATATAATGCAGTGGAAAAAGACTTTTTTTATATTTTATGTTTAGTTTATCCAGCATTTCCTTGCTATTGTCATCTGGTTATATGAACATAATAGATACTGTGCTGGTGAGAAGAGAGTGGAACAGCATGTTTCCTTTCTGCTCTCATCAGCTATTGAATCTTTAATACATCCAACCCTCATTTTCACACCTCTGAGGAAATGTGACCCTCACTGTCTTTGTTTGGGAATTTTGGAGAAAAAGTAAGGCAAGGAAGAGACCTGAAACAGTCTCACACACATGAAAAGAGAAGGGTTCTTTCTGAGAATGATGAATATTCTTTAGCTTTCACTTCTCTCTGTTGTTTATTTTTACCATACTCAGGATGGATCCTGGGCTGACAGTGCCTGCGAAATGAAATTTGGCTACATCTGTAAAAGGAAACCCTTGGCTGAAGAATCAGGGGAAGTCGAGGTTACTTACCCGGGCTGCCAGAAAGTGAGTGCAAAACAAAAGCAACAGAAGGTGCTGCATATGACTTTCACTGCTATGATGATAATTAACATAGAAGTAAATTCTTTTGACTGTTCTTGGTGGAGACTTGAAAACTGTTAATTTCATATGTATTGATACTTCTTAGACTAAAACGGAATGTATTTCTTTATTTAACTGAAATGACCTTTTTATTTCTTTGCAAAGACTCATCTCTCTCCTACTGCAGAACTGGTCACTACCCCTATAAAAGCAACTCTCTGCAAAATGTCAGCACTTTTTCAGGCTGTAACTCACTGGTCATGGATTGCACACAGCCTTCTCAGTTCAATCAATCTGCCACAGGAATAAGGAATATATGAGTCCATTGTTTTGTAGATTGCTTGTAACCTCTTGCAACAGCTATCCTTATGCAGTGAGAAGCCAGAGCAAGCTTTACACAGGGAGCTGCAAAGTGGCTGTGACTTTGGTTGCCAGCCCAAAGGGACAACCATGGCTCACTGTTTGCAAAGCCCCTTTGTGTGTCCTTTTTCAAGAGTTATGGTTAAAAAAACTGTGTTTGATTATCCTCTTGGTTTCTTCACATGGTTCCTGAGAGCAATTTTGACTTTGGATGTGATAACTGGAGTTTGGGTGTGGCTTTTGGAAGTGCACAAAGCTGTGCAATCTGACAGCCCCTCTGTACATCTGTGCTGTTGACACTGGCAGGGCTGGATGAAGCACGGCTTTTACTGTTACTCCGTGGGGCAGCTACCAGCAACATTTTCAGATGCAAAAAAAATCTGTGAAGAAAACAAAGGTTACTTGGCTACTGTGAGAGACAGGTATGGAAACATAATTCTTGTCCTTTAATGCGTGTAACCAGGATGGAAGGGAAATTTCTTCTTACTCAGCAGTTATTCATAGTGTCTGTCTAGTGTGACACCACTCTTATTTGCAGGAAAATTTATGGTAGAACTGATGAAATATTGCACTATAGATCCAGGGCTTGTAGGGCATCAGAACATTCAGGTCAGTGCTACTACACACACTGTTGTTGCCTTTAGGAATTAAAAAACTGGATCACCTCCCCAACGACCCCAGACTCACAGATTGTTTTAAAACTTCTTGAACTAAAAATAAACAGATAAGCATGCAACTATTTCTTCTGGATTCTAGGGTTTTAGCCTTTTTTTGTTTGTTTGTTTTTTCAACAGGCAGATTTGGAACCTTACCCTTTTTAGAATAAAAGCATAGTAGCTTTTATAGTTATACAGAATGAGTAACATATATGCATTAACACAATATTGTGGGGTTTTTCTTGTTCATTGTGCAGTACAAAAGGGGAACAGAATCACTCTAAACTCCAGACATGATTCACAGTAACAAAAATTAAAATAAAAATTACTTTTTATGATAATTAGAACTATGAAAGTAAGATGATTACCCTTGTTTCATTTCATACATACTGAAAAATCACCTTATCTTTACCAGATTTGCTACAATGAACTGTTTGAAGAAATGTACAAGTTGTGATAAAATGCGATACATCATTTTGATGCTTACTCTTCACAGATATGAACAAGCTTTTTTGACCTCCATAACTGGATTCAATCCAGCAAAATACTTCTGGATTGGTCTTTCAGACATGGAGGAGCAGGGGACATTCAGTTGGGCCAATGGGGATCCAGTCACCTTCACTCACTGGAACGTGGGAATGCCTGGTATGTGCCATGGAGGCCACTGAGTTTCTGCTCTGAGGAACCAAAAAATGGGGATTTAAAAGCTAAAAAAAAACTCTTCTGGCATAAAGCAGCAGAAAGGACAATGCACCTTTCAATTTTTGCTAAGGGGATTAAATCAGGGGTTGTGGTAACCCCTTCCAGAAGGTCACCTGGGACTGCATATGTCTTTTGGTATCCTTTGCTCTTTGTTGTTTGGTAGTTTTGTTAAGTGATTCCTAGTAATGTCAAAGGAATTTGCTAGAATTTCTTTTTATGATTGAATAGAAATGCACATGAGCTATCGTGAGCTATTGATATTTCAGAGTGGGAACAGGTTACTCATAAGTAAGCAGCATATACTTTGAAAAGGTGCAGTCATCAATAAAATTTAACAATTTTATGTTTCATGAAGGAGGGGAGTCAGGCTGCGTGGCCATGACAACAGGAACTTCAGCTGGATTGTGGGATATTGTGAACTGTGAAGAAACAAATATGTTTCTCTGCAAGCAGCTGGTGGAGGGAGTGACTCCCCCTCCTCCTCCTCCAACCATATCCCATCTTCTGCTGTGCCCAGAGGGATGGCAATCCATTCCTCAGAGCAGCTTCTGCTTCAAAGTAGGTGTTTAATTTCTGAATGTAAACCCTTGTCAATTAAAATAAGAATATGTTCTGTGTATCCATGGAAGGTTGATTTTACCCTGCCTACCTGATAGGCAGTCTGTGGTAACATGTCTCCAGCCATCCACAGGTGGTGTGGCTGGGAAGTGCTGGACAAAGCTGTGTGTGTGTTGATCTAAAGTTTGCAGCCACAGGGGCTCTGAGGTGATAAGAAAAGCAAAGTCACAATAATCAAATTTGATAGATGATTCCAGGCTTATGGTTGCACAATTAAATATTAAGGAATAAAACTAGACCAGAAGACTAGAACAAAGACAGAAGCCCTAATTTCTGCTTCTAGATATCTGTAATAATCTGCAAAGTATTTAGTTGACCACTTTTTATAGATTTTTCAGGGAGGAAGGGAGAAAATGAAAACATGGTTTGATGCAAAAGATTTTTGCAGAGCCATTGGAGGAGATCTGGCATGCATTCACAGTGAAGAAGAACAAAACCTGATAACTAGATTGTAAGTATCTGCACAGTCCATTATTCAAATATAAGAAAAAAAATTACAAATTACCTTTCTGAAAGACATAAACGATTCCTGGTGATCAATTTCTACTTCACAATGATGGTGTATATCCCTTCAAAGTGACAGAAGGAAATAAGTAAAAAGAAGTGAGAAAAGGTTTTCTTGACAGGTCTCTGGGAAGGTGGTGTCATGCATTGAATCAGCCTGAATATAAACAAACTGAGAGAAGTATCATCAAAGTTGGTTTCAACTGAATTTACTTAATTTGTAGTTGATCAGTAGGTAAAATACTCATGATTAAAGGAATATTTCATGCTGGTTTACCACCTTAATTAGGGGGAAAAACTGGGAGATTAAGAAAAGCCTGACCTATTGATGTGCTTATATAAATGTTTAAATCAAACCTATGAGTGCAGAGGTGTCTGAATTTGGATGCCTAAGATACTTGGTGGAACCAGGACCTTAAAATATATTTTCATTTAACTCAGTATTTGTAAACTCATGACATCTATTATCTTTCCCATGAAGTTCTGCGTTTCACTGCTTCCTGCCACATGCAGTGCCAGGGTGTTTTTCTCCACATGACAACTGAACAATTACTTTATATGACTGTCTCAAATGATATTTCAAGTATTAAAACACTGAAAATAATGTAATGCTATACATTCTCCTTCTCTTTTTCATGCTGTGTCTGATTGTCCGTGATTATAATCATTCAGAGAGAGAGATTATATTCATTATTCCTACTGGATGGGTTTAAGTGCCTTGGACACTGACAGTGGATTTACATGGAGTGATGGCTCACCAGTGAGTAAATAATTTATTATTCCAGAGTTTTTTACTATTTTTTTCATGTATATCCTGGTAGGCAGCTCTCAGAACTCCTCCTATACAAGCTGCAAGTGACCTTAAGTCTTTACAACCTGATTCTTGTCTAGAAATTAGTTTTAATCTTTTGGTAGTTCATAGCTATAGATGACAATATGGCATTTCAAGTAATGAATAACACGAAAAGTGATGGAATATTGCACCCAATCTAAGCAAATCTGATTGTGCTAATCTCTATATTCCCATTTATCATTTGCCGTAAGAAATAATTTTTTACATCTATACAAACTAGGCTTTGCTGCTTTTGTTGCCTTAAGTAAATCAAGATCTGCAAGGCCCAAGTCCATATGGCAGCACTGATGGATTGTCTTGGGCTGAAACATCTGAGCAGGATAAACAACCCAGGGATCAGAGAACATCTTTCTAGAGCTCGATAGGGGAACATTGTCTTTCCTGATAAAAAACAGGGCAAGAACTTCTTGGCTTACTAACATGGCTTATAAACACACAGATGAATCATTATGCTGTTCTGAGGTCATGAACTTCTTAAAAGGTCTGGTGTTAAAGAATAAGATGGACCATGAAATCAAATGGAAGTACATTCTTCTTTAATAGGATGATAAAAGACAATTGTTTCATTTTAAAAGCAAAATAGTTACAAAGCTATGTTTCCACTCCAGGTAAATTTTGAAAAATGGTCACATGGAGAACCAAACAATTATGATGGGAATGAAAAATGTGGCGTGTTTACTGGCTACCTCAATATGAACTGGAATGATTTATTTTGTGAACACATGCTGGACTATATTTGCCAAATTAAAAAAGGTAAGATAACTTTTTTCCTTTAGCAACTTTTAGACTAGATTAGAACATCCTTTACAGGTCAGATCACACGATCTGCATGTATTAGAGGCAGCTGGGCCACCAATCACAATGAAATATTTTATACATTTAAGTAAAAGCTGTTGAAAACTACTAATTAATCCGTAAGATACACAGGTAAGTTTTGGATGCATGTACAGGATGTTGGGGAAGTGTAATGCAACAGCCTAAAGTTGGACATAGTTTCTGTAGCTTAATTTGTGATCAGCACTACCATGCTATTTTGCTGAGTGTAGCACTTTTTTCAGATACTCTGAGAAATTCTGTAACAAAAATAAGCATACTGAATAACCCTTATGACTATTACTTGGAGTTAAAATGATAATTACTGTATGAGTGTATTTAATTGAGAGATGTCCGAGAAACATAATATATACAGATATTGATTTATATTGCAGGAGTGTCACTGAAACCAGAGCCTAATTCTACATTTGGTAAGTCTTGTATTTCCAATAACAAAAATAAATTAACATATAATGATGTCAATTTCTACTATAGACTGCTTAATGTTTTAATTTGCAGATTATGAATATGTTGCTGGTGAAGATGGCTGGGTAAAATATAATCACAAGGAGTACTATTTCAGCAAAGAAGCAATGCCTATGCAAAAAGCCAGAGACTTTTGCAAGAAGAATGGTGGTGACCTTGCTGTCATTGAGAGTGAAAGTGAAAAAACTTTTCTTTGGAAATATGTAAGAAACATATTTGCTTCAAATATGCACAATTTTGTCTTGAAGTGATGCACCTTTTTTCAACTGGCTTGTGAAATATTAAAAAATGGTCCCCACCATAAAAGAAATCAGTGCCACCTTTTATCTTTTCATGGGTTTATCTAGTTAGATGCTTTACCATAATCATTATTTTGATAAATTGCTAAATGTAGAAAAATTTCCAGCTTCCTTTGAAGAATACTCTCAGGGTGCAGCTTTCAAAGACCTTGCTCTGTTTAGCTGAAAGCTGCAATTAATGATTATGTTTTACTTTCTAACTCATTCTTTTCACAGAATTCAATAAAAGATTTTTGTCAAAACAGATCTCATATTTTAAGTAAAAGGTTTAAGATACAATATTTTCTAATGGTGAGAGAATGACCTGATGATGATTTACTGTTTTGATAATAGTTTTATAGTGTTAAATCCGAATTTGATTCCATTCATTCCTCCTCCATGACTAAGGACTAAAACCCACCATTTACTTGTAGCCTTTCAGCAAATTCTCACTATGCCTCCCTAAAACTCTTAAAAAATTATTGTTATTAACCTGTTTAAGAGATTGTTCTTACCTTCTTAACATAGCTTTTTGCTCAATTTCTTTTTCAGCCCATTCTGCTTTTTTTAAAAAAAATATATACTTGAAATTGGAGGAAAATTTAAAATTTTGCATTTTGCAGTTCAGGTACATAATTTCAGTAATTTCCTGCACATTGTATACTATGCAATTGTACAAATGAAACTACAGCATTTTTTGAGAGTTTGCTTGTTTTATTTGAAATCTCTTTTATTATAGATCATTCAAATTGTGGGTTTTTTGTTTTGTTTTAGATTTTCTATAAAGACTGGGGAAATAGCTTCTATATTGGCTTAAGTGTGAGCCTTGACAAAACATTCCGGTAAGTAAAAACAAATTAATTTTGTCAGACTCATTATGTGAGTATTTGGCATGGTTGGCTTTAGGAGACTATTGAAATTCATTGACTGACACAACCTGTCTACAGCCATGTCCTTGGCTACTTTTTAAGAATAAATTTGTGAATCACCAAACTAGGAAATTATTGTTGCATAACCGAAAAAAAAAAACCACCCCAAGTAACTAATAGGTTTATAATATGAAAGATTTCTTTTGCTTAACAAAATGGTTTTTAGTGGTTCTCAGTACCTGGTTCAAGACTCTTTGTTACCCTACAAGATCTTATATTATTGCTTTTATATCCAGGAAATTGCTAAAATAGGCTCAGATGTCTGTTTCTGTGCTCCAGATAAAGCCAAGTCCAGTGCTAGACTGGTGCATTTCCTGCACACTATCAATGTTCAGAGACAAAGAAAGACTGGAACCATGAGTTAAGATGATTAGTTAGACCTAGACAGGTAGGCAGTTGATATAAAGATATTTTTTAATAATTCCAGTGAAAGGTCTTGGTTTTATTTTAGCAGAGAACAACATGTGTCTGTAAGCTAGGATACAGGAAACTTAAAATACAAAGCTCAAATACTTCCTTTGCAAAGAAATATTAACTAATTCAACTAAGAATTACTATTTCCTCAAATTACTTCTTTCAGGTGGATGGATGGAACCCCAGTGAACTATGTTGCCTGGTCTCCAAATGAACCCAATTTTGCAAATAATGATGAAAACTGTGTGGTCATGTATACCCACACAGGTGAGTATACTGCAGCAACATTCAATCTGCGGGGTGTGACATAGGCTTGGGAGGGCTGCACAGACAAGGCTGAATGAGTTATAATACTGAGCATGCTGATTTTGCCTAGAGTATTCAAAAAGCAAAGGAAAATAAATTGTATTCTCTTCTTTCATTTATGCACTTTAAAAAAAATTGAATTCTGTGTAGCTAACACATTGGATTACATCTGTGATTTGATTCCTAATTTTGTCAGAAAATTTCAATGTGAACAAATCAGTTAAGCATCAGGCCATTTGCAGACTCAGTATTGTTTTTCCTCAAAAGATACTCAGACAACTATAGGACTGTGAGAAGCTTGGGTAGTAAGGTAACAAGGACTGAGTGCCTTGTACCGGCAGGCTGATGATAGAGATCTTACAGATCTTAGAGAATTAAGCATTTAAACTAAAACTCTCCTTTGACAATGCTATGGTTTTGCAATATTGAAATATCTCTGGGTTTAGACAAATGATTCACATTCTAAATTTTGCTGGAAACCTGAGCATTTCTAAGAAAGAGACATAGGAATTATATATTATTATTTCTGGGGGAGAGAAATACAAATGCTGTAATCAGTTCTACTTCCCATAATAGATTTTCTCTAGGAAAGGACACTTCTTATCTCAGTCCCAGTTGCACACTTTTTATCTCAGTCTCAGTTGCATTTTGTCTTTTTTTTTTTAAATTCTAATTTGCTTTCAGGTACATGGAATGATCTCAACTGTGGCAGTGTTGAATTATTCATCTGTGAAAGGCTTAATGACACTGTTCGTCCAGCTGTTGCTCCCACTTCACCACCACCACCAAAGGGTGGGTGTCCAGAAGACTGGCTTCTCTTTGATAACAAGGTGCAGTATGAAATGTCAGTATATTGTATTTTAAAAGGAGCAGAATAAAAAGCAATCAGTTTTTCAGTTGTAGCAGGGTTTTCAGTTGTCACGAAGAATCTTCTGTTCGTGTGTATTTAGAGACTTTAAAATGCAAATCCTAAACCACAGATTACAGCCTCTATTGAGATCACAGCAGTTATTAGGGAGGTCATGAGACACACAAGAAGAAAGCTTCATCTTACATTTTTGCTAGTGTTTTGTGTTACCAAAGATGGCTGAACAACCTTCCCTGTATGGAGCTGTTGTATGTTCTTGTTTGCTCTGCTGAGGCTATCTGGCTCTCACATATTGCCTGGACACCTACTTATCCCTTGCCTACTATGCACTGGCTCTCCACTACGACATCTTCCCTTGAGCAAATTTATCTTTTTTTTTTCTATAACCAAACACCTGTTAAGCTTTTTAAGTAATGCAGTTATAAGATTCCTTTTTCCTTCCCTCCCTCAGTCCTGGGGAAAAGTCACAAATTCTGCATATTCAATTTCAAGGTTCTCTCTCAAGCTAAAATGTCTCTTCCTCACATCCTGGAAGAGGAGCTTCCAAAGGCTCCTCCCTTAACTCCTCCCAAAGTGTTTATACACTGCTTCTGGCCATCATGACTCTACCTTCCTTTTCTGCTCAGCTTTTCCCCAAATTTGCTGCTTTTCAGTTACATGCTTTAGTTAGCACATTTACGTTGTTTGACTTTTACAAAGCTGTCCGATGATGTCTGAGTTAAATCTCATAAGATCATATGACAAGAAATGGTAAATTCATAGTTTTCTTAATAATCTCAAAATCATTATCTTTCTGTGATTATTCTGGGAGAACCAAACTTAATTGGACAAACAGGGTAACAAGAGCTGAGATACTTTGATTCAATAACATATTTTATCCTTGTCTTCTTCAGCATGTCTCTCAAAAATTTACACCTCAGAACTATGCTCAGAAGCTTAATGCAATTTTTGCTGAGATCAATAGACTGACATATTCTTTCTTCTAAGAGTATGCTAAAATATTGGACTTTATGCTAATTTTCTAGTACAGATCTTCTCTGTCACTAAAACCTAAAGATAAGATAGAAAGTACTCTTAAATCAGCTAAACTCCCTTTTTACTTAAAATATTCAGCTTATCTTGTTTGTTACAAATAGAGGTGCTTTCACCAGAAATTAAAACACCATCCAGTTACAGAAGTGGCACACTTCTCTTTTTCAGTGTTTTAAAGTCTTTGGTCTTGATGAAAATGATACATTGACCTGGCACGCTGCACGGAACAATTGCATTGATTTTGGAGGAAATCTGGCTACTATATCAAAAAAAGAAGAGCAAGGTATAAAGTACCAATGTTTTGACACTGGATGAGACACCATGTAATTCCTGACAAAAAGAGTAAAACAGATGTTTTAGCTTCTGCAATATATGCTATTATTTATTCCATATTAATATATTGAATGAGAAATTAATTGAGTTTTTGGAAAAAAATTCTTGCATAGGTTTTAGTGTCTTGATTAACTTTCAAAATCAGAGGGGTAAATATGGGAGGTATTGTTCAAATATTAAAATATTAAAATACTATATTAGAGGCTAGTAGTATAATAAAATGTCCACATTTTCTTTCATTTTAAGGAAGCAGATAATCTTTGAGATCCCTTCCAACCCAGGCCATTCTATGATTCTATGTAAAAAAGCACACAAAGGGAGTAATATCCAAAACCAAATCACTATGCACCCAGCTGCTGAGCTAAATACTGTGGATGTCAGTGGTGGACACATCCTTAGGCAGCAGAAGATTCCAGTGCCAGAGTCCTAGCTTCCCCCTGATCCTCTTGCTCTGCTGGACTTCAGCCTGCTGGTCTTGTTGTTCATCATCCTGCAGGCTTTTTATGAGGCCTCATGTTACTTCAGGATTTGCACTGCCTCAGGTCATGAGGGCCACACACGAATCATCTCCCAGCTCCCTCCATCAGTGATAGTGGTTTATACTTTTTTTTCTGTAGCAAAGGAAGGACATTATTTTAGTGGAAAGTCAGCTTAAGCAGGAGCTAAGAGAAACAGCATCTGGTATTCTGCAAAGCTGAGATCACAGTTCATACATACATGGTTATCGAGTTGTTTTATTTGTGTTATGCCTATTTAGAAATGAAATTATTAAGCCAGGTTAATAAAGAAGTTGCCAAAGAAGAAAAGGGAATGCAGACTTTGTAGACTCATTTTCTATGTGCCAAAGTTTATGTACGCATGTTAATTTCTGTAATACATTAAAACATTTTCCTCAGATGATGAACAACATGGAAGAGTGTACACATAAATTGCCATTTTATTAAAAATTTTCATATCATTGAGTTTGTAAAGACCTTTTCTGATTTTAATATCAGATGAATGATCATCTATTAGTTTTATTTTTATCATAAGACTGCTGCCTTATTATAAAGAGAAAATGAAAACTCATCATCCTGATTCCAGGCATTCTAAAGTCTCCAGTGTTGGGGAAGGTTCAATTTCCTCTCTTACATAATATTTCTTTTTTTTTTCCTTCAGCTTTCCTTATGTCCCTCTTAAAAGAAGCTGCTACTGATGCTTGGATTGGACTAAATGACATAAATCAGGAGCACATGTACTTGTGGACAGAGGGAAGCCCAGTAGACTATACAAATTGGGCAAAAGGTTCACGAAGTTATTTTAGTATGGTAAACATCAATTTTATCACTTACACATTATAACTTTGGTAGATGGCTAAAATGTACAATGGTATTTTCTGTTTGTTTGTTTTTTTTTTCCTTTATGAAGACTTTTAGCAATCTTGTTGCTTTTTAAAAGCAGAGTGACTATGTGAGATATCTATCTACATACTTTTTTTTCAACTTCTGTGTTTTGTCATGGTTCTATATGAGTCCAGACAAAGGTTTGGAAGTCTTATGCAAAACACAGACTAGTAAGCCATTTCCCTCACTTTACTGTGACTCATGAAGAGATTCAAATAAATAATAGCATAAACTATATAATTTTGGGATGCAGTGAATTTTATTTAGATTTGATGAAAATACTCAGATAACTACTGCCATTAGGCTCAAGCTGGGTTTTAGGATCTCCAGGACTTCCCCATCTCACACATACAGAAGGCTGCAGAAGGCTGCATTACTGAATTTCTGCAGAAGGCTCTGACCATTCCCCTCCAGTAATTGTTCCACATACAACTTCTTTCACTTGCAGACAAGACCTGGGCTAGTGTGACCTGAGGGGGTTTGGAGATAGCATGAGGCTATACTGATGTGAGGTGGGAAAAGCTGCTGTCTCCTGCTGCAGAAAGCCAAGCAGCGGCTTCCCATGCTGTGAATGGAAAATGAGGAAGGTCCACAGTACAGTGGAAAGGGTTTCAGGAGATGTCCCCTACAAAACGTTGTTTCTGACAAACCACCTCTACAGCACTGCTGTGACCACTTTGGTTCCCAGTGCTGAACTGGGGCAAGAAGAGAAATTCAGCTCTCTAGGCAAGCTTCAGTGCTGAGGAGAGATTCCCCATAACCTCCAGGAACACAACAGCAAATCTGTGGTCCACACCTGCACACATGCACACACATCCACAGTCATGCACAGAGGGTATGTAAGCACAGATAGTTCCAGACACTTCTTCCTGCCCCTGTGCTCTGCTTTGCAACTCCCTTCGTCATCCAAGTGCAAAATTTTCTAGGACTGAGTTGCAAATGCTTATTGTCATATTACTGTGCCTGACCATTGTTTGTATGAGTCCATATGTACATATATCTGACTTTCATATTATTCATCTCTATGCACCTGTGTATGATAGGTGAGTCTGTGAGTCCTGAATCTTTCCTACCTGTCCACATGGTTTTGTGGTTAATCTCATTTGTCTTGTAGGATGATTGTGTCTTTTTGATGAAGAACCCTATTGAACAGGCAGGGAAATGGAAGGATGAAGGATGTAAAACAAGCAAAAGTTACATATGCCAGAAAAATTCAGGTGAGTTTCCTTTCACCGCTTTCTAGTACAGCTGATTTATTGTGGTTATTTCAAACTCATGTTAAAAGTGACTTTCCTGTAATTCCACCCTGGCTTAACTGAAATGAATGACAGTATCACATGCACTATGGACCATTTTAACAAAATGGTCACACTCTTTTTTGAGAAAATCTCTTAACCTTTCCTATTTTAGGGACTAGACCTGTAAATTAAAAAAATCTATGGATCATCATGTATTTTACTACTTTTGGGAATCATATGAGCAAGTGCTTTGTCTTTATATGGGTAAATTATTCAAATCTGGAATTCTACTATTATACTTCAAAGCACTGCAACCTCTTTATTTTGTGAAACTGCCCTGCTTAATTTCCCTTACATTCTTTCTCAGGCAATTTCAGTGGCAGCAGTTATATCCCTCTGCTTGCTCACAGTGTACTTATCATACCCTGTTCCTTATCAGAAATACAACCAGTGAAGGAGTTGTTCCCATTAATGCCCTACATTGGTACAATATGCTTTGGGTAGGTCTGGTGCTTACAAGGTGTGTTCCTGGAGATGATACAGATATTCATGCTAAAAAGTCATTCTGACAAGTATTAGAAAATTTTGTCACAGTACATGAAAAGGTGGTATTCATCACTGCAGCAATACAAATATCTTGATTTGTTATTGCAATCTCTCTTAATTGCTTGACTACTCCAGTACACTAGATTTTTTCTCAGTGTTCTATGTCTGAGGCAATATAAAGTTTGACTTTTCTTTTGGTTTTTTTTGCTTGTTACAGACCCCAAAGTGCACAACTCCCAACCCACAGTTCCGATGATTGGCTTTAACAATTATGGTGATGACCGCTACGCAGTCGTCAAGGAAAAAATGAGCTGGGAAAAAGCAGAGAAGGAGTGCAGGGACCAGTCTGCAGAACTCGCCAGTGTCTTGGATCCTTATGCTGAATCTTACGTGTGGTTACAAATAGTAAAACATGGGCAACCTGTGTGGATTGGCCTTAACAGCAACACTGTGAGTCTACCAAATGCAAGTGACAGTCATACCACTATCTTAGATGAGTTATCGGTCAGATCCAAAAATGTGTGGCAGAAGTCAAAACCTTTTGGGGGATACTGACTTCACTTCAGGGCATTTACATGTTTAAGTGTTTGTCCATAGTGTAAGCGAGAACTGCCACAGCCCACACTTAAAGGTCACCAAGGATGTAGCTGCAGCAGACAGTGGCTTCAGTGGTAAAATAGCTGTGGACTTCCCACTTCCTACGCTATGGTCTACCACATACTCATATGGGGGTGTGTTGTCATTTCTGAAGGCACATCGTTGAGCATACCACAGAAAAAAATGGGTTAAAAATAGTCCTTTCTTTCTGAATTTATTTTAAGTTTTTGTTTAAATTCACAGCCTAGCAGTACAAGAGCTTGTGCTGGGCAATAGGGGAAAGAGCTGGGAGGAGCAGAGCTCTGGCAATGGGGAAACCTTAGGCTGGCTTCTGGAGCCGAAGTCAGTGCCCTGTGTAAAGCTGCTGACAAACTCAGCTAAGAGTGGAAAGGTCTGAAATGGGAAGCAGCTAACAGAGGCATGTAAAAAAGGACATGGATAAATATGATGTAGCTGGATATTTCTGTTGTGGGGAAAGTCGTGGGGAAATCAATAGGGAGAGGTAGAGAGTGGGACACAGTACTGAGAGAGGGCACAGGTGTTGAGGTGAGAGGAACCAGAGCCACAGCTCAGTGAGAGCAGTCACTGTGAAACCAGGATTAGGGAGGAATCTGGAATGACAGATAGCCAACGGTTTCAAAGGAAAGGAGGTAGAAAAGGAAATGGCACAAAGGGCAGGATGGGAGCCTGCCTCCAAAGATCACAGGAGGATGGAGCTAGGTTGCACAGGATGGAGTGACAGAAGCCATGGATGTGACTAATGTCAGTCATCCTCTGCAAATAGTGGTGAAATTCACTGATAAAATAACGCTTGTCTCGTCTGAAGTAGCTGGTCCTTGCAAGACCCAGAAACATACTACAGGCCCTGTTAACATGGGTGGCAGAGTTCTGTGGTGCCTGTCCCATGGAAAGCCTCATCAGTTTTTGTCTGTCCAGTGAAACTTCTGCTTTTTCTATTTGCTTCCTAAATACATGGAGAAGCCTGTGTTAGAGGAACGCTGACAATAGTTTCTCCGCAATCTTTATTTGATTTGTGTGTAAATGTGGACTAATTTGATAAAACCTTCAGCTATATATTCACATTTGTTACCACGAGGCCCTTTGCCCATTTAGTGCATGAGACAGATGGTGTGAATCGAATAATGTAGGTTTGCATGCTAAATAAACATCTGTAGGACCACTGCCCTAACTGCTGTGGAGAGTGGAGTCTGGACCAGTTTGTTATGTATTCATGACAGAGGATGAATTAATTTTGTGCAGGAAACCATGATTTTTCCCAATTTATACATACATTCAAGTATAATCTTAATATTCTTTCCTTCTAATTCTTATATGTGACATAATCTTTATTCACATTTGCTTTTAGAATGGTGGCCAATACGTATGGTCAGATAGAAGGAGGAGCAGGTATCTTAACTGGGCCAGTGGAGAACCAAATAAGAACACAGCCTGTGTCTATTTAGATTTGGATGGGTTTTGGAAGACAGCATCTTGCAATGAAACATTTTCATCTCTCTGTAAACAATCCAATGGTAAGTTCTGAATAGCAGAAATGTGATTTGGGAGGCTGGAATTTAAATTAATGGCTTTATTTGAATTTAACTTTGCTACATATGCAAAGATTGTAATAGATAGTGTATGCCTTGTGAAAAACTATTACTTTTTAAAGGAAGAACTCTCAGATCCAGTCTGAGTGACTTGCAGGCATTTCATTTGACAGGCCGGTCAACATGTGCACATCATAAAGACAATTGCAATATTTCATGCCACATGCCATGGTTTTTTTATGTATCCATGTTTGTCAAGAACAGAATTGATCAACTTTAGCCTAACTATAAATATATTAATAATATACTTTTACGCTTAAAAGTATCTTTTGAAATAATATGAGTTGAGAAACTTCTGTCAGTGTAGCAGCTGAATCAATTAATTTGTTTGTTGCTGCTGCTCAAATACTTCACTCAAATATTGCATGTAATTTTCAAATATGTTTTAAATTATTTATTAAATTTATGATCTTTACATCATACTTTACAGCAAATTTTGTATTCATTTAGTCTCTGCTTTGGATTTAATCAGGTGATACAGGATATAAATTCTATAATCAGGTTATAAATTCTGCTTTTGCATTGTTTAGGATGTATGATGTACAAGGACAGGTACAGACAGCTTCTCTAAACGTCATTTCTACAAATTGTCTAGACACAAGCCACTGACTTGTGGTGATGGTGTTGAGATTCTTTATGTTTATGACTCATTCCTCATTCTGTTTCACAAATTTCAAGACAAAATTGTCTTGCTGAAGACAGTTGCAGTTCGACTGGTGTAGGCTTTCTTTAGCAGATTGGAGAACCAGCTCCAACCAGTATAGTTTATTACTAGTTTTCCATGTTCAGTTGAATTTTTTATCATTTGTTAAGTCTACAGAATATTACTTTTCCTGGAATTAATGTAAAATCATAGGGCTGGTGTGTGGTGTAGGAGTACATATTTCCCTTGGCTTTTAAGACTCCACTGAAACCTGTGGGTCTTCTTAATAGAGTTAATCCCTACTGAGCCACCACAGCTTCCTGGGAAGTGCCCTGAACCAAAGCATGGTAGATCTTGGATTCCCTTCCGTGGTCATTGTTACTATGTTCACACCACTTCTGAGGAAAGCTGGCCTGATGCTTCCATGATGTGTATTCAAATGGGTAAGTGCCCTTTTTTCTTAGGATAAATTACAGATTGTTTGTGTGTTTGACTTTTTAATCCAGCACCAAGTGATAATACATAGATGTGTGTATGAGCACATCAATTATAAGCTACACCTAATTTAAATTTATTATCAAGCATTTCTACTGTATGAAAATGCGGATCACTAAACATGTCATGATTGTTTACTGACATAATTATTTCATAACGAAAAATCTTGCTGAAATTATATGTAATATTTAATTGATATTTTTAGGTGCCTCTCTGGTTTCCATAGAAGATTCAGCTGAAATGAACTTTCTCTTACTTTATTTGTCTCCACTTGCAAGTGACGTCAGAAAGTTTTGGATAGGATTGTTCAAAAATATTGACGGTAATTATTTGACCATGCACACTGAGATGAAAATAAATACTAAACAAAAAGGATGAATACTAATTACCACTAACATACTATATAATAGTGCCAATATGATAAATATTAAGTAAATAATCAGATAAAAATCAACTAATAAATGTTTAATAGCTTTTCTGCTAAGACATCTAAAACATAAATCATAAAGAGGTCTACGCTTTCTGTATCTTTTCTGAAATTAGAGTATATTTCAGTCAGTAGAAGGTTCAAGCTTTTCACTGCACTAGTTGATTAAAATGTTTCCTATTCCTTTTTTAACTCAAAGTACTTGACATTTAACCACTGCAGTCTTTTAAGAAAATGTTGATCTTAGATACACACACAAAGAAAATCTCTTGGACCTTCTGTGTTCTTGCACTGCTGAGACTGGCTTACGTGGGTATTCTGCTTTCCTTGAGGCTCCCAGGCACAGTTCTGGGCCAGGCTTCAGCTAAAGGTCCTCAGGTAGCCTGAGCGTGTTTTCCTTACATCTCTGACAGCCGTGGCCCTGAAGGCTAACGGAGTTAACTTTTTGAACATTTATATTTGGTACATTCCCACCTGAAAAGCTCTGGCTGTTAAGAGAGTGAGAAATAAGCCCTCTGTGATGCCAGTTTAATCAACTAAAAAATTCTGTGACTGATGTCATTGTGCCCAGCAGACTTATTTATTCCCCACTTAATTCACTCACTGGGTAGTACTTTTCGTTTTAGGGGAATGGATATGGTTGGACAGAAGTGCGGTAGAATATGTCAACTGGGAGAAAGGAGAGCCTACAGCAGTTTTTGATGAACACTGTGTTGATATGGATGTCTCAAGCGGAACCTGGAGGACCTATTACTGCTCTGTTGACCAGAATTTTATTTGCAAAATCCCTAAAAGTAAGTTCTGTATTTCTGTGTGGTGGGTTATTTTAAAAGTAGTGGTTACTATACATCAAGGCAAACTGCTCATGCACTGGGTACACTTCATGCACTGATGCATGTGCATCTGAATCAAAGCCAAGAGTAACTTCTGATAGAAATGGTGAGAAATAATGTTAGAGAATAACCTGAATCACAGTTTCCTCCTCTCAGTTTAAAAGCATTGATTTCTTGACATTTGCTGTTTCCTGGGGGAGTGAAGAACCTATCACCTGTTGAGAGTGCACAAAACATTCATAGTCATTATGGTTAGAAGGCAAGGAGTGGTAGATGGTGCCTAAATGATTAGACTAGTGACTGCTGAGAAGAAAGGCAGACACTCTCCTGATAGCTAAGCTAAGGGGCAGCAGTGAGAAGTCACTGAGCTCCTGTAGAGACAGGTGAGGACAGTATCACCATGGTGAAGTGTGCCGGAATCTGCTGGATGAGCAAGCAGAAAGCATCAAGTGAGGGTGGGCAGCGGGGCTCAATTAATTTGTCTTCTGACAGAGGCACGGGGAGACGTGCTAAGACAACCAAACAGCGTGTTATGTTTCATTGGTAATGGTTACTTGTGACCCTGTAGTTTTTTGGATGTCAACCCGTGTAAAATCTGAAGGTGTCTCAGGCTGGGGTGAGTCCCGCTTGCGTGCACAGTAGTGTTACATAAAACATGAAGCATGTAAATCTACACACATGCAGCTACCATGAGTCACTGTGTGCACACAAATTCAGTTGTGTTTGCACACATCAACTGGAAGACAGTATGAAATAGGCCACATTTGCCATTGGCAAACAGATTTACCACACAAATATAATCAGTGCGGTGTAGAACCAATTGAGTTTCCTACTTGTGGATCTCCACATTGGCAGGTTGGCAATGGAGTCACCTGTGAAATTTGTAGGGCACAGCCAGTCAGTCCCACAACTAATTAACTGAGTCATACTTCCCAAGCAATGGAAGTGTTCAAAGCAATGAATAGTGAGACAACACTTAGTCTTGAGTTTGTTTTTTTTTACAAGTATTTGTAACAAGTGTATTTGATGGATTCAACCTCAATTGTCAGGGAAAATGTTTTCATATATTTTTCCTGTCCATGTACTGTGTTCAGCTCTGAGGCCTGCAGCATAAGAAAGACATGGACCTACTCAGCAGGGTCCAGAGGAGAGCTATGAAGGTGATCAGAGGGCTGGAGCACCGTCCTTAGGAGGACAGCCTGTAGAGTTGGAATTGTTTAATTTGGAGAAGAGAAGGCTCCAGTGAGACGTTATAGCACTTTCCACTAGCTAAAGGGGGCTCATGAGAGAGCTGGAGAGAGACTTCTTCCAAGGGCATGTAGTGATAAGACAAGGGGGAATGGCTTCAAAATGAAATTGAGTAGGTTTAGATTGGATATTAGGAAAAAAATTATTTACTGTGAGGGTGGTGAGACAGTGGAACAGGTTGTCTAGAGAAGCTGTAGATGCCCCATCTCTGGAATTGTTCAAGACTAGATTGTATGGGGCTTTGAGCAACCTGGTCTAGTGGAAGGTGTCCCTGGTCATGGCAGGGGGTTAGAAGCAGGTGATCTTTAAGGTCCCTTCCAACCCCAACCATTATATGATTCTATAATTATCTAAAATTTGATAGGAACATAAAGCAGAAATTATGTATGTAGTATTCATTTAATCTTTGAACAGTTGCTTTCAAACTGTATGATACATATACTTTTTAATTTTAAAGTTGCTGAAGCTGAGCCAACCGATGATTCACCTCTCAATAATGGTAAGTTGGTTTCTTACAAGCCCACTAAACAGAAATTTCAGTAAGTTCATAAACATTTATTACTTATAAGTAAAATTGCCTCCAGAAATGTTTCATTTAAGTAACCATCTGTTACAGATTATTTTATTTTAAATCTGTTTAAAATGAGAGCTCTTCCCTCAAACTGGATATCTTACTTTTTTAAATGAAAAATGGTATATGTAGCACAATATAACTATATAACAATATAACAATATAACTATATAACAATATAATGCTCCTTTTAAAGGGAACATAAAAGAGATTAAGCTCAGTTTTGCATTGCCCATCTGTAACATGCATTAATTTTAACTGCTGTTATGATTGTTCAGTACTTTTACTTTCACTTGGTTACTTAGGGAGATATTTGTTATATGCAATAACAGTCTCTGGGCATTTGTAGTAATTGTTCTGTTTTGTCTTTCACAGCATCAAAAAAAGATGCTGCTGCTTCATCAACAAATGGTTTAGGTGGGATAATTTTTATACTGATCTTCCTTCTGCTAGCTGGAACTGGCCTTACATTGTATTATTTCTATAAAAAAAGACGTGGTCAACAAATGTTTACAGCAAGTTTTGAAAATGCCATATACCGTGGTGACCCTGGAACTCTTGAATCAAATTGTCTTGTGACCAATATTGAAGAAAATGAGCGGGCAACAGTTTAATAGGCTGGATAATCTTGGGCCTGATTTTGAAAAGAATTAAAATGCTAGCATATGAGACTTCTTAAGGCAAAGCAATTCTCTCCTATGGAAATTCTAGCTAATTTTGCACAGGGTGCTTTCTGTACTAGCAGGAACAAGCAATCTTGCAAGGCAGATCCAGAGATCTGCTCACAAACTGTAGTACCTGGGAGGATTGTTGAGCTTACACATAGACCTGCAGCTGTGTTGTGTAAGTGAACACTCAGGCAGCTCCAGTCTCTGCATGAGTCCAGCATTATCTTTAGGCACAAGAACCATGCTCATCACAGACAATTTGAGAATATGCACCTTAGCATGCTCCAAAAAGTATATCCAGATATCCTGAAAAATGCCTTAATCTCCAGAGGAGACTGGCAGAATTGCACAGGTTGGACTAACCTCCAGGGTCAGCTGGGGCAGATCCCTGTTTGAAGCAGGCCCAGCTCCCTGGCTCAGCCAGGCAGCCTGCTCCAGTGCTGTGGATCCATGTCTTCTTTTTGCTAATGAGGTACCACAGAAACCTTTTGTCTTGCCCATAATACCTGAATTAACATAATTTGCTCCTCTGTATATGACTCATAGAAAGGCAAATGGAAATTGTATTTCTTCTACTAAAATTCTGTAATATACACAATGAAAGATCAACTATTATAAGAGGTTGGAATGTATTGTGAATAGTAATGCTTTATCATTTAAACAGTCAAATAGGGATCTCAAAGGATGTTGCAAAAGGATGGAAATAGGCAGGAGAAATTATACTTAATTCACACCTGAAAAACTACATAAAAATATATTCTTGATATCTCCAAAACCAGTGAGGTTTTCATTCCTTTTTAGGTCATTTTTTTCGAAATATAATGAAACTTACCATTAGAAAGTCTTTTCTAATTTCTGATCAGATTTTCCGTGTCCAAGTCTGTTTTAAATCTTTGAATATCATTCATGCCATCATGATGGAACTGATGGCATTACATGTCATACTTGTCTGCTGGTATATTCTCTGACTTCATAAACCCTTAAAAGAGGCTTACATAGAGGTTTGTTTTTTTTAACTTTCCCAGTGTATTTTATGGCAAATGTAAACAACCATATGACTCAAAACTCTTAGTCTAGGGTATGCCCTTATTTAATTTGATACTTTTTGATATTTTAATCTTTTGACAGATTTTAATTTTGTTTAAGTTAAAATATTTTTGTGTGTGTATGAAATACATGTAAATAAGTTTTTATTCTATGTTGGTTTGCTAAATGGGAATTAAAAGGCTGATTCTAAGTAAAAGTGTGTGTGTCTTCTTAAACGGAACAACTTATCATAACAGTAAAAACAGTAAGGAGGGATGGAATACTCAAATTTTCATACACAAATGAACATCCATTTTTCCTAGTCTAGTGTGTTCTAAAATGGTCTTTACCAGCCTGTGAAACTGTGTGTCTCACTGCCTCTTTATCTCTAACATTTGAAAGTTTACCCTAATAAATGTCTAATGAAAGTGTTGGAATTTAGGACTTACATGCCATTCTGCTTTAGGAGTTTCTGAGACAGATTCTTATATATTCTTATTGTCTTGTCTCCTCTCAATATTTGCTGCTAGCAACAGTAGTTCTTCCCTTTTCATTTCGTTGGCTACATCTTCTAGATCCTTAATCCCTTCTGCTGTTCTCTTCTAGACCCTGCACTGTTGTATATAGCTCCTTCTGACAGTACCAGTGCACCAGTAGATAAGGTGTTTCAGGTGACATCCTAACAACAATGAGCACATTAGAAAGATTTAATCCACCCTTGTAACACTTTCCATAAAGGAACCTTCTGTCTGAATTGTCTGAATTGGTTCTACAGGATGTATAGGTTTGGATAAATAAATGGCTGCCAGAAAACAATAGGCCTGAGACAGGAAACTTGCCTAATGAGAAGTTAGTTTGTGAAAGTTTCCAAGGACTGATGAGCTTTAGCAGTCCTGTTGCATCTGTGAGAACTGAGCCAAGAGTTTGCTTGGACTGTACAAGATTATTAGTGCCCACAAGCATCAGCAGAGGGTTGTGTAACTTAGACAACATCCAAGACAGCAGTGACTGATACCTGGTAATGGAGAATAAGACACCCTGAAGAACTCTCCAGACATGTCTTGAGAATTTGCTGGAGTGCCAATATAGCTCTCTGCAAGTGAGTGCACAGCTGGGATTGGTTTCTAAACATTGGTCCACCCGGGGAACTTGAGTGATTGTCTGTGAGTGAACTCTATGAGTGAAAACGTGAATGTGCCATGTGAATATTTATTTCCTATTTATTATAATAACTTTTTTCTATTATAAATAACAGCTTATTAAATAAGCCCAACCCAAACCACCAAAGAGAACACCTTGTTTTAAGAAACTCTGCTTATGATCTGCATTTCATCCCTATCAGTGAAAAGGGAATTCACCAGAAACCTTCTTTTGTGCATCCTAGTATGATGGATTTTCTTCACAAAGTTTATGGTTACTTTCAGGCTTTTGGTTCCAAATTCCTTCCCTATAGCTAGATTTCTGCAGGAAAGCTGTGGTTGCCACTGCCATCCCAGCTAATAGAACAGCTCCAAGAATGCTTGTCAGACAATACAGACCTAGTACCTAGTTTAAAGACACTATTGATGTGGAGGTAAGATACAAGTGCTCATCAAGGTGCTTGGAGACCTAGAATTTAGTGGCGAAATCAAGTTTTTTACCAGGACTAGGAATATTCAGGGTTAAGCTGCTGTAAGCAGAAGTGGGGGACCACAATTTGTCAATTGGGGGGGATGACGATTTGTCAATTTGTCCTACTTCCACATAGATTTTTTTTGATTTGGTCTTACATGCAATAAAATAGCATTTACAAAATGCCTTTCCACATAAGCAAGATGTGGAGACTTACTTTCTTGGTTACTTGCCTTTGTTTTCTTTACATTAGGGTAGCATTTTAGAGAGAATTTCCTGCCTTCCAAAAGAATACCAATTTACAGAGGAAGTATTTGCTAATATGAGTATCTTGATATTTTCAGTACTTTCAGATACTTTCAGAATCACTTGAAACAGATAAGAAAATATTAGCAAAACAGTAATATAAAAAGAAGTTTATGAACTGCAAGTCTTTATTTCTGTCATTTAAGTTTCTGAAATTAGGGGAGTGAAAAAGGAAGTCAAGAGTAACTTGGAGCAAAATGTAAGGAAGTTCTATAAATAAAAACAGAATAGATAGATAGCTGTGAAATGAAATTTTCAGGCCAGATTCCAATGGGCAAGAGCCAGATTTTCCGGGGTCAATAGGAAAGGTTTGAACTGCTCCATAAGCATAAAGTTGTCCTGATGTCACCTTATCCGGGCAGAGGAACAGTTAGTGTTCATTTTGTCTCTTCTCAGTTGTGTCCTTATCTGTCCATATCCAGATTTCTTCTGTCACATTCTGCAGAGCATGAGGTTTTACTATGTGCAACTATTTGTTATCTGTTAAATAACTTTTTAAGGATTTGGTTTGTGTTTTAAGGATGTGGTTAGTGCTTATGGTTCCTTTGAGGAAATATTTGCTCTCATTTCAGGAGAACACACACAGTACAGTCATTATACTGGCTTTTTAACCAGACCCTTGATCTAGACAGCTAAATGAAATTCATCACACCTACTTTTAGAACTGATTGACACAATTTTTCTTTATAGTAGATAATCAGGAATATATATGCACGACTCGCAGTTGTGCACTGGTCTACCAGAAGAGGGTAATGATGGCACAGAGGTTCTAGAGAGAGGAGGGAATAATATTCTGCAACTGGAGGAATAAGGGCTTGTGCAGTGACAAACACAAACTGAGGTTAGTAAGAGAATGGTACAAAAATGCAGTGCAAGATGTCCAAATAAAGGAAGTCGAAGGGAAAGGCCAAAGTAGAAATGAAGGAGTTTGAATTGGGCCAGAAGTGCTGATTGTCCCTTGGAGAGCCAGGCAAGGCTGGGCTTGGCAAGGCAGAGGTCTGGGAAATGCAGACACTGCTGGGAGAAGTGCAGGAGGATAGGACTCCCAGTTGTGGGGAAGCAACAGAGGGTTGAACATACTTTGCATATAAGAGAGTGAAGGAAAAAACCTATCTGAAGTGAACTGTTGGCCCAGGAATCCAGCTGCACCATTCAGATCAGGAAAGGGGGGGGGGGTGGTGGATAGCAAAGGGCTGGAAGGTGTAAGATATTGGTATGTTTGTTCCTATTTGCCAGGGTACCTCTTGTGTTCTTTGGAAAGACCACAGCTGTGGATCGGGGAAGAAGGCAGGCTGCGTCTCCACCTTGCCCTGGATCCTGATGCCTTTCACAGGGTAAAGCCACCTAGAAAGATGAGGAGATGGTTTCTTCCTTGAGAGTCGTGAGTGTGAACAGGGTGGGGGGGATGTTTCAGATCATCTTGTTGGAGTGCGTGCAGAGGATGGGAGGAAACCTGGGGTTTTCCTAAGAGGAACAGAAAGTGGACCTGTGGGGAAGCCTCTGGGGCAATGGAAAGGAAGAGGTTTCTCCTAGAGAGCTGCAGAGGAACTGTGTGGGCTGTTTTGCAATCCAAGAAGCCACTGAAAGAAAGCTTACAGGCAAGCACTTTCTCTGCAAAGATACTGTGGAAAGTGGAAACATTTGTTTTTAAACAACCTATTAGAGAACAAACCCCCCTCTGCTTGAAGAAAAGGGCCTGATAATTCAGCCTCCTGGATCTGGCCAGCTTGAGGTCCACTCTCAGTGGGTGGTGGGAAGCAAGAACAACAGGCAGAAGGAAAGGTATATTGGCCTGTGATTAGCGGCAGGAGAGAAAGGGATGAATCATCTGTCAAAAGGCAGGCGGAATAGTTGTAAGGCTTGGTTACACATCTCCCATTTCCCCAAAGATTTCTCCTACACCTCATGTTGCAAGAAAATGTTTTTCCATTCCTGGGCATTGGGAACAGCAGCCTTTTCTCCTGGTGATAGCACTTTTCATTTCAGAGTTAGCACATGAGATGGTAGCTCTGAAATGTTAGGCTCTTAGGTTGTTAGGTTGCTTTTTGAAAGTAAACTTCTGCCAAAGGCACAATTTGCTGTGTTCTTTGACTTAATGATGTATTTAAAAGCACACACAACTTAGGATCTATTTAGAGTTAAATCTGTTTACAAAAAGACTTCAACGGGAAATGGGAAATTAGAAATATGCAATCTCCACATGTTGCAAAGATAACGAAAGTCTGGGAAAGAAGAGACCATTTCTCTTCTTGGTTGTTTGTCAAGGTAGGTACATTTAGTGCACATAACAGTAAAACTGTTCATTCTTAGTTGGCTTACAAAGGAAATGGAATTGGTTATGCCAAAAAACTGGCTACATTTTATTTACTTTACTGAATATGTGATATTCCATGATATAGGAACAGCAAAGTGACACAAAATAGGGAAGGGATTTTAAATAAATGATGTTGTGGTTTGGACCTTGTGTTTCCCCTAGAGGCTAAGAAAAGTGGTAGACCCCAAGGGGTGGAAAACCCTTGGAAGTTTTGAAATTCTGCCCAATGGGTGCTCCTGCAAAAATGTCAACATTCCACAAGCTCACCGGAAGAGATGAGTTGTAGGTTGGGTTGTTGCAGGAGAAGTGGCCATGTTGTAGAGCCACGAGGAAGGGGCTCTGAGCCCCTTGGGCCCTCTGGGGCCTCCCAGCCCCTGGCTGGGGGGCTGCAGGGACCTGGAACAGCATAAAGCTGGGCTAGGTGCCTGTGGTTATGCCGGGAGATGTTTTCTCCATGGGCACAGAGCAGCAGCCGGGACTGACCAGAGAAACGGTGGCAGAGAGCCAGAGATAAGACCTGAACTGAAGGAGCAGCAGAAACAACATGCATCACCAGAGAAAGGACTCCTGGAAGGAGAGCCGGGAGAAAGAGAGCCAGCAGCCTGAGAGACAGAGTTCTGGGGGTAAGATTGTACCAGATCCCCTAAAACTCCTTTGAGATTCCTCTGAGAAAAGAGGGAGATGGACTCCTACTAAGGAGAAGAGTTTTACACATGCAGCACCGGAGAGAGAGAGGAGCTAAGAAGCTCAAAAGACGTCCCGGAGCTGGACCGGGATGGCCAGATGGAAAGTAGGGGGAGTTGACCTTGGCTCCCCCCCCTCACACTGCTGCCATGGTGGTAGCCTGAGAGACAGGGCACAGCAGCCCTGCAAGAGATACCAGACCGTCACGAAGACCCCCCTGTGTCTTCGTGATATGACGTGGTGATACGACCTTGTCTGGGGTTACGAAGCCCACGGAAGACCCCTCGGTTGGAGGCGATGGGGCCGAGAGAGGGTTGAATACCTCCCTCGTGAGTGCTGGCAGAAAGCCAGCTATCAGCTGCTGCATGCATGTGAAGAAGACAGACTGCTGCCTCAGAAGATGCTGCTGCTTAAGGACTGGAAGGGATCTGTCCTTCTTTCCCTCCTGGACTTTTATTTGGAGGGGAGAAGAGATCTGATCCACTGTAAATACTATATGTCATGGTAGAGATAGTTGTGATCGTGTGTATAATGTGATATGGTATTTATTTGTACAGTCATTGTAATATATTCCCTTTCCCCCACTTTGAGTCTGGTGTGTTTTGTCTGGAAAAACCCATCTCACATTAGGTTCAGATGTGGGAGGGGGAATGGAGCTAGGGAATTGGATTTTGGGGTTATCTCAAACCATGACAAATGAGGAAGCAAGAAATAAGATAAAAAGGAAGGAAATCCTTGAATTTTGTGTGAAAGCCATTTGCATTCACCTGGAGAATCACAAGAGAAAAGCACGTTCTATGAATTTTCTTCCTTTAAGAATTTTCCATTGCTTCTTGTGCACTTCTATAGTTTGATCAAAATTGCACTGAATGCCAGTATCATTTAAATTCCAGAAGTTTAATATTTTCTCATAGCTTCAAATATTCATAAGGTGTCTTTTTCCTCAGTTATTCATATGATGTTTGATAGTTCAGTGTCAGAGTGAATTTTGTAAATGGTTTCCACCTGCTCTCAGACTTAGTGTGTCAACATAGATACATTTTTCTGTGGAAATGTCAGTCTTGGTTGTGGAAATACTCAAAACCCATCTGGAAAAAGTCCCGAGCAACCTTTGAAAGATTATATACTTTTGAGGCCCTGCTTTGAGCAAGGCATTCAACCAAATGACCTCCAGAAGTCCCTTTCACAGTGAACTATTCTATAATTCTGCGGTCAGATACAGGACTAGGCACTTCTGATGAGCTAAAGCAGAAAATGTGGCAAAGGCAGGGAAGAGACATGGCCAATACCTCAGGAAGCAGCACTGCTCTCCTGACTGCATGAATCTTGGCTGTTTGATCAGTCCTAGCACTCATGTCAGGCTTAAGCTTTCCACTAATACGAGATCAAAGCACAGATACCACAAGCATCCTCTGTCAATGTTATTTTTGAGGTGTCTAGTCAGGTGCCAAGGCTTGAGAACTGTGGTTTAGTCTCTCCACTGTCCTTATCCCTATCCAAAATGGGACAAAATTACCCTACATAGAGCAGTGGCAGCTACTGTGCCCAAAGCAGCAAGAAGACAACATGCTCCAGGACTACTCAGCCACAGCCATTGTGTCCCTGTAGCAGCACCCCATCCCATAAAATATTATAAAAGACAAAGGGATAGACTCTACCTTCTAGCTGTAGATGACCACAAAATAGGCTCTTGGATCCAAGAAAATCAGAGAGGGTGTTAGGGCCTCCTCTCGGTAGGCATTTAACAAGGGACACAAGACCTGGGCCAGAGGAGTTCCTAGTGGGGTAAGAGAGGCCAGCAAACCAGCTACTTGGGAGAGAGGGTCATAGCCTACTGCAAATAATAGTAGGGAATGTATGATAATTATCTCAGGCTGCTCAAAACATTATTGGGAATGGCAAATGCCAGCAACAAGTTCAGTCTTGTGTCCTGCCCTTTGAGGATAATGGCTTCTGCCTTGGGTTTGTGAGACTAGCTAAGCTGATTAGGTGGCTTTGGCTAACCAAGACCCTTAAATTTTACCTTAGGAGTCAGTTGTAATGCCTAAAGCAAATGGAAGAAGTCAGTTATTACAAAAAATTTCATATTTTTAATTTCTGCCTGAATACTATTTCTAAGTAGTATCTGTCAAAATCCTCTAAAGACAGTATAAAGTCAGTAATCAGAGAAGGTAGGGGATAATTGTTGTTTTGAAAACAATATAGACTAAAATTAGTTTTAATGCTGCCTATTTTTATACAGTTTAAAGTCAGGTATAGAGTCCAATTTATTGTCAAAACCCAGCAGTTCTATCCAATATCTTTTTTAAACTCACTTGTAAAAATCCTAATATCCTGAACAGATTTCTAAATTTTATCAAAGTTGTCTTGAAATGGTCTACAGACTGGCATCTATAGAGTGTCCTGAAGTGACGAAGAACAGCAGAAAGGGCTGATGGAAAGTGTGCTTTCTTGTCTTTACTTGTCTTCTGTGAAAGGTTTTCTCCAGCTGTGGCAGCATGGATCCCTGTAGAGCCCTATCAAGCCTACACAATGGAATTCACAGGGACGTCTACTTGAATTAAGCCAATAAATTTGTTTTTTTTTCACACCTTAGAAACAGTTCTACTAGGTCATATCAAAGGTTAATTTAATCTCGAGTCCTATTCCTGAGGGTGTCTAAAAGCAAGCGCTTAATGAAGAGCACAAGAGTTGGCAAACATCAAGTGGTAGCTCTTCATTTACCACTCTTGGCCTCAGCATTTGCAGCTCCAGGATTTCCTGAGCCAGATGTAGTGGTTCTGAATTCATCTGTATATAGAAATTGGCATGCAATTAACCTTGGGTTTGAATTTTACACTCCTCTAGCAACTCCAGAGGAAGTCCTCAAATAAATCAATTTTAATTTGTGATAAAAGTGAGGTGATTTACTCTGATTTGCATGGAATAGGGAAAAAAGTCCACATAGAGACATGTCAACAGGCTGCACTCAATGTATAATGCTACAAAATTTTCCTATAGCTAGATTTCTGAGGAAATCAAGACATAAGCCTCCAGAAAGTCAGCAGTTAAAAAATATATTATTTTTATATTTCTTGGAAAAAGTAAAGTATTTCTTCAGTGGGCTTATTTAATTTTTCTTCATATTGAATCCCTTTGGATGTTCTGATACTTCACATGTAACAAGACAATTTCTGACAGCAGTCCTCTTCACTGTGTTTTTTTTTACCATTTCAAAATTTTAATTTCTTTTCTGACAAGGTCATCCTATTAAATGCCCCACAGAGCGAACAGCTTGGGACAGTGTAGTGTAATTTACAAAGTCTGAAAATATGAAAAGATTTTTTAGTGATCTGTACATCAGAGGGCACAGATCTGGTGTCCTTGAAGAGACTTTTGGGTTTTCTTCCTCAGAGTTAAAGACATTCTATAATCCTGCTTAATTCTTTTTCTCATGTCAACACAGCTTGATTCACGTTTTTTTCAACTGATAACTTCTAATAGAAACATCTTTGAAGAAGAATACACTTTTTGTAAGTAGCCCAGGAGTAGACTATTCTGGTTTATTTCAGGGAACTTAGATGTAGATTCACACCATTCCACTAATAACAGTGGTAGCTTTGTGTGTGAATTATCCTTTACTATTACTTTCATTAAAAGAAACTCTCTCTGATCAGTCTTTCCTTGCATCAGAATCTTCAATTTTGCATTTGATTGCACAATCCAGTTACTGTATGTTCTTTGTGAAGTTCATTCCACATTTTAGTTTATGTATATTTCCTGCTGCCCCTCTGTGCCCCAGTACTTGGACTTCGTTACAAAATGTACATGCCTAGAAAGCGCAGGAGTGGACCTCTTGTAAATATTCGTGAAAACAGTCCACATACATTTTCATATAAAAATACCTGAAATGAAACAGCCACATTCATGCTAACATGAGTAATAAGTACAGATATTGATAAAAACCAAGAATGGAAGAAATCTGGAACCCTCTCTAGAAGAGACAAGCTCTTTTGTCAATTGGTCTGTAGATAACATCTTGGTCTTGCAATCAGGTCTTGCATCACTGGTAATGCTTTAGGAAAAGTTCTGTGATTGCTGAAATAGGGCCAGAAATAGTAGTGAAAGAAAGTAATTCCTTACCCTATGCTTTAAAATATTCTCATGATTTTTACTCTGTTCAGGGAAATCTGTCTGTCCAGTCTATTCTTCATTAGTGAGTAAATGACTGCTGTAGCTCTGAGATGCCAACAAGACCAGGCACAGACATTCCCAGCCCGTTCAGAGGTAGAGTAGGTGTGAGGATGGCTCAAAGGATCTCTGGCACCTTTCTTGCTCTTTAAAGCAGGTCAGCCTGGGCACAAGGCTTTGGTTGCAGATAGGACTGAGGTGATCCCAGAACAGCTTGAATCGATGACCTTGACATGTGGACCACAAGTGGCTTCCCTGACATGCTACTGCTGCACTTTAGAGTTGCAGCATCTTTTATTTACCACTGAGTGGAGTCCTTAACAAGACTGCAGATGTGCAAGTCTTGATTCTCCAATCTGCTCTCTAACATTTTGCGCAGAGCAGCTTGGCAGTGAAGCTGTGCCTGGCATCGCAGCTGGACAATTCAGGACATAAGTGAGTGCCAGGCTCAGATACCAGGAATAGGGGGTTGCCTTTCGGGCACCATTGTCAAATACAGTTTCTCACAATTATTTAATACAGACTTTTTTTTTTAATTTAACAACTGAGAGTAACACTTAGAAAACAAAATAATTTCAAAATATGTGTATCTTTGCTCATTATATTTTACTAGACCTTTCTTTGGACAATGTCCCATATCAGATACTCTCCTTGGATCTCTTCCTGTGGCTATGATTACTACATTAACCCACTTGGAAAGCTGGGTTGATGCTCCCATATATTAAACTCCTAAGGCCAAGTAAATGAGTGCTTCCAGTAGGTTGTAAAAGTTGCAGCTGGTATTCTAAATCAAGGTCCAAACCAGATGTGAGTTTTCAAGTAATCGGTCTCCCAAATCCTCAGGAAACTAATTATATTGTAAGCATAAATAAAACCACAGCAACCAAACATACCAACGAAACAAAGAAATCAATTGTGAAAAGAAAATAAGGAGACGGGAGCTAAAAGTAATTATTTTCTTCCTCTTCATAATTCTGAGTATCTGTGGGTACCTGTTTGTCATCCTGAGGTCACTTATATTCTGAGTATCAGATTCTCTTCCAAGACTTCTATCTACCTCTCAGTCCTCTGCTTCTTGTTAGTGCCTTAATCCCTGCACATTTCTTGCAAATTGCCCATTTTCCTCAATTTCTTCAGGAGGAGACTGATGTGCAGGGAGCCTCAGTGAGTGCCCACTAATGGCTGGTCTCTGCAAAAGTAAATCGCCATGGAGGAGTAGACATGGATCCAGTCTCTTACTTTCAAAGAATCATAGAATCAGCTGGGTTGGAAGGGACCTCCAAGATCATCAAGTCCAACCCTTGATCCACTACCACCATGATTACTAGACCATGGCACTAAGTGCCACATCCACTCTCATCTTAAAAACCTCCAGGGACGGAGAATCCACCACTTCCCTGGGCAGCCCATTCCAATGCCTGATTACCCTCTCTGTAAAGAATTTCTTCCTAATATCTACCCTAAACCTCCCCTGGCACAGCTTAAGACCATGCCCTCTTGTCTTACTGATAGCTGTCTGGGAAAAGAGACCAACCCCCACCTGGCTACAACCTCCTTTCAGGGAATTGTAGAGAGTGATGAGGTCTCCCTGAGCCTCCTCTTCTCCAGGCTGAACAACCCCAGCTCCCTCAGCCTCTCCTCATAGGACTTGTGCTGGAGTCCCTTCACCATCCTTGTTGCTCTTCTCTGGACCTACTCCAGCACCTCAATATTCTTCCTGAACTGAGGGATCCAGAACTGAACACAGTACTCCAGGTGTGGCCTCACCAGTGCTGAGTACAGGGGAAGAATTACTTCCCTGGACCTGTTGGCCACACCGTTCCTGATACAGGCCAGGATGCCATTGCATCATTCCTATCTGTGTGAAGAGACAGAGGCAACAGAGGAGAGAAAAACACAGAGGGTGCTTCACCTAGTCTGTGGGGAAGAGTCTGCAAAGATGCTGCACAGGGGATGGAGTAGTTATTTAGCCATTCTTATCTGCACACAGAAGTGTCATCCCTTAGAGATACTCAAAATGCGAAGTTCAGCAAGGCAATTGCAAAGATAAGAATTATAATTGCTAACACACAGCATTGTGCAAATCTATCGTGTTGCTGGCAATGTTAAGTTCTTAGCTAATACAATTGCATTTTGCTTCAGTCTTATAAAAATAAACAGTATATAAAGCTTCAGTACACAGGCACACTATTTTCTGAGACTACTGACTGGGAGGTGTCACTTTCATGTCCCACTAGCTGTATTGTGACACAATATATCACGTCAGATTTAATGTAATCTTCAATAATATCTTATTTTGAGTTTAGGAGGGATTTCAAACCTGCTCGAATAAAAGTGTTCTCTATTGTCCTGCATGCCACTGAAAGAAAGGTGCAAATGGAATTTCGTTCTTCAAATGATAAAGTTAGCAATAGAAGACATGATGTAATTTAATGGTTAAAGACCTTTGAATGTTCTATGTCCTGTGAATAGAAACCTATAGTTAAATACGTAATAGAAACAGGGATGCTGTCCACTCTCTTATATGGTTCCGAATCATGGGTCATCTACCACCACCACTTGCATCTCCTAGAACACTTCCATCAACGCTGCTTCCATACAATCTTAAACATCCACTGGTCAGATTTTGTGACCAATACATCTGTTCTAGAGCAAGCAGCAGTCACAGGTATAGAGGCCATGTTGCTGAGAACACAGCTGCGTTGGGCAGGGCACGCCTCCAGGATGAAGGACCACCGCCTCCCTAAGATCCTGCTTTATGGTGAACTTGCCACCGGCTGCCGCATGAGAGGAGCCCCGAAGAAAAGATACAAGGACTCCCTGAAACAACATCTCAGCCTTGGTCATATTGATCAAACATAACTGGTCTACTCTGGCCTCCAATCAGGAGGTCTGGAGACACACCATCTATAACGCTGCTGCTTCCTTTGAGAACACACGCAGGATCACCCTTGAGGAGGAAAGGCAATGCAGAAAGAACTGTCTTGCAGAATATACCATCTAAGGAGTCTTTCTGCTGTACCTTTTGCAATTGGACATGTCTGTCTCGTATTGGCCTTATTAGCCACCAG
Organism: Manacus vitellinus; assembly: GCF_001715985.3. Taxonomy (NCBI): domain Eukaryota; kingdom Metazoa; phylum Chordata; class Aves; order Passeriformes; family Pipridae; genus Manacus; species Manacus vitellinus. The sequence goes on from NW_021940535.1 coordinate 35,658,725, forward strand.
CGTGCCTGTAGCAAATGTGGATAGAGCCTTCCCAAATCTTCGTTCGCGAAGCCCAGCCATGATGATGATGATAGAAATAGGGAACTGAAAAGGTCCTGCCCAAAGGCAGTGTAAACTAAAACTAAGCAGCCGCTGAAGGATACTCCATCTCTTCCAAAGTTTCCAACAGCAATGATGACTTCACCCTTCCCATGGGCAACCTCCCGAAAGTTTCTGTAGTAATAATGTTGGTGTGCTTTGCAATGTCACTGGCTCCTCAGGACAACTGGCTAGAGTGGCCAACATCTAGTAATAAGCCAGTAATAAGCTCTTGGTTGCTCCAGAATAGGCTGGCTGTGGCTGGGTTCAAATGCTTGCTGGGAATGGTCCCTGGAATGCTGGACATGCCAAACTGGACCTAGAAATCCCTTTTGGGAAGCACTCACTGCCATGGGTGAAGGACACATGCCTACATTCATTTACAGAATAGACATTTCTGCAATATTGTCTTTTCCTGAGCACTGTTTAATTTAAATTAATTAATGGTTCTTAGTTGCCAGCTGGGTTTAAACAATGACATCAAGTTTAAATAATTTGTTAAGTACATTTTTCCGTTATTTGAGCTGTTAACATACAGAATAGCACTAAATCTTCCCATAAAACCCTTGTAAGTATACCTTCCAGTTCAACATAAGCTGCTAATTACTTCTATTTTCTTAGGGATTGACTATGATTCCTTACTATCTAGTCATCCTCTCATGATTAACAAATAGTATTGTTTTTCTTCTACTTTTCCAGAAATTCAAGGTAGTCTACCTGGCTTATAATTCCTTGGTGTTCTGATATGCTCAAATCTTGTCTAGCTCTCCTCAGGGTTTACTGAGAATTGCAAATTTCTCCAAGTGCTTCAGCGTGTCGCTAAGTATTAAGAATAATCAAATTCATCTTCTTGAAATAAAAAAAAAAGAAAAAATATGAAAATAAGAATTTATGGGGTTTTCCTGCAGCCAAAACATCACATTTGGTTTTTATCTTTGATCTGTACTGTTGTTTTATACAGTGTTGGACAGATATTCACAGTATAGGAAATGATCTTGCAATTATTTCCTTATCTTCCATTGTTTGCATGCCTCCTAATGAAGCATCTGACAAAATGTTGTGGAAATGAAGAGCAGACTTTAAACAGCGCTCTCTATGTTTTGGTATGAGAAATTAAGCTCGTGAGTGCAAAAACACTGCCTCATAAAAAATGAGAAGAAAGATGTATTCTGCACTGAAGCTTTCCAGAACAGACTTAAATTTGATAGAGTATGATGCTGCCAAGAAAGAGTGAGATTACTGAAAATGTGGGCAGGAGCCCAAAGTCATTTTAAATGCACACTGGCTTCATAAATATGGAAAATCAGCTAAATTAAGAGTGCTCTGTACATGCAGTGATAGGAACAGCCTCCAAAAAAGTATACTTTGATGGATGATATTCCTACTTAGATTAATATTTAGAGATAACTGAAAAAAGCATGACATTGGCTGCAGAGAATGTAGCCTTGGATAGGTCCTTTTATTGGGAGTTTCAGGTGCTTCAGGAGTATCAGGCGCTTCTCCCTCTCTCAACATTTTCCTTGGGATATATAACCCCATAAAACATCTTGGTACATCCATGCTAGCTGTTTACCACTTTCCTGAGAAGGCAAGGTTCAACAAGAAGCATTTTGTGCTCTGGTGTGCTGAAGTCTTTTCAAAGATAGTTACATGGTGCTAATAGTGGCTGCAGATTACTGACACTTGATTGCAACAGTCAAGTGGGTAAAGGAAGCTGAATCTAAACCCTTCAAAGTTCCCTAAATGTGGTGCCTGATTGACCTCAGGTGATATCAGTCTACACCCCTCTTTTTTGTGTCCATGCAGCAAGGAATGGGTGAGTCAGAAACAGAAGAGTCAAGGGAGGCTGGTCTCACTGCGTGCCTGTGCCTGATGGCTGGGCTACAACAGACACGGAGCCCTTGCCTCGGCTCCCTGCAGCACGTATGGTTTGCGCTGTTGGCACTAACTTGGCAAACAAAACGTGTCCTGCAAATGAGATATGAATCCCAGCCATCACCATCACCCTTCTAGCTCTTTTCAAGCTCAGATGATTGTCTGCCTAAAAAGGGATTGCTTTAGGCAAGGAATAGGTGCTCTTCTGTCCAAATCAGGCAATTCTGCGCAAATGCCGTGACCTACGTAGTGTGCCCAGGGCATATTCGGGAAGGTGATAGCTTCAGCCTTAGACAGTCCTGAGGAACAGGTAAGCTGAACTGATGACTGAGCTTTAGGCAAATCACCTTCTGCTCCCACAGAGTTATAAATTCAAACCACAAAAAAAAAAAAAAAAAAAAAAAAAAAAGAAGAAACTACACTGCAGTGTTACTACCATACTCAGACTATACCTGAAAGAGCTGTGATAGATTTAGATGCCCTTTACAACAAAGAAATCTGGAAACTATTTCAGATTAAATCCAGATTAAATAACTCTCCATCCTGAGAGTTATTTGCAGAACTGCTTTTGGTGTTTTATTTGAACTACTGATTGCAACTTACCAGGAAAAAAAAAAGAAGTTAAGAGACTCCTTTGGTAACAGTCCATGTGAATGTCTACTCTATCTCCTATTGTGTTAATTATGAAATTTCCGTCCTCTTTCAGAAAATAGTGTGATATAATTGTAATTGGAAGGTATGTGAGGAGGGGAAGAATTCCAGTGTCTTCCTTGCCAGTTGATGTAAAAGAACGTCAGTTACTACATACCTCCTACCTCCATAGAGACTGATGGTTAGGTCGCATCATGAATTGCACTGGGGAGCTGGAATTTTCAGAAATGGCATTTTTCATGCACCTTGTTACCCATATTAAAAATCATGTTCTGGACCTCAGCAGCCAACAGTTAATGGGGTAAGAAAATGTCTTAAACACATTTTTTCTGCCAGCTTTTCTGCTTCAACATTTTTCTCTTAAATATTCAAGTCAAATGTGGCATTTAGGGAATTTTACAGAAAGAAAAGGATTTAAAAGATGTAAAAAATTAGCACAGAATCATGGAGTATCTTCAGTTGGAATGGACCCATAAGGAGCATCAAGACCAACTCCCCGTTCATCACAGGACATCCTAACACTAAAACATATGACTAAGAGCATTGTCCACATGCTCCTTGAAGTATTTGCCCATGGGAAATATTTTGAAGCATTTCTTTCTGGAAAGTGGTATATACTCTTTTTAATAAGGAAGGAAACAGTGATAAAGCAAAGGAAGAAAACAATGACTCATCACAGAGATAATATAAAGAACAGGCATTTTCCCAGTTATTTTTATAACTATATACTGTAATCCAGGAAGTATGGCTAAACTAATTTTTTTTCCTTACATAATCGATTATTCAAACAATAGTCCGAAAATGCATGTTGATTATTTCCAGTGATTACTGAGGCTCAGTTAATGAGAAGCAGCCAAGGGCAGTCAGTACAAAAGGTTGATGAGTGTATCTGTAAATCAGCCGTCAAGGTGCATGTGTTGGCCTGCTGTACCTCAGCCAAAATATTGATGTTCAGGTGCCCTTGGGTCATCTGGCAGAACTATGCAACCTCTCCAGCTGTGACATTCACCCTTTGATGCAGTCTCCTTGATGGAGGGGTCTACTGCCCCTTGAATGTGGCACCTGTGGCTCCATCACAGGAAACAATGGCCGAGACCTTCTGGTGCTCCCTCAGATATCTATTACTGTGGTGATGATCTTGGCTATGTAGTTTACTCCATGGTTTTAACATGCTATTCTCATTTTAACTCCCCATTCTATTATTGTGGAAAATAAGAGTAATTTTCAAGCAGTCACCTGCTGCTTCTCTCCAAGAAAAGCTTGGTTAAGTCTAATCATCCCTTGTGAGTCTAAGGCTGATGTTGCACGATGGACTTAGAGATTTGTCCTTCACACCAGAGCTTTTCAGATCTCACTCCCACCCTCTCTGGCTCTAGTTCAACCTTCTTATGAACTGTTCCAGCACATAAAGATAAAAAAAGGACTGTATCTGTGCTGAAATGGCTCTGTATAGAAGGTGGCAGACCCAATGCCAGTTCCAGGGTGAGGGTGCCTCTTCCCAATTGGGCCCAGAACACAGAGGGGCCACTGCAGACTGTGGGAGAACTGACTCAGGCTGTCAGTGGAGCTCAGCCTGAAATCACATATCCTTCACCCTTCACTTTTCATAGAATCATAGAATAGATTAGGTTGGAAAAGACCTCCAAGATTATTAAGTCCAACCCCTTGATCCAACTCCAATTACTATATCATGGCACTAAGGGCCACGTCCAATCTCTTTTTAAAAACCTCCAGGGATGGTGAATCCACCACCTCTCTGGGTAGGCTGTTCCAATGCCTGATTACCCTCTATGTAAAGAATTTCTTCCTAATATCTAACCTAAACCTCCCCTGGCAGAGCTTAAGCCCATGTCCCCTTGTCCTATTGTTGGTTGCCTGGGAGAAGAGACCAACCCCCACCTGGCTATAACCTCCCTTCACGTAGTTGAAGAGAGTGATGAGGTCGCCTCTAAACCTTCTCTTCTCCAGACTGAACAACCCCAGCTCCCTCAGTCTCTCCTCATAGGACTTGTGCTCAAGTCCCTTCACCAACCTCGTTGCTCTTCTCTGGACCCGCTCCAGCACCTCAATATCCTTCCTGAACTGAGGGGCCCAGAGCTGAACACAATACTCAAGGTGTGGCCTCACCAATGCAGAGTACAGGGGAAGGATCACTTCCTTGCTCCTGTTGGCCACACTGTTCCTGATGCAGGCCAGGATGCCATTGGCCTTCTTGGCCACCTGGGCACACTGCTGGCTCATGTTCAGCCTCCTGTCGATCAACACCCCCAGGTCCCTTTTGTCTTGGTCTTATTGCAAAGGGTGATTGTTATTTTTTACCAATTTTTCTTGCTTTTAAATTGAGCCTGTGTCCCTATGGCTATACCATTGGACTGAGGAACTACAGGCTGTTCCCCTCCACCCTCAAACTAGAGCAGCATTAGTGCCTCATGGGTTGGTAAAGCAGCTGAGAAGCCATGGAAGGAGATGCACCACCTGTAACAGCTTCCTTGTAGCAGTCACCCAGCCCTTGTCATGCCCTTTGCCAGTGTCCCAGGGGTGCCCAAGACTTATTTGCCCTGAACTGCATCAGCTTGGAAGTTAAGACTGAAGATTGCAAATCAAGGTCATAATTATACTTCTTTTCATGAGTGTATCTGAATATTGAACAGAAACCTGAAAAATAATTCTTAATTTCTAGAGATAGAAAGGTAAAGTGGAAAACATTAAAGACTACTCTTGGTGAAGGAAATAAAAGTTACTGATTTCTAACAACTACTTTCTTAATGTAATTTTTTAAAAGTCTCTCACTAAATAATCTGCCCAAGTATTTAATTATACCATTAAGAATTTTTTTTTCCAGATGCCTAATTCTCCCTTGTTAAATGGATTCCTTTTTTTCTGTGGTTTTTTTTGTCCTTTTCTGAGTGGATATATGGGATAATTTATGACCTTGCTTCATATAACAACATTTTACATTTTTGGAGACTGTTATCATTTCTGCAGTTTTCCTTCCTGTGCACTGAGTTCTTCCAGTATCTCCTCAGAGGTCATCTAATTCCTGTGCATCTTTCTGGGATTATTGTACTCCTTTTAAGGAGAAAAATTAGCAGACACAGAAGACCACATATGTCTTTATGGATGGAATAATAAAGTGGCAATGTAATGAATTGGGGTGCTATTTTAGAGTATGTTTAGGTGCAGCTGTTCCTAAACATTGTTTATGTAATGAGACTGGGTTGATACTAAACACTTCAAGAAGTGGGGGTCTGAGAGTGATCCAGTGGCTTCCTGTGTCAAATGTACATCTCATTTAACAGAATAGGTTACTCAAGTGTATTTTGGGGTATATCACAGAGTTCAAAAGGGCAAATTATAAATTAGATGGTCGTAGATAGATAAAGATATTTTTTTTGTTCTGAAACATATTTCCTCCATTTCTGCTTGAGATGAGATCACTGATATTGGTTAATTGCACCTGCCAAATCTCAGAGTTAGATGAAAGATAAGAAGTTTTTCAGGATTTTTACTTTCATAAAAACACTTGAGTAAGTGTTACATCTATGTCTTGTTCTCGCTCTGCAAACATACAGTGCATAATAAGTGTAATAACCCTCCTGGCTGAAGGGGAACAAATGTTTACTTTACTGCCAGGCTGCAGCTGGCTCTGGTGTGGCTTGAGGAGCAGGAGAGTGAAGAAACTGGACCTTCCCTTTTTGGTTTTTTGTTATTGCAAAATGTCCAACTGAGAAGAAAAGGAATTCCTCTTGTCCTCATGTCATATGAGCTTTAGAATAGAACAAGGCTTTTAAAATTCCTGACAAAATGACTACGTACATTTTATATAAATAGGCCACATGTTATAAGGAAACAAAGTCTAAGGCAAGTCAATTCAGGCCAAAGAAAACTTGCTCTTTCTAGGGAAGCTCTTTAGCAGGAGATTCAAAGGCTTATGTTTTTTAAAAAAAAATATTTTCCAGAAAAAGCTGTTGACTTTATCCTTATTGTTAGTATATTTTGTCATCACTTGAAAAAGAAAATTCAGTTAACTTTGCCCTAACATCTGTACCATACATGTCCTTGTAATTTCTAATTTCACAGTTCAATTTCTTCTTATTATTTTAATCCTGTAGACTTTCTCAGGGACCATTGTCTTTCCGCTGAACAGAAAAGCAGGATCAAATCCTGTACTTGGGAAATGCAGTCATCTTGGCAACACACAGGAGATGAAGCCCAATTTTCTTGATATCACATTTTTGCTACAGGTGCTGATCAAATATGTTACTACAGTTCAAATTATATTTTCACATGACAGATTGGTTTTTTGATTTAGAAGCTTTTCTAAACAAAACAAAATATTTCCATGGTAAAAATCTACTGTGATAAAGTTAGGCCTTTACATAGTTATAGGGACAGTCTATAGTGGTCAGGAGAGGAGTGCTGTTTCTCTCAGATTTCCACTTACATGGCTTGAAACCAAACTGATGAGTGCTTACTCTGTGACCTGGTTAAGAAGCAATAAGTGGCATTTCCTGAAATTGTGGCTGACTCTTCTTATGACTATCATGCTACTTCACAAGAACTGACCTGTTTCAACTGACCTTCAAGAAAAAACAGGCATTGTTTTTACGAGGAGCCATTTTTCAATTAGTTTTGGGTGCTGGTCTCCTAGTTGCATTTATGTAGCAATGAAGGTCAGTGTATCAATGGCAAACTCCTGTAGAAGGGCAGAAATTTTTATAATGTCCTACAGAGTGAATTTCACTTAAATCCTCTAAAATTCAGTTCTGTCTCATCTCACACATGAAAATATGAGATTGATATGTTCTCCTGATGGTATTTTTTTCTCTGTGTAGTTAAGGTGTAAGATTTAAAAGCTAGAGCACAATTTCTGTCTTTAGTATCTCACCGTTGATTTGATCCCGTGAGCTCCCCAGCTGTCTCTTACGGAGAGACAGTAGGAAAGCAGTGAGATACAATCTTCTGCGTCCCACCTGCTTTCCTAAGGAAGCACTGGTTGCCCTCAGTGAGAAGCCATTCTTCTTGGAGGGCAAAATTTGTGCTGTGTGGTCTTGTTTTGAAATGTGGCATGTGACACAATGTTTCCTTATTTAGCACTCGGAGCTTTCTATCATCCAGCCTGCAAAGCTGGGGAGGATAAACACTGTCCTTGCTCTCATCATCCAGATTTTGGTGAAGGGAAGAAAAGAAAACAGCATTTGCAATTATGTTCTCCAGGTTCTTGCTTGTTCTTTCTCTTGTTCACAATGGTTTGCAGCTCCCTGGTAAGTGCCCCCTGCTTACTTCCTGTAAAGGTGCCCATGAAAGTGCTTCCAGTCCTCTGGCATTTCTGGGTATCATGGTTCTGGTGCATTGTCTATATGTACATTATTAGTTTGGGGATGGGGAACCTCTTAATGTCAGGCAAAGTGGGCAGGCAAGAGGCAATGGAAGAACCTAATAGAAAAAAAGAAATGGCTAGAGAAGGAGGAAGCAGAGACTCAATTCTTTATGGCTTTATTCATATATAGAGGCACTATCACTTCAATATCTTCAGAAGATCAGATATAAGAAAGTAATTAAATATATTTAAATGTCTATTTTTTATTATTTATTTATTTAATTCTTCACTTCTGTGTTCTGATTTTTGAGCTGTTGGTGTCTGGGTAATGGTTAGCAAAATCAGGCAAAAAACCTTCAGGAGCGGTGAAATGCGAAATTATTTGTAGGACATTTAGATGTTCACAGATGATGGCTGTGCAATCCAGAGAGACTTAATGCTTACAAAGAGGATTATTTTCATTCAGTGTTTTGAACAGACTCACTGAATTCACTGTCATTGCTAAAGTGGATGGAATAAATTTTTTGTGAATTAAAATTGGATTAAATTTAGCAAAGTTATTGTGGAATTGCAGTTGTAACACTACTGCTATCCCTTTAGCTGAAATTCCCTTGTAGGTGTAAACAGATGTCTTCTGCAGAATTGAATGTTTAAGGTTAAATTCTTTTACCTTCTAAGTTCTGAGTAAAACTGTTACAGGTTGTGTCATAGTACATGGTATTTTTTTTTAATCACACGCAGTATCACTGCAGACTAGAATAAGTATTTTCAGTGTACTCTATATTATCAATTAAATTGATTTCAATTTTTTACTGGCTTTTTACTAAAATGTCTTTAACTTTTAAAATACATTTTAGTTCAATATGATGCCTAGTGATCACAAAATGTACCAGGGACCAAAACTGGTTATGAATCCCACAAGCATTTGAAGCTTTACCTTAAAGCCGACACTGTAATCATGATCAGAGAAACTAACTGGAGAGCTAGGGACCCCATTTCTGGTACAGGTGTACCATCTACCTTCCACCAGCCTTTCCACATTGGCAAGCAGTGCCAATCCACTACTCCCCGGTCCTTACTACTTTCTCAGATTGTTACAGGTTTCCCAGTGTCATTCCTGGTTTTATATTCAAGGCCCTCTGGCCTTCTCAGGGATTCCTGTGGGCTCCTTGGTCTTGTATGGTGGAAAGGAAAGCTGGATTTGGGAGTGGGGAGACAAATGTCTCAGCAAAGATGGCTGTGTCCCCTCTAGGACACCTGTGAGATCTGGCAGGGTGAGGAAAGTTTGTATAGGTCAGAGGTCTACAAAGCCATGCATCTGAGGACGGGTGGGAACAGGTTAATGGTAATAGCAGCGTGGTTGAGGGAGTTCTCATGACTGAGAAAAATCAATTCAACAAGCTGTGCTTCTGCTGCTGCTGCTGCTGCCCACCACTGATCCACAGTACGGTGACATACAATCATGACACACGTATTCTATTGTCTACTTTATTAGTTTTCAATCAGCAGAATTGATGTTGCACTGGACTCTTGAAAAACATCATGTTTTTATCTAATGAATGCAATGACTTCCTGTTCATGTGAATGGGAAACAGAATCATATGACATATCCACTATATGTATATTCTACACTAACCATTTACTATGTATTGTTTTGTTTTACAGACACTGGAACATTTTTAATATATAATAAAGTCAACAAGCTCTGTCTTCAGGCATCTGTTACACGTTCAGTTAGAACTGCCACTTGCCATCAAGGCAATGAATCACAAAAGTTCAGGTGGATCACAGATCATCAGCTTATGAGTGTGAAACTGAAATTTTGCCTGGGGGTGCCATTGAAGAAAGATCAGGCTATGGTCACTCTGTATCCATGTAATCAAACAAGTGAGCTCCAGTGGTGGGAATGCAGAAATGAAAGCCTCCTTGCAATCCAAGGAGAAGATTTGTTTTTCAGTCCTGGCAATGAAGAATATGATAACATTTTGTTAAAGAAGGGGCTGAGTGCAAAGAGTCAGTGGAAAATCTATGGGGCCATGGATGTTTTATGTTCCCAGGGATATGAAGGTACAGAAAATTGATTCTTTCATGCTTTGCATTAATTCCTTTCTGAGCGTTAGAGTGTTTCAGATCTTTTTCTCTGACTATTCTGATTCCTTCGGTGACCACCAGAGTTTTAGAAAATCAGTGTACTGAAGGACTTAGCCTTGAATTTAATGTCATATTTATGTCCAAGTGTGTATTATATACACACATTACTTTAGTCTGTGTATTATAGTACATTAGTATTTCAAGTATTTTAAGTATTAATGCCTAAAATCAACTCTAAAAGAAAACCCTTAAGACTCAAACTGTGAGTTTTAGAAGGCAGCATTCCTTTTTATTATGATGTTGGATGGACGAGAATCTAATTTCTTCAAAAGTGTGCATGCCTGAGTAACTAAATGAAAACTCCTTGCTTTTATTTAGTTACCTAATTAACAATTCAAAGCATTACATAATACTGTTACAACCACTTTCAAAACTGTCCCTTCCTCAGTACCACCCTCTCCACATCTCTGACACATGTCCTGAATTTGAGGTGGAGGTCTCAAAAAGACCATCTCTTCATCTTTTCTACATCTTCCTCATCTCCTTTGACACGGTATCATGCCATCTGGAATGGTTTCAAGGCTTCTGAATACTTTGACTGGCTATCAGGTGTTATGTCTCTTTGTCAGTATATTTTCACATCTAAAAAACCCTTTACCTCATTCTGTTGAGACCTTAAAAAAGAATGATAAACAGCATTTAGGAATTTTGTTCAAATTTTGTACAATTTTGTACAAGATATACTAGAAACTTATATAATATAGGTTTTATGGCTACAGTATTATATGTACTCTCCATATATTCTATAAATATATATTATATATTAGTATTTATGTATATGCATACTTATACTGTGTATAAGTATTCTCTGAAGTCACTATTGCTCACCATACTGTGTCATTACATTATTAACAGAGTCTATAAACACTGATAAGTTTCTTATATAGCTACATGGATGTGAAATTACATCCTCGTGAAAGAAGCACAATATGGGTGAGCTGAGAAAGGTCTGGAAGTACCGATGGAGGTGGAGAAGGTGTTGGTTTTGTGACTCAGCAGATGAGGATGCTCATGGAATAATTATAAGCATCAATACAATTACCCTTCGTAATCAGCTGAAGTCTGATTGTTCTGTATGGCTTTCCCACATCCAGAATGAATGTTTGAAAAACCACCCCACAGGATATTTGAAATCTGAACTCTGAACCTTGCATGTGGGAGCTGCTTCACTGTATGTGAGATACCTAAATAGTCACTGGAATAAAACCAAAGATAGATATTGTAACCTGTGTTTACTTTTTTCCATGAATCAGGACTTATAAATATTAGTTCCTTTTCTTGCACATGTAATATAAATCTTAACATTGTTTGAAGTAGAATTATTTTAAAGTGGAGCCTTATTAAGATCGCAAAAGCATCTTGGACCTCATATATTACTTTACATCAGAATAACACTGCTCTAAAACATATGTCATCAGCTTAAGTCTGGAAAAGTGTTGAAATGAATTTTTTTATAGTTATGGGAAAGGAATCATGGAAAGAACTTAGAGATGCAATTCAACCATTAGCTTAGGCTTTACTTTATTTACTCTTCACATTTATTTGCTGTTTTTCATTTAAAGTTATAATTTTGTTTTCTCAGAGACCTTTACACTGCTGGGAAATGCTTTTGGGGCGCCCTGTGTGTTCCCTTTCATGTACAAGGAGCAGTGGTATGCGGAGTGCACGGCCGCCGGCCGGACAGACGGCTGGCTCTGGTGTGCAACCACTGCTGACTATGACACAGACCAGCGATATGGATTCTGCCCATCAAAAGGTAAGTTACCTCTTCCCACACGGTTCCCCTCTGCATTGGCAAACCAGCACTAGCAGAATACGGCTACCTTTATAATAACTTACAGCTTACAAAGATTTTTTTTTAATATTGATGTATTGCTGCACCCTGCAGTTCTCTATGTAAGGAAATATCATTTTGCATAAAGATGTGGGAAAAAATGTGATTGCAGAGTAAAACAGCATGCACTTCCCACTAATTGTGGAGGTGTTGCTGAGCAACACAATAATTTTGAGACCCTCACTGTGTCCCAGCCGGGATGTGTGCTGTCACCATTGTACAACCCTTCTCTGAGGGACTCCCATTGTGATGGATGTGGGCACAAAAATGAGCACTGTAGAAAAATTAATGATGAAGTTAATGTTTTGATCTGCATGACTTTCATGTGAATATTTTTTTTACTAAAGTGGAATGTGTCCTTTTATCCATGCTGTTAAGCCCTATTCATATTGCCTGAGAAGTAGTCTTTCCACCCTTTTTGACATCTGCCTGGCGTTTCTTTGCAACTTCAATCACTTTCTTCCAGTTCTATGATCACTTCCCTCTCCATCTCCCTTTATGGCCTTATTCTTGGCAGGGGAGCTTTGCATTCACAATGATGAAGTCTCCACCTGACACATCTCTTATTTCCCCTGTATTCCTCCCCATTACTCCTGTTACATGTTATGTCTTTTATTATTAGAATGGTCCTTTACTCCAGTTGATACAAAATGGTCTTCTGGTGTGGTACAAATCCCTAGTCAAATATGTTTTCCAGGTTGCTGCAAGGACACCATTGCTGTGTGACAGACATACCCAGAAACTCTTCACAAGGGGATGGGATTTATCTAAGAACTGTTTTGATGCTAAATTTAGGTCTAGAGCTGGTTCTTATGGCTCTCAGTGGGAACTGCTGTCCAGAGAGAGAAGAAGAGGTTGCACATCTTTTTAGAGTTTTCATGTAGGATTTCTGCCACAGCACTACCTACAATATATTTTCCTATGCAATCACTTCCCTTGTGGTAATTCCTGAATTATGTATCTTCATGGAACAGGAGGCAGTTATAGGCCAGCTTTACCTGTCAGTTTGCTGGCCTTAATTTTGTCCTTCCCGATCTGCTTGTAATGTTTTCAGTGCTCTTGGAAGAACTGACCAGGTCACGCTTAAGGAGAATGCCATGCAGAATGAGAACCTGCAACTCATTTTTCTGTTGCCAAGTTACTACAACACCCAATGTAATTATTTTCTCCACAGATAAAGACAGTACCTGGACTACAGACCCGTTGACAAATGTCCACTACCAAATAAACTCTGACTCGGCTCTCACGTGGCACCAAGCCAGGAGGAGCTGTCAGCAGCAAAATGCAGAACTATTGAGTATCACAGACATTCATGAACAAACATACCTTAAGGGTAAGGCAGCAAAGAAAGCCCTGAGTTAGATTCAGGATCTGTTCAGTCCATCATAACAGCTAAGCATTATTTAGTATGATTTTGGCCGTTGTCTTTGGACCTAAATATGTCTGGGCAAAAAACCAAAATCTTTTAGAATTTGCAAGTTCACATCAAAATTGCTGCTAAGTGTATGAAGAATTCAAAGTATTCCGGCATCCTTCAAGTGTAACAGTTTGACTTCTTGTTTAAAAATGTTATCTTATATTAAAACTTCACTAAAATTTTTTTTGATGGGGGAAAGGAATCTAAAAAGTAAATTAAAATTTCACTTTTTGTCAAAAAGAAAGTTTAAAAAAAATTGAAAATAAAAAAGATATATCTTTATGACAAAAGAAATATGTTTTTTTGTATAAAATGCAGTTTAACTTTTGTTTTTTTAAGTGACTTGGCAAAGAAAAATATCAATTATTCATAGATCCTAAATTGCAGCTTTACCTATCCGTATATTGCTGAAGGAATAGTATGGAAAAAACTATCTGTTGTTATTTTTAAGGATGAATTTAACTTCTAAGACATTTATTATTATTTTTTATATTTACACGGTACCAATATTTCTACTTAAATAAATGTTGTACTTAAATAAATGTGTAGCATTTAGCCTATTCTACAGAAATAATTTCATTTTGGATATTCTCTGTGCATATCATCTGGTCTCATTTTACATTAGTGAGAGAATAAGAGAAGGGGATTCTCTTTGTTTATTTTTTACAGTACTCAAAGCTTTGGCATTTTTCAATTTATCAAGAACTTCAGTATCTGCAAATATTTGTAGTTAGATATTTAATAACTGCAAGTCTTCCGAGAGACATTGTTAGTGACTGTTAATAATATGAAAGTGTTTTACAAATTAGTGTATCTTCGTTTTGTTACTTAGAATTAACTGAAGGTACAGATTCTGCACTGTGGATTGGACTCAACAGACTGGACTTGAGGAGTGGATGGGAGTGGATTGGAAGCAGCCCTTTCCAATACTTAAACTGGGCTCCAGGTATATATGACTTTGTTTGATTTTGTACTTGCAAAGAGAAAAAATATATATCTCAAATGCTGCTGTAAATTTTATTCTCAGATAGATATGCCACGAGACAAGGATTTTAGCTTTTCTTGCTTTAGCTTTAGAAAAATCTCCTTTTCTATAGCAGTATAAGCCAGAAACTATTGCAAAAAATATTTTAGCTGTGAAAGCCACATTGCCTGTCCCTAAAATATTTGATTTTCTATTGCTTGACTCCAGCCACAAAACTATGAGGAGTTTACATGTTCATATCCACTTACATAACTTACATACTACATTTCATACAGACATGCCCATTACCAGAGGCCTACCTCAACTCTTACCAAAGCTGGGAAAGGCATGACCTTTGGAGCTCTGACTTCATCCAGGAGTTATTTGTCCGTGCATTTTACAGCTTAGAGTTCTATTTGCCTTTCAGAAAAGTTCACTTTTTCTTTTTCCTATACTTTTCCCAAAGGAAGCCCCTCTCCAGAATCTGGAAAAATTTGTGCGGTTTTGAATCCTGAAACAAAAGCTAAATGGCAAAATTGGGAATGTGATCAGAAACTTGGTTACATTTGTAAGAAAAAGAACTTTACCTTGGTTCCTTCAGGTATGTTGATGTATGTTGATAATTGGAGTAGAAGCTGTTACCTGAATCACTTGGCATTCATATTGCAATGATGAGCAGGAGAATTTTATTAGAAATAGAAACTATTTCTTGTTTATCTGGTTTACTCTTTACAACCATTATACCCTTTGTAGTCTGATCTCCAGTCCCATGGCACACAGAATGAAACAGATAAAAGTGAAGAATGTCCAGCTAGTCCCTTCTGTCTATGTTTCGATGTTCAGGTCTCCCCCTTGAATACATACACTGCTGACCATCAAAGGGGAGAACAAACCAAAAATTATTTTTCAGAAGAGGGACAATAGTAAAAATCAGCAAAAGGAAGAAAGATGGAGAACTTACCGTGTGGCTCTAAGTCCTTCTCTACAACTTGTCAACCAGCTTAGCAAGCTCACAGGTCTCTGCAGAAGTGATGGAAGATCCACACCAACGAAGATCGATACATTGAAATGAGAAAAGATATTTTAAGTGTATAAAGATTTCCCTGTTGGTGTGATCCCGTGTGTGCACCCGGCTATAAATCTGTCTCGATGACTCTTACTCTATCAATATACTTAATCCTTTAAAAATTCATAAGCCTTCTGTGTTAAGCGCAGATAATGTCTGATTTGTCTGACAAATACTAAGTAATACAGAAGGTGGTGAAACTAATAGATTAGTGTATTTGTTATAGACATTTGACTGACCTTAGAAATTGTATTAAATACTATTTGTATTAAAAATCTTTCATTTTCCGAGTTAAAATTGCCATATTCATAATCACATTTATGTTTACTATGTTTTGTGTCCATCATTTCCTTATAATGAGAATTTAAAAAAAAAATTCTTAGTTTAGAACTTTTGCACAGATTAAGTGAAAACATTTTCAGTGTCATGTCCCTTGCATGGCAATTGAACTCCTCTAAAGCCCTGATATTTGTTCCTAGGTGATGTTGGGCCTGTTACTTGCCCAGGTGGGTGGGTGCCATATGTAGATCACTGTTACAAGATCTTCAGGGAGAGCAAAGGATGGGAAGCAGCTTTGACCTCTTGTCAGAAGCAAGGGAGTCACCTGGCCAGCATCCGAAACCTTGAGGAGCACAGCTTTGTGGTATCTCGGCTTGGGTACAGTGAGTGTTTCCAGGGTGTCTTTTGCCTTTTTCTGCATGTATGGAACACCAGACAGTATTTTAAAATCTGACCAGTGCAACAGAACCTAAAAAGTAACTACTATTCACACAGTTCTATCATACCACTATGATGTATTAACATTAGGCTGGTAATTTACTCCCACTGCTATGAGGAAGAGGAGCCAGATTTTTTCATCTAGTGCAGGGATTTCTTTACAGCCTAATTTTCCAAAGCATACTGTCTTAATTTTAATATCCATGTCAAAATATTAGTTTATAAAATGATCATAAAACACGCTAAATAATTGTCTGCTTCATAAATTTACAAAAGGAATTATATGTCCAAAGCTTAATGGCACTGTGAAAGGGTTGCGGTGGCATAAGAGGTCTTATTTAGTTCTCTTTCCAAAGTCTTATCTAGTTCTCTGTTTCCACCGTTTAGAACCAACAGACAAGCTATGGATTGGGCTGAACGACCGTAAGGTTCAAATGTATTTTGAATGGACTGATGGTACCCCAGTGACATACACAAAATGGCACCTGGGAGAGCCATCCACCACAAACAACAGGCCAGAAGATTGTGTACTGGTCAAAGGCCAGGTGACATTACCCAATACATATTTTACCTCCACATTTAAACTAAAATCTTAATAAAAGTCTAAAGTGCTCTACTATTTCAGAAAAGAGCTAAGGCTGAAAGAAGGGATGTAGGGGGAAGAGGATGAGATTAAATATGATCTTTCAAAAAAAACCCAAAAGAAAGCATTATTGCGACATTGGTGAAATCTTCTCTTTAAGTACATCTGAAAGTCAAAAGTTAAATGATTAGGGCTATAAAACAGGTCTCTGAAGGTAATTTGAGCACATTCTTTCATTTTCCTCTGGTGATAATGGTGGCATGTGGGGATCCATGATTCCTGCTGGCTCCTCTGTGCCTGCTCACTTGCTATCTCATGGCGCAACTGTTTGTGCAGGGCCCTGCAGAAGAGGGGACACATTTTATGCACCCTCCTCCCTTCCTATCAACATGAGCTGTGGCTGTACTGCTATAGCCCAGTCTATATTTTTCTGAATATGAACAGATTTGGTTTTGTTATCATCTAGGGAAATTGGATAAGGAAAAAAAACCACTTCTGTTTACAAAATGAGAAGAGAAAGAAAATTAATAGTTTCAATTATAAAGAAACACATTATTCATCTTCTTTAAATTATTCACCTTTATCTCCTTCTTATTGCAAACTTTTTCGTGCCACAGGATGGCTATTGGGCAGACTCTGTCTGTGAGAAGAGAGCTGGCTACATTTGTAAAAGAAAGGCAATAGCTAATGAAAAGGAAATTACTGATGCAGGTTGCAAAAATGTAAGTATATGAGAATGGAACATCAGTTTCTCAGATAAAATAATTACCTTATCTTGAATCACCTAGAATTGTTTGAATTGTGTATATTATTTATGTAGAATGGATTTTTTTGTTTTAATTTGTTATGAAGTTTCTCCCTCTCTCAGTTATATTAAACTTTAGATAGCAGTTTACAAAAGCTGCTTAGAAGGAATCTGCGATTTCACTGCAAAAAGTATCTAAGTCATAATATTCATGATTATTGGGCTTAATTCATTTTAAATAATGATACACGATAATACATGATATCACTATTATCTAAAATTTGAATGGAAATCCTAAAATCTTGTTACAGGGCTGGAGCAGGTATGGGACCTACTGTTATTTTATTGGACATGTTCCAGCAACATTTTCAGAAGCAAACACCACTTGCGAAGGAGAAGAAGGTTATTTGGCCACAGTTGAAAGTAGGTATGATAATGACTTTTCCTTGACTTTTAAATAGGTAAAGGTTGTATCATATGAAATATTCAAAAGCTAACACAACGTCAAACAGCAGATTATCTAAGTAAGAGATGAGGTCTCTAGTTGAACAACAAAAAAGTCTTGCTTTTCTTGTTGTTTGTATGGAATCAGAATCCTATCATAAGATCTTCTCCCCCAGTCTGAAGCAAGGAAAAGGAAAAAAGAATTCATCATCATATTAGGCAAGTAGGATTTGGATAAATGTTTTCACTTGTGTCTTTATGATCCCTTTTACAGGTATGAGCAAGCCTATCTGACTAGCCTTGTTGGGCTGAGGCCTGAGAAATATTTCTGGCTTGGCCTCTCTGATGTCGAGAACCAAGGCACTTTCAGGTGGGCCGATGGTGAAGCGGCCTCCTTCACGCACTGGGATGCAGGAATGCCTGGTAGGTGCTGGGATGGTGGATGGTAGCTGCTCTCTGAGGTCATGGTCCCTATTTGGGTTTGAGTTGGTGATGTCCTCTGAATTTTATGCTTTAAACTTTCAGTATCTTTTACAATATCTGGCAGTTCTCAAATTCCGTCTTTTAATTTCAAAGGGAAAAAATTGAACTGCAGTTTTATATTAGGACATCTGATGTATTTACCCATAAGATTAATCTTTTGGCCTATCTTCACAGGGATATAACAGGAGTTAAAAACAGGTCCTGAGACTATTCTACTCTCATTCCTCTAGTAGAAAAGTTAGCCTGGGAGAAGAATCAGAAAAAGAGCAACTGTGATAAGGAATTTAAGTTGAGAATTACAAATTCATAGTATCAGAAATCATCGTACCATCATTATTTTTATTTGTGATACTAAGAAAACTATATTCATGGGTTCATACTGTGCAGAAACACAGAAAACAAGATTTCACAATGCCATAGGGGAATTTGCTCTCAGTGATCCTTTGTCTGAAAACTTTCTTGAAAACCTTCAGTGAGGTTACAAAATATAAAATAAAAATAATAAAAAATTACAAAATACATAGACTAATAAAACTTCAGTACTAAACACGGCTGCAAAAGCATCCAGCAGCTGTTAAGATTATGTTAAATGAACTGTTCATTTTAATGTGTTAAAGCTGCCTTGTTAAAGCTGAGGGGTGCAAAAAGACAAATTTGGTGCAAAAAGACAAATCAACGTTTAAAACGGTTCCAGAACATATGAGGAAATACAGACCAGTGAGTCATTAGTAAATTAGCTGAATCTGTAATAAAGAAGATATAGTGGGAAAGATACATAAAATTGCTTCTGTAAAGGAAGTCATGCTCACAGATCTCCTGGAGCTTCCCACAGGAGCCAAAAGCATATGAATAAGGGAAATTTAGTCAGAGTGGTCTCTCTGAATTACCAAAAACCTTTCAGATAATTTGACCTAACACAGAGAAGCTCTTACATAAATAAATATTTTGATTAAAAGGCACTGAGTTGAAGGTGGATTTTTTTATAAGGTCTATTTTTTATTGGAAAGAGTGCTCATTAATGACCTGTGTAATGTAAGTAGAAATGAGGTTGTCACTCAAAACCACAGGATTTTACTGTAACACCCCCCCCTTACTTTCTACCCATAGAATTAATTATGCAGGACATTCAAAATAAAAAAAAAGAAAGGCAGGATCTTGAAAGGATCATGGCCTCCTCAAAAAAAATACTAGTCTGCCTGTGTGAAAAATACCTAAAATATAACTTCGCTTTTCAAATGCTATTATGTGGCAAGAAGTGAATGACTGCTGCTCAAAGATTTTAGCAAAGAATTAAACAATTCACACTTTATAAAATATCCAACATTTGTTTTGGTTTGTTTTTTTTTTTCTCATAAAGGAAGTAGTCCAGGATGTGTAGCCATGAGAACTGGAACTGCGGCTGGATTATGGGATGTTCTGGACTGTGAGACAAAGCAAAAATATATCTGTAAGCAGTGGGCAAAGGGTGCAACAATTCCACCTATTACAACTACTGCTCTGGTGCCCACATGCCCTGAAGGTTGGATATCAAACAACCATAGAAGTTCCTGTTTTAAAGTAAGTGCCTATGTATTTATAAGAAGAAGGACTTTGAACTCCTTAGTTTGGAGAAAAAAATAAATAAGAAAGAAAGAAAAATTAACTGATATCTTTGTTTTGCAATATCTGAAGTTGGAATATAGCAAATCCCAAATCCCCAAAGATTCTTCTCAGGGAAGTATCCATAAGATGAGAGAAACTTATGAAGAAAGATGAAATTGAAGGGACTGGACACAAGGGAAGGGAGAAGGGCACAGGAAAGAAAATGAGGAAGTTTGTGCCCCAGGGGTCAAATGAATTGGAGCAGGAAATGGAAGAAAAGGAATATAAATATCAAGGCTCCAGAAAGACATAAAGAAAAGAACAAAAAGAAAAACAAGGGACATTTTCAGATTAAAATTATTGAAAAAACAATGTTGAAATTCTGTATTAAATAGCAGAATCAGCAAAACTTGTCTGTTGGCATTGCTCTTCATATCTGTTGTGGTCACTAGGTTGTACAAAGATCCAGTATTTGTCTGAGATCTGTGAGAGTTTGGGGAATGAAGCAGAGAAACAGTGAGGTATATTCTACAGCAGCACAATGCCTAAGGCTGGACCTTGCTAAAATAAGCACATTACCCCCCGAAATAAACTATAAGAAGTCACACGAAAGGTTAATTAAACCTGTGTTTATGAAGGGCATTTATTTGAGAGTTTGTGATGCAAAGCTACCGATAACTTGGTTTTGAAGTACACTCAGTTGCGTCTGAGCAGGCATAAAAAAAGAGTTTGAACAAGAAATGAGGGTAATTTGCAAACACTGATTTGGGATCATGCAGAGTTGAAATGTGCTAACTTAGTGTGAGATGTTAATATTTCTTATCATTTTATTGAATTAATGAGTTCTTCTCCTTTTGTTATTTTTTTCATTTTTTTTTTTTCAAACTTAGTTGAAATGCTATTTAGTTTTGCTCCTTTATCCTCAAATCATAATTTTAACTTTGGTCAAAGTCATGCTTTTTCTCTCTTAAACTAATTAGACATCATACTGCAAATGTAAAGTGAGAGATGCAAACCACCATGAGGTAATTCTTTTACCTATATCTTCAGACTCCTCTCAGGCCATCTCCATCACAACCCTTTCCATTCATCTATAAGATAAAACAAATTAAAGGGAATTGTATTCAATTCTAGCAATTCCTTCCCTTTTTTTTTTTTGGTCAGCACTACGCTAACTAGGTAGGCAACTCTAGTGCAAAAATTTTATGAACAGAGTAGGTAATGACAGTTCTCTTATGGACTTTCACTTGGCTTGCGTGAAATCTCATTTATGGGTGAGCAAGACTATGAGTCTTTATTTTATTATTATAGCACATGTATGATACATTTTAAAGTAATTTCTCCACAGTGTTTTTGCAGTAATTTCTCCATAGTGTTTTCACAGATCACATACTAATAAGAAATCATGGTTTGAAGCTCGAGATTTTTGCAGACAAATAGGAGGAGATCTGGTCAGCATTAACAGTAAAGAGGAGATACCGTTACTAATAAAAGCAATATAGTGAGTATTTGCTGTATATTTATCTTACCAGATTTAAAAGACTTCTCATATAAACTACTATGAATGATCTTAGATGATTTCTGAAACATATGGATTCCTCAAAAGCCAAAAAACCTCAGATACTTTGAAATGTATCTACTCTTCAGTGTTTTTATCGTTTCCATGAAAAAAAAAAGTTGTTTGTGTCTAGAAAAATTTAAACATCCACCAGTATCATGATTACTAGATAGAATTTAGAAACACATGAAATTGTTGGTATTTTTAGTATGGTTGAAAACATGACCAGTATATCTAGTGTTGACCTACCTTGAAGTAGTCAATGCTGAGACCATGTTCTAAATCTGTGAAGGCCTTCCCTAAGTAAACAGAACATTAGAGAAATACAGGATCAATACTAATATTAAGTCTGATAACTGAGCCATTGCCACTGAACCATTGAAGTGTTACATATTTCTATGAAGAACATATGTATGCCCTTCACCAAAGGTAATAGGGTAATTATTGCAACTTTACTGCTTTTACAATGTGCTCTAGAAAGTTCAGTTATGTATTTCTGTTTGGGTTTTTTGTGTTGATGCTTGTACACTACTCTGCCCTGTAATTTCTCTTAGTGCCTCTCACTGTAGTTTTGAAACTGTTTGGCTCGGTATATTTTCTTTGAATCCAGATGAAGGATTTGCCTGGAGTGATGGTTCTCCAGTGAGTATTTTAATTTTCCATCATATTTGTTTGCTTAAGATATTTTTGGATTTGTACATGTACTTGTTGGGCTTTTGCTGTTGTCCTCATCAAAGAAAACACCAGTCCTGCAAACATTCACATGGCTGTTAGCCTATATTGCTATGACTAATATTGCAGCAAAACATTTTAATATGTGGTAATTATCTGTATCTCATCAGAATCTGTGGCTTTCTGTGCAGCACTCCAACATATTTTCTCTTCTGAGAAGATAATATGAACACAAAATGTCAGAACATACAAATTCATTATGCTGGATCTTGTATCCTGTCTCTGGCAGTGGCCATAAACATCTTAAGAACTAATCAAACAGCAAGTGTGTTTTCCAGTATTATCCAGCATCGTCCAGTAAGCGATAGCTCAGGGTCTTTCAGAACTCGTGCTCAGATCTCTAATCTTAATATATTTATTTCCTTTAATTTATCCAGGCATCTCTTAAGCCCATGCAGATATCCATAGCTGTGGGAAATATTCCTGCAGTAGTTCACTCTTTATTATGCTCTCTCTATTCCTACTCTCTATTTGCTTATTTTATTTTTAACAAAAGTAAGGACTTTCCTCTTATCCTGTTCACATTATTTTCCATAAAAGTTTCAAGAAGCAACCTTATCACAAACTTCTTGAAAATCCCACATAGGTTGTACCAAATGAGTCTCCCTTCCCATTTGGATGTTAATTTCTTCAGAGGTAATTCCACCAGGTTTGTAGGACCTGACTTCCCTCCCAGAAGTCACACTCCCATCTTCATTAACCACAGGAAAGGGAAGAAGTGAATGTTGAATTGATGATGCATGATGTGGTCACTGTCACCAGACAGCTGCTGGACAATGTGTTTTTCAACCAGGTCACAAATGATGAAGTGAAAACTACTCATGCTACGATTAGCATGAGTGTCATGGGGGTAAAGTTCATACTATATGAAATTCAGTAGAAACAGTCCATTTGCTTGTTTCTATTCTCTCTGTGTCTAGGGTTCAAGGCACAAACAAGAGAAAAAGCCCACCATGCCAAGACAGCCTGATCTTCTGATTACTGATATTATTGCCCCACTGTAAAATTCTTATACCTATTGCTTTCCCCACATTTCCACCTCTAGCTAAAACCATAATCTTTCAGATAAACCCAGTTTGTTTCTGTTTGCCAATGAAGAATACAACTACTGAAACAAATGGAAAGAGTAACAAAGCTGATTTCTTCTATAGGTTAGGTACACAAACTGGGATGACAGCTCAAGAAATTCAGGAGGACACAAGTTCTGTGGCTCACTTCGTTTTTCGTCTTCTAAGCAATGGTCTCTTTCGGTCTGTGAAGTACAGCTTGACTGGTTTTGTCAAATAAAACAAGGTAGATTTCTTCTTCTCTTTAGGCAAGAAGCTTAAAAAACTTAAATAAGCAATTATTTCTAAGTTGCTGGAGCAAGACACAAAATTTTGACGAATTGTTTTATGCAAATGGGGAGCATTGAGTAACACATTATAGGTTGTGATTTTTCAATGATAGATGATAAGAATAAATAGATTTATTTTTTGACATAAATTAGGGTGTATAAATGATCCATATGTTTGCAAGGGTTTAATAGATGCAAAGTTTTTTAATATTAAGAAGCATTTGCTTTTATTTTTGTAATGTAGGAGGTAAGGAGTTGTAAAGAGTTATACTGTATTCCTTACAACACTGCTTTTTATACTAACACCAGTAAAGCTAAAAACCAAATACAATATCTTTGTACACCAAGATTTAGTGGTGCTCCAAGTTGTCTTTTCGCATTCTTGAGGATTCAGTTGCTTTTGGAAATACAACAGCACAAAACAGTGTCATTTCTTTTTCTATCACAACCAGAAATAACTCACAGTACGTATACACACACACACCCACCCCCATCCATATATACATATATAAACAAATAAACATATGTATAGAGAGAGTCATATTTCCTTTTGCTTATGAATATTTGGCACTGGAGAATTTTTTGATAGAGCTAAAGTAAATCTAGTGGAAATTATCTCCTTCTTAATAAAAATACCCCTCTGGTGAATTATGGAATGTCTACTGATTGATCAGTAAAGGAGCTGTACCCTAAAGTTTAAAGTGTTTCAGATAGATCTACTCTTACTTACAGACTGGAAGAGCAATTTTTCCTTGCCTTGCTCTGCTAGGGAGTGTGATTTAGTCAAGGCTATGACTTTATTGATGTGAAGCACAGTTTATGATACAAAGTTAAAAGTAGATGACCATGCATATTGCATAATGTGTGGCTAAGCCTGCTTTCCAGTCAGTGGTAAAGGAGTGGAGAATCCTACTCTGTTCCTCACTCTTCTCCTTGAAGTCAGTAACAAGATGCATCATAAAACACGCTACAGAGATGTGCCACACCTTCTATTCTCTTCTTTTTGCAGGAGTGCCATTAAAATCTGAACCAATTGACACATACGGTAGGTCTTTGTGTACATTTATCTTATTATTAATTTTTTTTCCCTAAAATTGTTATTCTAAACTAAGCTTTTGTGTTCTACAGATACAGAATTTAAACGTACGTTATTTATCTTCCAGCATACAAAACCACTGCAGATGGATGGGTCATATATGAAGATAAGCTCTACTATATCAGCAAAGAACAGGTCTCCATGGAAAAAGCCCGAGAGTTTTGCAGGATGAATTCTGCAGACCTAGCTGTTGTTAATAGTAACAGTGAGAGAAGGTTCTTAAAGAGAGCGCTACAAGAAAATGTAAGAATCATTATAAACAGACAGTCTGTTTATAGAAATGCTTGTGACAATCTGCATGTAAAACTTGTCTCAGAAGTAGAGCCATCAGCATTTTCACTAGTGAAATCTCCCAAAATGCACCCTTTGATCCCATGGGATTTGGTCCCTCCTGCTCTGTGCTGTCTGTGCTGAGGCAGTGAGGCAAGCTGTTGGGAAGAGCAATGTGGGAAGGTACCATGTGCTGTCTTGGGAAGCAGCTGGTGTGAGGTCAATTTTAGACAGTGCTGCAGCCTTGGAGAGAGAATGAAAGCAGAATACCAGTTTCTGACTCAAGATCTGCTTCTTTCCTACCCTATCCGAAGGGCCCTCATTGCTGCAGGACTCAGCTCTGATGCCCCAGATAAAAACCTGACTTCTGTGTCTGAGCATATAAATACACTGCTGTGCTGAACTGCAAGCATGTGCTTTATTGCTGTCAACTTCAGTGACTGCTCTGTGAGCCCAATCAAGGGTGTATCCATTTCTGCTTGTTTTACTTCAAAGATTTTTTTTTTAAATTATAATAGTATCTTTCTGCTTTAGGAGCCATACTGGAGAAAGTCAAGTGCATACTTCATTGGTCTAAAAGTAAGCCTTGATAAAAAGTTTAGGTAAGTTAAGATGATCAGTGCAGCTTTTAACATGTAGAAAGAAATACAATATTTTATGTAGCTGGAGGTACTGAATATGCTATTTTCCAGGTCTGAAGGCAGTTCCACATACTTTGTACAAAGCAAAATGGAATAGTCCTAGGATATTCTGAAGTCCAATAGTTTTCACCAAAAATAAATAGGAAAAGAACCTTTTTTTCTTGAGTAAGCACTTACCCAAAGAAAGGCTTGGCAGCTCTACTCTCCATACATTCTTAATTTTCTTTCAAAGATTTGTCCCATAAATTGGAGTGATACTTCACTATGCTGAATTTTATACCTCTAAACATACACACTTAAAACATTCTCTCTGTCATAGGACCTAGCTTCCTTATGCTTTTTATCTATATGTCCTTCAGAGAGGTCCTTCAGAGGACAATGAGTACAAAAGCTGCTTCTGACAGAGATTGCTAAGGTAGTCTCTGCAAAATCCTGTTCCAGGAGAAAAGTCAGCAGAAGTTTACACTACAGAAACATTATCAAGTATTCTGAAAAAACCTGCACATAAATAAACTCAAAACTAAAGTAAAAGATACTGAAGAGCAGGACACACTGCTTATCTTCCCATCTGCTAGTTAGGACACACATGGGAGGTGAAAAAACATGCTTCTGATGTTGACCTGAAACAGATTAGAGGAGATCTGAATTTAACCTTTCTATTTTAATGCCACTGTTGAATGTCTGTAAATCACTAACAGAGTGTTAGTATGTAAAAGAGGAGTGGGGAGAGATAAGTTGATAGTGACTGGGTCAATACATGATTCTAACCTGATATAGTAGACAAATTAGGGAGATGTGGCATTCCTTGGGTTCAGTGAGCATCTCCTTTATTTAGATCAAGTGTATCAGCAGCAGCAAGAGGTAGATGAAGATGAAGAGCTGAATTTGTTTCCCACTTCAGGCTTACTGACCTAAATTCTGAAATATCAATTAAAATGCAATGCCAACCTCTCCTTCCTTCAGTAGGAATATATTAAAGTACAAAACATGTAAACATAAAGAAAAAATGTCAATTTTGATACTTCAGAAATGGTGGTTTTAAAGCTAACAGAATGTCCACAAGACTCAATAGAGTTTTTTCATCCTTGTTTGCATCTATGAAAACATCAGGAATGCTGAGACTGGGAAGAATAATATTAATTAGGGATACAATGAAATAAGTTAAATAAAATTTTAATATTTTTATCTGTATTATGTATTTTGACTAACTGAAAATGGTTTCTCTCATTAAATGATGTCATATCAATCCTGCCCGTTAACAAAAATGTGCTTGGTGTATTATTTTTCCTATTTTGCACCCAGAAATATTTTGCAGAAATTGCTTCAAATTAGAATAATCAGATAAAGAGAGGAAAATCTTTAACAGTCCTTCCAGTTTTAGCCAGTTCCCATTAATGCTCATGGATATTCTTATTTTTGAGATGTTAATTAGGAGTATCATCTCACAATTGAAGTGTATTATTAAATAACTATTTGCATTTATTTTCTTTAAGCTGGATAGATGGGACTCCAGTAACCTATGTGGCCTGGGCTCCTAATGAACCTAACTTTGCAAATAATGAGGAAAACTGTGTGGTAATGTTGTTAGGGCATGGTAAGTAACAAAGCAAAACTATTAGATTTTACTTGTCTCTGCTTCGATTATAACTGATGCTGCCAAACTTCTGCTGTCAACTGTCACACAGTCTTTGATAGCTGTTTTCTGTAATTGCTTTCCAGTCACAAATCAACACAATGCAGTAACTGTTTGCAGTCATGGGGACCACCAGTAGTGGAAGAGTCTATGTCCTTAGCATGGGGAGATTTCTGTATCATGTGTAATTTAATGCAGATGTCTCTCTCTGGATTTATAAGATTGATATTGCACCTTTTTACAGGGCTTTTCACTAATTCTTTCAGTAGAAAGTTGAATGGCCTGTCTTCTTTCCTCTGAACTTAAGAAAATACTTATAACAGCTACAGGAAATAAGGGAGTTGAAAATAGTCAACTTAAAGGAGTGTTTACAAGTACACTGAAATGTAAATTTCTTGCGAAGTGTAGGGCTAAGTTTTCCTCTTGGCTCTATTTCTGCAATGTAACTGAGGCTAATTGGAATTTAGTATCTAAATATTGATCTCTCAATTTATGTTTTATAAAGAGTTCATTCAGCAATCCCACCTGCAATTCTGCCTTTTTATGAAGACAGAAAGAACAAGATTCACTTTTCTAAACATAGACATATGGTCTGATTGAGATGCATCTTTCCTTTAGTTGTTGATTGAGAAAGGGACAGCTATCCCACCTTCCCCTCCATATCTACCAGTTCCACAGAGATGGTTCAGCATTCCTGGGCTTGTCTCAGACGATGCTGGAAAGTTACATGTGAAGAACTGAACTGGATGACAAGGGAAGCACTAAGATTGAGTTGGCAGTGTCTGAAGTCTCCCTATGGTCAAGTGGAGATCTCACCTCCACAGTCAGCACTGCCTGAGGAGCAGTTCAGTTTACTCAGGTGCAGTATTCAGGTACCTGTGTGTGGGTGATTGTAGCCACCTGCTGCGTTCTAGTTAGCCCATCTAACCGTGTGTTTCCCACAGAAACAGTGCCATATCTGTCAGCTCTCTAAAGGAACTTTGCTTAGCCTCTCAAACAGTGCTAAGCACCTCTGTTTAGACAAACGAATCCTGCCCTATCTCTCTATTGGCCATTACAGTAGCTTAGAAATCTTGACAATTGAAGTATTTTAATCTGCAAACCGAATCCCTAGCTAACATTCTATTAACTTGACATGTTGCTCCCCCCAGGAGAAGGCACATATTTCATAATGTATGTTTGAATACCATACTATGCCCTTAGATTGATCTGGTATTTCCTAAATCATCCATTTCTGATACATTTTCTTTTTAAAGCTGCTTGCTGGTATAGTTCCTCTGCTGCATGCAATGTGATGATGCCATAGCTCAAACAAATTATACATATATATACACCCATAAATAGGTATAGGCACTGTGGAGAGCCCTGAAAGAGTAGCAGAAGGGTCAGGAAGTTCAAATTAAGTACAAAGAGTGCTATATTACAGCTTGAGCTGTCTCATTTGAAGCTGCCATAGTTACTTTGTCTTCAGATCAAGCTGCAGCCTGAAATATAAAATAGAGAAATTTTGTTCTTCTTCTTCTAAAAATAAAAAAAAAAAGCTAAAAAAAGAGAGAAATTATTGTTACAAATACTGTAACATTTTTACTTGTTTATTCAATTTCTTTATTTCAGGCTTGTGGAATGACATAAACTGCGGCTCCTCCAATAAATTTATATGTGAGAAACATAACAGTTCTATTAATTCAACGTTTGCTTCACCACTGCCTCCTGGAGGATGTCCTGAAAGTTGGGTTTTCTTTGGCAACAAGGTGTGTCAACATGTATCTTCAGTAAATTGTGTAAAGGAATGTAACCGAAAAAAAAAATCTTGAAAAAACCCACATTTTTTTATGATTATAATACAAATCTGGAGAGTAATTATCTAGTCAGAACGTGTGACCTGAATGGCTAGGCTTTTTTGGAGCTGACTATATACTTTTAATTTTGTGGAGAAATACAGTAAAAATAGATGTATGCTAAATAGATTCCAGAGTGCATAGTTTGTGGTGGCTTAAAATACACTGTTACTGCTTTAGAAAACCTCTTCTCTCTTCTTTTATATATTTATGATAGAAATGGAAATTTGTAATGGTCAATGAGAGTTTCAGGTGGAAAGATTTGGAGAGAATGTATTTGAGCAATCCCTTTGGCTTGTACAGGGTTGACAAAGCTTTGAGTTCAGAAATATTATGCCAAACTACAATTGTTTTGAGTACAGCTTTTCATTCAGACATGGTCCGGAAGTCCTCATTGCTGTAACTGAAGAATTTGTACCAATTTGAGTTGAAGCTCTGTCTATAAAAGGTTGTTTTGTCTACTTTATGTAGATGTTATTGCATCCTCAAAATGTTAGGTCAATATGCCAGAGGATATTTTATAGCTTTGGCAGGATGAACAGTCGTAGCTACAGTCATTGGAAGCAGAACAAGGCACAGTAGAGATCATTCCCTGCAGCTGTGTCACTCAAAGCCAAATTTTCTTGATTTCAAATGATCCCTCTGTTATTGCAGGAAGAAGGCAGATGAAAATGTGAAAAGGGATTATATACTTGACCTCACTACAATAAGTTCAAATGATGTAGACTCCTGCATTACACCTTGTGCAGAGTGGGGTTGCCTGGGTAGACATACCGACTTTCTACTCTTGAGCTCTGTTACTTATCTTAGCCCTGATTTCTTTTAGGAGAAACGTACATCTCATATGTAATTGGTATTAGTCACATACTACAGTTCAATCTTTGCTAGTTTGAAAGATGTGCTTGCTTTTTTTTCTAGTGTTTCAAAGTATTTTCTTCCAATACAACAAGAAAGCTCATGTGGCATGATGCACGAGATGCTTGTATCAGTCTGGGAGGAAACCTGGCTACCATACCAAATGAACATGTACAAGGTATATGGGCTCTATTGAAAGAAAAATATATTAAGTTCTAGCTGAAGGATCTGCTATACTGTCCACTACAGAATATGGGATTAACTGCTGAAAATTGCTTATCTGCCATGTCAATTTATGGTTTGTTTTAAGTCCAAAGTGCAAAAGAATAGCTAAATTATTACATATAAGAAATAAAGTGTGTTTCTAGATCTTTCAATTGCTCAGTTTTCATGAAACTTCCTATGTGTTTTGAATGTGGTTCCACAGGTATCTCAAACTAATAGAAATCTGTATTTTCTGTCTCTCTCACTGGCAATATGATTTGCTGAAACACTACTTGTGTATACATGGTGGGGAAGGGATGCTTATCTAAATATTTAATTAAAAGGCAGATGGGCTCTTTAGTAGAAAATGTTATCCTTTTAATACAGGCCCAGTTCTGGGCATTTGCACATTTTCCTGGTTTTGGGGAAAGTAAGTCATGATGAGCTTTCCTTAATAAAAAAATCTTTGCTTCCCTTCAGCTTTCCTCTTCTATCATTTGAAGGATGCCACAACTGATGTTTGGATTGGGTTGAACGACATCAACAAGCAGTCCACATTTCTTTGGACGGATGGAAGCACTGTTTCCTACACCAACTGGGTTAATGGTGCCCCAGAACAGAAACAAAGCTACTTTGACTATTATGACTTTGAAAGTTTGACAGATGTCACTGTGGAGGTACAGGAAATTTAAGTAACCTGTATATCTTAGGCAGCTAGATGATTTTCTAAAAGAGAAGTTACAGCAGCAACAACAAGATGCTGAAACAAGTTTTTTTGTAAGCAAAATGGGGCTTAGCAAATCGTCTGATAAAGATTCCAAATACACCCAAAATATTTGGCAAAGTTTCTGAAGAAAAGGGGCTTCATGCCTTCCATCTGACCTGTTACAAAAGAGCAGTTCTGTAAAAGAAGCTGGGAGAGGTTTACATTACATCAGTTCCCCCACAAGCTGCATTATCACAAATTTTAAAGTTGCAACACCAAACACAGAAAAGTTATGATAAACCAAAATTAAGATTGTTCATTCAACAATAATGTCTGTGTATATGTACCATTCCTGGCTAATGTGTTCTCACACTGCTTTACTAGTTTCTGATGCTACAAATTGATATATTCAATGAACTTACTATTTCTCTGCTGAAATTCAATCTCTTTTCCAAAGGAGAGAGTTTCTGAGGAAATGATTGGCAGCTAGACACCCAAGACTTTTAACATCTACCATCAGTCAACTTTCTGATGACTAAAACTTATTTAAATCAGCATAAGGGAGAAACTTGGATTAAATGCTGAAAGACTGCCACGGCCAGACTTGAAATCAGGGGAGTAATAAAGGAAATATTGAAGCATTTAAACATAATGAAGTAAAGGAAATATTTGGTTGTTGCTAAAGATGTCTGATAGTCATAACTTGATAATGACTACAAAGCACCAGCAAAGAGTATCTGCTTTCTACAAGAGAGTCTGCTTCGATTAAATCCAGACTAGTACTTTTAATAATAGTTATTTTGTTTTTCTCCAAGCACATCTACATAATTGTAAATCAGAACTAAGAAGTTATATTATAGGTACCCTAGTCTTTTCTAAGTCATTAAAGGATTCTTAATAAAACTGGTAAGGTAGTTTTTAATTGACTTCTTTCAGACCTTGACTGGCACTGGTAAATGCCTGGTTCAAATTTAAGGGATCACTAATAAATACCAGTTCAAGCTGTTTGGCAAAAACCTAGGAATTTTGAACTAATTACATAGGTGTTCAATGAGCTTCTCTCCTCTCTGCTATTAGGCTTGCAGCAGCAGTACAAGAGCTTCAGCTCACCACCTCCTCATTGCCCTTTTAAATGCCTGTGTATCTTTCCCCCTCCTTCAGACAGATTGTGTGTTTGTCATGAAGTCAGATGGGAAATGGAGGGATGATAGCTGTGACAACGACAGAGGCTACATATGCCAGATGAATTCACGTGAGTTCTGTTCAACCCAGTCTCCTAACCAGAAAGAGTATCTTAGTTAGATAAGCTGAATAAACCAATGCGATTTCTTCCAGCTTTGTCTCATTCTTTCAGAACTCTACCACTCTTAAGGCAGTACTATGTTTAGAGTATAATTTGTTCCACAGAAAGTGCTGAAGAGGAATCACTGTCTTAACAGGGGTTTTGTACCTAATTATGAATAATACTAGATAATAATAATAAATGAAAATGAATTTCTTCTCTTTGAAATATGACGGTTATAGGCATCCTGTTTAAATGCATGTGCAAATCTGTGTTCTTACAGTGATCTTCCCATTCTCCTGGCTGTCTCTGAGCAGAGCACTTAATCCTCTCTTAACATTTCTACTGAATGCCATATGATGTCAATTAAAATGTACAGCTTCTTCAATGTGTCTTTATTGTAGAAGAATATTGTTATTTTTCTTACAACAAATGAGTAATGAATGTTGACTTTCCTCCTCTAGAAATGTAATTATAAAAATCCCAGTTGTCCAATCATATAATGGGAGTAGAGAAGGCAAAGCACAGATAGCAGAACAGTTTTGCCAAACATTCTTGCCTCAAATTTATTACAGCTTCAGAAAAAATTATTCCCTGACCCCTCACTTCAATTAACTCCCGCAGCCTGTTCACTCAGCACAGATAACTTGCTTGTGAGAGGACCCCTTCCCTGCACAGCAAATGTGTAGTTTTATGGAGGCATTTTTAATTTGCTTAATCTCAGTTACAGCTCTTCTGAATATACTTACGATCTCAAGGGTGGAAATACACATTGCCTAACTCAAACATGCAGGCAACATTCTGGTGCTCCTTACAGACAGGCCAACAACTCGGAGTCAGTAACGAGTGGCGATCAATTAACATCAGGCATCAGCGTCTCAGGTGGAGACTGCAGAGTACAACAGATAGTGACTTAAATGCCTTACCCTAAGTCCTCTCCACCAGTGATCTGAAATAGGTGTATACTCAGGCATCCAGATTTAGTCAAATATCTGAAAGCACAGAAGCTCAAATATCCAATTTAGGAGACAGTCTGGGCCAGTCAAATCATTAGCAAGCATACTCTCTACTTCATTTCATCTAGGATTTCACTCAGCTTATTACATTAATCAGTTTGATCCATGTTTTAAAAGTTTGGTTTGGATTGTTTTGTTAGTTTGTTTTGTTTTGTTTTGTTTTGCTTTTTAATTTAGGTGTTTTGTTTTGTTTTATTCATGAGTTTAAATAAAGATTTTGACTTACTGACTAGACCTTTTAACCAATTTTTTTTTTTTAGCTTCCATGATAGACAACAATATATTGTAAATTCATGCATTTAGTTTTTCTTCTGTAGTTCCCACAGAGCCTGAAGTACCAACAACAAACCCACCCTCTGGCTTTGCCCATTATGGTGGCAGTAGCTATTCAATCATTTCATCTGAAATGCAATGGGAAGAGGCCAGAAAAAATTGTCAAGACAAATCTGCAGAACTTGCCAGAATTTCAGATGCCTACATCCATTCATTCCTGTGGATCCAGATGTTGAAATATGGAAAACCCGTATGGATTGGTCTTCATAGCAATATGGTAAGTGCTAGATAGATGGGAGATGCGGGTGCTTGGTGAGCTCTCCTGCTCTTTATAGTCCTCTGGATGACCAGTCTATAACAGTGATGAAACAACTGTATCCTGCATGGCTTTACTGTGCAAATGCATAAAAATCTAGTGGTGCTGTTAGAGTTAGTCAAGGA
The DNA here is from genome assembly GCF_001715985.3 of Manacus vitellinus. NCBI lineage: Eukaryota > Metazoa > Chordata > Aves > Passeriformes > Pipridae > Manacus > Manacus vitellinus. The sequence goes on from NW_021940535.1 coordinate 35,692,515, forward strand.
CTTTCACCCACCAAATGGGTTGAAGAATCACAGAAAAGGTTACACAAGAAGCAAAGGATGAAAGTAGAAAGTTCTAGAAACAATAAAAGAAATCAAGGCACAGACTGAGTCACAAACCAGAATGTGCAGCTGTCATAAAGTGCCTATTAGCTGTTCTGAAAGTCAAACTCCCTGCTATACAGAGGGCAACTTATAGCTATTATTATATTAATAAAAGTTATTATGAGTATTAGAGAGATATTTTAAAATTTAAGCTGGCTGTTTAATGTCAAGTAATCTTTATTCACCAAATAGCTCCCAGTTTTATTTTAAATAAAGCAGGGCAGAGGGGATGAATTCTCTGTAATTGCTTCTCTTGATATGGGATTTACTAAATGATCTAAGTTGGCCTCATCTGACTTTCTTGCCATGTTGTAAAAGTTTGTGTTACTGCAGAAAAACCCTCTCAAAAGCAATGCAGTGTTGAACACTGTTCATATGTAGTTCTCGTATAACTCGGAGGGACCAGTGACATTGCTTAGAACAGTGATTCTGATTTAAAAAAACAGCATTTTTTGCTGAAAAAATCAAATGAACATAGGATTTTATTTACACTATAACTATGTGTCAGAGCTTTTTATGTTAAAAAAATAAATATCTTAACAGAACTTCTTTGTTTTCAGACTGGTGGCTATTACAAATGGACCAATAACTGGAAAATCAGATACACGAAATGGGCAGCAGGGGAACCAAAGGAGAAAAATGCTTGTGTCTACCTGGATCTTGATGGTACTTGGAAAACAGCATCTTGCAATGAAAGCTACTCTTCAGTTTGCATGATATCAGATGGTAAGCAAAGGCATGTAACAATTTTAGAAACACACTCCTAATTCCACTCGTCTGCCTAATCCTAGAGACTTCACTCTAGCTCAAGCTAACCCTGCAGAGGAGTATGCTTCAGGGTAGCACCTACCTCCCTGCAGAATATGAATGTTTGTTGTTGTATGATGAATGAATTAAGGCACAAGAAAGGCTCTGGTGCAATGGATATGGCTGCACTGCTTTCATGTAGTCATAACTGTTTCCATAAGATGAAGTTCTATTTTATTATAGAATTGTAGAATATGCTGAGTTGAAAGGGACCCATCAGGATCATTGAGTCCAAATCCTAGATCTGCACAGGACAACCCAAGAATCACACCATGTGCCTGAGAGTGTTGTCCAAACCCTTCTTGAACTCTGTCAGGCTTTGTGCCCTTTCCAGTGCCCAACCACCCTCTGGGTGAAAAACCTTTTCCTGGTATCTAACCTAAACATCCCCTGACTCAGCTTCATGATGTTTCTTCAAATCCTGTCACTAGTCACAAGAGTGAAGACATCAGTGCCTGCCCCTCTGCTTCCCCTCGTGAGGATGGTGAAGACCCCAGTGAGGTCTCCCCTCAGTCTCCTCTTCTCCAGGCTGAACAAACCAAGTGACCTCAGCTGTTCCTCATAAGGTTTCCTCTCCAGACCCTTCACCATCCTTGTGGCCCTCCTTTAGATGCTCTCTAATAGCTTAATTTTTTTTTTGCTCCTTCTGAGATGTGACCATAAATCACACAAGTCTGTGTGTGATATAAGTAAGTGCTGGGAATGTGCACTGACTATGTGGACTGCAGGAACTGGGAAAGTTCACACACAGGTGTCACTGAGCCAAAATGCAGGCAAGAGTTTCACTTCCATTCACTAGTACAGTGCTGATACAGGTGCAAGAGACTTGGGAATGTGAATGATATTTCAACTCTTTGCAGATGTATGCAGAGGCATGTTTGTTTCTAGATTTTGTAGAATTGTGTCATTTTCCCTCTAGGTTTTAAGGCTACATAATATAGTCTCTTGCTGATGTGAGATTCATAATAGATTTTGCTACTTGAAAGTGACTTCTGAATTAAACTTTCTACCCATACATTTCATTTGCATATGCCATGCAAGAACCACAGATCCATCAAAATGGGGTTGCACCCATGATCAGAAACAGTCTAATTTGGCAGAGGCATGCTCCACTGATAGCTTTTTTTTGTATAAAGTGACAACATGCAGAGACCAGGCAGCCAAACACCATGAGACTGTGGCATTAATGATTCATTAGCCTATAGCAGCTTTCTATGTTGTGATAACACAAATTTGAGATCTACATCATCCCTCAGGGTTTGTGTTCCTCACAGTGTTGCCAAGGCAGTTAGTTAGATATTGCAGGATGCAATTTGATTCCTTGTCCTAAGAAATGTGATTGGAGAAATAAGATATTTCGCATTTTTACTGCTTGGCTCTCCCCATTGTCTGAACTAGGGGAATGTAGGAAGAGACAAGAGTATAGGTCCAGATAGCTAAAGCTGGGTGAGAGAAATCCCACTGTATTTACACGCTTATCATGGAATCATAGATGATTCATAATGCAATACTAATTTCATACCATATGACTTCTTTAGAGATGGCTCCTACTGATCCTGCTCAGCTGCCTGGAGACTGCTCTGAAGGAGATGAACTCCAGGCTTGGATCCCTTTCCGTGGTCACTGCTACTACTTTGAAGCATCAGCTGAGAGAAGCTGGGCGCTGGCCTCCCTTGAGTGTGCTCGGTTAGGTGAGAGCCTTCATTATCAAATAATAAGATTTGTACAAAAGTTCACACAAAACTCATGTAAAAATATAAAAACATTGATTTAAAAAAATACATTTGAAATAATTTATTTATCTACTAAGCTATTGTAAATCTGGCACAATGAAAATAAACTGACACAAGTGACTTTGTGTGGCCTTCTGTCCTCTCAGGGGCTGCAGCTTTCCCGGGTGTAGACTTCCCCATCAGCCCCTGGCTTCTGGGCATCCTGGAGGCAGCTGTGAGGTGCTACAGACACTGAGCACCTCCAGGTCACTGCCCTCTGAAAGGAGCAATGGAGAGACCAACAGTCTAGCATGCATAACACTGTTGAAAGCTACTGTTTGTGCAGACTTGAAAGCGAAGGTCAGTCCAGTAGTTGCTCATGTAGGTTATGGTTATTTACCTGCTAATGCCTTTCAGATGCTACCTTGGTTTCAGTAGAAAACATGGATGAATCCGACTTTCTGATCCATGCAATTCAGCCACTTGGAAATAAAGAAGGAGGCTTCTGGATAGGACTTTACCAAAATGTGGATGGTAATGTCTAACTTTCAATATTTAGTGGACATGTGCTTTGCTAATATGAGAAAATTGAGGATTACTGTACTACAAAAAATGATATGGCTTTCTGCTGAAAAATGTCCTGCTATAGATCTTTGAGTCAATTGCTGAGCTGAGGAGTTAAAATATTAATGAGATAAATTGTAAGTTTTTGGGTTTTCTACTTCCTATGTTTCTCTGTAGATCAGTGGTTGTGGCTAGATAATGCTGCACTGGACTTTGTTAACTGGGAGGAGAAAGAATTTGATGTGGAGCATCGGTGCGTTGAAATAACTGCACCATCTGGTTATTGGGACAACAGTGATTGCTCTTCTGAGAAAGGATTTATCTGCAAAAAACCCAAAGGTAAGTCCTCAGTGAGTCAGCCCTTAGTGACAGAGCAGATCTGTTTACTAGTAACTGTTACAGCCCTCCACCACGTGTCTGGAAGTAAATTCTGGAAGCTTTGTTTGGCGTATCCCACTTCTCTAACCATTTGTAGTTGCCTGTTTTTGCAGACTGCAAGCTCTTCATGTCACTGTCTGCATTCATATGGGAATAGGGTAACACCCTGTATGTACTCTAAGTTGAGAATGAGACTTTCAGAAACTAATAAAGGCATTGATATGGCATCACTCAAACACCTGTGCAAGGGTATGACTCTTGCAAGAACTATGTGTTGTAGCAGTTGTTATACTCTTGCAGGGAGGAATTACTGTGAATAAACAATTTTCCTCTCCCAGCTTGTTATTCTCAAAAGTGATATTACTATCCAATGTCACAAACTGGCTTCATGTTGGCCCTGGCTCAGCAACCTATAAGTAAAGTTAAATAAGTAGTAATGCCTCAGGGATACTGAAAGGTCATCTGTATTGCAATAATTCCCTTCTAAATGAAAACTTCAAGTCAATACAGAAGCTGTCTTACCAACATTTCTGGAAAATTTCATGCAATACTGTATATGACAGTCTAATATTCCAGAGGTAAAACACTACATGTTATATTCCCAAGTGGAGATACAAAGGAAGTAATTGTCTGAAAGAAAGCACTATCATTCCATTCTCTTCAGTTAGGTATTAAAAATCAATCTGTCTTACCTAAAAAATGGTAGGTTTAAATCTTTAAACCTTTCTACTTTCTTTTGTAGTAGCTGTGAGATCAGGTTTAATTCTCCAACTTTTGCATTTTGTATTGTCCCCATTAAATCGTGAGGAACATCTCTGTCCTATGCCAAAATCACATTTCCTGTGTAAAGGCCATTTTAAGATTCCTTTATTCAGATGGAAAGTTGAAAGGACCTGATTTCAATACTAAAGACATCTCAAGACACAGTGGTTCATGGAAAAATAACTGAAAATTTTGTGTTAGTGTTTACTCATTTTTCAGTGCAGTTTTTAATTAGAAAAACAAACTGAAATGTCACCAAGAAACTGTCATATCCCATGCATTGTTAATTTCTGTGCTTAAATCAGCACATGCCCATGGCAGTCAATTCGTTAATCCCTAGTAAAGATTTACTAAAAACATCCAAATTATATTCCATCATATTCCATTCTAGATAGTACTAAAATAATAAAGCAGCTTTAAAATCCATCCATTGAATCATAAGGTGCAGAATCCTGGTAGACATGCAGATATTCCTAAAATATGCTATGTAAAATTAATCTCCGGAGTGGTACATCATGTTCCTAGTACATTAAAATTAATGTTTCAGGAAAAATATGAAAAGGTATTTTTGAATGAACATAGAAAAGAGTCAGTATTTGAATGTTGGTAGATATAAAAACAATATAAAGTTTTAAAAGAATGAATATTAATAGTTTGGTAATGTTAAGTAGGAAGGTAAAAACCTTAGAAATGTATTTTTTGCCTCATTTATGTTGTCTTTTATAGAAACAATATATGTTATTAATGCAATGGTGTACTTCAGGGGGTTTTGTTCCTGTACTATTTTAGCAAAACAGTCAAACTTACGAATTCTAATAAAGTTTCATATAATTTCTCTCTGATATTCATTGAAGTCGAGCCAAGCAGGAGTCCTATACAGCAAAAAGGTAAGAGCTTTCATAAGAAAATTAACAAAAATCTAAATACAAGAAGAGCTTGAGTTTTCCCAAATCACAGTCTTTTGGACAATAAGTCCTACTGAGAGGGATGCATGATTAGCAGTCATGCAGGGTAATTCCATGATGCCTTTTACATTCACAAGAGCTCTCAGATGTTCCTGGTCAACTGTACTGCCGCAGGGCTGACCCTGAGCTGACAACCTCAGCAGTGACCCAGCTTGTGACTGAGAACAGCTACAGAGTGCTTTAACTAACCTGTTAAAAACTATGTAGATGTACATGCAAATTTCTTCCATAGGTATTATTGTAAATAATGTAACAGAAATATATTGTAAAACTAATTTCCAAATAATTAGCATCCTATATCCAACAAAAGCATACATTTTCATTAAATTCTTACAAGCATCCACTGCATGCATTGTATGTCACTGTAATCCAGATCTACTAAAACCATCTTAGCTTTAGGAACAGAGACCTGGCTACTGATCAGTGACAATTCAGGGCTCAGATTTACAGCCTTCAAGTTCAGACAGGAGAGCCGATCTTCTCCATGTTTTTCATGTTGTATGTAGAACAAAAATTACTATGGTCTCTCACAGTTATATGGATTCATTTCAGGCAAGGAAGAGAATGAAGAGACTCACCCACCTGTTCATGTCTCTGTTTGGTTGCTCATTTTCTTGGCTATTTTAACTCTCCTTGGAGCTGGCATGTCAGCCTATTTCTACAAAAGAAAAAGACAAAACCACCTATCAACAGATCCTGGCAATGAGACGTTATAAAAATGATGTGTCAGTGACTGAAGAATTGGTGAGAATGGGTCCTGTGGCATGTACCAATTCAGAGAAGCGAGTTACTTGCTGAAACTAAAGGATATATCTGTTAAAAGTCTCTAGTGAGACCCTTAAATGAGATCTACTGTAATCTTAAACTAAATCCCTTTTCTCTTTTTGCACTAGCTGATTCTTTTCTATCATGCATATTTTACAAAATCAGAATTATGTATTGATGTTGTAATTTTTGAACAGTCAAATTCTCAAGTGCCTTCTTAAAGACACTAATGCAAAAAAACTTGTAAAAAACAAATACATGAAAAAAGACTATAAAAGTCAACTAGAGAGAATGAAAGTCCAGTCTGAATGCTATTTAGAACTGTATTCCCATGATTTTGTGGACACTGGCAAGAACTCAAAAATTGAATTCATTTTGCCCCACAAAATTCACTACATCAGACCAACCCTTTTATTGTTCCTTATGGCTGCATCCTATTACACTTACAAAACAGTACTTCATATACTTATCTCAAATATCTTTGGGATAGAAAACCTTGTCATTTTCATTTTCTGAAAATACAGAGGAAAATACAGTACATGGTAGCAAAGGATATTAAGCTCAGGTGTAGGCTTTAACCTTTTTTTCAATCCAATAATATGATTGTTTTTATAATGTTCACTAATATGAATTAAAATACTCTCACCCTTGTTCTTGCTTCTTTTTGTTAATTCTTTGAAATAAATAAATAAAATTTTTATTAGTATAATTTTCAGCTTCAGCATTCCCTGTGAATCAAGTGAGGGGAAAGGGGAAGGGAGGTGCTCCTGTTAGCGCAGTAACTCTTTTGTCAGTAACAAGGAGGGCTTCTCTCCCCACCACTTTGAATTCAGCTTGAATAAGCATCAAGTGGCCATTTTTAAATGTGAGAAAAGGGAACTGAAAACTAAGGAATGAAACAGATGATTCTGTACTAGGAATCTGCAAGACGACTAAGTTTAAGATGTCAGAAAAACAGTGGAAAGCAGTACAAAGTAGCTTTTAAGTGAGCTGCAAATACAATTCAGACACTAAACACTTTATGGGAAAGAGTAATTAACACATAGCCCCAAGAAACTTCTTGCCTTCCCCAGGCAGCACAGGGTCTACTGAGCAAGTTGAAAAGTTAAAAAACAAACAAACAAAAAAAAGAAAGAAAGAAAGAAAGAAAAAGTAATGAAGATGCTTTTTTTAGGCACTGAAATCCTGTTTTCTTGGTGTAAATGCAGACAAGAATGTAGCACATTGGTGAGAACAGGTTACTGCACAAGAGTTATGCAGCACACAGGACACTGATCCCGAAAGGTTTGTAATCAGCATCAACCTGGTCGGTCATGTGAAAGGAACAGTTCTGGATTCCTCTTGTAGCCTTCCCCAGTGTCTGCACTAAACTCCCCCATCACTGTAGCCCTGGGGGGAATTGTCACAAGCACCCGTTTAAAGGAGAAGGGGGAAAAACCAGGACCATATTGAGGCTGGTACTTTGCTTTTCAGGTATTTTCCTTGGGATCCCCTTTGTCAGAGCTATTTCATTTTGTTATTTCAAATGTATCTGAAATATGGCTACTCTTGCAAGCCTTCCTCACGCTAAGCCCTCCCTGGCTGTCACCTGCAAATAGAATAGTTATTATTAAACAATTTATTCAATTCCTACTTTTCCTGTAATCTAGACTTTTTTTTTCCCCAGAAATTGTTTTTCTCTCTCACTACTTTCTACAGCCAAGTCAACAAATTTATCCAGTTCTTGCAACAATTTTCCCCAACACCTTAAAAATAAAGCCAAAGATAGTTGCTGCTCCTATGACATCTACTCTTCAGCTTCTATATATATATCTCCCTACTGACTATTTCACTTCTCGATTTTATTTCATTATCACAACTTCTTTTAATTTCACTTATATAAATAAACAGAAGGAACAGCAGGACTTATCTGCATGTGAACTTTCACCAGTGTGGCTTTGCAACATAGTTGTACAAGAATTGCCATGCCAATATGAGTCTTCAGATAAGCACTTTGCTCACAGATTAAAAGGAGTTTTCCCAATATAGCTTGTGTTTGTCTTTGAACAGCCTCATTAGGAATTTCTCAGATAGATAAACACATCCTTTGGCTTGATAAAAGTATTAAAGTGTTCCAGGTAAAAGTTTCCCTTCTGTTATAGGGAGGCTTACCACCATCCTACAGCTTGAAGATAATTTCTTTCAGGTCTTTGACAAGCAGTTATGAACAGCCCAGCCCCAAACTGGGATCAAAGCAATCAGTGTGACAGTGAAAAAATAGCAAATTTAGCCTCAAAGTGAGCAAGAAGTCATAAAGCACTAAATACTGCAGATCCTGTAAAATTTGCCCTTTATTCTAGATATGTAGAGCTGTGACATTATAGCAACATACTGAATTACCAGGGTTTCATCTCCCTTTGTTTCTGAGATGTAAGGGTTAAATCAGAGACAGAGGTTTTTAATCAATGATATTTCACTGCAGGTTTCTTGTCACCAATTCTCAAGTTGCTTTTCCAGGTCTGTCCTGTGTAGCACCTCAGCAACCTACCCGTATATAATACTAGCAATGTCACGGAAGAAGACAAATATCACCACCTCCAGTTACAAGGACAGAGACTTCAGTTTTGGAAGGAACTCTCTCTTCAAAAAGAAGTGTTTACAATATGCCCTAGAGTTATTTCAAAATACCATGTGACAGGACATTTCCTTATTTAGAGTACAGAGCTTTATCCATCAACCCTTTGGCACAGAGAAGGACTCGTTTCTATCCTCATTGAGAAGGATTTTTATTTATTGACAATTTTATAGTCCAACTTTTAGATGAATGAGAAGCAAGCTATCTTTGCAATGAGTTTCTCCAGGTTTCTAGTTTTTCTTTCCCTCATGCATGGTTCATTACAGTTATCAGGTAAGTTTCCTGTTGTTTTTGAGCTAAATAGATATGAAAATGATTTTTCTTGGGAAGCTTGACAGTTTTAATGCATAGATTTTTCATTTTGTACTTGTTATAAGATTTGATACATAATCTAAATAGTATATTGGGTATTATCCTGGCAGTTCTTGATTCACAGAATAAGAGGGGAGGAGTAGGGATGTTGGAGAAAATGGAGGTAATAAGAGCAGGATCTTTAAACTGGAATTTCTTTCTGTAGAAATATTCAATCAGATGGCACTATGTGGGATGGCAAGGAGAGATGAGGAAGCAGGGAGCTTTTTCTGTTTACCATCTCATCACACCTCTCATTGGTGCAGTAAACAATCAAGGGGTTTTAGAGCCATGTTTTCATGATAGCTGGGTAAGTTTCTCTTTCTGCCCCACGACATGAGGTATGAGAAGGAAGATCTGGCTCCTCCCCTCTACTCTGACCAAATTAGAAGAATAGCTCTAGTCTGAAGATGTATAACACTCTTCGGTTATAGCTATAGAGAGACATGGTAAAGCACTAATGTATGTAGAACTGAGTGAAGGAATGAGATTTTGTGAATTTGAGACTGAGAGCGTATATCAGAAATTTCAGGATAAAAGAACAATCCCATGATACTCTGATAGTTTAAAAATATGAAGCACTGTTAACCTTAAAGAATCTGAGTTCAGGGTGAATATGCAAGACCTCTCAAGTGCAGAAATGTTACAACTGAAATTTTTACTGCGTAAATATGCTCATGACTACCTGATCTGTATTCTCTCTGATCAGTTATCCTTTTTCTTTAAACAGTTAATGAATAGATGTAGTAATAGATTGAGCCATGCAGAAAACAACAATGCAGTTCACTCGTTGTCTCAGTTCTACTTGAAGTTTTTCTGTCTTCAGGAACAACAACGTATCTGCAACTTACCACAGAATTTGACTTGCCTACAAGGTGTATATATCAAGTTCTAAACACAGTATATAAACACCTGATTTTACTAAAAGATTTTATTTATAATCTCTAGCTACATCAGGGAGGAAATTATAATAAAAATTAATTAAAAAAATGTGTGACCTCTCAGTTTAGATAGACAGATATACTGATAGATAGATCCATTACCAGGAAGTCAGATTTATGATTTTATTATTATTTTCATAGCCCTATTATTATTTTCTTAACCTTTTCTTCCCACTAGATATGTTTACATTAAAAGGAAATGCCAATGGAAAGCCCTGTGTATTCCCTTTCAAATACAAAGGCAAACAGTACAACGAGTGCACAGATGCTGGTAGGACAGATGGCTGGCTATGGTGTGCAACAACTGCAGATTTTGATGCTGATAAACTTTATGGATTTTGCCCACTAATAAGTAAGTCCTGCATACCATGTTAGAGTAATCTATGGTTCATCTACACACTTTCCTCCTATGACTTCACCCTGGAATCTCATTTTCCCAATCAACAGATACATCTGGTTTACCTAGTTTTGCATTTTAAGTATGAAAAAATTAAAAAACAAATCTTGGAAAAAAATTCACTCCTGTATAAAAACCTAGAAATTTAAAATAATGTTTTAAATTTCAAAAGCATTACACATTTTTAAAAATTGATGCCTAGACTAATTTCATTTTTTTCTGATGCTTACAGTTAACAGTGTGCATCTTTAGATATTTTGCATCATTACACACTTAATTTTCTTTCAGTTGGTGCGATGTGAATCTACTAGAATAGTGCTCTATGTCACTTCTTCTTCCAGATGACACAGAAAGATTTTGGATGGAGGATGTTTCAACTGGCATTCACTATCAGATAAATTCAGAATCAGCTCTAACATGGCACCAGGCAAGGAAAAGCTGTCAGCAGCAAAATGCAGAACTACTAAGCATCACAGAGATTCAGGAGCAAGCATATATAAGAGGTAAAAAGATAGAGAACAAGACCTTAAAATGCTGTGATAAAGTTGACTACTTGGTCATCTGTCTCAGCAAAGACAGGGTGTCAGGAGTGCTTCAGCAGCCACCAGAAGGGGGATGGTCTGAACCGCCCTTCCACCAGGTGGTGGGTTTTTTATGAAAGGTTGGTCACAAACCTCTGTGCGGGGGAAGAGGCCCCATCCCAGCTTTGTGCTCCAGATGGGAGCTCCTGCACCTTCTGCAGTCTGTCCTAGGGGAGGGTTTCTTCTGCTCACCTCTGTGCAAAGGCACTCATTCCTCAGCAGGGCTATGGAGGAGCCTCAAATGTCCTCAAATTACCTTTTTCTTCCATGTTTCAAGGATTATTAATCTTTTCAGAAGATCATATGATGATAGTTAGATTGGTCCTAGTATGGGTACATTTCCATCCTTAAATTCCAAATAATTTCAGTGGATTTCAAATACAGGTATCTATTTGGTTATAAACAGTGTAAAGGAGGCTTTGAAACCACTCACATAGAAAAAAGTCTGGAAGCAATGGATTGACACACTGTTGTCATCTTTTATTCCATGAATATAGTACAATTTAGTACAGTTCCCTGATGAAAATCAGGTATTTTCAGCATCTCTTATGTTGTAATGAAACCAAGTGAAAGAAATAAACTCTTATTTAAGTAGTGAAATAAGATGTTAATTTGCCCTTTTAACTACTGAGACCTTCACTAAATCAATACAGATTCATTTACATATTTTACTTTTTGGAATCTGTGCATCTCAGTAATGCAGAAAGTACTGCTTTGGGGCTGGTTTCAACTAAGAAATATGAATTTCTTACTTTTGACTTAACTTCCTTTAGATGACCTTACTAAGAATGAGAATAGGGAGATAAAACTGAGGGATATTTTTTTTTTCTAATTTAGAGCTAACTAAAGAATTTGAGTTTGCATTCTGGATTGGATTGAACATTTTTGATTTTGACAGTGGATGGCAATGGGCTGGGGGCAGCCCTTTCAGATATTTAAACTGGGCTCCAGGTAAGAACTGTGCCTATTTTTTAATCTTTGAATGGATTCTGATAAGACACTAAAAAATAAAAACTACCTTAACTACCTTTATTTCAGGAAAGCCCATTCTGATTTAGAACAGCTACTTTAAGAATTGCACTTTCAAATTCAAAGTTCACAGTGGACATCAGCTATAGCATATTATTCTATTTCCTAACCTAAACAGAGAGCTTGTTTTGAAAGCAGAATATCCTTTAGAGTGATATACAATCCTACACATCAAAGATCAGAATTTTCCATAACATGTTGCCCAAGAGTATGCATGTAAATCAAATCTTCCAAAGGTAACAAAATATTTAGAAAATAAGGGCACTATGTTGTCCGGAGAGATTCTTGATATTATTGAGAGGCTTATGGAGCCAGCTCATAATTCCTCAACAGTGCATGCAAAATTGCACTGGGCCACGTTGAGGAAGGGAGACAGAATGAGTTTGTGGTGCTCCTCACAGCTAGGGAGTTCTCTTTGCTTGTTGGCTTTTTTGGTTCTGTGTTTCCTTTGTGCCATGAGTATTCCAAGCCATCTCTTAGTTTGGAAAAGTTACGATGTAGTAAAGGAGTAATTAAACTGTCCTGTAAGTTTTCAAATATTCTGTATCAGGAAATTCACTTTACAGATTACAGAGGTTTGTACACACTGCAACAGAAGTGAGAAAAGCTATTACCTAGGAACTTAGAACTGTGAAACTCTTGAGATATACTGAAAGGACAATATAACTTAAAACTCAATATTTCTAAAGTTTGGAAGTTTTTGACAAAGGCTGAAGGTCTAGTTTCAGCTCTTCTTCCTGTGAGCACCAGGATGTCAGGAAAAGAATTAGAAATTTCCCAGTGCTATCCTGACAAAAAGTCAATGGAGGGTCATTATTTCACTTTCAATGCATAGACTAAAAATAGCATCCTATAAACTACGAGGTAGTTACCCTATAGGGAAGGGTTTCATCATAATAATGATTCAAGGTTTCAGGAAAAGCTGATATTTCTACTGGTAATATTATGTTTTCTGTTATTTTTTTTTTTACTTTTTTTTTGCTGTGAGATTCTATTTTCTCTCTTACTCAAAGGAAGTCCTTTCCTTCTTCCTGGGAAAATCTGTGGGGTGCTAAACCCCAGAGAGAATGCTAAATGGGAAAACCAAGCCTGCAACCAGAGACTAGGCTACATTTGTGAAAAGGGTATCTTCAGTTCAAAGCCTGACATTATATCCAAAGGTAGGTTGGTAAAACAAAAAGAAAGGTTTTTCTCCAACTCCTAGAAAGAGCAACTTGTAAAGATCAGCAAATGGTAAAAGGTATGCAACATTATTTTTCAACCAAGATATTAGAAACCTTTAGAAAATACAACTATACATGACACACAGACTTTTATATACTGCCTTTGTCCTCCCTTTGTGTATTAAACAGGAGAGTGTTCATAGGAGAATGTTATTGTTTTGTTCCATCACTCCATCATTCATTCTTGCAAGAGAGCTGGAAGCTGCCCTGTCATGGTAACCAATGCCAAAAGGCAAATTTGCATAAATACAGTAGAAGTGTTATTCTCATTTGCTCCAATTAAGTAATTGCAGTTACTCATATATTCATAAGAAAAATATTTATCATCTAATGTCAACATTATGCAATGCATTGGGTTCATACAAGCAGAGCAGGAGCAGCAACAACATTGATATAGACCTTGTTGCATTCATGGGCCACCCCAACACAACAGCATGGTAATGAACATGTCCCGTGCAGGAGGGATCCACTGGCAACTGTTGTCTGGGAATGGTATTAAAGCTACTTTTAAAGAACAAGTTTTATTAAAGAAAGTAGAGAAACCATTTCAGAAAATCTTTATTGCAGTATTAACCTTAAAAAGAAATGCAGGGTTCTATTTTTAAAGTAAGCTTAAGGTAAGTTTTTAGGAATCTAAGTAATAAAAAAGCCACTAAATTAATATGCAAAGTACCAGATCTCTGCTTATTTGTAAGGTTTAGTGACCTGCAGTTACCAAAGAATTACTTCATGCTCTTCCATATCTGACAAATATGTGTGTTTGCAAGAAATCATTGAGCAGCAGGCACAGCACAATGTCAGCCACCACAGGCAGCACAGAAACCACGACACACTGACCAAATGTCTCCAAGGGACTAAGAGGGGAGATGCTGATGTTTGCCTTGGTCTCTCTTTCTTCCCAGAGCATTATTTCAAATTGCATTACCCACATGATGTGAGCATTTTTCGATGGTTCTCTGTTTAAGGAGACATCATTCTATTTGCATATTTAGCATACTCTGCCTTAATGATATTTGGTTGCCATTTGAATATATTTTGCATTGCCAACTACAGCTTTATATTTATTCATTTAGTCCCAATTTTGTAAAGAGTACTTGAGAGACCTCTTTCTAGTGTTTTCTATTTTTCTCTTGTTCTGAAAAATTGTTCTTGGATTTTAGGGGAATCGAGACCTGTTAAATGCACAGACGGTTGGTGGCCATACGCAGGTCACTGCTACAGCATTCAGTGGCACCCCAAAACATGGAAAGATGCTCTGACTTCATGTAAGAAGCAAGATGGAGATTTGGCAAGTGTCCACAACATTGCTGAATACAGCTTTCTAGTGTCACAGCTTGGTTACAGTGAGTATATATGTAGGCCTGTACTGGGATTGCCCCATCCCTAACATAAAAGTGGAACTTCACATTAAATATTAATGCTTCCTTTGAAATATCATAAGTGGAAGGCTGAATCTGATTGTGCTCATTTATGTTGTTGCTGTTGCATAAACCTAGAAACATTTTTATGTTTATCAAGAAATAATCTATGTTGTAAAACATTATAAAGGAGGAGAAGAAAACAAAAAAAAAAGGTATTCCTCCCAGAGACACATGAAGACCTCTAAAGATTGCATTTTTGGCACCTACATTCTATGTTCAATGGCTTCAGAACTGAGCTCCAAACCTAGAAGATAAACTTCTTGCTGAGATTAAAACCTCTTTCTGAGGCTAACCTCTTGCTATATATCCTTCTAAGAAAACAATATCTTTTCACTTCCGATATTCCTTGGGTCTGCAGTAACCAGTCCTGACACTTGCTGCAGATGCTGGCCTTGGTGAACACACCTGATGGGCCAATACAAATCCTCCAATGCTTCCCTAATAAGGAGATGTACTGACAGATGTCTTCATGGCTTGGACTTAGTATGATCTCATGAGAGGTGGGACACTTACAGCCACTCACTATCTCCATGCTCAAGACCATTTTGTTCTGAATCACAGAAAGTTTGCAAAAATCTTCTGCCAACTGTAAAGAACCTTATGTTTATTAAACTCAGCATTTCTGAATGGCATCTGATGCCATCTTATACAGACCTCAGAGGGAAACAGCGTTTTTATTAAAGCACAAAGACTACCTCTTGTGTACCACATCCCACATTTATCAGTCCCTGCTTGTTCAGCATATGAAAACATTCACTGCACAGTGGACAGTAAGCAAACCTATTTCTTGTCATGCTTCAGAGCCAACAGAAGAGCTATGGCTGGGTCTGAATGACCTGAAGACTCACTTCTATTTCGAGTGGAGTGACG
This sequence comes from Manacus vitellinus, assembly GCF_001715985.3. Lineage (NCBI taxonomy): Eukaryota > Metazoa > Chordata > Aves > Passeriformes > Pipridae > Manacus > Manacus vitellinus. Next base: position 35,707,997 of record NW_021940535.1, read on the forward strand.
GGACTCCTGTGACGTTCACCAAATGGCAACGCAGGCATCCCACCTACAGGAATGGTCTGGAGGACTGTGTTGTTATGAAGGGGCAGGTATATGCATGCACTCATTTTTTAGTAATGTAAGTTAATAACTATATCAGCCTGAAATCACTTACATGATATGCTTGCGTATGTATAATTCTTTATCTTAACTTTAAATAGTTTTCCTCCAAAATTTGGCATTAACCAGAAGAGAAGTTCAGAGGTCAGGAGAGATCAGAAAGAAAGAGGCAGCATTTTCCTAGTGCTGTCTTCTGAAATTCCTTATCTGGTGAAAAGTTTGATCCAGAAATTTTATGTTATATTCTTTCCCTTGGCTGCAGCAAAGAAAAAATTTAAAGCTCTGGGAGAGGAATGGGGATGAACTAGTTAATACCTTATGTGAGTACCTTATATGCTATTTGCATGCTTCATGTTCCAATCCAATAGACCATTATGTCCCTCAATGTCCCATCACTGAGGCATGGTATTGAGGCAGGGAGACCTGGCACTAGGGCATGTTTCTTCAGCTGTCACCTCCCTGTCAACTAATGTAAAATTCTATAGTATTTCTGAGTGCTTGACTCAGAAACTTCATTTTCTTGCTAAACATGGTTGCTTGATACATCTACATGCATGTGCATGCACACAAAGAAGTGTAATGAATTTTGAAAGAAACAAATTGAAAATGCTACTATGAAAGACATGCTATTATTGAAAGAACCATTATATCACAAAATAATGCTAATGCTTGACAGGATTAGGCATCAATAGAATTGATCCTAAACCAGATTTCATGGAGACAAATAGCTCCTATTTCAATTTTATTTTTTACATAATCTATTCTTTTAAAAGTCATCAGTCATATTCAGAGTATTTGATGGACAAAATAGATTTACTGCAACCCTATCAGATGTGCGTGATTTCAGTTTAACTGATCTTTTTTCTAGAGGTGTAGTGAAATAATCCTACTTTAAAAGCAGATCCCTTAGCCCCAGATGAGATGGATCGTTACGAACCCTCTCATTAAATAGTTATGATAGGAAGAAATGCTGAGATTTAACAAAGTTATTTATTTCCTTCTTTCACCTGAAAACAGCATTAAAAGGATTTTAAATCAATACTCACAGATAGATGTGGTTTATTTTTAATAACTCTCCAATTACCCTGTGAAGAAAGAGGAAAAACACTAGTTATATTTATGAATACCATGTTTTTACATTTGTTTCTTCTCCCTACTATTCTAGGATGGATACTGGGCAACTAATGTTTGTGATAAGCAACTTGGTTACATCTGTAAAAGGAAGCCTTCATCACAATCCTTTGAAAAAGCGACAATTGAGGACCCAGGCTGCCAGAAAGTAAATGCTGTCTCATAAATAATAATGTTTGGAAAAATGTGCAGAAGTTAATTTACGGGTTCTTGTTTCTTTTGGACACTGTGTTTGTATCTTCTAGAAAATCTACTCTTGAGGAAATCTAATTTTTTCCTCCTAGCAACTTACTAATATATGTGCATTTTTCATTTTTATTCTGAAAATTCTCAAGAAAGTCGGATTCATTTACATGTACATGAATACTGCCTTTCCCTCCATTTCCAGATAAGCCACCCTGTGATTCAGAAAACCATTGTATCTGTTTTGGTCAGCACAGTTCTCTCTAAGAGCAGGAAGAAATAGGAGTGTTTTACTGATATTCCTCCTTTCCACCCTCCCTACAAACAAGCGCTATCTGGATTCCTCGTGGCTCAGAAAATCTCACCCTTTGCACTTGGGGGTGGCAGGGGCAGCTTTGGGAGGCTGTGCTTGTATGTGAATTCATTTCCATATTGCAATAATTTTGTATTTCATTATATCTTATCCTGCAGCTCTGGAAAGCTGGAGCTGCAGGTCACCCTGAATGAATCATGGGCTCCTCACAGACTCAGTTTGTGTAATCCTATCCTTACAGAACACTGCAAAGCAATAGCAAATATCACAGTCACAATTTTCTTTGAAAATTCTTGTACACGTAAAAGAGATGAAAACTAAGATGTTAATGTCATCCCTTAAACAAAAAAAGCCTCCTGTAGGAGTGAACAGCACCACAAATAGCTTTTATTTATTAACAGATTGGCCCAGTCTCATCTTGGTTTTAAGCTCAGCTGCATTGAATATTTATACACAGAAGAGTAGAACAACTTCTACACTGAAGTCTCTTTCCATAGCACATTAAAAGCCTTATGTTTGTCACAGGGTTGGAAAAGATATGGTTTTCACTGTTACTTGGTGGGTTCTGCACTTTTGACGTTCTCAGAAGCAAATAAGACATGTGAACAGAGCAAAGCTTATCTAGCTACGGTGGAAAGCAGGTGGGAAAATAATTTTTTTTAAAAAAATCAGCGCTTTTAATGGAGAAACTTGCAAAATGTGTCCATTTTTTGAATCCTTTAAAGAGTTTTATCAGCACTTCTCAAAAAAATTTATAGTAGTAAGCCACATAAAGATTATCCATGCAGGAAAAAAAACCCTAACCAAACACCCCAATGTTTTAGGGCTTTCTACTTTATTATAGCAGTTTTCATATTCAAGGGGGTTCTTGAGTTAAAGAGTTTTCTGTTATCTTTCAATTAATAATTAAAGCAACTTCTGGTTTGGGGGGGGGAGGGTTTGGTTGTTTTGGGGATGGTTTTTTTGGTTTTAGTTTTTTCTGTTTTCTGTTTTATTTCATCTACTTGTTGACTGGTTTTCTGGCATTATGAAAGGAAAGCTTTAAAAAAATATTTTCCTAAACTACATTCTAAGCCAAATTCTGAACAAATGTGGGAAATCTTCCCCAGGACCTGCCTCCTCCTGCAGCCAGAATGTATAATCTCTAACCTACCCACATCTCAGCCAGGCTTTGCAGGCTTCATGGCCTCTGAGGAACAGAGGTGATGGCTAGCAAAGCTGACAGCTTGGTCCTGTCTTGGTGGTCTGTTTGAGGCACCTCAAAGATTTGGTAAGACAATGAAAATAGTAGAATACAACAAGAAGCCCATATAAGCAGTTGTTTGTGACCTTTCAGATGCCTTTAGCCGAAAAGAGAAAGCTGTTCCTTATGAAATTCTTTCGACTGCAGTTTAAAGCCTACTGAGGTTTTGCCTGAACTTCATTGAGGAGCTGTTGCTTTGGGATCACATTAGCATAACTCTGTTTGTATCATTTAGATCAATATTGCAAGGTAACAGGCTGTGAATTAACCCTGTTTTCTGCTGCAGAAATGAGCAAACCTTTCTGGTTAGTCTGGTGGGGCTGAGGTCTGAAGAGTATTTCTGGATTGGTCTCTCTGACACAGAAGAACGAGGGAGTTTCAGGTGGACCAATGGTGAAACTCCTCACTTCACACACTGGAACACAGCAATGCCAGGTAAATTCTGCATGGGCTCAAACCCTGTGACAGGAGTGCAGCTGCAACTCACATGGGTTTCTACTTTCAATCCCCTGGAGTTAGAAATTAGAGTGGCTACTGTGTTTTCTGTCTGTAGCTCTCAGTGGCTCACACCTGTGTTTGACATCAGTGCAACAAGCACTGTCACAGCTGCGTGTCAGGTGTTGGTGTAAGTCAAAGTTGTACAGAAAAGGATTTTTAATAGGTTAGACTGAAGGCAATATTGTGCAGGAGTTAACAACGTCAGTGGTCTCATTTTTTTCAAGTTTTTTCAACACCAGTTAATAACAACTCATCAGATTTAGAAGAAATATTCTGGGCAGTTTTTTGACCCACGAGGTGCATATGGGATAAATGAGCAGCAGCCATCCAGCTGTTTTGCATTTCAGTGATACAGATTACCATCTATGTGGGAGCTCTGACCTTCACACCAGCTAATTATGCCTTAAAACAAACCTGTTGTACTTTGTATCAGTCTTCTTAAAATTGAATTACAAGGATAGTACTCCAAAGTAGTTGTCAGATCATCTATTACATATGTAAATATAACCAAGAGCCATTTGCCCTGTGATTTCCCTGCAGTGGCAAGATAAGGAAGATTTGTTTTCTAAAGCTACAAAACTCTGATTCTGGCAAAGCTGTGTCTGTGAGATTCATTGGCCCATATCTGGCCTCTGGCAGGAGGTATAAGAATAGTTTTATATCCAGGACATTTTTTTAATCTGCATAATCTGCATCTTTGAATAAAACCATAGGTCTCATTCCTTAGAAATCTTTTAAGGCTTGGTTTTACTCATTTTGTTTCCATATTACAAAGGAAAAGAGCAAGGGTGTGTTGTCATGGGAACTGCATCTGGATTATGGGATGTTATTAGCTGTGAGAAGACATCAAATTATCTTTGCAAACAGTGGGCAGTGGGAGTGCCACCTACTGCTCCTCCAGGACAGGTCCCTGTGGCCACCTGTGCCGAAGGTTGGGATGGATCCCCCCAGGCAGACTCGTGCTTCAGAGTAAGTGTGTGTCTCCCTGCACTGCGAGCCTGAGCGTGGGTTTCTGTGATGCTGGGGTACTTTTTGGGAATGATCTCTTTGGTATTCGAGGACAGGAAAAAAAGAGAAAAAATCCATCAAATATAACAAAAGTCAACAGCAGGAAACGATGAACACAGAATACTAGAAATATGCTTTCTTTTGTCTAAATGCCAGATGAGAACCTCACCTAATTTATTTGCTTCCAGGAGTTTCAAACTTCAGCAAAAACATAGTATTGCATCTCAAGAACTGGCAGTGTCACTTGCAAAAGATAATGTTTCTAAGAAAAAACATGCCCCTCTGCCAACCTTTTCTCACACAGCATGCAATACTCTTAGTGACACTTTTAGATCCAGGTTTAGTTGGTGACTCTTCAGCAAATAAAGCTTTTGAGCATTCTCTTGATTTAACTTAAATGCCTTTACAAAGAAAAAAAATTCAGAGAAAGAAAAGGCAAAATAGATCAAAGAAAGTAAATACACAGCATTGCTCTTCCAGTTCTTTATTTAAGTATCTTCTTACTTTCTTGAGACTTTCTACCTGTTAGGAGGCCAGAGTTGATTTTAGTTCTGTATTTACAAGGGTCTCAGCTTCTGTGTCACACCTAATTATCATTGTAGTGGTTCCACCAGTTACCAAATTGTTGATTATCCTTTCAATAAAATGTCAAGCATTTTATTCCGTAAGTATGTCCTTAGTTCAAGAATGCATGCACTTCATAGCAAAAAGTGCAGCTATTTGTGTGCTTGCACCACCATGCAAAAACCTCTCCCCCAGCCACGGCCCACATTCTCACAAATACCTTTCTCCATCCATACTATCTTTTCTATTCCAAATTATTGCCTTTCCCTTCACCTTCAATTTCTCAAAAATCTCCTGCTTTCTACTGTGAAGTGTCATGGCTAAAGCTTTTCTTCTTTCTTTGAACCTTTCAGTGGTCAAAGTTCCAATTAGACTATAGATTATTTTTTTCTCCTCTGTACATTCTGATAGCTTTTGTTCTCCTCAGATGCCTATACTACTCTTGGCTTATTTTAAAATAGATGATGCTAAGAAAAAAAACTTACACTTTACATTTCTAATGTTTAATATTAAAGGTTTTGGCAGATGTTATGTTGTCTCACTCAAGAATAAAGGGGTGCTAAAGTGACACTGATTTTAATTACACGTATTTTATATCCTTTGCACATTTAGAAATTTATTTTTATCTTTTGTTCTCAACAGTTTTTTGTGAGAGAGGGAAACCAAAAGAAGTCTTGGTTTGAGGCTGAAGAATTCTGTAGAGAAATAGGTGGAAATCTAGTCACAATCAATACAAGAGAAGATCAAGTTTTATTATGGCAGTTTGCATCGTGAGTACTTGCATAACAGCTCTTTTTCATGTTCCTGCTATGTTAAATACAAAATTCCTTAAAATATACCTGGAGCTGAGCAAGAAGCTGAGCAAAGCAAAGAGGCTTTGATATTTTTGAAATTTTCATCACAGGTTTTTATCAAGGCTGTTGTCCAGATCTGATCAACTTTTAACAAGTTAGTCCCTCTACCAAAAGGGAGAAAATAAAATGTTCAGCTCTGTGATATTTTGTAACTGGCTGTAATTCATACTTTAACCAACTCATTCAAAAAACCCCTTCAGCTACTCTGTAATGTAAACCAAAATGCAAGGACTTAATATGAAATTTTTCTGACTATAAACTGAAGACTCCTGAAATCAGTAATTAATTTTAATTAATTTTTATAGCGCTGTAGATGCCATGTCTTGCTCATGATAAGCTATGACATTATTTTCCCCCAAATTAGATTACTATTATGATTGTATTCCATAATACCAAGACATCTCAATGACATCTAATATACAACTAGTTAACCAAAAGTGTTTAATATAGTGATGAATCTAGGTTTACTTTCTCAAATAGATTAAAAACTGTCATATTGGGAAGTTTTTGTGATCTCACCTTTCTTCATTTTAATATATTTCAGTATTGTGGGAAGTTGAATGTGGTTTTGTCTGTTAAGTCTCTTTGCTTTAGAGTATGAAATCTTTGTAGAGGGAAACCTTCGTGTTATGCAGTGAATGAAATAGGACTCTATTTTATTTGGTTCATAGGTATGACAAGATAAATAGCATGAACTGTTAAATAAACTACTTAGAAATTGCCAAGAAGCAAATCAAAGCAGTTGAAAAGCATTTTCCACTATTTTTATTAGTTAAATTGTATTATAACTCTACTGATGTTTTACTTTTGCTAAAGCTTCTGTCTTTGAACTCATACTACAGCCAAGAGCTTTGTTGCAGCCCCAGGCACGGGAGCCTGAGCTGACTCTGTGTCACATCACTTGTCCTTTACCTAATCTTCAAAGATGGTAAGACTTGTCCCAGTACAGAGCACTATAAAACTCCCTGACAGAGTGCAAGGGATGAGCCTGGCTATGGACCACAGCTTCCAGTTCAGGTGTGATAGAAAGCAGCATGTCTATGCTTTCCAGCATTTATGTCATGGCCTCTCTTTCTACACTCATTAATCTATATCGTATGAATTATTTTAGGGACAAAGGACTGAACACTCAGGCTTTCTGGATTGGTTTGTTTCTTTTAAATCCTGATGAAGGATTTGCTTGGATTGATGGTTCCCCTGTGAGTATTCATTTGCTGTATATTAATCGACTTATATAAAGATCTTCATCTTTTTATGCCATCTTTTGCAATCTCTTTAAATCTTCATCAGGTGCATGGCAACCCTTAATTCAGCAGCCGAATAGTTCCAGTGCACGGTCCTAACACACTAATGGAAGTACAAAATTGCCTCTGTTTCATTCCCAGTACCATGTTATATCTTCAACAATCCATGCTCTTAGACCTTCACAGCATCCCAAAACAGACAGTGCTGTACAGCAATACAGGAAGTCAGGTTGCCAATATTCACAAAGTGAGATAAACATGACTCCCTCCACCCACAAGTTTTTCTTTCATCAGCTTTTCTGTACCATGTGATCTTTGCACCTTCTTCAGGGAGCGATTGGGAAACTCAGTTGATTAGCATGACTTTCACAGCCCTCTCAGACCTATTTGAACTCCTGTTGATCCCATAACCAAGGCCTTTGAGATGATAAGATACTGAAATTGTGTTATACTGGCAATCTCAATTACTTCTACTCAGCTCAAATCACCTGGTAATTGATATGTATTTCCAACACAGGTAATTTATGAGAACTGGGATGAAGATGAACCCAACAACCGTGAAGAACTTGAACATTGTGTTATGTTTAATAGATCACCCAAAATGCGCTGGAACGACTTGCACTGTGAACATTTGCTTAATTGGATTTGTGAAACAAAAAAAGGTATATTACTTCCTCATTTAACTGGAGCAATAAACCCAAGTTTCAAAAGCAAATTTTATGGATTCAAACAAATTGAAAGGAAGAAAAATACTGGGAATTGTTCATTTTAAAGCCAGTTATAGTGAAGGCAACACATAAAGCAAGAGAAATGTATTGAGATATTTCAATTGTAGTCAGATGCAGGAAGTTAAAGATGTCCCTATTACTTTATCTCTGGCTTTATCTCCTTCTGTCATGGATTGAATAAATTTGCAAAGCAAAGGTACTTATCTCCTCTCCTTTTATCTCCTCCCTGTATTTCTATCTGCTTCAGGCATATCCAGGATAGCCAAAGATGCAGGACACTAGAGTTCTCTGTACAACAGAGACAAAAGCTTTGCTTCCCACTGTGAAACAAATAATGGGAACTAAAGAGAGTGATCAGTTGCTATAGGAACTGGAAACTCCGAAAAACTGATCAAAAATAGAGTCTGGTGCAACCCCGACGGACTCCTGCATCCACCAGCTTTGCCTGGAAAGCAAGGCCCCAACACCAAAACTCCCAAAACTGGCACCAGGGTCATAAAACGGACCTGACTGATGTATGTTGGGGTGCCTGTCAGTGGAAAATGGGGTCTGCATGGGCTGAAGACCACAAGTGACAAGTGATAATGAAAGAATTTGTTTTGTTTACTCAGTCCTATTTCTACATCCCTGTTGTAAACTGAGTATTTGTGTGCATCTCTATAGAGAAGGAGATTCTTACAAACTTCTTGAAATGAAAAGAAAATTGGATGCACACAGGGAACTAGTAGGAGGCACAGTAGGGAGGGGAAGGGATAAGCAGTTATATAAAAAACACTGAGTATGTCTAATACTTGATGACTGCCAACAAACCATTACCCTCAAAGGGTGAATAAGGCACCATGGTAACATTGAAAAATTGCTTAATCAAGAAGGAAGAATCACTGTTCCCTTGTGGGTAGATTAGTCACACAAATGTACCATCCAAACACTGATTTCTGCACACCAGCTTGAAGCAGCACATCCTGTGCAGCCTTATCTGGTGTGCTGAACTTGCTGCTTTATACAGATGTGGTTCTTTGCTCTTGGTGAGATTACTCACAAGTACTTCAGAAACCATAACACAAAAACTCTGATCAATTTATCTTGATCCTAGATGACCTTTCAAAAGCAAGAAAAATTAAGGAAATTGATCTTGTTATTGCAAGTCTAGATTATATGATGATTAACATGAGAGAAGACAGGCTTAGATATTAATCCCTCATATTCACTTAAGACACATATTTACATGAGATACTTCATTTTTCAGAAAACCAATGAATGCTGTAGCTATGTTAGGATTAAACAATAAAATCAAAATGACAAGAAGTCTGTAAAGTAATAATTAAGATATTTAAATAATTTTAGCTTTGTTCTTCATTAATTACTTAAGAATAAATTGTTTGAAAGACTCCAAAAGAATTTTACTCGATTTTTCATTTTTTTTCCCCACTTATTTCTCATCAATGTGTTCCTGTCATTTCTATACTAATGTGTTCCTGTCATTTCTATACCACAGAAGAAATGGAGAAATCTAGGAGAATTAGTAGTCCAGAAGTACAAAATAACAGGCATCCAAATGAAAGCAGAGCTACTTTTGAGAGTCTATAGCTGGCTCTGGAATAGTAACAGCTTAATTGCTTCCTCCTGGTCCATTCTGTAATTAGAAACTTGGGTTTCATATCTATTGGCTCTACAGAACTCTTAAAAACAGACATCAGGAAAGGAGGAATTCATTGAGACACTGGAAATTATGTGTAGTATTAACAATATACAAGAACTAAGCTTTCAGTACTTGCAAATAGTTTACTATGATGTAGATAAACTTTAGAAATTACTGTATTGGCTGGATTATGTGTTTTGGCTCTAGTCCCAAGAATATAAAAAAAGTTAATCACAGCATGTCAAGAAAAATGCTAAAATACTTTTTCATAGTAAAGTCAGTTTACCAAGAGTTTACTGTGCATTCTGGATTGTTTAAGTCAGTGCTTTTGGTGATATATATATATATACTGCAAAATACATGTTTTTCACTAGATAAATATTTCTAAATTATACACATAATTTAATATGGTGATATGTGCTCTAAATTCTTGAAAATGCATTAGCATAATTCATTGTTTGTTGAAATTTCTTTCCCTCTATTATACAAAGCATGTTAAACTACATAAAGCAAACCCCTCTGCTTTTTTGTATTTGGAATGTTGCTCATGATGATCTTTTATTTTACAGGTACACTGCTAAAACCTGTACCAGACTACAAACTTGGTAGGATCTTTTCCTCTTTCAAAAAGTTGATTATGGTATAGTTTTCAGACTTTGTACAGACCAGATTATGAATGTATTATATATGATTCCTTATCTTTCAGAATATCAATCCACTAGTGATGGATGGATTATATATGAAGATAAGCAGTACTATTTCAGCAGAGAACATGTCCACATGGAAGAAGCACGGAGAATTTGTCAGAAGAACTTTGCAGATCTTGTTGTCATTGACAATGAAAGCAAAAGACAATTTCTATGGAAATATGTAAGCACTGAGCCTATTAATTAAAATTGAATTTTGAAGCAGAGCAGATGATAAAAGGAACAGCCTAACTATTCGGCAAGGCTGGAGTCCCGAGCTATTGTCCCACATTGTTTATTTATAGAACAATAGACTTGCTCAGGACCTGCAAAGAAATTACTGCTGTTTTTAATAGGTAGAGAAAAATGTCATGCAAACGTTAAAGGTGTAGCAAAGGATAGTTCATGCCTAGGTTGCTTATCTCGTCTAATATATGTAGTATTCAGCACACTGATTATTGCTTTCTTGTCCAGTGAGTTCCTTACTCTAGGATGTTCCACATATCCCTGTTGCCTGCTTGAAATCTGGGTCTAAACCTACATTATTCTTACCTGAGGCTCAAATCCTGCAGGGAAAAAAAAAAAGGAAATAGGAAAAAATAATCACAGCCATGGTTAATTGGCTTCCAGGTTTTTGCTTGATGTTGAGGAAGAGTTAGTGCTTAACTTTTAATTATTTTTGTTTTAGAGTTACACAAAACACAAACGGGAATCATATTTCATTGGCTTAGTTGTCAGCTTTGATAAGAGATTCAGGTGAGTAAAGGAAAACTGGTAATGGACAACAAATGATGGTAATTTCATCTTGCTTTTAGGGATCATTTGTGTGTGCTTTTGTTTTACAATATAGTAACTCTTGTGCAACTGACCTCTGGATTGTTTTCACAAGATGTCTTACATCAGAAGTGTAACACTTCTGTATTTAAGCAATGTCTTTTTTTTCCCAGATTTAGGAGAGCAAACCCAATAGAAGTTCAGGCTGAGACTCATTTTACTTAATGTCTTACACTGAAAGAACTGAGTTAAACACCCAAGCAAATCTGCATAGTTAGTGAGGAGAGGCAGCTCGTTTTAGGATGTTATTCACCCGATTCATTTTAGACATCGACCTAAGGATGAGATTTACTCTGACCAGATCTCCAATGTCTGAGAAAGCCTGAGAAAGTCTAAGAAGTTTTGATAAAAAGTATATAGAAATGTTTAATCAGATTAATCTCAGTAGTTCAAGTTATGTGCGCTGGAAGCAAGAAGCATAAGCAACATCTCATCCAATAGGCTTTCTGAAATTTCTGGTAGAGAACCTCTTTTAACAATGTTTGTAGAAGACTTTCAGGAGGACACCTTTCTGGAATGCAAAGGAAGTCCATGGACTGCTGATGGGCCTTGAATGTGATAGTACTAGACAGATGAGAACCAGCAGTAATGCTGGGGCTATGTCCTCTCTGGGATATGTAGAGCCTTCACCCACTGGTCACTGCTGATACCTTGCTTAGCCCTCTGTCTAAGCAGACCTTGTGACTGACTGCTGGAGATGTCTGTCTGGCAGCCACTGTCCCCTTGTTTCTTCCAGATGGCTGGATGAGACCCCCGTGAACTATGTGTCCTGGGCTCCAAATGAACCCAATTTTGTAAATAATGATGAAAACTGTGTAATAATGTCACAAGATTTTGGTGAGTAAAATGGCAACAAGAAATATTTGGGTAAAAACTTAGCATCAAAATCTGAAATGTTTGGTATGTATTTAAATTTGAGGCTACCCCAAAAAGAGGTAGTTCAAAATACTGACACTTTCATTACAAACATGCTGAGGTTTGAAACCGTGCCAACACTATTAGGAGACAAACATATGGCAGAGGAAGGAGGAGTGTATTTGGGTCAATGTGTTTCATCTGTGCTTTATGAATGCTGTCTCAGGTAGTGTTGTAGTGGTGGTACCAGAGTTTCTCTGTAATCTGTACAATAATTATCTGTATTCCATTTCTTTACAGGCTTTTGGAAAGATATAAGCTGTGCTGTGAAAAATGCCTTTATCTGTGAAAGGCATAATTCAACTTACTCAGGATTTGCTCCTACTGTACTTCCACCTCTCGGAGGATGCCCTGAAACTTGGCTTTTGTTTAACAATAAGGTGCAGTAATAAATCTCAGCCATATTTAGCAGATTTTCTATAGATGAAGAAACCAACTATCCCTTTTATCTCACCATATAAATTCTCTATCTTCATATACCAATTTATTAAGAGGCATCTAGTTAGCAGTGTAGTAAATTTCCAGGTTGGCAAATTTGTAACTAAATCTCAAAAACAGGTGATTTGAATGTTTGAAGTTACAATTTTTGTAGATGTCCATATGCCTTTGGCCATACTTACTTTTCCAGTCTTTGGAATTTTCTGGTTATTTCAGCACACTTACTGCATGGAAATCTTGTTCCATTATCCTCACCTGTAAATGTAAGACCCTTTTTCTGAGTAACACTGAGATGAAAATATGAAAGGTCACACTTTTCCATATGTAACTGGCTACCACAGACCTCATCTTAAGCTGAGTAACAAACATCAATAAATGTCAAATCAAATACAGAAAACAAGCAAGCATTGCTTTCTGCTAAGTTAAGCAAAAAACCTGAACATATGAACTTAAAAAAACCCCAACAAACAAACAACAAATTAAACCCACACATCAATCCCACAATGCAATCAATAGGAAAAGCTTTTTAAGCAGTCAAAGGGCATAAAAAGGGAGGAGCCCTCACCTTTCAGTAATGTCCCTGAAATTACCTGTGCACTCTGGATACCTACTTAATTCCTCAAAAGCTTTTGTAGGTTTTCTGCTCTAAGTGCACACATTGCTGTGATTAGCTGTGTTATCTTCTTACTGGCCAACAGGATTCATGTTTAGCAAATCCCCTATCTGCTGCTCTTTGCATGCAGGGACTAGCACTGAATTGATCCAAATCAAGGGGTTTGATGCCTGAAATTCTTTCTAATCCTTTACTCTCTCTGCAGTGTTATAAAATATTTGGATCCAGAGAAGAAGAGAGACTAACGTGGCACTCCGCAAGAAGAATTTGTATAGAATTAGGGGGAAATTTAGCCTCCATACACAATGATCAAGTGCAAGGTATGACACCTGAGCCTTACAGCTCTATGTTTGAAGCCAGCACATTTTACAATCTAATGATGAGGCTGAAATGTCCTCCAGATCTAGACAGTATAACCTATAAAGGAAGACCCAGAACTGCTTGATCCAGAGAGAAAACTGGAGTGAGATACAAAAGCATCATGCAGAAGGAAAAGAATAATCTGTTCCCCATGGACTTGGAAGATGAGATAAATTGTAATAGTTTATAGCTAGGAAATGCTCACAGATATTCAAGTTAGACAGTAAACAAACATCCATCAGAAATTACTTATGTGCAGTGGATGCTACATTGTGGAAGACTGAATAATCCTTTCAAGTCCCTCCTAGCCCCCATTTCTATAATACTTCCAGGAAGCCTAAATAATTTTTATCAAAAAAATGTTTCTTTTTTTCCTCTGAAATCAAACTACTTCAGTTCAACTACCCATTGTTATTTTTATCTTTTACCATTAGCTCATAGTCTAGCAATACTGAACTTGATATTTCCAATATTTTTAAAAGATGATTGGTTGTTTTATTTGTGCTTTCATTTACATGGAATTTGAAGAAAGGACACTCCTTAGCTACTTTTTATTTTATTTTTTTTTTTAATCTATTTTTTTTATTAGCCTTCCTCACCTTCCAGCTAAAGGATATTGCCAGTGGAACATGGATTGGACTGAATGACATTATCTCTGAGGGTACATATCTTTGGACAGATGGAAGCATATTTGACTATTCTAAGTGGGCACGAGGATTCCCATTTAGAGATGAATACGTATGGCCTGACAGGAAGTATATAGAGGTAAACAGAAAAAATAATACAAGTAAACAGAAAAAAATCAGAAAATGCGCAGCTTAGATAACATACTCAAGATCCAAGCAACCAACCCGACTTCTATTTCAGTTAAGATCTTGCTTTCAATAGCTTAAAGCAGAAGGCAACTGAATATTTTGAAGACCAAATTTTTAAAGCTGTACTCAGAGATTAATAGGCATGTTTAGAGTCCACGCTTATTGTCATTCCTTTCTGGAAGTCTAGAACTGCAGAAAACGAATGCTGTATTATATTTACTGCTAGAATTAATTATATTTATTAGTATTATTATATTTACTGAAAATATTCCATATTAATAGCTGTGATTTTTACTCTGGTTTACTGTTTTACCTTGTATGGCATGAGTCCAAATGAAACCCCAACAAATTCAGTACAGATTAACATAAACTACATAGTAAAAACAACGTCAATACATTCCCAGGAATTTTAATAAACTGACAAAAGTTCTTGCATTAGTCTACCAATGAAAGTACATTTGCTTAAGATATATAATATAATACATTTAATTTCCAAGAAACAATAAATGGAAATAAGAGCCAGAAAATTAGAAAAGAAAGCTATTACATTTTTCTCCTCACATCTATTTCTATTATTTTTCTGGGCATTTTGCACTCTATCAGCAACAATTTGGGGTTTTGTTTGGTTTTTTTTCCTAGACTGACTGTATTGCAATGACGAAAGGATCTGTAGATAAAGAAGGATTTTGGGAAAATACTAACTGCAAGCATAAAAAAAGCTATATTTGCCAGATGAACAGCAGTAAGTTTTAATTTTCAGGGGTATTTTTTGTTGCAAGACATTTACTGAACAATTTGAGCATTTAAGTCCTCAGTTGCAACTGCACGGCTGTGAGTGTAGCAGGCGGGGTGAGAGAAGCAGGGCTACTTCCCCAGCTAAGGAATTCCAGTCATGAAAGTCACTTTGGAATAAGGACTATAGAAAAGTTTGTGCTTTATGACCTCTACCCTATCAGCACACCTATCAACACTCAGAGAGGCTGACTATAGATATCCACACTTAAATCAGTTGCCTGCATGTGGCAAGCAGATACTTTGAAGGAAGGATTCACCTGCCTCATCATGAGAAAGATGCCCAAACCAGCTTCCTAGAAGAGCTGTGCCTTCAAAATACCTGTTCTCTACTGACAGAAAGGTTTAACCATCTGTGCTTTACCCGGCTGTCACAGATATAGGCGTCTGAATCCAATTATTTTGCAAGTACAGTACAGAAAGACAAATCCAACAGTGACCTCCAACTGAGGGGTTAAGTGAGGCCAGTTAAGCTGGTTAGTTTGCTTGTTGGTCCCTGGCAACGCCTTTATGTCATAAGAACAGCAATACTCAGAAGGGCAAAAGTTCTAATTTTCTTTGTGTAGCCTCAGGGTGGGAGACATATCCGGAGCACAGCTACACTGCAGAGTTTGCAGGAATAAAACCAGGGAACTGCTGAGCAACAAGTAAAAATACAGGAAGAAGCCACAGCTGGGCCAGATGTTTCACAGTCTCTGTCCCATGCAAGTGTAGAAAGATGCACAAGGATGACACTAGCAAAAACAATTGCCAGGGCATCCTCAGCAGTAGCTGAACACAAAGACACTTTTTGTCCCTTTTTCTGTCCCCATCACTGGCTCTAGGGCCTTTGCCTTCTGCTTCCACATATATAATTTAAGGCACAACTGCAATTTCCTTTTTCACTTCATCCTACATGTAGCAGTTGGGTCACAAACTTTGCTTAGAATGAAATTCACCCCTATTTTGAGACTGAAGTGATGTGGAGACCCTGTCCTGTGCTTGTACCTGGGAGGAACTTCACCTGCACTGAGGGTGGGGGACGTGGAAAACTCTGGGCAGAGGATCTTGGTGGGACCAGTATTTACATAATTTCATCTGGTCAGTGTATGTCTATAGATACACACAGCTCATTTTCTACCTCCCCCTAATTCCTGAATACATTATTTACACTATAGTTTAAAATAATTCCAAATTACCATTAAAGTAAGTCTCCCGGGTTTCAAATAAGAAATGCTTTTACTTGATGCATTATATTCATATGTTACTCAAAAGTGATGCTGCTATCTGACAGCTAGTAATTTTCCCCTTCCTCTCAAATTTGTACCTCTTTCCAACAGAGCCCGAACTGTTTTATTCCACAAGTGCTCCAGATTCTGATTTCATCCATTATGGTAACAGCAGCTATTTAATCATTCCTTCTAAAATGAATTGGGAAGAAGCAAGAAAAGCCTGCAAGGAGAAATCTTCAGAGCTTGCCAGCATTTTTGATTATTACAGTAATATATTCTTGCTGCTGCAGGCAGTGCAATATGGAGAGCCTTTATGGATTGGGCTCAACAGTAATGTGGTAAGATTAATAAATTTGTAGTTAGTGCAGTTAAATGCTATGATTGGGTTACTATCAGCAAAAAAGGGGAGAAAGTAATACTAAACATAGACTCAAGAATTTCTGCTCCTGCATATTTATCTTTTCTTCCTTACAAAGTAATAATTTTCTCAGGTTTTTCATAGTGATAGCTGCAGTTTACTCCTGAATGTTTCTCCTCAAAACTCCACTGGAGCTTAACGTGCTTGTTTGACAGCCAGCCCTGAGACCTTTTTCCACCTGAGCTTTCCACGGATTTCATGTTTCCCAGCATGGAAGGCATACTGCTGTGTCTTGTTTTTATGTTGCTGAATCCTGATTCAGTATTTTAACAGTACTAGGACAGATATACAAACTGAGGTGTATATATCACTTTGAAAACGTGCTTTTGTGTAACTCCATTTACCTGAAACAGCAGATGAAGAGTGTAGAAAAATTATGTTAAATGTCTGTTTCAATTTTAGAATCCTGGCTATTATAGATGGACCGATAAAGAGAAAATAAGCTTTTCTAAGTGGGACTATGGAGAACCAAAACAGAAAGTAGCCTGTGTCTATCTGAAGCTCTCTGGGGCCTGGAAAACAGCATCTTGTAATGAAAAGCATCTTCCTCTCTGCAAAAAATTTGAGGGTAAGCTATGGTGATTTTTGGTTTTATGGCAGAAACCTTACTTTATCTGCTTTGACTGAAATATAAAATTCTAAGTACATATAAAGGAATAATAAGCCTGAGTATGCAATGTCATTACCTTTATTTTGCAAGAACAATACTTTATTTTGATGGTGTTGTCATTCACCAGCCAAGATATTGCCATTTTACTGGACTGGAGTGATAGCTACCTTGGGAGCAGGCAGACAGCTCATAGAGATTCTGGGAGCATTAAACATTTCACATGAAGTCTAGAATGTAAAATGTTTTGCTGACAGGGGGTTTGTGGGAAGGCCTCTAATAAATGAAGTCCATTCAGTATAAAATAAATTTGGTTTCTTCAACATATATGCATCATTCATACACTGATTATTACATCATTTCTATAAGATTCTAAAAACTGGGTAAAGGAGGGAGAGTTGTATCTAATAAAAAAAGAGTCTGGTATTGGTCCAAACAAAAGTTCATACTTCCTAGGGATTCTATGGGTACCGCTGAGAAATACTACACAGTTAAAGCTATAGGCAAACCTCAGGATGGGACTGAACCTTTTTGCTTTCTCATTTCTAATACAGTAACACATTTTAGCTCTAGTGATGCAGACTTAATGGAAATTCAGAGTTTATTTTGATATGATTTTGTGTTTGTTTGTTTTTTTAATTTCTTTTCCAGGCCATACTTTGAACTTCATATCTGTTAATTTGCAACTTTTGCTTTAAAAACACATGTACTAACTGACAATGTTGCTGTTTCTTTCCATAATATCATTGCTTGCAGGAAAATGAGGAGCTACTACATAAACGTTCAGTGAGCCTCAAATTATTCTATGCATTGTCAGAGTGAAAGAAATTTTATGTAAGGATTGTTATCTTGAGGAAAATATTAAATGGGAAATTTCCATAGTAAACTAGTGTTTAGATGACATTTCATTTAAAAACAAACTTATTTGAACATCTTGAGGGTTTGGGAGTTATCTGGTTTGGGGGTTGGGGTTTTTTTTCTGCTTTTTACTGTTTCTTTTATTTATACAAATTTTTTGATTATAACAACATAAACTAGAACCAAAATCTCTGAACACTCAAATATCCTTGAGACAGTTCAAGTCTGATTCAGTTAGTAACACAGAAGAGTCCAGGTTCACATTGAGTCATCCACTTGCTGCTGAGTATTCCTGTTCCTCATAGTCAGTCTTGACTTAGTCACTGATAATTCTAGCACTATGTGCCAAAGAATATTTTAAGTATTTTAAGAAAAGGTGTTTTTAATACTTGATTTCATATTTGAAGAACTGCAATCCCTACTGAAAGAAAGTATCCATAATATCTCATTTCTTCTAGGCGTACTTCCTTCTGATCCCCCACAGGATATTGGAAAATGTCCCGAATCTGATCACATATCTTGGATTCCTTTCCGAAGCCACTGCTATTACTTCAATGCCAATGAAATGAGCTGGGCTCAGTCTGTGACTCAGTGCATTCAATCAGGTAATTATTCTTTTTACCCAAAGATAGGATTTCAATCTTGACATAAAAAAGAAGACTTTAAAAAAAGTCTTGAAAAGTAATACTGCAAAATCTACAAATACTAAAAAAAAAGGAAAATAAATGTCTCATTTATTTCCCACCATTCTGTGCTTTTCAGCTATGTTGAACTTAAGGTGATCAGATTTCCTTGTTTTATTTTTCAGCTGTGCTTGTTTCTCGTTATATTTCTTCCTTCACAAAGTTTCTCTTTATAGTAATATTTAAAATTTTATGTAATTAAAAAAAAAATCAAAACAAAACAAAGCAAAACACCTGTTTCTGGCCTTATCCCTTCTTTTCCATATTTTGCCCTACACAATAGTCAAAGTAAATATCATAATAACAATCACTCCTTTCTAACACATATCACCTTTTTGTGATGTGAAAGGGGTTGCATGTGCTGCCTGGAAGCCCTCGATTGACCAGCAAGGCTCCCTGGCAGACTACAGAGCCAGAGGAAGGCAAACATTTCCCTCCCCCTCCTTGGGGACATCTGGTCCTGGCCAAGGCCAGGAGCTGCACCTTGGCACTCTTTCACCTATGCTGCTGAGTCATCACCTACCTCATCCCTATCTCAGGAGGCTGTGAAAGAGAAAAGGAAGCACTATACTGCCCAAAAGAAATGGATCCTTTGTTTAATATCTTTTTAGCTCCTCTTGGCCCTCTTACTTTACCACCATTGCCAGTTTGTGGTTTGACAGGATGACATGTAGCAATTCAAAGAGCAAATGAATAATCATCCATAATTCCTATAAAAAATATCATCCAATCACTTGAAAATATAGTGCATTTTGCCTGGTGTTTAAAAATCATCATCTTCACTGTGCTTTCACGTCTTTCAGTTCTGATGACATCAGTCACTGTCTGTGCTGTTCCTCTACAGCTGGACATGATTCTCTGGTTTCTATTCAAACACTTGTTTACTCCCTGCCTGCAGGAGAGGTTTTATTATTAACTTTACCCTATCTCAAAAGCTGTAACTATGTTGGAGATACCTCCAATCATCTTCTATTGTTTTGTTAATAGGTGGTATGTTGACTTCTGTAGAAGATTCAGCTGAATCCAACTTTTTAGTAGAACATGCAGACTTATACACAAGCAAGACAAGTGGCTTTTGGATAGGAATCTACAGAAATGTAAAGGGTAACTATTCTAAGTACTATAAATAAACATAAATAGACTTTATTAAATGGGCAAAAATATTAATAAGATACATTGTTTTTAAGCAACTAATTGAAGTACAGTAGAAGTTCTGACCTCAGCCCTCCCTGAGGACACCTCCTATTCCTGGTCTGCGAGAAAGCCTTTCCCAGTGGGGGACATGTTCTGTCTGAGGAGCACCCATGTAGGAGCTGGGGGTGTGCAGCTAGAACCCACAGCACT
The DNA here is from genome assembly GCF_001715985.3 of Manacus vitellinus. Lineage (NCBI taxonomy): Eukaryota > Metazoa > Chordata > Aves > Passeriformes > Pipridae > Manacus > Manacus vitellinus. Next base: position 35,728,072 of record NW_021940535.1, read on the forward strand.
AAGCTTCTCTCTGTCTCTGTATGGAGAAATTTAGGCTGCTGGCTAAAGAGTGCAGTGGAAAACACGCATCTGGAAAAAAACATTGGTATCAATCCACAGACAGTCAGAAGGGATTTTATTTTAGATTATTTTCAGTTCATTGAAACATCAAAAATTTCTTTCAGAGTTTATACAAAAAAGAAAAGTTTTAATTTTAACTAAACATATGTTTAAGTATTGCAATAAAAGTTGCTTGATTTTCACTGGATACTGCTGAAATAATGATTTAGAAATTAGAATAAAAAAGCATAGTTTTAGCTTTTTTCAGTTTGAAACTTTAGTATCCTAGACAAAAATATGGAGCAATATAAATTAAAACTAAGTTATGACTGAAAAATCTGCAAATCATAATGTGGAAAAGCAATTATACCCTTTTTGAGAAGAGAATTAAATAAAATCAAATCAAATGCATTAGAAAACAACTGCAGATGGAATTTTTGAAGAAAGTATTATTGCTTTATTAGGCTGAATAAAGTAATATTGCATTAATATTCACTAAGGTGAAGACCTTTCATGTGGACCTATTAGTATTGATACTAACATTTGCAACATTAGGGCAACTGCTTTGGCAAGACAACAGTGCCTTAGACTTTGTCAACTGGAGTGAAGGAACCCCCTCAGAGGACCAGCTTGATTATTGCGTGGAGTTGTCTGCGTCCACGGGTTACTGGAGTATCCTTCCTTGCTCTTCCCAAAAGGGTTTTATTTGTAAGAAGGCAAAGAGTAAGTGAATTTTTTAATATTTGTTCTTGATGTTTAAGGGTTTTTTTAGTAGTACTAGCACAATATGATCATTACAAAAGATCAACATAAAACAGTCCTGCTTATCACCTGTTACAGTGTTCAGACAAAAATATTTTTATATTGACTTATCCTTTTTTTGTTTGCCCTGTTCATGATTCCTTGCTTCATAACCTCAGATTTGCTTACATTCTGTGATGAATATTCAATTAATAATAAAAAATTATCAATATTTTCTGAAAAAAAAAATTTAAACTCTGTTGTTTTGTTCCTCTCCAACATAAACACATCTTTTCCTACTAACCCCATCTTTTCCTACAAACATTCCTATTGTCTTTCTGTGGAACAAGGGCTGCATCAATAATTTGCTATTCTTCCTCTTGCTGTACTATGATACATGCTGTTCCAGTAGGAGATGGATGAAGCAATTCTATTTAAATAACAAAAGAACGGAAGCATGATCCAGAGAGCATATAGTGACCTTTGAAAAGAGTAGAAGTGTTTTGGTTAGCATTTTTTTTTTTTTAATATTGTGTTTCTGTGTAACTGAGCACCATCTGCTTTGGTCAGGAAGTAGAAATATCAGAATATTTTGAGCCAAGTAGCCATGTGGTTATTTTGAAGTTTAACTGTTAATTCTGAAAAAAAGCCTGATTTCCTGCCCTGTTTCACAACACTGAGGTTCAGGATGTTTCTGAGGTTCAATCCTTCGCCCCCAAAGCAAAGCTGCAGCTGAGGTGGGAAGCAGCAGTCACAGCAGCGTTCGGCAGTGTTCAGGGCATGTTCTGAAAAGGAAAATCCTTCTTTTAGGAAAACTCCTAGTTTTCTTTTGGTAGTCAGGCAATGGACACTACTGAATGCTAATTCTTTCTTACCAGATGTGTCATTAAGTATAAACTCACTGTCAACACACACTTTGTTTGACGGGTTTGACTGTGAGTGGCCCCGACATGCAAGCTAAAGTACAGAGGATATTCCCTGACACGGGGTTCTCCGGCAGAACAGTGTTTCAGCACAACTAAATACTCATTCCATTACAGCCAGCTCTGCATACTTTCACGGAACAAATTCAACTCTTGCTTTTCCTTCGTGCTCACAAACACAGGAAAGCTCAATGCATTGCTTTGCTGCTGCCGCAGCAGCCCAGCTCTTGCTGTATCCCACTCTGCCTGGGGGTCCCACTGCCCATGGGGAAGATCCACCCTTGCCGTGGCCTCCACCCAACTCCCACCAGCTCACATCCAGCGCACAGGAAAAACCTTGCAGATGGCGCCCTCTGTGCACAGCCGGGAAAAGCCGCACAAGAAACAAGAAAACTTGCGCTTACAAATTTAAATACAGATGCAAATGAATTTTGGTAAACTAAGGCCTGCTAGGTCTCAAAGCAATTGTGTGCAGTACGGGAACACTCACTGTTGATCAGGTCGTTCCCAGTCTCTGCAGGAATCAGACCCATGATTAACATGGTTTGTTAATCGGGGAGAAAAGGCAGTCCATCTAAAGCAGTCAGAAACTACCAGTGCTTAGACACTTTTTGGTTTTAAAAAAAGAAGCAAGAAGAGGGCTTTAATATGCAAAACAATGCATTTTTATTAAAGGAAATATCTGTCACACATTTTCATCTCTGTTAATTTAGCAGATGTGTTTCCAGGAGAAATTATGATGTGCAGATTACCAGACCTTTTGCTAACATGAAACTGTCAGGAAAAAATGTGACCTTTTTAGATTTTGACTAAACACTTGTCTTTATCTTTGACAGCTATTCTTAAAGCAACTGCAAATGTGGAAGGTAGGATTTTTTTTCCTTCCAAATTGTTTCAAAGATACATGAAAATAAAAACTTTGGGGTTTTAATTAACTTAATATTATTTATTTGGTTTATATATATTTATTTATATGGATTAATTTACTTAGTTGACATTGAATTCTTTCCCAGCATAATATAGCAGTACCTACAGGACAGAGGGCATCCCAGGATAAGCAAATGCTTTGGTAAATTGATCATCCCCTCCTTGCTCCTTCTTCTGCATGCTAAAATCAATGAGGAGGACTGACCCAGAGACAATATGATAGATTTTAACCCTTGTAACTAAAAAAGGGGGAAATTATAGTTTTCATACTTATTTATGGCTACAGTAAATCCATTTCTATTTGCTTTGTATTTATTTACAGATGCCAAAAGGGACAAAGCCAATGGTCACCTGAATATGTGGATACTACTCACTCTGGTCCTCATCATTTTATTAGGGATGGGCTTCATGATTTATTTTGCATTCAAGATCAAAACTCGAAGTGGCACTGCAAGAAAGGAGAGGTGGTGCAGCAGACAGATAGAATGCAGCCATGCCCTACCTGGGAGGGATGATGAAAGTGATTCTACCAGCAACAAAGAAAAAAATGAACACAGTGTTGTCTGATGGGATAAACCAGCCAAACTAAATGGTTAAGCTTAAAAAAATATAGCTGAAACAAAGTAAATCTTAGTCTTTATTAGGTGCATGTAACTTCTACTATGAAGTAAAACTGGCAGTTATTCCTTTGGTAAGGATGAAGAACTATTGCTCTGTGCACTTCAATAAATATTCTCAGGTATTGATTAAGTTGGTACTGCACAAAATGGCTAATTAGGCAAACATGAAAAACAACAGAACTAGTGGGAATTTAGATTTAAATGTTATGAGTTAATACCATAGTGTTGTTTTTATTTAGAGATTTGTGGCAGCAGTGCATACAGAGTCAAGACTAATATTGAGCACTCTTTTTGCTGAGTACTCAGCCCTAATGCCTGCACCTTGAACATATCTAACCATACTATACTGAAGCATGCACACTGTTACTCAAGTAAAGTGGTGTTTGGAACAAACAGAGATTTACATGAACTGTCTGTCCCCATTGTTGTCCCTGTCTTCACTCTTTACACAAATATATATCTTGCTTGTGATAATATTACAAGTGAAATGAAAATACTTGTCCTTCATGGCTTCAACTTGGATTTTGCAAAACAAGTAAATCTTGGCAAACAGTCTTATTCTATGGCTTTGAATTTTTTTTATCAATTATGAACATGGAGGCATATCAATAAATGATCTATATATTACATAATAATACTTTGGTGTTTTTAATTTAGCATGCAGAGATGTTACACAGTTCAGTGACCAAATGAGTCATCTACCTTAAAAGAGAGGCTAACAGGAGGAAACACAGAAACATGAACAAGGCACATGACTAAAAAAGGCATAAATAAACTATAAAATAAAGTAGATGCCAAATAAAGCTGGGAGAATCCATTTCTGGTTTTATTTCACTTGACTGCTCATTTTAGGATGTCTTTGCTTAATATCCTCCACCTCTCTGATAAATAAACTGACAATTGTGCACTATGTCCATGCTACAGGCCAGTAAAGCAGTGGGGCACACCATAGTGCCTTGGTGTGAAACGTTTCAGAGGTTTACTGCGGTGTTTAAGCCTTCTATGAATTCTCTGTTGTCTATGACATACTGAAGGAAAAAAGATCTCAGGGATCTCTGGGAAAAACAAACCTTTAGAAAGTGCATAAGAACAGTAGAGGAGATGTCACATGGCACTGGATTGATAGTTTATAGATATGGCAATTAAACAAAACATATTGCAAAAGATAAGGAATAAAAGACATCTGGTACTCAAACTACTTTTACTGATAGTCTTCTTGATCTTACACCTTCTTTTTTCCCTTCATATAAGTTATAATATATACACATGTTTTAGGGTTTTTTGTAAATACTGAGACTGAATTGGATTCAGTGCTGTTTGATGGCTAATAATAAAGGCAAAGCAAATGAAAAGAGTTAACAGATGAAAAAAATTCCAAAATGATATCATCATTTAAAATCTTGATATTGATAACACAGCTCTGAAGACCCTGTACTTCTCTCACACTAAGTGATGCTTTGCCCTTGCAGAAAGTATTGTGAGATTTGTCTACATAATAAAGCCAAGAAAAATTTGAAAGGCAATTTCAGCTGAATATTTTTCCTTCTTTTTCTTCAAAATAAATAGGGCATTTTGCATCATAGCTGAAGTTCATTTTCACTTAATAAAGGACTGAAGGTCATTTGTAAAGTTTGAAAAAGACCTCTTTCCTTGTCTCATTTTACACTTGGTATAAAGGAAAAATTAGATATTAAAATTCATTTTTACTTTATGGATTGAATAATTTTGAAAGAGTTTTTCTGCCAAAATCACTGGTTAACAGAAGGATTTGTAAAGATTTGGCTAATTTGTATTGGTTCTTCTAAGATAAATTCACATGAAATAACAGCAGAGTAGCTTTACTAGTTGATAAATCAGAGTAGATAAAAGTCAGGTATATACATAGTGCCCAGTTTGTCAAGTCACCAAGCAAAATTAAATTGTCCTGTCTGGGTTAATTTTTCACTGAAATAGTTAAAATTGCTCACTCCATCAAATGAAACATCATTTGTAGCAGTAAAGACCTATCTGCCTGAGAAATTTGCATATATTTTTCTCTGAGTTTCCTAGGTATTTATTTAAAATACTTCCATTTAAGTGCACTCCCTACTTCTTTGTCTTTGAGGGTCAGAATGTTACAATTTCAAGCAGAACCAAGAATGTTAAAAATAATTCATCGGAACGATGTTGAACTGTTAAAACTTTGCCACTTGCATTTGAATGGATGGAAATTTCACTTTCAGATGCAAAGTCTGAATTTTGTAATTATTTATAGATTTCAAAATACCACATGTGACAGGATATTTCCTTATTTAGAGCCCAGAGTTTTCTCTTTCAACTAAAAATCTCCAAAACTGAGAAGGAACCAGCACCAACTGATTCCTTAAGGACCTCCACTGCAGCAACCAATTTCAGCTCATCTCTTTGCAAATAAGAAGACAGAATGAAACCCTTGACCTTTTCTACAGTCTTAGTTTTCCTCTCATTTGTTTGTACAGCTTTTCAAACACTTGGTGAGTCTATTTTTTCCTATCCTCTGAAAAAGTGGATGTGAAAGTGGGCATCTTTGTTGTCTTGCTGGTTTCTCAGGTTCTTTAAGATTTTTACACAGCTTGACTACATTTCCTATTTGTCCTAACAGGAGTGATCCACAGGAACTTATAAAAGATAGATACAAATGATGTTCTTTTTCCTTTAAAAGAGTTGGGAAGAGTAAAAAAGGGGTAAAGCTGGGAATCAGTGCATAAAGATTGACTTTTGGGTAAAAATTAGTTATTGATTATGTCTGCTCTGTGAAGTAGATGGACTTCACAGGGTGCTCCATAGTCCTTGTCTGTGTATGTGACTGACTTAGAAAAAATCAAAAAGAAAAAGAAATTAAATAGGGTGTTTTATGTGTAGCCTTAGCATGAGATTGTGTGGGATGAGATGGAACTTGTGGATTGATATAAGATGTAACACTGTGGCTGCACAGATGCCAGTGGAAAAAAAAAATTAGAAATATATGGGAGTCAAGAATAGCCCTGGAATAACCATTACAGCTTTCAGAGTAAGGAGGAGAGGCATAGTTAAGGTTCTGAAGTTGACTAAAGACAGATCACAGCTCCCTTTTGATGTAAGGATGATGACAATGTTCAAGGACATTTTTTCTTTATCCTTCACTTCATTAGATTTGTGGAGTGGGATACATATCACAGCTTCCAAAAGCAGATGCTGTGCCATGTGAGCTGCGCCAGCACTGCCCTGTGCAAAAAGGGGGTCTCCGACCTGGTCTGTGAGCTGGGAACCAAACCCACAAGTAGGAACCTCACAGTTTCCAGCAAGAACTTGTATTATTGGTCCCAAAAATACTATGAGGGACAATAGCTGAAACTTAGGGGACTACACTAAGCACCTATTTATTTAGCAGTAAGAAATTAAAGATTTAATAATATTTAAAACATTTTGGCAAAATGGACAAGAAAAGAAGAAACTAGGTCTCAGTCTCAAATTTAGATTTGCAGAAGTGGCACTTCCATGTTTTACTGAGCTGATCTAAGTAATACAGGGACTTTTTGTGAGGGCTCAAGAACTATTCTTTCTGTTACAGCATCCCAGAATTTTACAGACACTTTCTCCTCTGTTCACTACTTAACAGTGGCTTGCCCTAACATCCTTCAGTTCTAGAAATTTACTTTAGTGTTTGGAGGGGTAGCTCACTGTCCCTTATGTCTTATTCTATCAGATGGATATGGGAACAACACTGTATTTCTGCTTCCAGGTAGTGATTTGAGGTCCAGAGAACTGAAGGGTAAAGCTTAACCCTTCTGTTCCATAGGTCCTAGAATATTCCTTGTAGTCCAAATTCTAATCCCTCATGACCCAAAGCCATGTGATAGCTGTATGCTTCCTGGAATTTTGAAAAGCATGCAACTGTGTGCTCAGGCTGACCTACCTTGCATGTCGATAGTACAGCTGCAGTTCTGGACAGTCCTTACCAGCAGGGGATACTTGTTTCAAAGGATTACTAAATTAGGCTGCCTGCAACTCTTTGAGAGTGTTAAGCATGTTATTCAACACTCACATTGCACTATCACAGTGGCCCACACCTGTAGCATCTGTACATCCATATGCTGCCCAGTTCTTGTGAGAATGTTTGTGATTTGATTGTGTGAATTGTGTTGACTTCTTATGATGGACGTACTAATGAAAGGATACTGGAATAAGGCAAGATAATGAGTCACCATTACTCAGGTTTTTAATTCTAAAAAAAACCCCCAAACCATAACAGAACATGCCAATTCCAGAAGGAGCAAGAGTCACAGAAGGTGCACTTATTTAACTGTTTTAAGCACAAATGCCACCCCATGGAAGTGTATGGGACATGAGCTAAATCTATAATGCATGAAGTGATGGCAAACTTACAAATTTTCAGTAAGGTCTCTTTTGGAAATCTTGAATGAAATGTGCATTTCGGGAGAAAATTAAATTCCATTATAATGATGACATTTTTGAAGTTGCCATAATGTGTTTTATGTATTCTTAATTCTCTGTATTGTATTTACATGTGGTTACATGAACTGCACTTATTTTCCCTCCCAGAATGAAATAAGTCTTGAAAATACCATTTGATCCTTTCAAATGTGACTCATATTTGCAGTCTCCTGACATGACTCAGATCAGCATAGAATCAACAGCTCATCTTTCTCTGCACAAGCTCCTTCACCATGTGCTCACCATAAATACAGTAATCCTGACTGTTTTGTTTTACAGACAGTGAAATATTTTTAATATACAATGAGGATATTAAGCTCTGTTTAAGTGCTCAGAGTTCTGAGGCAGTCACTACAGCCACGTGCAGGAAAAACACTGACTTACAAAAATTCAGGTGGGTCTCTGATCATCAACTGATGAGCATGGCATTTGCACAGTGTTTGGGAGTGCCCTACAAGCAAAACCATGCTAAAATTTCTCTGTACCCATGCAACAAGAAAAGTGAATTCCAGAAATGGGAATGCAGAAATGAGACCTTGGCAATCCAAGGGGAAGATTTCTTTCTCAGTGCTGGCAAAAAAGGAGAAAACATTGTGCTGAAAACAGGATCAGAGACAATGAATAAATGGAAGATCTATGGAACTATGGATGATTTGTGTTCTCGAGGCCATGAAGGTAAAGTTTAAAGGTTAACCTTGATGGTTTATTGAATGCGTTTGTTTGCCATCACAGATATGGTTCTATGACTTCTGCTCCCCTTAGTCTAACATCACCTGTTCCCCCTGAGGCAATGGTGGACTAGAGGATGATTAGTTCACATATTCAGGCTTGTATCCTCCATCCTGGAGAACACAGCTGCTTAGGTTCAGACAGCATGCAGTATATGCAAAAGATGTGCTTTATTTTTTCTTTACTTTTAAAGCAAAGGTGGAGGTTATTTTTAATTGTTAGCATTAACCACTTTTCTCAGTGATGCCTAGCAATAATACAAGAGGCAGTGGAAAAAAACTGATGCACAGAAAATTCCACCTGAATATGAGGATGAACTTCTTTACTGTGCAAATGACCAACTACTGGAACAGATTGCCCAGAGAGGTTGTGGAGTATCCCTCACTGGAGACATTCAATATCTGTCTGGACACAACCCTATGCCATATGGCCTAGGATGGCCCTGCTTAAGCAGGGAGGTTGGGCCAGATCAACCCTCCCAACCTGACCCATTTTGTCACTCTATGACTATAATCAAAGCACTTGATTTAACTGTATACTCTTACTACTGAGATTGTATTAGTATTGTTGGAAGAAAGGCAAAAATCTCTAAGTAATAGATCAGTATTAAATGTAAGGAAATAATTCCATGCATGCTACCTTCAGTTGCTCTACAAGAGTTCAGATGCCAAGAATTGCGCAACATTTAACAATTAAATCAATGGTTTACTTTTAATGAATGATAGGAAATTAAGTTACATAATAAAACAATTTCTACTTTTAGAAAATTATATTTAAATATATAAGACAAAAATCTCTACAGTTCTTTCATAGTTGACTACAGTATGAAACTGCTCTATTTCCAGCTGTTACAGCTGATGATGTACCCCAAAAGGAAACAGTAAATTGCAAGCCCTACCAAGAACTTCCATGAAAGACGCTGCTGGTGACAGCAGTTTCCCTGTTACACTGGAGTAACACTTGCCATGCTTTCTCCATGCAGTCTTATGGAGTGTACAGATATGTAGATTCATGTACATGTAATAAAATTTATCTTTGCCCCCTCAGATCTGTTTACACTGTTAGGAAATTCCAACGGAGCTCCGTGTACCTTCCCCTTCCAGCTGAGTGGTAGATGGTATGTTGAGTGCACTGCTGCTGGCAGGTCAGATGGCTTGCTCTGGTGTGCAACAACACCCGACTTCAACGTGGACCATTTGTATGGGTTCTGTCCAACTGCCAGTAAGTCCCACATGCTGACATAAATATTATAACACAACACTGTTCGGTAACTAGATCAATACTGAGATGCTGTCAGTAATACGGAAAGGAAAAACCTTATAATGACCTAATTTTGCTCAAAAATGTCTCTCTCACAACATAACATTCCTAACAGAAAAATTAATCTGTTTGCTATTAGTCTGTAGTCAGGCTGAAAGTTGTCTGGGTGTGTCCATCAGTAGTCAACACACAGGAAAAGAGCAGTGTGCTTTAATATGACTGTCTTCAGCATAGAATCACCTGAAAATTGAGACGCTATTCACAGACTAATACTCATTAATACTTGGGGTAGCAGTAGTATAACCTTTTCTACCCAAACAAAGCCCTGTTCTGTATAACAAGATTGGTCTACAGTACATGGGAGTATGTACTTTGTCTTCTGAAAGACATAAAATAAGAAGATTGGCTCAAAGATCTTACTGAAATAGTAGCACTGTCAGCATTTCCCTTGTAACATTTCAGAATACATTACAAGATAATGCTACATGAACAGATAAAAGTATGTGCACTGTGGTGCAGGATGAAGAACACCAAAATACGGTGTTAATTAAGATATTAAAAATGCTGCCTCAAAGCTAATTTTTCAGTGTGATACCACAGAATCAGCATTTGTCATTTTGATAGGAGCATTGCACTGGGAAATCAGGTTCATCTCACTCACAACCGCCAACTACCACCATCATTTCGACTGATTTGGTGAAAATTATTCCCTGGTGCAATACTGCAAGCAGTAGCTTGAAAAATCCCATAACATCCTCTCTATATAAACTAGAAAACATGAAGTATTTGGCATTATAAAATTGATGGGACATTATCACTAACATTTGAGTCTACAGTTAAAAAAGAATGTTAAAAATCTGTGAATCAGCAAAAAAAAAAAGAAACACAATAAGAAATAGAAAACATTTCCTCTAATAAACATTCAAGAAATTTAATATCTTTTTCTCAACAAAAGCAAAATTTAGGACAAGTTGTAATCACAGCTTATTTCAGTACTTGCCCAGGGAAGAGTTTTGCTAACAGTGAGCTCTCAGAAGACAATTTCTAAACTCCAGAACACATGCCAGACAACAAATACAATTCCAGCTCCTCATCTGCTCCTCACTGGACCCTTCCCCAGCTCTCTTGCCCTTCTCAATGTCTTTCTTTGGGCAAGGAGCCCAGAACTGAACCCAATATTTGAAGTGCGGTGTCACCAGTGTCCTCCAAGTACAGGGGGACAATCACTGTCCTGATCCTGCTGGCCCCAGGATACAAGCCAGGATGCCACTGGTCTTCTTGGCCACCTGGGCACACTGCTGGCTCATGTTCAGCTGGTTATCAAACAACACCTCCAAGTTCTTTTCCACTGGAAAGCTTTCCAGCTGTTCTCTTCCAAGCCTGTAGAATCGTAAATGTAATTAGTGATGGCATAATTTCAAAAGCAAAGTTTCCATTACTGGAAATGTTTGTACTTCAGTTGTGTTTCAGCCAAGAATAAACTTGGACATAATCTGTGAGCTGCTGAACAGGATTTCAGAGTAGACAATGACCAAGATACAGTTTTGCTTTATTGATATCTTTACAAATTTTTTTTTAATCTGGAGATTATAAAATTTGAAGAGGAAAGTAAAAAATAAAGAATGAAGGTCCATCTCTGCTACTTTAAATTGCAAACCCTCTTTTACTTAACAAAGATCAAGCTAACTTGCTTGCTCCAGAGTGTCATTTCACAAGTAAGCTTGCAGTAGAATTTTGCCATAACATTTTGTGTAAAATGTTTATTACAAACTGAGATACTAAATCTCCTTTCTCTCACACAGACAATGACAGATTTTGGAGTACAGATCCTTTGACAGGAACCTACTACCAGATAAACTACCAGTCAGCTCTCACATGGCACCAAGCAAGGAAGAGCTGTCAGCAACAGAACGCAGAATTACTCAGTGTTACAGAGATACATGAACATATGTATCTAAGAGGTGAACTAATAATCAAGATTCAATAAAAAATGTGTCAGAGAGGTTTTTTGTAACTGATTTCAAAGGTTTCAGGGGTTTAAGCACTTTACAATGAATAACTGATGTAAAAAACCACATGTATATTATACATATATACTAATCAGAAATAGCAAAATTACTGTAAATTAAGCTTTTTATAGGTGGAACTTCTGTAAGTTGTGGAATTGCCATTTGAAATTATTTATATTATTATTTAAGAATTTCCAGATAATTAAGCAAAAGTTAGCTCAAGCTCAGAAAACACCAGAAGGGTCCTAGAAAGGGACCTTAGAAGAAGAAACAACATTTTAGGAGGCAGTCATTATATGACTTTCATGTTAATGAATTGGTATTCTTCATGTATATCTAATGAAATAGTTTAGAAATACCATGCAAATTTTATACAGAAGACTCCTAAAAATTTAGACTTTCTGGATGTATGCACATTCTGTAGGATGAAAGTTCAATGTCAATTGCATCACAATCAAGAAAAGTTGTAACAGTATTAATAATAGCAATTCAGTCTTTCCATTTACAAACTTATTGTTTACATATAACTGTAGAATAGCACTAAATTCAGATAAACTACTTTGTAAAATAGTCTTTTGCAATTCTCTACCCTTTATTTACAGAAAAACCCCTTTGAGTTTATTTCCAGTAAACATGGATTCTGTACTGAACGTAGAAATCACTAAGCAGACTTTTAATATCTTCTTCTAACCTTTGAAAATACAGAACATTTCCTAACAAATCTTATCGGAATCCAATTCTTTTGGTTGCCTAGATTTGATTGACAGCAAGAGATCCTCTCTCTGGATTGGGCTTAACAGCCTGAATCTCAACAGTGGCTGGCAGTGGAGTGGTGGCATTCCCTTCAGATACTTTAACTGGGCACCAGGTAATAACCTTTTTAACAGTTTTAGGAATTAATATTTCTCATCAGTATGATGAATGCATATTAATTGAAGTTCTGTAGTATTCCCCATGAACATGAGGAAATGGAGCCGAAAGGTATGGGAGATGTGAGATGGAAAATCTGAGAATTATGCTTTCCTTCACTAGATGTACCTTATGGAATTTCAAGAAGAAGAACTAAATAGTCTCATCTCCTACCAGAAGTAGATAAAGTAAAAAGCACTAGATGAGCTGTAGCAAACTGGGAATGCCTCCAAGTCATTAAATCCTCTGTGTCTTTACAACTGTCACAAGGGTTATCAGATCCTGCAACCTGCAAGGACTCAGCTGTCAGTGAGCATAACTCTTGGAAAGTCTTCCTCTTATGCTTTTCTACTCTTCTATCCTCTTCAACATTCAAGAGAGCCTGTAAATAGAGTTCACACCACTGTCAGTTTATCTTTGAAGGCCTCTTAATGATTGCCATGGCAACAATCAATTGCAGCAAGTGCTGAATAAATCCAACCATAGTCCATCTTTTGGTCTTTCTAAGTCTCAGAGATGTCACCTGCTTTTATCTGGTACAAAGGATGAAGGAAAAGCCCAGACCTGCTGAGTCTGGTACAGGATTTTGTACCTTCTGCTGAGCTGGTCAAATTCCTTAAGCCTTGCAGAGAAGAGGAGTTGGCTCTCAGGTCAAGCAGCCCACACACCCAGAGCTCCTGTATCCCCACATGATGACTGTGATCATGAGTTCATATACACATTTCTAGTTAACTGCAAAATTGTTTTAAGTTGTAACTTTTGAGGGAGGGAGAATAAAAAAAGTAATTCATTACACTGTGGACCTCTCTGAGAAGAGGAAAACACTGACCATTCCCCAGATAGGGATTGTGGTCCTGGAGAAACTCCTGGAGGGTTCATTGAAGAGGCAGGCAGAGGAGAGACACTCAGCAATTGTGAGGAGGCTCTGCTTGCAGCAAGGCACAAATCTGCATCCAAGTTGCCAAAGGGCATGCAGAAATGACCTTTTCAAAGGGCCATTTAATGCAGCCTTTCCACCAGCGCATAGTACAGTTTCTCTTCTGAGCAACCCAACAATTTTCACAAAACTTACAGGATTGTCTTATTTTTGAGACCATTACGCTGCCATCAAATGTGGCAGAAAGTGTGAATTATGAAATAAGCATATAAAGAAATGTTTTGATGGGTACTTCTAAATTACATTTTCTTATCTCTGGTAGAAAAATAATTGTAGCAGTGAAGTCACGACCCTACAACTGACACATTAGAAGGCTGGATGTAAGTTGTTCTTTTAGCCGCTGACATAAAACCTGTGCTGCATAAAAATAATTTGGTTTTTATTCCATGAAGGAAGCCCTGAGCCTGAGTCTGAGAAACTCTGTGCAGTACTAAATCCCAGAAGAGATGCTAAATGGGAAAACAAGCCATGTGATCTGAAACTTGGCTATATCTGTAAAAAGGAAAACTCTACAATGGATCCTTTCATTCTTTCATCAGGTATGTCAAGTAAATAAAAAAACCATTTTGATAAAGACAGAATTTGTGTCACTAAAATTATATTTAATGGCTATTTGAAATTTTTTAAAAAGGTAGGCATTGTAATTTGTTCTTCTGCTATGATGAGGGGTACAGAAAAAAGTATACTGTAATTTCTTTAGCCAAATATATTTAAAAACTGAAAATGTTCCTGGTACCCAGTAACCACAGAAGCATTTTTACTGGGATAAGCCGTACACTATCATGAAAGTGTCATGGTCTGCATGGACATGAAAATATAGTTAGAGATGCCTCATCCTTCCTGCAGTGCATTCCAATCAAAACACTGAAGTTTATCACTGAAGGCTTGGCAAAGTGGCACTGGTAGGCTCAAAGCAACATCTTGGTGGTGTTGCCTGCAACCTAGAAAGATGGCAAAAAAGAGTAAGTTCCTTCAGAACACTTTTCTAGTATGCTTCTCTCTGATTTATTTAATGAGACTCAGTATGGGAAGCCACGTGTGCAGAGAATTACTTGCACTACAGTAATAATGCCTTTATGAAATATGCAGAACATAACTGGGTAGGATATATTGTGTGGAAACACTATATATGAAATTCCAAAATATTCCCCTGTCCAACAGTGAATACTTCACAGTAGTGAAGCCCAGTAACCACTGGCTCCAGTATTTTCCTCTTTTGTTAAAACGTGGTAGGTTTTTTGTAAAAGTACAGTGAGTAAAATCACACAGACTAAAATATATGTGTGAGGAATGAATAGAAGTACTGCTTATTTGTAATAGCTTTAATTCTAATTAGTTAATTAACTGATTTTCAATGTAATTGCAATTATTCTAGACTTCCGTTTGCACTTTAAAAATTTGAAATATCTTTTGATTTTGAGGGAATACAGAGCCTGTTAAATGCCCAGAAGGATGGATACCCTATGGAGGTCACTGTTTCATGGTTCACAGAGACCCCAAAGAATGGAGAGAAGCCCTAATTTCCTGCAATGAGAGCAATGGCAATCTGGCCAGTATCCACAACCCTGAGGAGCATAGCTTCATACTGTCTCAGCTTGGCTACCGTGAGTGTTTCTACAGGGCAGTGTTTGGTACAAATGCAGAACTGTATTATTAGAAATCTTACAGGGTTGAAATAAAATAATTCTTACTCATTTATTACAAACATTTATAGGGAAGGCCACAGATACACGGGTTAGAAAAACCTCACACACCAACAAACCACAAGAGGAATCATTATGCTTTCTTCATTTTTGTTTTCATTCTTTTCAATTTGATTTTCATTTGTTTTTCACTGCATGAAATAACTTGAAGGAAATAACAGCTCTAGTTACTGCAGCATTTGGACTGATTATCTGCCTCAGACACCTTGTAGCTGTAGATACAGTAATGGACTTTACTGATAAAGCCAAGGAATCTTATTTCCCACTGGTATCTCATTTTTAACTTCTTGAAAGAAGAATGTGAATTAGGATTTAAAATAAACTCCTCTGTCTTTCAATATAGAAGAATTTGCATTGTAACATTGCAATTTCAGCTCATTTCCACAAAATCTTGTTCCAATGGACTGTTTCAACTTGGGTAATAACACAGATGAATCTCTGTTCTAGAAGCTGTGGATGAGCTGTGGATTGGCCTGAATGACCTCAAAACTCAAATGTACTTTGAGTGGAGTGATGGGACTCCTGTTACATATACCAAATGGTTGCCTGGAGAACCAACCCATGAAGTCAATGGGCAAGAAAATTGTGTCATTATGGCAGGAAAGGTGAATCATTCCTCATTTGTGTAGCACTGTACTATTTGAGTTTTGGTTATATTTCTAGGGGGTTCTTTTAATTCAACTTAGCAACAAATCAGAGAGTGGTATCTTCATTCAGACATATGATTGTCCTAAATGAAATTTAAAATGAAATTATATATAACTAGATGAACATTCATATCTGATCGTGAGTGCACACTATATGCCAAGCAAACTTTAACAGCCTGCCGGTGCCACTAAGAATAACATTAACCTCTTCATTAATTCACCTCTTCAGAATTCACTAAAAAGTACAGATCTTCATTGTCCCATTGAAACAATATTTAAAAGAAATAATAATGTTTCTAAAGGAAACAGGTTCTGCCTCACTGCTTTTCACCTCTTCCCAAATTGCAACTAGGATGGATATTGGGCAGACAATGCCTGTGACAGAAAGTTAGGTTACATCTGCAGAAGGGGCCCGCTACAAGGAGTTTCTGAAACAACAAAGACTGATCCTGCCTGCCTGAAGGTAAGAAGAAAGCATATCCAAGAATCTGGTTACCAAAAACCATTGTTTTCGTAAACTCCACTTGACACTGAAACTATTTTTTTCTGTCTTCCCTAACAAGTGTGATTCTACAAAAAATTCAGGGTGATAATTTTCACTACAATCCCTTATTTAAAATAAAGTTATTTTGAATTTATTTTTAGAGAATATGAGTCAGGTCTATTATCTCAGAACTCTCTGTGAAAGGGGCTAAAGCCATTACTGTGGTTTTCTGCATATTTTTTTATATTGTTCTACAACCAACTGTGGTTATTGAAGCTGTAGTAGGGACTGCTAACAATTTCAGGACTATGTGACATGATGCAAGACGATGACAAATCTCACTATTCAAGACAAATCAAAACAATAAAATCACTTTTGAGTGAATTTGTTTTGAACCAATTATTGTATCTTACTCAGGGTTTTTTCCTTCTCTTTTCCCTCTTTTTACTTTTCTATTTACTACTGTTCTATATTTAGTAACCTTTCCCACAAGGCCCATATAAGGAGCAGAGTTGAGACTCATTGTGCTCAATGGAACTAGGCAGCAGCCAAATACTGAACACAGATTTTATTTACCTTTCTTTGGTGCAGCAAGCAATCTATAGCTGCCATAAAAGGGAAAATGACTTAGAATTCACCCATAATTTTGAGGATTTTGCTTTTCAATTGTATTCATGTTACCTCTTCAGTCAGACTTTTAGGTGAGCTGATGAATTAAAGCAATTAATTAGTCTAGTTATTGTACGTTTAACCTTGAAACATTAGGAAACTTGAGTCAGCATTTCTACTATAACACAGACTACTCTTTTTGATTCTGAGCAAGGAAATATTTTATTCACCTGATTCTAAATGCACTCTCTGTTCTTAGGAGAGTCTTAAGTCCCTCTGACATTTTTAGCAGTAAAAATGTATCCATTATTAGTTATCAAAAAGTGAGATTTATACCCATGAAATGTCTTCTTTATGCACTTAATGTTGGCTAAGTTTAATTTCTATTAGTCCACTGGAATTCAAATGAATACATTAACACATTAGGTTATATTAAAAATATGTTGATTTAAGAGTATTCACTGAAGTTCAGGTACTATAACATATACCTTTTTTTACTGCAACTACATTTCACATGTTCTTGACAGGGCTGGAAAAGACATGGTTTTTACTGCTACCTAGTTGGACATACCTCTGTAACATTTTCAGAAGCAAAGAAAACCTGTGAAAGGAGCAATGGTTATTTAACAAGTATAGGAGACAGGTATGAAAAAAAAGCTTAAAAACTGTATATCTGGTGCAACAATATTGGAACTTTAAAAAATAGTTGAGAACTTTTTGGGAAAAAAAACCCAGATAACCACAGAATATCCTTTTTCTGAAATAAAAATAATTAATAAGCACAGCATGGATTTTCTAACTAAAAATAATTTACACATTGATGTTTTACAGTACTTTACTCTGAAAGGACAGACAAAAGCAACTTCTGCTCTGTAAACAGCAACTTCTCAGTATAGCACAGCTTCACCTGCTATTGAAATTAGCATCTGAAACCCAGTTAAACAACATATTTCCATGAAAGAGAAAGTCTAATGGAGGCTCCATTCATTCTAGTCTTGTGAATTTTGGGATGCTGAGGAATGGAAAACTAAGGGAAAGCTAGGCTTAATGCCATCTGACTCCTGTCATTTCAGATATGAGCAAGCCTACCTAACCAGCCTCACTGGTCTGAGCTCTGAGACGTATTTTTGGATTGGTCTCTCAGACAAAGAAGAGCCAGGGAGTTTCAAGTGGGTGACTGGTGAAGGTGTTCTGTACACAAACTGGAACGCAGCAATGCCTGGTACTCTGCCATTGGACTAAATTTATACTACTGAGGAACTTCCTGTGTTCTAATTCTAAACTGTTTTCCAACTTTGATAAAACATATCCATGATGACCCACAAACATTCTGCCTTTGAAACTGGAGCGTCTTTGATACATGTACTTGGCACTAGTGAGGCTGCAGCTTGAATTCAGAGTTCACTACCAGAAAAACATTGGGCTGTTGGAATGTGTCCAGAGAAGGGCAATGAAGCTAGTGAAGGATTTGGAGTGCAAGTCTGATGAGGAGTGTCTGAGGGAGCTAGGGTTGTTTAGCCTGAAGAAAAGAACACTCAGGGGTGACCTCATCACTTTCTACAACTATCTGAAAAGAGATTGTAGCCACGTGGGGGCTGGTCCCTTCTCCCAGGTAACAAGAAACAGGGCAAGAGGAAATGGCCTCAAGTTGTGCCAGAAGACTTTTAGACTGGATATTAGGAAAGATTTCTTCACTGAAAGGGTGGTCAGGCCTTGTAATAGGTTGCCCAGGGAAGTGGCTGAGTCACCATTCCTGGAGGTGTTTACAAGATGTGTAGATGTGGCACTGAGGGACATGGTTTAGTGGTGGGCCTGACAGTGCTGGGTTAATGGTCTTAAAGATCTTTTCCAACCTAAATTATTCTATGATTTTTCTATGTTGCCATGAAAATATTTCTTTTCCGACTCCTCGTTGTTTACAAGAGCAAAATCAAACTGAGAAGAAAGGGTGAAATCCCTTCCATCCTTGGTGACAGGCTGCCAAATCCTTGCCATGAGTGGTATAGGAAAGAGGCAGGCAAGGGACTGTTCATGCAGTCAAAGGGGAGGGCAGAAGATGAATGACTTGACTTGCTGGTTTCCTCTTTTTACAAAACTCTTCTTCTAAGTGGACACTACACTTAATATTTCAAAAAATCTTTTGTAAATTAATCACATGAGTTGTAAAAATGTCAAGGGAACCACCGGAAAACACATTTCTTTTTTTTTTTTTTTTATATCTCACAAAGGGAGTGAAGCTGGTTGTGTTGCCCTAAGGACTGGAAATGCAGCTGGACTATGGGATGTTCAGAACTGTGAAGTAAAGGCAAAATTTCTCTGCAAAAAATTAGCTGAAAAAGTCACTGTTCCTCTTATTCCTGAAACTGTTCCTGATTCCAAATGTCCCTTGGGTTGGGATACAAGCAATAGCACTAATGCATGCTTCAGAGTAAGTACTGGTTTTTGCAACACTCCTACTCATTAAACAGAAGAGCACCAAATAGATAGGGAATCTAAACCTCACAGAAGGGCACGTTATAGCACAAATGTATTAAGCTTTTACACAAGTGTTCAAATATCACTGCAGTTTTCACTCTATCAATGATATGTAAGGTTATCCAATTAGCATACTTTTTAATCCATATTATACATGACAATTGTAATGGAAAGTTTTCCTGGTTTGCGTATACAAGGCATACGTTTAACATATTGTAAATACGGTGTTCTACTTGCATCTACAGGATTTTGTGAGAGAAGGAAACCAAAAGAAAACATGGTTTGAAGCCCGAGATTTCTGCAGAGAAATAGGAGGAGACCTGGCTGCCATTAGAAGTGAAAAAGAGCAAACAGTGATAGAAAACTTAATAAAGTAAGCAAATGAGCTCCGTAATAATTGATAATTTGGTGTAACAACACATTATATAGTAATAAATTGTATTATTCTTGTGTTGCTCCTGAAATAATTTGTTGGAAATCTATCTGTTTTTCATCATCATAATAATAAGAAAAATAACTGAGAAAATGGCTCAGATGGGTAATGTTTTCAAAGAAATTTTTTGAATTCCCAAAGTTTTTCATAATCTGTAAACATTTTAAATTCAGAAAAAAATAACCCAACAAGAAAATTTGTTGAATGCTTCTCCTTCAGACCCTCAGAAAAATAACTGAGAAAATGGCTCAGATGGGTAATGTTTTCAAAGAAATTTTTTGAATTCCCAAAGTTTTTCATAATCTGTAAACATTTTAAATTCAGAAAAAAATAACCCAACAAGAAAATTTGTTGAATGCTTCTCCTTCAGACCCTTTTCTAAGTTTGTTTATTGAACTATTTTGAAACTAAATTGTGTCTTCCGGCAGCCCTGAACACTTTATTTCTCAAAGAACACTTTAATCACAACATCAATGAAAGAAAACAATGTGCTCTGTTTTCAATACAACCATTTGCAAAGTAGGAAATTTTAAGGTGTGAACTTCACTTACTTGCCAATGGGAGTTTGCTAACCAGCAGTACTTTTTGTTTTTAAAATTTCTGCTGTATTTGAAGTCTCTGATAAGTGTTATCGTCTCACGTACCTTGTAAAATTGAGCAACACTAGCCATATATATCCTCTTTTTCCCCCACGCACTTTTTTCACACTCTAGAAAAAAATCGCCATCATCTCAGCCTTTCTGGATAGGTTTGCAGTGTTTGGATCCTGACGGTGGGCTTTCCTGGAGTGACGGATCACCGGTGAGTGTTTCACTTTGCTAGTTTCTTTCTGTTCTGACTTTTTTGCTGCTGGAGCTGTTTCCATGAGCAGTGTACTTAAGTTGCATAAGAATTTCAAAAAATGTCTACCTTGCAACTGGGTAACTCTAAATCATTATTCTTCACACTGGATTGGAAAAAAACCCACAAACAAAAAAAACAAGAAAAGGTCAATAAACCCTGAGGTTATACCATCACAACACTGATGATTACAACAGAGGACTAAGTTTGGCTACGGAGATGATTATCCAAGTCACAAATACATGAGAAAGGTCTCTCCTAACTTTTATTAGTCACTGGTGATATACTGCCATGTTCCTTTCCCCTGCTTTTTATTTATAATCTCATTTGATTCCAGTTTTCATGAGGCTGCTACAGTCTGTTAAATGCTGCATAAATTCAGAGCACTTCTTTTCTCTTGTGTAGTGTCTATAATTGCTTTAATAGCCCACATTGGCTGCACAGACAGAAGAGGAAAGAAAGAAGTGGTTTGAAACTTTGGCACCACTTCTCATTCCTTACAGAGTACAACTTTTTTCTCCTGTACGATAAGAATAAAAACTAAAGTTGTGTTTCCTCTGTAGGTGAATTATAAAGCAAAGGATTATTTTTACAATACTGCATTTGAATATTGTGGAACAATCACAGAAGACCCTTCATGGATTATGGAGCACTGTGAATACAGTCATAACTGGATTTGTGAAATAAAGAAAGGTAGGTTACTTTTTACCCTAAATTCACTTTAGGAAGAAGTTTAAGCTAAATTAAAACAGGAAGCTCTGTAAATTACATACTGGTAAAAAAATTGGTTGATTTCGCAGGAATTTTGCATGTAGAAAAATAGATCAAGATATAGAAATACTTTCAGAATACAACATTTCATCTGTTAGTGATAAAATTTTTTGTTTTAGTTTGAAAAAATCCATGATACACTTTACTGAAATTATACTTCTTTAATTATGTAAACATAGAAAATAAGTTGAAAGAAGATCTTACCTTGTAAAATCCACTGCTCTGCACAAAAGCAGATTTTTGTCAAAACATAAGTTCTAACTGATATGAAACTGCATGTTTTTTGGAACTTTTACCTGTAGGGGATATCCAAGTTGGGGGTATAAGGGGACAAAGAGGGAGAAAGAGAAGATAACAATTTGAAAAAAATGAAACACTAGTTTAAATTTCCATATCCTTTGTGAAATGAAACTTCACTCCTCTGCTCAAATGTCGCTAGGATGCTACACAACAACACATTAGTCACCTACTCTAATTTAAGCAAGATTACAGCATCATAGAATCTTTTTTGTAAGATGACACCTAAAGACACTCCTGTAACAGGCTTGCTGTAATAAAAAAAAAGGTAATGAAAGCTTAAAAATTCATATACTTGAAGACAGTAGACAGATTCACATCTTCCTCTAAGTAGTGACATCTTCTCTGTTTATACTTCTGTAGTTTTTTTCCCAAATTAAACTACTGTTGGGAAAAATATTCAGTGAAATAGAGAGGAATAAATCATAACTATGTGTTTAGCTACATATTTTAGTTCCCAGACTAACAGCAGTGTTGCTTTGGTGGCTCCCTGGGCTCCTTGACAAAAGCAGGTTCATGTTTCAAGTGATACTTTTCCAAATAACATCATTTCTGTGCTGGTGAATTATTCAAAACAATCTTATTCGAACCAAGGCACATAGTCTCTGCTTCTCATACTTAAAAAGTAATAGTCATAGACCTCTATCTCAAAGAGATGTCGGAAAGATACTTTTCCTGGTAAGTTCCTTTGTAAGTTTTCACCTGCATGATCATCATAACTAAAAATCATTAGCTTAAGTGTCAATCATAGCTGTATACTGTTAATTATGATTAGTGTATGAATGGGAAAAATTATAGCTTGATGAAATTACCATCATTAGTCAGCAGTGCATAATGGCATGCTGAAAGATGCTGAAATAAACATAATGCTTCATACTTCCAGAACAGAAATACTGGGGTTTTTGTTTTAAATACTGTCACCGATCACACAAGAGATTATTTTTAAAAGTTGACTTAACTTTCTTTTTCACCCAAGCACGTGTGTAACACACTTAATTTAATGTAATTACCCAGCAATACAAACATTATGATGAATTCGGTGGGGGGGAAGAAACATAGAATCACAGAATGGTTTGAGTTGTAAGGGACCTTAAAGATCATCTAGTTCCAACCCTCTACCTATGACCAGGTTGTTTAAAGTTTCATTCAATCTGGTCTTGAGATTATAAAGGTGACATTAGCTTTACATTTTTATAGCTCTTGGCCTTGCATGTTTAAAGAAATATTGCTCCAATATCATACTCCATGTAAGTGGAAATTTTTCCTTTGTTTTATTTTTCAAAAGCTGGTGGATTTTCAGCCAAGTATGAATCTTCTCAAAGCAGCTACACAGAAAAAAAGTTTCACAAACAAATAAACAGTATTAAAATGTAAAATAGTTTGAAGCAAAACTTTGTTTAGTATTGGAATTTCTTGTTCAAATACAAGGCAATGTCCATAAAGAATTGTTCAAATTATACCAACATTGAAGTATTTTCACTATTTAATTTTCTTTCAGAAACAAGTATTGTTTTAGACTAATTTCAGTCATCTAATTTAGGCAACATTCAGGATGTACAAGATGCACTTACCAAAAATCTACCAAGACAGAGATGTAGGCCTGTAATGCATCCTTTATTCCCTGAATATCCACTATTTTCTCTGCACCAAATATATTATATAAATATATTCTGCATTGAATATGTCAAATACGAAAAAATAAGAGACACTAAGATAATTTCCATTGGTTGAAAACTTATATTGGCTCAATGATTAGCAAATGTTTTACATCTTCATTTTTTTCCCCCCATTTCATTACAGGGACACCCTTGAAACCAGAACCTCTGGGCCCTTCTGCCAGTAAGTTTCTGTTTATTTTCACTTATCTAAAGGGTAGTATCATGTAATACCAGCAGCTTTGCATAAGAACTATGAAGAATAATACAGACATTCCTCTTCTCTGTTGCAGCATATGAAGTCACAGAAAATGGCTGGATTATAAAAGGAGACAAACAATATTTTTTCAGCCCAGAAAAGATTTCTATGGAGAAAGCCAGAACATTCTGCAAAAACAATCATGGAGATCTTGCTACTATTGGAAATAATAATGAAAGAAAATTTTTGTGGAAATATGTAAGAGGAAATTTGGCTATCTTATATACTATATAGCCTATATGCCCTCTGCTTGTGAAGTACAGTGCTTGTTCCATAATATTACTACATTTTATTAGGAATAGATTTAAATATTCTATGAAAAAATATTTATCCTACAAAATGGATCTTCACTTTAACAAAAAACATACAAAAGAATGTTCACCATTTACTAGGGTTGGTATATTCTTGTACATTCTAATCTGAATGGAGTTGTACTCGTGACCAAAATATAAGGAGCAATGAACAGGCAGATTAGATGTATACTCAGAAAACTCCCTTCGACAGGGTGGTTACCTCTCATCTGAATATCGTCTTCCAGAATACAGTGTTGTATGTAAATGTGAGGCAACTGCCAGTCTAGCTTTGATGGTCATATTAGCTCTCCAAAACAACTTTTAGAAGAAAGATTTAACCTGGTCCAGGTTAGACTGATGAACTAGGGCCTTCATGAATTAGTTTTCCACAACATGGCCGAAGCACGGCAGGGGCATGCTAACAGCTGAATAGCCTGGATGGTGTCTCAAACCTCTGCCATAATCCTGTTTGGTTTGCTAATACCAAAGCAGCCACACAGACTCCTGTCTGTTTCACAGCTTACTTTTATTATGTGAGAAAAGATATAAAAGGAGGTGAGGACAGACAGCTTGAGACACAAGAATTACATAGCTGCTTAAGTATAGGAAAGTACCAAAAATTTTATACTAATTTTTTTTCCTCAAGTCTTCTGTGACATTTCCTTTTTAAATTGAGAACAGAACTTTGAAAGCTTTGGTCATACCAGTAATGCAGCCAAAATTGGGAAAGCATCAATAAAAATAATAAAGCAAAAGTATGTGCTGTATGGTATCTCAGATGACTTTGCATGATCATTTAAACAATGAGTATTCACCTCTTTTCTTCCATAACATAAAATTTACACTTTTCCTTTTAGATGACTAATAAATATTAGAAAACACTGACTAAAACGTATGTTTTTGTGTTTAGATCCTAAAAAACGGCAAACTGGATTCATATCTCATAGGATTAATTCAGAATGCTGACCAACAGTTCAGGTAGGTAAATAACACATCAAGATTCATAAAAGGTGGTTGTAGAAGTATTGCACTTCCAGAGCTCCTTCTGAAGGAACCACTGCAATGGAGTTAAAAGCATGTCGAAATGTGTGCTCTCCCTTCGTTCAACTACATTGTACTAACACTGTTTTAAATGGAATTTTTACAGGGAATAGGTACACTATGAATACATAGATTTTAAAAATAAAGGTGTTTTGGTATTTGGCTTGATAGGCAGGGATTTCATTATCTAAGGTCTTTTGCTTCTAATGGAATCTCCACTTACGGACAGTCTCAGATGTAATTTTTTAAACATATTTTTAGCATGTTAAGGTAGATTTTTCTCAACTGTTCCATGAACATTGTCTGAGTAACCACTACTGTTTTTCAGTTGGTTGGATGGAAGCCCAGTGCACTATGCAGCTTGGGCACAGGGTGAGCCTAACTTTGCAAGAGCTCAGGAAAATTGTGTGGTCTTAAATAAAAAGGATGGTGAGTTATACAACTCTGTTTTAAAGTTATTTTATGGGCACTGCTCTTCCTCTGTTTGTTAAAAATGTCTTGTCAATTTTCACCCATTCTTTCCCAGCACTTTGGAGAAATATGCATAATAAAGTATACTCATTTTGTCTGAGGTTTCTTCAGGGGCAATATTAGCCATTAAAGTGGAATATAAGATATTGATTTTAATGAGGAATGCAGGGACAATCCAATCACTGATTTTTCAAATGCACAAAAATATGTTCTATTCAAATCACCTGCAATTTTTTTAATAAATAATTAGATAATAGTTAGCAAAGGAACAGAACATAAAGTGAGTTTCACATTTTACAGTGTTTTCACCAATAAAGTGTTATTTACACTTACATCTTTCAGTGCAACAAAGTTGTTTGGGTGGGTTCTACTCAGAGGTCATAGAGTTGCCCTATCAGTCATCTCATATGACCACTTCTACCCCAGTCACAGCAGGATCAAAGTGCCCCTGCAAGCAATGATGTTGGGAACCAGAGTGGAGCCACATGTAAAACCATATTCCCAGGCAAATTTCTTTTGAACTTACAACCATAGAAGCCCGTTCACTTACCCACAAATTTCAGTCTTATTTAGAGTCTTATTACCTATACTTCAATTGATTTCAGGCTTGTGGAATGATGTCAGTTGTGGCTTCCCCAATGGCTATATCTGTGAGAGGCAGAGAAGTTTTATAAGTGCAACACGTCCTTCAGAGGTACCTTCACCTCCTGGTGGATGTCCTGCAGATTGGCTGTTATTTAAAAATCAGGTACGGTAACTTTTGTCTAAGCACAATTCTATTAATCCTTAGGAAGGATTAATAGATATACAAGATATACTTAAAGATATACAAGAGGCTTTTTGTCTTTTGACAGTTGTATTAAAAAATTAACCACTTGCCTAATTATTGCAAAACGGCAGTTTTACATTTCAAACATAAAATTCCTTTTGCTGTTACTCTAACAGTCTACACTTTTTTTCCCCCAGTGTTACAAATTTTTTGGCTCTTCCTATGATTACTGGTTTACTGCAAGAAGAACTTGTATGAACCTTGGAGGAAACCTGGCAAGCATACATAATGAACAAGTACAAGGTACAGTGCAACAGCACTTTAAGTAATAGACAGACTTTACATTGTATATAGTGGACACTTCCTACAAAGAAGGAAAGAGTCAGTATGTAAATGTATATATTTTATAGTATGTCAACTCAACATTGGTTATATGGCCATGGCATGAAATATTTTTAGAACTGGAACAATCTGTTTAGGGTATGCTAGTGATTCTAAGGATTGCTTCTTCCTGTTCCATGCAAACTGCCTTACATTATTTATAGCTATGAATTAGCATAAAATTAAAAATCCAGATCTGGCATTTGTAGCTTTAGACACAGAGAAAGAAACAGAATGCATGATCTGTTTCTCCCAGAAACAGAAAGGGATATACTACTATACCTCTGCCTAAATTCTGCAACTTAATTCAGCAGAATGTCAGAGAAAAGCACATTTTCACTTTGCCTGTGTTCCCCAGCTCCCATTTGCAGCTGTATACAGCTGCACATTTCCATCATTCAAGTGGCTCATCTTGAATGTTGAAATAAGTGAACTCAGTAGATATCATGGTGGTCAGACAGGTGTTTTGTCTCTTTCCTCTTTCCAATCTTGTTGTAGTTCAAAATACACTCTGAGACTTTTCATGGGCAAAGGCTTGGCATAACCTTGAAATAACGAACTCAGGTAAAATTCTGATCACATGCTAATTAAAATGTTTTTTACAAGACTTTAATGAACAAAATAGTTAAGTATTTGTTTATGAGTTTAGGTTTGACTGATGGCATGACACATTAATTTTCATTTCTATTGGCTTTTTTCCTAGCTTTTCTCACTTACCATTTGAAGGATGTTTCAAATGATCCTTGGATTGGCTTGAATGACCTACTCAGTGAACTCAACTTTGTTTGGGCTGATGGAAGTGCTGTCTCATACACAAAATGGGCTCCAGATTCCCCAAAACTTGTAGAACCCGTTTTGTTTGACACTCTACGTCCAGAAGATGGCAACCATCTGCAACAGGTAAAGATCACTTACTGTTTACCATGAAGTTTAAATCTGAGGAGCAATAGCACTTCAAATAAACAGCTCACTTCACTGCGGACATTACCCAGCCTTCTCTGCAAGTTGTTCACCTATCTTTACAGTGGGACTAGGGATAAAAAGTTTCAATGTTTGAGTATTCTAGCTAAGAGCATAAAATGGCATTAGTGTAATTTTGCCAAAGTATTCAGCAAAATTGCACCAATATACAGATTTAATAAAGATTGGATATACTGAATAAAGTTTTCTTTTTCATAGTAATCTGTTGTTCATTTTTCAGAGAATATAAATGCAACATTACAATTTTTAACACACAGAATCATTTTCATGTTTAGGAAGGAAGGAGGGGAGAATGCAAGAGGAAAGAGCTCAACGTTTTTTAACAGTTTCCCTATTTAAAATTGTAATTGAATTGCTAAGGGCCAATAGATGTCGATTCCCTAAACCAATAAAACCTTCTCCACTGATAGCACTGAAATCAAACAGAATGCTGTAAATAAAATAGCATTCTACATAATCATACCAATATACACTGATTTGCACACCCAAAATGCCTTTCTTCCAATTATTTCTATATTTTGCTTTCAAAACTTGCCCTTCACACTATGCCATTCCATTCACTACCCATCCTCCCTTCATTTTGATATCCACACCTTCAAAGAACCCCGAAATCATAGCTCTAGACATCCAGCTTAATCTGCATCTGAGTCAATTCGAGCTGCTCTTGCTCACATAGCCCCTGGCCGAGGCATATTGGAAGACATAAGGATATTGCACAATACATAGCTCCACTGTAGCTCTAATAACAGTCCTAGGAAATAACAAGCAGAAAAAAAAGTGTGTAAAGGTACGTTCTACTTTTCTCCTTCACCTTCAAGATGTTAACAGATCTCTCCTTCAGAGGATCCTTTTAATGGATGGAAAATTTCGGCATGGCAGATTAGTAGGTGATTGCAGCTTGTAATAAACTTGATGTTCCAGCTTCGTAAGAAATGCTAAGAACTAGATGACAATAGCTCTGCTGAGGACTGTACTTTAGGTGATTTTGTCAAGAATGACCACTTTTTGAAGCTGGCTTTGAAAATTAAATACAAAGCATGACCTCCATTTCATTCTTATTCAAAATCTTATTGACAGTCGCTCATTAGTTGGGACAGAAAGTATCACAGACAGTTCTCAAAAATAATAGTGCCTTTCAAGTGTGTCTCCTTGAAAAGAACCAAATGAACAAGCAGGTTGAGCTGAAGATTACAAAGATTTGCAAGGGTGTACAAAGGGGGAGCTGGCTGCCAGAAAGAACAGAAAAGGATCAAAGAAAGGTGTTTCTAGAGTTGTAACACACCCCCAACAACATCAGAATTCAAAGGAAAAAAAAAAGGAGTGAAACTATTCAGGGAGTACTTTGTTTTATAACTTCTTATATCAATGTACCCATATCTTTTGTTTCTCCAACAGTTTGATTGTGTTTCTCTGAAGAGAGGACCTGCTGATGACACAGGAAAATGGAACAATGAGGAGTGTTATAACTCCAGAGGGTTTATATGCCAGAAGAATAGTGGTGAGTTCTGTATTGCTAGTCTTGATATTTATAACACAACGATTAAATCACTTTTCTTGTTTAATATGCTTTATGCCAGTCTGAATTTGTTTTCTTTTAGTTTTGTTTTGTTTCATTTTGGTGTTTTTTTTTTACGGAAAGTATCAGTAAAACCTAAGGGCCCATCCTGCCTCCCAGTGTTACTTAGCAATGTTTTGGAGAAGGGAATGACAAAAACCACAGCAGAATTTAGGAAATGAAAATTATTTTATTTTTAATAGCTAAAATCTACAGAAATTTTAATTTCATATGCTTATAAGGATCTATAGACTATCAAAACTAGTAAGTTTTACACTTATCCAAATAAACCTGATGGTCACAAAGGTGCTAAGTTGCAAAGAATATTTTGAAAACAGGCAAGTCAGGTTATTTTTGACTGATGGGGTGAATCTGCCTTTACAACATAAGATACTGTGCATCTATAGATTCAAAAGTCAGATGCTGAAAATAAATTTCTTTCATCCAGAAAGTTCACTGTTGTTTTAAAGTTATCTTTTACTTATAAACAGCTAAGAAGAAGGTGTTCCATTCCATTAGCAATTTTATATTAGGTTTGTAAATAATGAAGATGCTATTCAGTTACTCAATTCAAATATGTGACTTCCAGATTAAACTGCTCTTGGGGTGCTTTTTTTCCCCTTCTTCCTACAGATCCTGAACTCTTTCAGTCATCAGCAACAGTGCTGGACTTTGCTTCTGACCATTCTAGTGGCATTAGCTATTCTGTCACCCCTTTCAAAATGAACTGGGAGGAAGCACAGAAAAGCTGCAATAACAATGCCTCAGAACTTGCCAGCATTTTGGACCCTTATAGCCAGGCACTGTTGTTCTTACTTGCACAGGAATATGGAGAGCCTCTGTGGATTGGTCTTAACAGCAACACGGTAAGAACACATACATTACATACAGCAGTTAAGATGGCACCAGACATGATCTTACTTTATGCTCTCATCTTGTTACCCATAGGAATTTCTGCCAGTGTAGTGCTGAAAACAGCATGTTATATCAGTGTAGTTCCTCTTTGCAGTGGAAATCTTCAAATAAGACTTGGGTAGTGGAGATTTTAATGACCTAAGAGCTCTTACAAGTTTTAGCACAAGAAAATATTCCTGAAAACCAGCATTTAACAATGCTGTATGTTGTTTGGAGTCATTTGAAGTATCTCAAACATAAACTGTAAAATCATCTACCTTTTGAGTTTATTGTTACCTAAAAGCTCTTGCAGGAACAACATGCATCCTACCCTCCTGCCATGTATTTATGTACCTCAGTGATCAGTGCCAAGGTATCTCAGGTCACACACCTGAGGCCTGAGAAGGAATGGTTTTTACGTGTGTGTTTATGTTCATATTTTACTAGAATGTTTTTATTTATGGTAGCAATAGCAAAATACAGTTGTGGACAGAAATAGGGTAAAAATTAGTTAAAGGAATCTGGAGGCTATATAATATGGTACATATTGACCAGTGACTCTATTTTTGAAAATGCAATTGGTGTAATTGCTTTGATTAGAAGTTAGAATACTATGGAAAAAAACCCTTCCATTTGTGAGTGTAATTGCTCCTATTAAGAAGTTAGAATATTATGGAGAAATAATTCTTTCTGTTTGTGGGATGTCTACACCAGTTGTATGACAGGAGAGGATGAACATTTGGAGGGTAGGTGTGTTTTGACATGCTACACTCTTCACCATGAATTGCAGTCACGGTAAGTACAACAGCGCTGCTTAAGAACACTCCCACCCACACTTCCATTTTCCATGCAGACATTTGGGTGGTCATACCAACATGATGTCTTATCTGACTTCTAGTTTTATGTCTTCTCTCATGCCTCCTTTCTTTTTTTCCCTTCCATTTCCCAATGCTCGAAAAATGCTCTAAATTAATGTTACGTACTTTTTCAAGGGCACTCAGCTCTGTGGATGACACTGTACGTTTTATGCAGTTAGTATTTACAAGCTCAAAGGGGGCAGTAGTAAGCATATGATTCCATACTGGTTACATGAGAGTCCTCTTGAGGATCCTGTGTAGTAGCTATGTCACTGTAAAAAACTTTGAAATTACCACATAAATTTTGCTTCCAGACGAATGGCAAGTATCAATGGATTGACAGATGGAGATTAGTTTACAGCAAGTGGTCCAGCGGAGAACCAAAACAGACATTAGCATGTGTCTACCTCGACACTGATGGCACCTGGAAGACAGCTTCTTGCAAGGAAAAACTCTTTTCTGTCTGTAAAAAATCAGATGGTAAGTAACTCCATACAAATGTTTTGACTGGAGGTTGTATAGATTTATCAACTGTTCTAAGCATAATAAGCCACTGGAAAAATACCTGGTTTATATACTAGTGTACAGGAAAACATGAGTAGCAACTAGCTCTAAATATTGACATGAACTCTTCTCAGAGGTTCGTATTGATTCATA
The DNA here is from genome assembly GCF_001715985.3 of Manacus vitellinus. Taxonomy (NCBI): domain Eukaryota; kingdom Metazoa; phylum Chordata; class Aves; order Passeriformes; family Pipridae; genus Manacus; species Manacus vitellinus. The sequence continues at coordinate 35,759,690 of NW_021940535.1, forward strand.
ATAATTTGATTCATAATAATTACCAAAATTGATTCATAATAATTACTGAAAGCCTAAGAAACAAAGGATTGAATACTCACTGGTTTCTTAACTATTTATTCTAATGGGAAAAGTAATTCACTTGCTATGAGATCTGTTTTTATTAGGCATTACATGACATTCTGTATCCAGTTTGAGGCACCAAAGTTTGAAAAGGTTCTCAATCAGCTAGAGTTTTCACATGACCAGAAAACAAGAATAAAAGAAAAAATTGCAGTTGGACAAAAGACTAAGAAACAAATGACTTAAGAGAAACCACAGTACTTTAGAATTGTCTAAATATTAAAAATGAGCCTTACAGAATGGAATTTATTTATTCCCTATGTCTAATAGAGGTTGGAAAGGGGTAACAGACTTAAATACAGCAAGGAAAACCTTCTGATTTTATCAGTACTGAAGATAGATACTCTTATAGATACTCTGGACAGATTGGGGAACCTCCATTACTACAACTTGCTAGGCAGGACTAACATCTGTTAAAAACAGATATCAACTTCATGTCACTTGTGAGCACAAGGATGAAGTAAATAACTCCTCGAGGAGCATTCCAACCACAAACTTCTATAATTCATATGGAAATAAGTATAAATATGATTTCACAATTTAGTTATATTCTTGATTTTGTCAACATTACGGAATATCTTGAATCATTACCAAATTTAAAATTACATGCCAAATTACATTCTAAGTTGTTTTAATTTGACAAAAATCCTCAGATTTTATATATAATGTCTCTTTTCACTTTATTATTCTGAAATCTCATTTGAGAGCTGAATGTTCCTTAATAGGGAAAGAAATGACAGAAGACTCACAGGAAGAAAATGTAATTTGGCAGAACATTTAATTTTCACTCCATCTGCATTTATCTACCCATCCAAATCTTCCTATTATATCAATCACTATGGAACATATTCAGGATGCAGTTTAACAAAAAATCCTGCAAGCCATGCTTAGTTATACCAACCAAGTATACTTTCATATACTTTCATACCAAGACTTTCACACACAATCACAATTTCTGCTATATGGTTTTGATCCTATCAAAAAATGAGACAGAAATGACAGAAGACATTTTAAAAAATAGCAGTTTTAACTAGTTAGGCAGATATTTATGCCAGAAAAGCAACTGCATATTTTATTGACTAGAGTAATTACAAAAATCACCATTAGACAGAATCTATACTTTTTACAGACTAGTGTATCTTCCTAATCACCTTGATAAATAAATATGAAGCAAAATATTGTCTCAAACACAAAATCAGAGCCATATTCAAAATCTTTTTTGACATGTTTCATTTCTTCTATGATTACAAACCTAACAGTCTGATTAGTTTTGTCTTACTAGTATAATGGGAAAAACAAACGTTATAAAATAGTTGGACTCCAACTACCTGATCTCTTATCAGTAATGGCCCCTACTGAGCCCCCACAACTTCCTGGAAAATGCCCTGAGTCAAGAGGACACAAATCTTGGATACCTTTCCATGGTCACTGCTACTACTTTGAGGCCTCCAAGAAAAGAAGCTGGTCTCAATCTCATCAGGAATGTGCCCGGCTAGGTGAGTGTTTTATCTTACAAAGACTGAAGATATAATTAAACATAGGAAATAATGGATAATATTCTAAGCAAATCTCAAATTACTTTAAAACTTCCCATTTAGTGCTTCTTTAGTTGCATTTTTCAAGCATGTTTTTCCACAATAAAAGTAAACTTTGTCAGAGACAGCAGCATTTCTTATCTCAAATATAAGGTGAAATATGAATACCTCAAAAATATTAAATTTCTACTAGTTTTATGGCAATCGGTAATTAGGTAGGGAGATGAACACTTTCACAGATCTACTAAGGCACTGGCTGCAGGGTTGGTCTTCCCCAAACGAGAGGGAATCCATAAGCAGTGTAAACCAGGAAACACAAAGTCATAGGATAGTTGTCTTTGTTAGTTCCGGGGCACAGTTTATTAATTGGATCCCACTGGATGGACAACAAATGAGATGGAGGAGCTGTTCAGCTTTCATGAACCAGCAAAACACACCCAGGCATGCAGCTCCTGCTCTGGAACAGCCTCCATGCTGTTCCCATGGAGAGAAGAGCAGTATGTTGATCAAGGAAAGGAAGAGCCACTTTGCTCCACAGTTATGAGAATTACTGTGATGCAACACACATTTCAGTGTGAGTAAGAATAGGAAACATTCTATACATTAGCGCTATATGTCTGAGCCATAGCCTTTTAAATGTAAGAGAATGAAAGGATTTCTAGAAACACTTCCTTATATGTCTGAAAACACTGACCTATGAATGAGTAAACAGAAAGCGTAGCTTTGCAAAGGCATTTTACGCTACAACAGAATTCCTGAAGTTGTTCTGTAGAAAGATAAATGACATAACCACTACAAAAAGTAAATATTACACTAATAACCAGGATGCAAGGTCACAATGGGACAGTGCTCCATGTTCTGGATTCCTACATTTTTGCCTGCCTCTTACCCAGTGGCCAGGCCAGGAAGGTGGTAATTTCCTGATGACCCCAACACAGCTTTGTGTATTTGCAATGCCAGGGCATATGGCAATTATAAATCAACTTCTGGACATCTTCTGGACTGCAACCTCCAGCTGCTGACACATTCTACCTAACCTCACAGATGCTGTCATCAGGTACTGCCAAAACTGCTGTCCAGCCACTGATGGGGGACAGAGCTGCAGTGGCAAGAGGCATGGTGCTGACTACATCACATATATCTCTTTAGCCTATTTGCACCACAATCTGGAGTGTGGTCAGATCTAGCCAAAAAGTATCCCAGGAGAGCAATTTTGCTTCTCTAAAATACCAAAAACTAAAAAAAATCCAGAAAATTTCAGAAAATCCATGTCTTTGTACTGATTTGCATCCATACAACACACAGACATGCTCAAAATACAATAAAGAGATTTAATAACCACAACAAGACTAGTGAATATTATATGCAAGAATTGGTGTCTTTTATATATTTTTGCATATTTTTTATGGGTATATTGACTTGAGCTGTAGTAAAATGAGACATTGTGATGTATTCCTTAATATTTTTTCAGGTGCTGATTTGGTATCAGTAGAAGACTATCCTGAAGCAAACTTTCTGGCAAACACCATTAAGATACTCCATGGAAAATCACCAAACTTTTGGACAGGGCTAAAGAAAAATGACAGAGGTAATATCTTTAATATTGAATCACACGTTATCATAGCAAAATTAAATGTTATATTAAAAAGAAATCAACTTTATGCACTTGAAATTACATATACATAAAAAATTTACAAAGTTTATTTCCAAGTATGCCCACATTTCATTAGAAATGTAACTGAAATATTTAACTATTCATGTTACAAATTTTCATTTTCTCCATCACAACTTATTCTATTTGTCTAAACCCCTGTGGTTTATACATATACGCTCATTTTAAATATTAGGTCAATGGGTATGGACAGACAAATCTGCAATGGATTTTGTCAACTGGCAAATGGGAGAACCTTCAAACAAAAGACATAAATACTGTGGAGAAATATGTGCATTGTCTGGCTTCTGGATAACCAATGTCTGTTCTTTCAAAAAAGGATATATCTGCAAAAAACCAAAAAGTAAGTAGTATTTCTAATGCATTAAGGTTAATAATGCCTGATAATGTATTTTCATTGCAGAACAAAAAATGAAAAATATTCTAGGTTTGTGAGCAAAACTAACTGACTCTAATAGCAGGATGTGGCTGCCTAAATACTGACAAGCCCCATACGGCTTCCAATTGCCTTCTCAGAAGGCTGCATCTCCCATAAGTCCTGTAAAAGTACCATCAGCCCCATGCAGCCTTCATAAATACTTCAGACCCCTATGTTTCAGCAAGCTAAGCTCAAAAACAACATTTTGTTTAATTTCATTGAATATATTCTCAAAAAAAAAATCTTGTTCCGATAAGTGCAATGAAAACTGTCTTGTAGAAATCCTGAAACTGGTGATTCCTTTTCTTATTGGCCTCTGATCTGATGGATTACAGGAATATCATAACACACATTCTTGTGGCACTCTTTATCTACAGTATGATAGAATCAGGTTTAATAAAATGCTGGTAGTATCATGATAGAAAAATTATCATCTGTAAGAAAACGCATGAGTTCGATTGCTGAGAATAAATGAAAGTGGTTCAGAAAATGGACATTTTGTTTGGTTAAACTTCATATTTCTGTTCACCTTTCCATTACTTGCTAAGTTCAGGAAGTGCAATTACCATAGGAACCACATCCATGTGGAATGGTTGTCTCTGACAGATGGGGCTACCACAATGGAAGGTACTTTTCAGCTCAAGTAAAATGCTTATGATGCATCTCTAACACTCAATACCTTCTTTCAGGAAACACTTTAAAATTTTTAGGGATCCTGTCAGTAGTTCTAAAAAATGAACATGTCTGAAAACATTTTCAATATGACAAAAATCTGACTCTAATTTCATGTCTTTTTTGGGTATCTCAACTGAGGAGGCCAGATGCTCTTGGAATCAAAGAGCCAGTCATCCTACTAAAATTTTACACATGCTTAGCTCCATCTCTCTGGGAGAGTAACTGTCACCAGCACATGAATTTAGGGGGACTTGTCAGAAATATTGGGACCTAGGAAGCTAGAAATGCCTCTTTTTTTAAAGCATTCAAAATAAACATTTTCTTTCCTTTCAAAAGCTCCTGAAAACACAGAGGTGTCAACAGAAAATATAGGTAAGCATACTTCATTTTAAGTAGAATTATAAGGAGATGCTCAAATACAGCAAAAAAATAATCACATAGTTTCTCAGTATCAGTTTTGAGAGTATTTAAAAATAAAAAGTCCATACGCTATATCTGTGCTTCAGTATAGGAAATAGGGTTTACCCTGAAGTAAACATTTATTTACTTTTATATTTGTATTTTTAATATTGGGCTTTATTTCACTTTCATATTCATATTTTTAATATTGGGCTTTAATCAGATTTAATTATATTTTGTTTGGTTTTGTTAGTAAAAAAACCCCAAACCCATAGGCTGAAGTGCAAATCTACAGGCATATTGCCTTTTTCTGCTTCCACGTTAAAGAAATCCCATTTATTAGTAGATTCTGAAATCTTTTAAGATCAAAGGTGTTGATTCCATTGTATCTTCTTACAGAAGAGAAAACAGAGAAAGTACTTTCCACCGGGGTTATTTGGCTGTTCGTTCTTCTAGCTCTTTCTATAGTTGGGGCTGGAAGTATAATTTATTTCTACTTGAGGAGGAAAAGACAAAACCTGCCACATGTTTCAACCAGAATGAGTGGATCAGAAGGAACTGTGGATATTCAAGAAAAAGATGCACATACTGGCATGTAGTCTGACCAAATGGCCACATGTTCTGATTAACAAAAACCGGGCTATGGATCAGTGAAATCTTCACGTTTTCCTAGTCTCCTCTCAGTCTCCTCTCTCCTCAAATACAAAGTTCATGGATTTATATAAATACACACACATATATATGCCTTCCAAAATTCCCTCCAAAGTGGTAGAGAGTTGTTGAGTTTGGGGAGTGTATATATATTTTTACATAAACGGGCACGGCTGACAAGTTGGCTCCAGAGGTATTACAGGAAAACTCGGACACATACTTACTATGTGAAAACTACTTTATTTAACTCAATGAAGAAACTTTCCTTTTTGCACACAGGGGAAATAATTATTCATATCTTCAAATTATTTTTTCTCTATGTATTACTTCAGTGGAACCTAGACTATGATGGGACGCATTGTTCATTTCAGGTTTTCAGCTTCACAGTATCTTTTCATTCATGCAAAATCCGTTATGATACCTGCATTTGTGTATTATTTGCTTACCAAAAAAAACAAGACAGACAGTTGTAAAAAAATTGAAGAGGCTCATTTATTTCTACCTCTAGTCCGACTTTTTGGAATAATTATGCCATTTCCTACAGCCTTGCACTATTCTACTATTCTGCAAATACCTACATTTTTCTGCAGTTCAAATTAATAATAAAGAGAGAAGACTAGATGATCTTTTCATCGGGTTTTGTTTCAGTAATGATGCTTTCAGTACGCAGAGATGCCCCTTTTGAGATCTAAGTATGTATAATAAATAGCTATCTTATACTGCATTATAGAGCTCTCCAGTTTAGAGATATAAAATCACTGCTGTATTTTTTGAAAAATTTTTTGAAATATTTTTTGAAAATAAATTCTTTCATTTTTGTTGTGATTTCATTTGATAATGTGCTGCCTAGACCCCTCTCAGCTTTTTTTCCATTGTATCCAGCAGCAGTGTTTGCCTCTTTATCATTTTGTGTTTGCAGTTTACCATTCTGCATATTTTAAGACATGCATCATGCCTCTTGAGGAATGAGAACACCTTTCTCCAAGACATGGGAGGGCACATGGCACTAACAGGCCTCAGTGAAGAAGCATATGGAGCAGTAGGGCTAGAGCAGAGGGGCTGCTACCAAATATATGTATTGGGAAACAGATTCTTTCTTTGGCCATTCTGTGAGAATTGTCAGAATTTCTTACCCACTCCCTATGCTTATGGTCTCTAACTGACAAAAAGATGATACCACACTAAAGATCTCTGCTAAAGAGAAAAAAAATATCTGGAGAAAGTGGAATAGGTTTCTGATTTTCAGGATATCTGTGTCTATGCCTACTCATCGTAAGAACATATTTGAATTATCTCCACTATTTAGATTTCTTCTAGATATCCAGAAAACAGTAAAAGCTCCTAAGTAAAAATTTTATTGATAGTTGCTTAGAATGCAAGTATCCCCTTTCTTCAGGAATACTTACTTCAGTTGTTTTATCAAACTCTATCTTAAAACATGAGTCACACCTGCTAACGTTTCCTCTTGAGCATTCAGATTCCAACCCCCCACCCTTTTGCTGGATGGACACAATTATTCCAAACATTATTCTACACCTTTGGCTAAGTTGGTAAAGAAGGTTCACCAATCACAGACAAAGATGTCTGAAGATTGTATGGCTTGTCCCTTCCTGGTCTTTTAACCAAGACCTGATTAAAACAAAACAAAACAAAACAACTAAACCAAACCAAACCACCATTAAAAAAACCCCAAAACCAAAACACCCATCTATAGGTTATCTAAAATAAAGTTAAAAATTAAGTAAACCAAAATTAATTTTTACTCTTAATGTCCTTTGAACACTTTGTAAAGCCCGGAAATAACAGCCCTTAGATAAAAAATCCTTAAGTTACTAGAATAAGTCCTGTAATACCAACTCCTTGCAATAAAGAAAGTCACTGCCATTTTCAGGAGGAAATAGGAAATAGCTGAAAGAGGTCTGCACAAAACTGTACAAATTAGAAAAACAACACCTGCTTCCCACGGAGATGACTAGAGATAAAATTGTTTCCTGGTGTGTGCTGCAGATATCTGGGAATACACGCTTCTGCCTGCCCTTTGGATGAGTGAATAGTGAGTGTTTTTCCTGTTCTATGCTTACAAAGACTACAGGCTGCTGGATAATACCATATATATGCCCAGGTTAGTGAATCTGATAAATTAGAGTTACCTTTCCCAAAAGAAAAAAGGAAATACACAATAGAAGAGACTATTCTTTTTAAGTTATTTGTAACTTAACTATAAAAAATTGGGAGTTCATAACAGAAGTATTCTGGTGACCAAATTCAGCACAGCCTGGGACCTCCAGAGGAGAAGCCTGGCTGGTATCACCACCAGGCAGGAAGTCTGCAGAGCTCTACAGTCAGGCTGCTGTGTGTGCTCGCTCTCTGTGTTATTATATAAAAATACTTTGATAAATATACATTTTTATGTACAGCTACTCTGTAGACAGACTGAACACCATGACTGAAATGACAAGAAATGGACAAGATCACAGACTAGACACAAAGCATGTTGCTGATCCCTCTGCAAGATACTGAGACACCACAAAAACTGATCCAAAGTGCCCCTTACAGAAAGACAGAGAGATTGTGGTGAGAACAGCAGTGGAAATAGATGAGTGCAGAGTGAGCCAGTGCAGGGAGGCTCATACCTGGGGAAAGAAAGGGATGAGAGCCATAGCCCTGACCAGACCTGCTCACTCCAGGCAGGCACTGTCATCATTACCTGCTGCTTGCAGCATGGGACAGCATTGCTGTAGCATGGACACCTCCTTCAATGTAGTGTCTCAAACAACTGAATAGCCACTGGGGAAGAGACCAATGCACCTGAACACTGACTTCTCTGTATCTGTCATTTGGACTTGGTATTGGATATTAGTAAGACATCACCCACACATCTCACACATTGCTCAGATACAAAAGAGGGCTGGGTTGCACTTGTTTAAATTCCACAGGGCAGAGAAGGCCCTTACCTCTTTAAATGCTTAATCCCAAATCCCAGTGTTTCTGCACAAGTCAGTTGTTTGCATGTTTCTCTTTTCTCTTCAAAGAGTTCTGTATCTTTAAAACCACTGCCAGTTCAGTGCTTGGCATAAGAAAAATATTACTTATTATGAATGCTGCTGTTTAAATTAGTTTCAGAGTGAAGAAGACACTTCAGCATCGATTTTCTAACATAAGTGTTTATATGTGTTTATGTGTGTGCATGTGGGATTTTTCCTCACATTTCCATAAATAAATGGTGCCCAATTTTCCTCACTTTTAATCAAATGTTAAGAACACTGACAGAAACTACAAATCAATTCCCAAGGAAACCATCTGCCTTTGTACCCTCACAAACACTTCTCAATGTGCCAGGACAGGTGAGAAATCAGTGAAGTGTGTCTGCTCTCTGTTTCCCTGAGTAGCCGCTGATGTATCCTGTACAGCAGAGAACCCCTGAGAAGGTTAAGCTGTGCTGAGTATCTGAAATGAGGGCTCTGCTGCTTCTGTCTCCATCACTGATACATAGAGCTGAGGAAGATTAAGGAAGCATAAAAGTCCTGTTCAGTTTCAAACCAAATGCTGCTGCTAAAAGTTCCCCCTCCTCTTCTGTGTAGACTGTCATAAAACCACTGCACCTGCTTTGGCTACATTCAGGTTATATGTCTCCCATCTATTTCCTACTGTCTTCATGATCTTAATGCTAAGCTAGAATGGAAGACTGGTATTTTTGGTCATCAGGCTGATAATCTCTGTTTACCAAGAATTGTTCAATTTTTAGTTAAGCTAAATCTGGACAATTTATTTTTAATTTCTGTTCACAGTATCTTAGCTTTAGTCATAGATAAATTTTAACTATCATTTAAACATCATTACTCATTAAGATTTTGTATATCTCAGCCACTCTACTGAATGATGCCCTCATCCCATGTATGAAACCTTTCTGAATTATGGGGTATTATTTTCCTAATTGTTTCAAATTATGACATGTTCCATTGGTAAAAAGTGATCAGAAATGGCGGATCATTACTTGAACTCTATTAACAAATAATTTTTATTTAAAAAAATACACAGATACTGGTAGGTTGAGAATGGATCGAGGGCAGCCCTGCATCAAAAGCAGCGTGGCCTGCAGGTTAAGGGAGGTGATTTGCCCCTCTACTCTGATCTGGTGAGACCCCACCCAAAGTGCTGCATCCAGCTCTGGGGTCCTCATCACAGGAAGGACATTGACCTGTTGGAGTGAGTCCAGAGGAAGCCGTGAAGACGATCAGAAGGCTGGAGCACCTCTCCTATGAAGACAGATTGAGAGACTTGGGGCTGTTCAGCCTGGAGAAGAGAAGGCTCCAGGAAGACTTAGAGCACCTTCCAGTACATAAAGGGGGCCTATAAGAAAGCTGTAGAAGGACTTTTTATGAGGTCATGTAGTGATAGGACAAGGGGGAACAGCTTTAAACTGGATCAGATATTAGGAAGACATTCTTGACTCTGAGTGTGCTGAGACACCGGAACAGGTTGCCCAGAAAGTTGTGGATGCCCCATCTCTGGAAGTGTTTGAGATCTGGTTGGCTGTGGCTTTGAGCAACCTGGTCTTTGGAAGGTGTCTGTGGCCATGGCAGGGACACTGGAAGAAGATGATCTCTAAGATCTTGTTCAACCCAAACCATTCTGGGCTTCTATGAAATTGACTTATTTTGCATCTTGTTACATTCTCCTCCTCCCCCTGGTTTATTCTCTTTCCTTTATTCTCCCAAATCTTGCCATTTTTAAACTTTGACTCAACAATTATTTTTTAAAACATTTTCAAAGGAACACTGGTCCTTCACTTCTCACCCTCCAAAACACATCCAAACTAACTTTTTGTAGCTAAACTGCTTCCATTTACTGGCAGTGTTGAGAATGTAGGTTATTTCTTTTCTCCTTAAGAATAGAGTAGACAAGACTACTACCTACTGCTACCAACTACAAGTTGGCAGATACCTACAAGGACCATCTAATCAAACTGCCTGATTAATTCAGGGCTGACCAAAAGTTAAAGTGTGTTGGCAAGGACATTATTAAAATACCTCTAAAACACTGTCAGGCTTGGGGCATTGACCACTTTTCTAAGAAGCTTGTTCCAGTGTTTGACCATCTTCTTGGTAAAGAAATGCTTTCTAATGTCCAGTCAGAGCCTTTCCTGGCACAACTTTGAACTATTTTCTTAAGAATTAAGAATTCTCTCCCCCTCATTTTCTTTCCCTGTTGTAATTTTAAGTTCCAAATTTAAACGTCAAAATGAGATCAATGTATTGCATCACAGTTTTTTAGTGAATGCTGTATCAAGAGATTATGTCAAGGAGAGTGGACTAACTGGTCACACAGTTATAAGATTCTCAAGAAAAAAAAATCACTTATTTCCCAAGAGCTCCTATCTACCATATACAAGTTTGGAAGACACATATGGAAAGGTATTTAAATGTAAGTTCTTCACATAATAATCTCAGCACTTTTGTTAAATACTTAAAAACTTTTTAAAAAATTTTATGGTTGAGAAAGACTATTTGAAATTGAAGAGATGACACATTTTTATGTTCATTAGCACTCAAGCACCACAAAACAAGACTTTTTTTTCCTAACTCAACATTAGATTTGTTCAGTGGGTTTCAGCAATTCCCACCTGTTCTTAACTTCATAATTCCTTGTTCATAAGTTTGCTATACATCCAGAGGAAATTGTTCAACTTCATGACCTGATCCCTTCTTTAACAGAAACAGAACTTAAGTGGTTTGCATCATTCTGAACTTTGTCTGAGTGAGGTTCTGGGTATTTCTAGACAAGCTGCAATATGGAAAACGTTTTTCCTATAAGATCACACAGACACTGAGATGACAAGTCTGGAGTGGCACCCCAGTACTCCATGAGCCAGGCACCGAGGACAGGGCTTCATCAAAAACCAGACACAGCCAACAAATAAGCTTTTATTTCTATCTCCTAGAACTGCAAAGCAACTGAAGAAGGATCCTCTCCATCCTGGAGTACTTTTGGATGTCTTCCATGGCTGGCTACTGGGCTAAGGAATGACCATTGGAGAGTGTATCTTCTGCACAATAAAAGAACCCAGATTTGGTGTGTGTCTCCAAACCTGGCACAGGCTGGCCAGAGGGGATGTGGCATCTTCAGGCTTGGAGATATTCACAGAGTTTCCAAGAGCTGGACTGTGTGATTTCCATTCCAACCCCAGCCCCGGGGTGACTCCCTGAGTCGGCCATCCTCCCGCACTGCAAGGGCAGCCACGCCAGTGTCCCACGTGGCGAGCAAAGCCTCACAAAGGAACGCGTGGGGCGACTGCCCCATTCATGTGCAGCCCCGGTCTCAAAGTCCCGCAGCCTTCGCCGATGCCGGGGCTCATCCCAGCCGGGGTCTGCCCGGCCCGCACCTCACACGCGGCCAGGCTCGCACGGCCGGCCCCGGCCTCGCCAGCCTAAATACACTGCCGCGGTGAGCGGGGGAACCCCCCCCCTGCCGCTTCCATGGGAGCTGCCAGAGCCAGTCAGGCTCTCTGGGGCGGGGAGTCTCCCAGGGGTCGGGGGCGGAGAGCAGGTGAGGGCGGTGGGAGCAGATCGGCCGCGATCCCGCCAGGCTCGCTGTGCTGGGGCTTCGCGCCCCAGATGGCGCCCGGGCCGAGCGGCGCCATGGCCCGTAGCAGCCGGCGGCGCCATCTAGCGGGGGAGCGAGAGAACGAGGGGCTCTGCCGCGCCCCGGCTTTGGCTGAGGTGTATATTTGCACTGGCCGGAGCTCCGCGACCAAAGGCGGCATCTGAGCCTTGACAGGAGGCTTTTTGTGCTGCAGGGGTGAATTCCCTCAGCTGGAGGTGTCCAGGACGTGAACTGCGCTGCCCGTGTGCTGATCCCAGCAGGCCGCCTGAGGCCCTGGCAGGCAGGGGCTGGGGGCAAGGGGATGGGCTGCATTGGGGATGGCAGGGAAGGGATTCAGAGTTCATAATTAATTTTTTAGATGACAAATGAGATAATACCCTGGTCTTCTCTCTCCAGCTAGAGTTGTCTCTTTTTTTTTTAGCTTAAGGTGGTCTGTACAAATTTTTCTTATGTGTGACTTGTAAATTTTCTGTAAGTGACAGCAGATTAGTAAAAACACGTATTCGTTTCCTCTGTTTCTCTTTTTTTTGTTTTTTTTTTTTTGTTTTTTTTTTTTTCTTCTCACAAGTCTTGTGGGACCATCACCACAATGTTCCAGGCAGGCATTTGCTTTCATACACACTATTAGGGTCAGTTTGAGCAATATTAGCAATGGAGAGAGGATGAGTGGGTGATTCACTGTTGGTTCTGGTAATCAGTTAATTACGTGGCAAATCAAAAACTCTATTCTTCCAAGGCCCTTGCTAATAAAGGGATAATAATGTGTGTTTATCTCACAGAAGCATTCTCAAGATCAGGTAATTGCTTTTAAATCTTAAAATTGAAAAGTCTACAAAAACATTAGCTTATTATCATTAGAGACGCAGAACTGACAGGAATTCTTCTGGCTCAATTTCAGAAACTTGTTTACACACCAGACTTGCCCCTCTTGAGGATATAAATATGGTTGCTTTTATTTCCAACTTTTTTGTCTTAATGTAGGATGAATATATCTCCCTGCATCACTAGTCTTTTTGTAAATGTCTATTTGTTGTCTTTCGGTAAATGTCCATTTTGTTGTTTTTATTGGTTTTTTTTCCCAGACTATAACATTGGTAATTTGTTTCTTTACAGATTTCTCAAGAAGTGAAATGGAATTGCATTTAGAAGCAATATGGTTTTGACACATCAGAGAGCAACAGCATTTATTTTCTTCTGTTCTTGTTGTCTTTTTAAACTATTCACTAAGATGCTATTGACTACTAGCAACTGAGAGACTTCAAATGAAGAAAAAAGTAATAATGGAAGACTTCAGTTCTCTTTACACAGCATTATATTTATCATGTGGATGGGCTGTCATGCAGACAGCACATGTGTGTGTTCTCATACATCACTGCTTTTTGGAGCAAAAACTCACAACAGAAGGTTAATCCATCCCAAGAACACAAGGCCCTGATTATGTTGGGTCAAGGTCACTGTAACACTAATTGCATTCTCCTCAAATTTTACATACACTAAGAAAAAAATTTAAGAAAAAAATCCTAGAAGTTGTTCTGAAAGAACTAGAAATTGGTGTTTGCTGTAGTACATAACCTGTTCTTGAAATCGTCTAGAGTGTCAAAGGAATAGCAAGTCACAATACAAGCTCTGTTTCCTGAGTACTTTAAGACAGCTAATTAATTTTAAACAAGGTAGAACAGTAAAAACAGTAATAAGGAAAGAATGAAGAAATACCTATGACAGTTTATAGAAGAGTAAATGTGGGGTTTGTACTGGAAAATCAGGCCTAGCAACTCTACTAGAAGGTTCCAGTAGACATGGAGAATATTGATCATGTGCTATTCAAAAAGTCCTGAGTCACCTGGAAGAAAGAAGTAATGATGGAGTTTACTGACTACTCATACGTATTCATGGTTATTAAAAGCAGAGTTCGAGTATGGATACCTGGGGAAGATTTGTCTACTGCTGAGCTGAGATAATGAAATGGAAACTAAATTTAGTGCTGTGAAAGTCAAAGTAATGTATCTGGGAAAATTAACCCTAAAAATACCTGTGCAGTGACAGTTAACATTAGCAACATTGTTACAGGGTTACTGGATGCAACAAGGTTTTCTGGTGCTTTAGTAGGAGCTCAGAACATGAGTAGAAATCCATATGTTTGGTGTTCTGAAAATGTTGAGTGTTTTCACTGGATCTAGTGCTCATGACAGGGTGGTTGGAACTAGATCATCTTTCCGGCCCAAACCATTCTATGATTCTATGATGCTACTTATATTTTTCCATTGATTCATATGCTTAGCCAATATGTAGGGCTATGCCAACTTGCTTGTATTTAAATAAATATTTGTATAACACACGTGATTAATAGATTACAAGGTCAGAAAACAGCATGGTAATCACCTGCTTTGATCAGAGACCAGAGACTGTAATCTGAGTCAATTTGTGTCAAGCTATTCTTCTACTGTATCTTTTGTTTATTTTACAAAGAGATTACATGTTTTCCCACTACCATCAACAAGAGAAACGAACATTAAACAATCTCCCTTCTTTGTTTTTCTAATGTCCACTTTGTTTCAGAAATGTGCTGTCTTATTTCCTGCAAGATTTCCTGTATGGGCCTTTTAGAACAGGCTACTTTTCCCCTCAAATCTAAGGATATTTAAAATGCAAATTACTTAACCTGTAAAGACCTAGAATAGGGCAACTAATAATGCTTTTCAGCATAGCAGCCTTTTAACCACCATCCATTCAACCATCTTATCACTTATACAGAGATAGGTGCCTTCTGGATACCCTCATATTCACTAAAATGTAGCTTGATTTTTAATCAGTTGAAAATAAAAAATGGAAAGTTTATTTATATAAAAACAAATGATGGTTTAACATTTTTTTTTCCAACTTTAGCAAAACCAGTTTAAATATCAGTCTCAAAACTGAAATAAAAGTGCTACATGTAAACAAGCCTGTAGCCATGTACAGCTGCTTCCTGGGAAATTTATTTGAAACTACTGATGCTAAAAATGTAAGCTGGGTTTAGTATGCCCAATGTAAACTGTGTTATTCGTGCTCCTGCATAGGCTCTGCTTATTCTAGTCAAGTGCTCTAGGCTGAAGATCATGCATTAACTGGCAGTACCGGAGCCTTATATAAATATATCGATGGATTCAAGTCCAATAATTTGTGAGAATCTAGCTGATATACTTTTATCTTTCCTTCCTTAAGAAAATGTCTCAGGAAATTTGAGACATCTGTTGTGATGGATTTTGCATGGCAAATGTCAGTCCCAACCAGTGAGCTATTTTTTGTATTTAAATTGGTTTTAGAATGGCATAAATTGCACTTTTGTAAATACTTTTGTCAGGGAAATTTGTTACGGTTGTAAAAATCCTATCTTTTGGGCATGTCCCACAATGTATTATTAAAACAAATGTTGTTAAAAATTTGTGGTAACAAACTATGATGGTTTGTTTCACAGGTGAATAACTTATGGACAAAGAAATATTTTCAAATTACACAGTTTAAAGCCCTTAATATTTAGTCACACATTTTAATTTTTATTAGAAAGGTCATTTTATATTAAACATTAATCCAGTGCTTTATATTAAATTGTTAAGAGAGTAATCTAGAATGGTTGCCAATATTAAGGAATTGTTGTGCAAAGTTATTGGTGCCGTACTTGTTCACTAATTTTACTATTTTATCTTTAGTTTATGTTTTTTAAAACCAGTTCTCTAAACTGTGATGAATCAGAGAAAGGTACAAATTTAGAGCTCTGAATGATAAACTTTGGTCAGTTGCTTTCACTGTTCAAAAGGACATGAATTTACATCTGAATAGGATCCTCAGGATAGTACTTTACTATTGCATAGAGGCGAAGGTACAATCTGAAAAGAAGGGAAATTTGCACAGTCTGTTAGTTTTCTTTGACATTTTCTACTAGTCTGGATTTTTATGGCAATGTTACAAATCACATAGCAGACAAATGAACTGCAGAATTGCTACAAGTTTGGGATCATGAATATTCATTGACTCAATTAGCAAATTAAAAATGAAAGCTTGGTAGGTTTTAGTGATAGTGTTGCAGCTGTCTTCCATATTTGTAGAATAATATGTAATCAAACTCTAATGAATTCTTTGTCTTGATAATTTTTGTTGTGATCCTTAATGTTTCGTGTATGATTCTTTGTGATACACGATTTCAAAACTCCGTTCTTGTCAAAATAAATGGATTCTTTATTAAACTAACCACTTATGAAGGTGTTTTACGTATCAGTTTAAGATTCTCAGCCTTGGGTAATATTTGGGATGAATTCACAATTTGAGTTATGGCTAAGGCTAGAAACTGAAATTCAAAAATGCTTACTTGATGGGAACGTTTAAATAAAATATCATGGAATGTGTCCAGGTGTACAACTGTACACTTCAGTTTCCTGTGGTTGAATAAGGCCAGATTCCTGTTGGAGCAGCTGGAATTATGTTATTACATAGTGGTCTAGATTCCAGTCACTGTAAGAGGACCATCAGAATTAAAAGCATGAATGGCCATTTCCTTGATGAACAGAACCTTAAAAATTTCATCAGTAATGGCCCTAGTGCATCCCTGTCAAACAACAGAGTGTTTCTCATAGATGATTGGGAACAGTGATACTGTAAAGGAAGCTGTTGGCCGATGTCTTTATACAGGCAACAACTGTGTTTTAGGCAGGCTAACAGAACAAAGGCTGGCTATATCGCTATATACACTCAAATGTACCACCCTCAAGCAGGTAGGGGTTACTACTGCTAGCATGTCCTCTGTTTTAGTGTCTAGTACTGCACTTGCTGACACACTTCTGCAACTCCCTGTGACAAGACACGTCTGCTCTTGTGTGTGGCACTGCCTCTGTGGCTGTGAATGTCAGTGCCTGTCAGTTCAGCTATCCAAACTCTGGTAAAAAGCACCTGAATTCATGTTGACAAATAAGAAAATATAACATGAGTCTACAGAGGAAGTTTATCTAGTCTTCTCTCACACTGGCTCCCTCCAGAGCAACTCTTTGCTGAACTATGTTAATAGTGCAAGTAATGTAATGGATATATCACTCTGGCAAGCCCTAGCCAACAGAATCACCCAGGATTGACCAGGTAGAATGTGTCTATACACATGCCCAGTATCTCCTAGTTTAAGTAGTTTCTGCTTAGGTAGAAACTCAGAGATCCTGGGCAGTATTAGACTAAAGAAGCTTTATTGTGTTCTTGGTACAGTGGGTAACACCTTTAAACTCCATTGGGCAGCGACTTCCTTATTTGTGAAGCATTACTGAGAATGACGTGTTGTGCCACTGTCTTACATATAAACACTGTCACTAATCATTCCAGTATTGTTATATGGCAGCTGGAAGCAGTCACTACAAAAATAAAGATATTATACTCCTATTTCCCATGAATCACTACACAGGCTGTTTTAATTTCTTTTGCTTTTAGACTAATGGTGTTTCCAAGTGACTTGCCTGTTGAAATTGGACTATATTGCTAAAAAAGCCGGAAGAAAACAGAAGCAGACTGTATCCTGTGTTTGTATGGAGCTAGATGAAACCTGAAAGACACTAACATAAAAGAAAAATTACATCTTTTTAAACAACTTGAAAGTAAGCAGTTTAATTGATTAGTTTCAGTCTGGGGAAACTGCATTTTTTTTAAGTGCACCAAGGATCGCATTTAGCATGTTAGATATTAACAAGGAGTATTTTGAAAAACAGGAACATTAGGAAGGGAGTAGGATTGAGTAGTTTAGAGAGAGAGAAAGAGAAGTCACTCAAACAAGTATTCATTCCTTAGAAAAACTGGAGCCAGCCAAGTAAAACTTGTCAGTCATCAACTCTAAATATTATCCCCTAGAACTGAATCTGTTCACACTCAGTCTAAGGTCATATTTCAATTTGTTAAAATTCATGAAGTTCTGTAGAAAATACCCAAATTATAAGCAGTTATTTTTATAAAAGTGTTCTGGTAATTTTCCCCAAATTTCAATTCAACAGGAAGCAATACCAACTCTGACTTTTCTGAGCTAGCAAAGTGCTGCATAAAATTAATAATGGCTCACAGAAAATGTTCCCCAAGACACCAGGAAAATGCTTAGAAATAAGATTTTCTTCAGGAATACAGGATACCGTTCATGTGCAACTCTGGTAAATCCAAGCAACATATATTTGTAGTTTGAGTAAATGCCTTTAAAATGCTTAACTGGTCACAGACTACTGCCTTTATCCATCAATATGAATGTTAAGATGACCTACAAACCAATATAATATTTCAGGAACTGTGTTATATTAAGATAATAAACTAAATTAAATGTCTGTTGTCAGTGCTTGCTTAGAAATACAGGCAGATAAGAAAGGGCTCTGCTAGTTCTACAAAAAAGCCCCACTTAGGTACATTTGATTTCAGCTATCGAGAGTGTAGTGTACTCTCCACATCCTAAATATTGTTTGAATGGGAAGGGCATGGGGTTTCAATGGGGACAAAGGCAAGTAAAATTATTTAGGGATAGAACAACTGCCTTATGAGAGATGAACTAGAAGGAAAATACTTAAATCTGGTCTAGAGAAACCTGATGAGAGATATTGGTAATGATTACAAAATCATGAAGGTTATGGATAAAATGGATACAGAAACATTATTGATCAAATTTTATAGTGTAGTAATTGAAACTAATAGATTGATTTAAAAAGGATGAAAGAAAATCCTATTTTACACACTTGGTAGGGAATTTCCAAAAAATTTTAGCACAGGATCTTATGAAGGCAGTGCAAAGAGGAATTTTCACAAAGATATGTGGAAAACATGTTTGTAAGCATGTTTGCTAAAGGCAACAATCATGGGCATGAGTGTACTCTCTAACAGCTAATTTTAATGACTGCATGTGCATGGGATGTGAAGGGAATGGACCACATATAGTGTCAGGCTTGCATACACTGCCTAAATAATATTTTCTGTTGTTGTGATAGAAGCCAGTCTGTGTAAAACATTTCTTAGGGCCAGCGGATGTTTTTTATATTTTATGGTCTTTTGCTCTGAGTGTCTTTTGGGTTATTCCTTTCATTTCACTTCCCATCCTTCTCTTCATAAGGTTTGCCTTGCAGTTTTATTCTGATTCCAGTCAAAAAGTGATTGAAAATACTGATCCCTATTAAACAGAATAAAATTGACAAAAGCTGTGGACTTTTGTAGGGTTTTCATCAAGAATCTTGTAGAAAATGCATGGGAAGAAAAAAAACTGCTTCATAATTTGTAAACATGGCTAAATTATTGATGAGTGTAGGCTAAGTTTTGTACTGGAAAAATAAAAAAAAATATTCATTTTTAGGGTATCGCTAAGATTCTGTGACAAGCATCATATAGTCACCTATGCCTTTTATTAGCTAAATGCATAGGTAGTTTGATGTGTACCCATTTGAGGGTGTGTTTTCAGAGGTATATAACCTGGGCTATCTTGCAGTGCAAGTTACATCTTCCCAGATAACAGGTTTATTATTGTTGGGAACATGGCATGTAAGAATAGCACTTTCTCCTGAGATGTACAGATGGATGGATGGATTAAAAAATAAAAAAAAAAAAGAGTAAGAAAGGGAGAAATGTTGGAAACAAACTGTACTGGAGAAGGGTATGAATTCATAGATTGTTCATGTTAGGTTTTCTTCTGTTCTTACTGCCTCCTCACATTCATTGAAAGATGACATTTAAAAAGACATTAACATTAATGTCATGGATATTGCAGCATATATCTCCTGAAGTAAGTCATTCTACTTTACAAAACAAATTTGATAATACATTTCTTCTATGTATCATATAGCATCTTTGATAATTATTTACTTTGACAATTTTAAGTCATACTGAAAAATTCATATTCCTCTGTTGCCAAATAAACTTCTTTGCAAGTTAAAAGAAGAAACAAAAGCAATCTGGCATATGCACTTAAACATCTACCTCTAAAACTAATCATTCACAAGCTTAGTAAGAAATAAAGACACTTGGAAACTGTTCCATACAGCAGAGGGCAGCAGTGGTAAAATGGGATAGGAAGGAGATAATTACAGCATGTCTACCTTGATAATCTTTAATATAATGTAGCTAAAACAGTAAAAATAAAAACTATTAAACAAACACAGGGTTAAATCCTTTATTTCTGTTTTCTTGATGATGTTCGTGTTATCGTTTATTATTTTTATACATATTTTTTAATTCCAGGGCTAGAATTACTGCGGTTTTCACTTCCTAAAAAGATCAATGAACCTCCTACCTTGTTAAATTTTTATTTTTCTTTGAAAAAATGAAATAAAATCTGGTTCTGAAGTAGCAAAAGGGCATATTTTTTTCCTGAAATCATAAATTACTACTTCCACAGATGTTTTTTATTAGGGATTGCTCCATTACATTCTAGTGGTCAACATCCTGTTAAACTGCCTCTCAATCTGTGAATTCTTTTTCATGAATATAAAAATTATTGGAAAGCCTTTCTAAATTAAACAAGTATCAGATGGAATGAAGACTGATCATGTCCAATGGCTTTGAATCTTTCCTTAGATTCTTCATTTTGAATAGCATGCTTTATGGTTTAACATTTCTCTTAGTTTCTTTCATGTCTATAGCTGAGTCCTATGTTTACAGCTTTCTCGCATGTAGGTACTAGTAGAATGGTCCTTCTAGTCCTTGTTTTGCACAAAACTTGCAGGCACTAAACATCTTGGAGATTTTTGCTTCTCTGTCAAATATATTTAGAAGTGTTGAAATTGTTAATGAGTTGCTGGGGTGAAAGGAATGGGGGAATTCATATAGAGACAGGGAGTGATTTGACTGGCAAAGTGTAGTCAATAGTACAGATGTCTACAACAAAGACAATCTCTCCAGGCTCTCTTAGCTGTCAAGAAAGTTATTATAAATATAATTGCAGAGGCTACAGTGCAATTCCTCTCGTCCAAAAGTTTGTTGTGAAATAGGCCAGACAAACTGCCTCCTGAAATGCCTCACTCTCCAATGTCTGTATAGGAAGCCTTGGGTGACTTGTCCAGATACTTCCACATACAGCAAATTTAGATAAGATCCACCCTGACTACACACACAGATCTTGTCAGCTTAGGCCTGACTACCTCAGGAGATCACACTGGAAAAAAAAAAAACACAAAAAAACCCACTTCTCTTTAAATATGGGGGGAAAATGAAAATAAAATAAAAGAAAGAGAAAAGACAATTAAGATTATACTAAATTATGTATAATAAGGGCAGCAAAGTGGTCTTTAAAAAAATAAGTGAAAGCAAATTAGTGATCTTTGTGCATATGTTAAAAGGCCTTGTGGAACTATGCTTTCATAGAAAATATTCCCATCAGAGACCAAAGAGTTGCAGGCAGGTTAAGGGTGTCAGCTCTACTGTAAAGGTTGTAGGTTTTTGAAGAATTGATTAGTTGACATAGAGCTAGAAATTTGAATTCTGAAAGATTAAATTCAGCCTTATAGATGTGTTAAAGAAGAGAAAATATCAAGGAGCATACCAAAAGGGAGCAGAGTGTATTTTTCCCTCTCTCATGCACATATATTTTCCTCTTTCAATGTGACAGTAGTGTTTAGCAGGTGAATCTCAGATTTCCGCAGTAAGAAAACAAACTGGATTTAATACCTGGAGAGAACAGTGTGCAGGCAGCCAATATATTAGTGTTATTTACTGACTTTACTTGACAAAATTTAATTATAGAAGAGTTCCATGTCACTCAAAAGGAGGCATAGAAACAGTTCAATGAGAGTCATCACTCAGAAGATGGAGCAGAAAGCCAGTGTATAGGATCTATCCATTCTCCAGACTTCCATCTGAAGGTGAATACAGACTCACACTCCCTTTTTTTTTTTCACTTTGCCACTGGTTTCTGGAGAATCCTAGTTTTCTTCCACTTGTATAACATTGTCTCGGCTTCCTCTTTAGTTCTTTTTGGGATTTCTGCAGAAAAAAACAAAAAAACCAACCAAACAAAACAAAACAAAACAAAAAACCCCAAACAAAACAACTTTTTGAAATAAAATTCTGGTAAAGAAACCCCACAACCCTCCTTGTAGAGAGTTAATTTTAAAAATTACCTCAATGCACTAATGCTCTGCATACTAATCCACTTAGGCTTTCTTTTTCAAGCTTATGAGTGCCAGCCATTGACTTGTTTTACTTGGCTACTTTGAACCTCACACTGGGTTGCAGACTGTATGTTGTTAAGTGTAAGAAAATATATCTAATTGTTGATAAACACTCACTCTAAGCTCATCTAAATAAAATGTGAAAAATAAGATTACGCTTTATATTTATGGTTTTCCAAATTCCTGTGTCAGGGGGGTGTGTATGTTTAAAAAGGGCAATGGGAAAAAGGCAATTAGAATAAATGTTCTTCTTGCATACCTCAAAACCTTGCACATATTTCCAAGTGTGTGGAAGGCATCATGGGAACAAGAACCACAGCAGGAGCAGAGCTGCAGGAGGCTTGCTTACTGTCATACTAAGCAGATAATTTGCTCGTAGCAGACCCTCAGGTCCAGGCAAGTTTCTGCCTCAGTGTTCACAAGTTACTCACATTGAGCCCTTCAGTACAAATCTGTAGCACACATGAGAGCTTGCTTAGCTGCTGACTCAAAGTACAGGCACTTGCTTAACAGACAGTTAGCATGGACTGCAGTTCAAGACTACCTGAATAGTTGTTGGTATTGGAGCTAGTAAGTGTTTGCCTCATAAATATAATTTTAAACCCTGTTTTTTTAAATCTTTTTCTTTTTTTTAATAGATGTTTTTCTTGTCCTTATCTGTAGAGATGAGACATGGGGAACAAAGGAGAAACTAAAAGCCTTTAGTTCTTTCTGTACTGTTGGAGGAATTCGTTCAGCAGAGGGAAAGGCTTGAAAAATCTTTACAATAGGACTGTTGGTATGAAATTGTCACTATGCTGCAGGTTTGCTTTTTAAGATGTTACTCTTACTTTTGCGGATTTCTAACTCATGTCCTTTTTACTTCGTTTTAATCCTTTTGTTAGCTTTAGGCTGAGCACGTTATCTTAAGCACAGTGCTTTGAAGTTAGCATTACAGACCTACCAAAATCTACACAGCCTAATTCAAAATTAAAGGCAATCGTAACTGGATTGGTCACTGATAGTTGATGCCTAGAGATGCCTGTTGATTTCTTGATTTCATATAGATGTATGTGTATATGAATATTACTAAACAAAATAGACATGACTAATACTTGAAAAAGACTCTTTCATTAGAACTGATAATAATGATGAGCAAAACTGGACAAGTGGAGGTTTTTAAAAATTAAATGAGGATGATTATTAGTAACTAAGGATGTCCTGTTGAACAGAAACAGTACAAATTCTCCATTCATTAGTAAAGGAAAATTTATCCTAAAAAATAATATTTAAGAGAAGATGCAGTAACAATTATAAAAAAAATTGTCAAAAATCCTGTATTTTGTTTTATCAACATAATCATCTAATTTGTACTTTGTCATCTTCTAATTGTATGTCTATATAGAGAAATATAAATATGTCCTCAAATGCTGTTTAAAATAACAAGAAAAAAAAAGGCTGATGTTAATGTCTAGTCATGCTGAAGTTACAGTGAAAAAAACAGTACCTGAAGCTAATGGATGAAAGACACAGCATATTAAAGGTGAGGTTAACAAAGGTCTGAAAAAATGTTCCTGATGATGGATGAGTTAAATCTTCAAATGAAGATTTCATAAGACCTGAATTTTGTATGTAAATATATCACAGAATACAAACTTGCAGTGGGTTTATTTCAGAAATTCTGTGATATAGTTTTTTTGTCCTGCTTTGATGCAGAACTGTGTAATGTTCCTAAATGATCCCTCTTGTCCTTAAAAACTGTGAACTGGAAGACATAGGTTGAAATGCTTCCATTTAACTGAATAGAAGGTAGTAGGAAGTAATGTCTTATTGGAACTATATGAAGTCAACTTCTATATTATCTTGAGTTTTCTAAAAGACATCATTTTCCATAAAATGTGTTTTCAAAGAGCTGGTTTTGGTAAGTTGACAGTGGAAGTTTTATACATCATGGAGCATTTTCAAGATAAGTTGTGGGCACAAATGCTCAGAAACTGGAAGAGTTATTTACTTTAAATCTTCAACTGCTGTTTGATGAAAAGACAACTTTAATATAGACTGTTACTGTTTCCTATATAGGATGTTATAATTAGAACTAAATAGAAAATTCAGACAAGCAGTTCTTGGAACAGTGTGTGGGAGCTTACAGGCGCTGATTAGTCGTAGATTGTCTGGGTGGTAACAGTTCAAAATTGGTAATTAAAGCTTAAAATACCAACCAACATCACAATGAGTGAGATTTGTGCTTGATCATTTGCAGCTGAGTATTACCAGGCTTTCCATGATTGATGAAATTCAGGTCCCACTGGTCCCACTACCAGCTGCTTTAGAGAATGTTCTGTTCTGATGCCCAACAGGGATGGGATTCATCCCTGAAATGCATCATTCTGTATTAGTTCCAAAATGTCTCTGCATTACCACTATTTATTTATTTATTCCCACTCCTTGTCATCATGGCCAGGATCCCTATGTGTGTCTTCACTAGTAAGTGAAGCGAGTTCCCCATTATTATTTGTGATACAAGAACAGCCTTAATGCAAAAAACTGTACTGTAGCTTCAGTCGTTTTATAGAGATTTCAGAAAATATTCAGGCAATAAGATGAGGATTTTGAGATGTTTAACAAAGGAGAGGAGTTCAAGGTCCATGCCTGAAATCTGCTTTCCAACTTGCACCCCTCCATGATGTTCTGTGTTCACACTGAACTTAAGTGATGCCATCGATGTGATTTTTTAAGTACAGTCAGTGAGCATCTAACTTGGCTATAAGAACTAGAAACCAGAAAAGACCAGAATGGGATAAAGCCCCGGTTATACCAGTGCTGTTAACTTCAATAGTTGAAGGGCATTAACAGCTTTTTAGTTCTTAAGAAACAGCTGTCTAATGGGAATAACTGTCTTTATAATTAGCCCACTTACTCTGTGCCTCTGTTTTGTATTGGAGCAAACATCAATTTCAGACTTGGCTGGTTATGTATATATTTTTGATAGCTTCCAGCTGAATTTGCCAGAACAAATTTACTTACCTAGAAACAGTCTGAATACAATAAAAAAGATTGAAAAAGATCTGAGAAAGTGTTACTACTGCCAAGTGCTTTGACATAGTATATCTGCATGTTAAATAAAGCTTTTCTTATAATCTACATCTCTATTGGTTTTATTTTCAATGTGTTCAATATTTTCAATATTCAATATTTGAATAATTTCAATATCGTAATTTATTATTGTATCTACACAAATAGATAAGACTAATTCAATATTTTGCTAATTTTTGTTTTTATGAAAGCAAATGTTTTTGGCTATAAAATAAGCAATTGTTTCCATTCAAAAGCTGATAAAGAGGGACTAACTAATAAACTAGTAGGAAGCTAAATTTTTGGTTTCTTTTTAAATGACTGATCTTCTGTACAAAGCAAATGCCAGGATCAGATATACCAGGCCTTCACTATAATAAGTCTGTTACTATTTGGAGTGGTAAAAATCTAGAAGGTTGTAGATTGCTTTGAAAAGGCATTGATTGGCCTGCCATGAGATTGCTAGTGTGATCTCCCAGGATTCAAATCTTTAGAGTTTTCTTATACTTTCTTAATTTCTTTTTTGGCATGAAGTTAGCAGATGACATTGGGTCAAGAGATTACAGGCGATATTCAGGTATTCAAGCAGAAAGAATTAGAGACTTGGAGTTTTAAATATGCTGTGAAATGTAACAGTACATAACAATCATACATTGCAGGGTGATAAGGGTTTCTAAGACAGGAAATAATGGAGGATTAAGACCTGCATTCATCAGTCACCACAGGGAGTGAAGTAGGTTGTGCAATCGTAAAAGAGGAAAATGTAATTGCTGCATGCACATGGCCAAATATCTTGAGGACAGATATGAACATTTGAATATTATTTTAAAAATACTTCACGGCTAATAATGTTTATGGTTATAATGGCACATGCTCATCAGGTGAATTTAGTAAGTGGAGAAAAACCTGCTATGTTGACAGAATAATCATATTGAATTAGACCTAGGGTTTTTTGATTATTTTTCATATTCTTTGGATTTATTTCATACTCCTCTTATATATGTTTGTGTACCGAGAACATGCAGACATAATAAACTGCTAATATAAGCACTATTGTTGCCCATCATGAGAAGGTCTTATATACACTTCCTAAACTGCTTTAAATGTTCACTTACAGGAGAAGAACCAGCGAAGACACCAATATCTCCCCTCAGTACGATGTGTTATTCTGGTGCTTCTTGGTATAATACATACTGAACCTTCCACAACTGAAACAAAAAATCACACAATCAAAAACAAAGACATGCTAAATTAATTGAAGTATTATTAAAATATAACAATTCTGTTCTACTAACCAGGATACAAAGAATTCTTTGGCCAACACAGAGCGGAATGAACAATGTGTCTTGATGATAAAATAAGAATTTTATCCTAAATTGAATAGAACAATGTTACAAGAATATATGGTGTGTTAACTCAAACTGTATTTGCAAAGTTAAAATAATAGTTGAGATTTTGTATGTTTCTTATAGGCTAGGAAAAAAGAAAGCATGTAATTTAGAATATAAATGTTACATATGTGCATTTATTGAGAATTCTGGTATTTAGCTTAACTACTTAGGTTATATAGAGAGAAAAAAGCTTCTTTCATAAAATATGAACATTATAACAAACTTCTGCCTTACTACTCTTGTTACCAAACCTTTGAACAATGGATATAATACAGGGTTACACTAGGGAGACAGTATTTGATCTGCTATTTTAATAAAGGTGAAAACTAAGGTCACTGTAATGCAATGAAGTTTGTATTTGGCGAAATTGTTTTCTTTCATTGTCCTTTCATTTTAGGATTTTCCTTTTTTTTTTCTTTTCACCTTTATTTCTTCAACATCTTTTACTTGAGGCCTATTTAGTCACTCAACTATTTTGTAAGTTCTTTATAGTATTGGTTCCAACTACAAACTTCCTGAATTTAAGACAAAGAGAAAGAAAGAAACTGTCTTCCCTCCCCTCATCCTGGCTTGTATTCATGACCCAGAAACTTATATTTTTCTTTTGTTTTTTAGGTAGACTAGTAGATCTTGACAAATATCAGTCTTCTCTCAGGCAACAGATGTTTGCCTGCAATGCCTTCCCCCAATTGTGAGAATTTCTTTAGAACAACTGAACACTGAGTCTTAGTTTGAAAAACAAAAAGTAATGTGAGTAAACACTTGTTATCTCAATTTCTCTAATAGTAAAAATTATTTATAAATATTTTATGAATATTTACATAAAGGAAAAAAACATGCAGATTACATAAAGAACATTTGAGTGCTTTTCAAGCATAAGTTGATGAGTATCAGCAGGAAAGGAACAAATCAATATTTTGGGGTCAGAAGTCAATGGCTGAAGATGCGACATACAATACATGCCAGTTTCCCGCAAGGTGAACAGTATAACTGTCAAAGGTTATTTTTCAATTTTAAAACCTATTTTTTCCCATTAAAATATCACTTGGTGTTCTATACAGTAATACTACATTTCTACTACATACTAATATTTCATTTGAGATATTTAAATTAATAGTTCAACACGCGTAATTGGACTGTAAATGCTTTGGACTGGATAAGACACTGCTTGAAAGATCAACTTGGTTTTTTAGCCCAGTTTCTTTGGAAACCTAAAGGAGCAGGAAAAAAGTATACATGATAATATTCTGATAACAGTCCAGGACAAAACAACACAATAGGCAGTGAAAAGCTTGTTAGCTGATTTCTGCATCTGTTTAGTATAAGGGGAGGTGAGATAACTGAAGCTGACTTAGATAGTTTGGTGGTTGTACTTTGATGTTTAGATACCTTCAATAAAGTTAGACTGATAAAGTTTCTAAGGATGATCACAAGAGCATTTTTTTCCCATGTGTTCTTAAACTTAAAAATGAGCAACAACATATCCATCCTTATGAAAACCCCTCTTTTTCTTGCCCAAGATACTACTATCTCTCATTGTGTTCAGGTTCTTGATCATAATTGTTATCATTGAATAGTCTTGATAGTTACCTTTACATCTCAATGTTTTTTGGGTTTTTTTGTTTGTTTGTTTGTTTTAAATTTAGCCAGATTGTGAGCAACAGAGATATTGTGTGAGGGAGAAGTCTGTACTAAGATGGAGGCAATTAATGAAGTTTTAGATTACACTTTCCATATAAATGAACACTTTAATTTAATTTAAAAACTCAGTTTTCATGAGAGTAGTATTTTAGGACAATAAATATCACCTTAATTCTGTAATATGTGAGAAGGCACTTCTGGAGGTATATTTTATAAAATATAAGGGCTTTGCTGGCCTAGAGTGGAAGTAATCTATGGCTTCTTTCTGTTCTATTTTAATGTAACTAGATTTCCAAGTCTAAGAAAAACTTTCTAATAACAGGTGAATTTTGCAATCCTTAAATAAAACAAGACTAGTTCCAGGCACATATATTAATATATATAACTCTATGTTAATATATGTAATTCAGATAATTTAAATAGCATTTATTTATTTTAATTCATTGGCAACCTTAATATATGCAATATTGTTGGATTGACATGTGATGCCAAAGAAGCTTAATTGACTGGTAATTTTAAAGTACTGACATTTTTTATTACAGTGCTCTGGCATTGATTCATTGGCATAGATGCTTTATATATTGAAATTCTACACAAATTACACGCAAAATGTAGTTCTTTCA
The DNA here is from genome assembly GCF_001715985.3 of Manacus vitellinus. Classification (NCBI taxonomy): domain Eukaryota; kingdom Metazoa; phylum Chordata; class Aves; order Passeriformes; family Pipridae; genus Manacus; species Manacus vitellinus. The sequence continues at coordinate 35,788,584 of NW_021940535.1, forward strand.
TATGTCAATATGCTGCCTATGGCTGTAATTATACAATGTGCACACATCACATTAATAACATGGAGGAAATCTGCAGTACCAGAGGATTCTCTTGTATTTGCCGTAATTGCTGCGATTAGTAAAAAGTAAAAAAGGCATTTGCTTAGTTCATCAAAAAGAGTTACACACTATTGAAGGAATAAGAGTTATATAGCTGCATTTCTCAGTATGATATGAAGTTCAACAGGGGTCTTGCTAAAATTATGCCTATATCCACTCCCATTCTACTGTGCAAATAAAATTAAGACATTTGTCATGTTGGTAGAGCTCATGGGAATGTCCTTGTCATCTCAGAGTGAGTTCTCTAAAGAGGCTTTCTGTTCCTACATAATTTATTCACCAATCCTTTGAAACCCAGAAAATTGCAGAGTGGAGTTATCCATGGCATTTGTGAAGGAGCAACTTGCTTTTGTTCTTGCAGCAGGTGCAAGGATGGGAGAAACAAGATAAGCTGCAGTAAGTCTTACTGGTTCACTTAAAACTAACTAAATAAAAATCCTATTACCAAAGAGGGCTTGCTGCATGCTCTACATCTACTTATGCCATTTGAAAATTCCCTTCATTCCTTTTCACTGAGAATGGAAGTTAGGATACTATATGAGCTTTCTAAATACAAACAATTGTATCTGTACGTGGATAAAATCTCATATGCAGTTGTTTGGGATCATGAATCCAATTGTGAAATAAAAATAAGAGTTTTATGAAGTTACCATTTTTATCACTCTTTATCTTATTTCTTCTGTTACATATTTTAACTGGGACATATGTCTGTCAACAACACTAGTTACTCTCTTGCAAGTACCCTACCATGGTAACTGTTCAAACTAATTAAAAAATATTATCTCTACAAATTCTTGAGCTCAGATCCTTGCTTGATCATGCTAAGGTACTTAAGTACCTTGTGTAGTGTAGAATCCAATAATAAATAATGGAATGGAATAATTTAAAAAAAAATGTTTAAGTTGCTTATTTAATCAGGAAGTTTGTCATAACTCTGGTTTTACCATGTAGAGTCTGTTGTCGTGTTAGAATGGTAAGCTATTGAATTTGAGTTACCCCAACTCTCAAGTTCCTTTTAAAGTTCTTTCTTACAAGCATGTTATCATTCTACACTAAATAGAGGGTCTCTGGCTTAGTTTATGAGCATTGTGCATGAACTTTTTTTCCCCTTTATTAAAATTCAGCAAAAGACATGCAATAAAATTTGAGCCAAAACGGTAAAGTCTTGTAACACAAGACAACATTAATAGTGATAGGTTCTTTGGGAGGTTTTAAGACATTAAACTGTACCAGTGATTTCTTTCTGTGTGTGTATCTTAGCAAACTTCTAAGGGGCATCTAACTACACAGCTCAGTCATTATTGCTGTCCCACTTTATCAGTTGGCACAGCTTCAGGATGGGTAGCTGGTAGGGAAATAATGCTGCTACTGAAGGGTTTGAAAAAAGGACTTAGCGATTGATGCCAGCAATTACTTCAAAAGTAGTAATCCAAGTGCTGTGTAGACAGAATAATCCTTTGATGACAATGGCATGACTGAAATCACAGTGTCAAGGGTAAAAGCGGAAGCTGAGCCTTGAGTCACCATCAGTGATTTCGCCACCACTGAGAAATTCATTTCCAAGCCAGAGAAGGCTTGCAACACTTAGTCATAAAAAGGGAAGTGAATTCTCCTTTCTCCTTTGAATCAGCTGTAATAGCATGTATCAAATATTATCTGTTACATTTTAATGTACTGAATGTTTTCTTTTTTTACCATCAGTCTGTAATACAAATGTTAAAGTTGTAGCCATTATTATTATGTAAATCTCTCAGCAGCTTTCAATAGCTATAAATCATCAAATGTGTTTTTAAATGTTAGCTTCTCTCAGTAAACTGAAACAACTCTCCCACTGTTTGTACACTTTAATTGGATGGAATGAATTCTTAGTTTCAATTTCTAATTATATACAAACCACCAAATTATATACAGATAAACCTATTTTATGTTTATTTGGAGATTGAGCAATCCCCAGAATTAAATGCTGGAAGCTATTCCTCCATTATCTCAGGAATTATTTTTATTAGTGGAACAAATCTGGATCTGGTTAGCTTTTTTTGATAGAGCATATTATTTAATAGCCAGGGAACATGCATACTATCATGTGTTTCTTCTTTTCAGTCTTTCATATAAAAATAAATTTTTATATAAAAAATTCTGTAATTCTCATTTACATAAAGTTGCATATTTAGTAATGTTAGTTTGATAAATATAGTTTGTAATTTATGAAGTAAAATAAAAGAATAATCATAGGACTTATTTTTAAAATATTCAACCTTGGTCACACAAGAATTTGTGCATACTTCTATGCAGTTGTACTTTGTATTTTTGAGAACATTTCTTTACATTTTTCTCTTCCTTCAAGCTGGTGTTAACAGTTTAATTTTTTATAGTCAGTATCCATTGTCAGTTCTCAGGCTGTTCCCTTTGAGTTCACCACCTTATAGGAGATATTACATACAGTTTAGGACCCAGGATTTTTTTGTCAATCTAGATTTAAAGAGAATTATGGTGTTTCTATTACTACAGGCTTTCTGCTTCACAGGATTTGTTGAGCCAGCTGAGCTGATAGTCCTTCATAATATCACTGAAGGTTTGGAAGGTGGGAGAATGCTATGACTGGTGTACCTGTCATTGGGGAAATCTGTCAGCCGTGACAGTTTTCACTGACTTCCAGCGCAATGATATTGTAATGGCATGGTGAGCTAAATGCCAACAGCATCCCTCTGGAAAATCTGAGTGGGTGAAAGAAATTTTTTTTCACCGCAGTCTGAGCTATCCCAGTTTTTTAGTTAGTGCAAATGCAGCACAGAATAAGTGGGGATGAAAGAGACTGTTCTCTACAGGCAGTGTTTTGCAAACAAAAAATATAATTTTTCTATGGAGGTGCTTGAAAAGATTTCTATTCTATTCTGTTCTCGCATTTTCGAAAAGTAGTAATATTTTAATAAAAAAAGAAATTTGGGGTTGTTGTAGATTTGATCAGATAATTTAGTAGTGTAGAGAACAGTTGAGTGCTTGCATGTATTATCCACCGTAATGAAATACATTCTTTCATAATTTTATGCATCTCGCACTGCTAAAATACTGTTTACATAAAATGATAACTACTAAAATATGTGAAATACCTTCAACAATGCGATGCTTAGAACTTGCCAAGAAGAACATGTACTAATTCCTATCCACCTCCATTGTTACCTTAAGAGCAGCTCTCTCCATAGCAACTGAAAACTTTTCAAGGCAGCAATAAACTAATCCTCTCCAACTTCCAGAGCACCATCAAGGAATTTTAAAAACATTGGACTTCCAGCAGCTAAATACTTCTGAGGATTCAGAAGGCCACAAAGCTAGATACACGAGCATTCTTTTTCCCTTCAGAAGGTAAGAAAATAACATTTAGAAATAAAAGCTTGTAACATCCTTGTAACAAGGATACATATTCCTAACTGCTAACAGTAAAATATATCTAAAGACCAAAGGATTTCCTAACATTTAGCCTTTATCTGAGTGAATGCCTATTTGAATTCAGTCGTTCTTTTTCATTTTAAATACTTTGTTAGCAGGGGTTCCTTAAAAATAAGACACACGTCTTATGTTGCAGATAGAAGAAGTGAATGTATGTGTAGCTGTTTAGCACATGTGCATTATTATCTGGGTATGCATGTCACTGCCAGCATATGCCCATCAGTAAAATCAAAACCTCTGTGGAAAACAGAGGTGAAACTCATTTTTCTTGTGATTAGCTACTGAGATAGATTAGTGTTAAAGCAGAGGTGGTGGTTTATTAGGAAGGATAGTGACAAGACAGATTTATAGCACAAAATGTCTTTTGCACCTAGAGTTAACAAGTTAAACTTGTTGCTTGGGGTGTGTTTGTCTTGTTTACTCACTGAGTTCTTTGAGTGAAACTAAGACCTCAGCGTTTAACTCTTTCATCTGATCACAAAACATGACTAATTTTTAAGTATGTCCTGTTCATTCTTGTTTTGTGCTCTACAGCTGGAGTTTAGTAACATTGGTAAAGTGTTTTGAAAATATAACCTGCTCTCTATCATTGCTATGTAACATAATTACTGCACATTCATATCAGTATTACACTGCTAATATTTATTTACAGCTATTTTTGCTACTAGAAACCTGTTTCATAATGGAATGAAAGTGAAAGCAATGGTATTTTCCTGTTCTTACCAAAAGGAATTATTAGTGAATACAGTAACATAACACTAAAGTGAAAGAAATACACTTTATTTTTAAGAGGAGGGAAGGGCACTTTCAGACGACCTCTTGTTGGTAATTCTACAGAAGTTTTAAGGCCATGGTTGTCTTAGTTTCCTGCTGTTCCATGCTGTAAAGCCCTTACAGGCTCCCTGTTGTTCAAAACCAGCTTGTCACTGCAAATCAGCTTAGCCGACCAATTAATAAATCCTTTCAAACATATTGCATTCACACTAATTAAGGGGTTGGGGTTTCTTTTTCCCCTTTACCATTCAGATTCCTCAGGTTTCCTGTTTAAGCTCTGAAGTGCAAACAACAATCCAACATTCAGTGCAGATCCCTGACTGCAAGAAGAGGAGATGTGTTTTCTGACCAAGCTTTCAGCTCTTGGGGTGGTATGTTCTGCTTTCATATTCAGCGTGCTCATTGCTGAAGGACAGCCTGGGGAAGAGCATGGGCAGGATGGCAGCTATGCTCCCAGCAGAGGCTATCTGATGGAAGTTTTACGCGTTCTTTCAGCTGAAAACACTGAGCTCCACATGAACCATTCACGAGAACTGGTCAAAATGTTGCTGGAGAGAGCTGAATGCCCACAGCGGATTTATGGCATGCAAGAGGATTGTAATATGGTTAGTGCTTCAATTAATGAAGGATATCTTTACAGCATCGTCAGTGAGTTCTAACATTATTTATTAGAGTGATACTGTCCTGAATACAGAACCTAAACATGTAAAAATCTTGTTGTTGCAGAAAAAAAAAATTGTCCCTGCTTTTTTTAATTTTGAATTATTATTTATTGCTTAAGCTCATGAAGAGATATTCCAAACATGGCATGCATTCCTTAAAAATGCCAAGCTTCAGTCACATAACACTAATAATTTTCCTTTAGAAGTTTTTAAATGTTTGTTTTCCAACCAAAATTTTTCTACTTAAATCTGATCTAACAATAAAGCATGAGTTTGAATTTTAGGCACAAGATTTCCACCGTGGAAAGAGACAGGTAAACACTGGGGACCAGTTCTGCTTTTTTTTTTGCTTTTACTTCATAAAAATAAAACCCAGACAGGATTGTCTCAGATTTATGTGCCACCTCACTGAATCATTCAAGATTTAGAGGAGGGTTTTGGTAAGCAGTTCAGGTCAAGGAAAATCAAAGGCAGAACAATGAATCTACAAATCCAAATTAAAACTGGAAATAGTCCAGGGTACAGTTTCACAGAAGGATTGGTTGTCTAGTTGAGTTGAGAATATTTGCAGAACTGATTCATGATTCAATGAAGAAAGGACAGACACAGTGCTAAGTGGGCAATTCGCTGAAAAGGACGACAAAGGGCTTGGTCGGTCTTGGCTTTCAATGACATTATTCTGGCTCTGGCACCGTTGTTCAGTGACCTACATAGAGCAGAGTCTCACTTTATACCACAATAATGAGGGTGGTCATAAAGGTGAAGGCTTTCATGAGGTACTATTCTTGGCAATCTGCCAAGCCAAAGAACTGGCGATCTTTTTATCCTGTGCAGTAGACAGCTACTTACATAATTGACCCTTTCAATAAATGCTCCCATTTCTCATATGAACCCAAATGCAAAATTTTGTACATAAGTAACGTAGATGCCTAAATGGATATATATTTTTTATGAAGGAGATTATGCACATATGGGCAACAGATATGTATCAGATATAGACTCAGATCAAAAGTTGAGAATGTGTTAAACACGGTTCCTCCTAAATTTCACAAAACAGGGTTCTAGGTTTTTTTTGTTCTCTTTGTTTTTCTTCTCTTGCTTGGCATATTTTTTCCATATGTATTTGTGCTGTATTTGTGGAGAGTCCTCCCACTATGACCTTGGATAGAAGAAAACTAAGGGAAACTTAGCTGGGACTTACTTTGGTCAGTGTGGCCGCTCTCTTTAGGCTTCATCTTGGAAATTTCCCGTGGGAAGAATTTGAGGACTTTCACCATATCCAGTGCTCCTCGGTGTTGGCTGAGTCAGAAACACTGCACACATCCTGTACTGCCAGTGTTTCTGTGCCAGTGCCACAGGAACACAGTTGCCTATAGGAAATCCATGAGAGACATGGCATCTTCAGTCACATGGAGCCCACATGGCCCTGTGCTTAAATCTTCCATGATGATTTAACAAGGTTTGGTAAACCAAGACAGCAAAAACTCTGCAAGAAGTGCTATCCTTCAAGATCATCAAAATTTGAAACAGAATGCCCCACCTTAACTTGGCATTTTTTTTCTCATACTTTTTGGGAATCACTAATTGATTTCAGATTCAACTTTCTCTTCTAAATCCAGGATTCTGTTTATACTACGACTTTGTTTTCAAAGTTTTTTAACTATTATTTTTAATGATGTCTCTAATGGGCATTTAAAAGCGGTGAAATTTTAACACTTTTTTCAGACTTCTTTTGGTTTGTTTTTACATACTGGCCCCAAGACTCTTTGGCCAGGAGCTGGCAGCTATTGAGTGGCATCTGACACTTCTTTATTTCCTAAGCACACAGAAGTTACATATTTCTTGCACTGGTAAGACAATTTTTTCTGAACTGGCCCCTTAAACAAAAGAAACTCAGAGTTCACTGCCCACGTTCTGGGCTTCTCTTTTATAGCAAATAAGAATCTCTAAATCAAGGACATGCAGATGTTATTCCTTTAAAATATTAGTAGCAGAAAAAAAACAACAAAACCAAACCATTGATGAACCAATTTATATCCTCTTAATATCTCTTCAAGAGTCACTCTCCATGGCTAGGCATATACTGTGGAGTAACTGCATCTTTTACAATGCACCTGCTTCCTTCCAATTAGCAATTTTCTTTTTAGTCATCTTCCTTGCAAGAGCAAACAATGGCTTCATTGATTACAATTTACCCTCCCTGGATTTTGAATTCTTACAGAAATCTTTGAAAATCTTCCACTACATGCAGTGTGCTTATTGTACTGAGTGTTCATAAAGGCTGGTTGACTAACTTGAGGTCTTTGGGACAGAAAACAGAACAGCCATATTTCTCCTAGCCCAAATACTAATTCTCAGAGACGTGTGTTCGAAAAAGTTAGACTTACAGACCTTGGTAGGCAATGTAAGCAGGACACACCAGAGTATACTGCAATCTAGTTAATTTATGAGTATAAATAGTTAATTTAGATATTAATATCCACAGGGTTTTTCTTGGGATTTTTTTTAGACTCAGTATTTTGAGAATTTTTGTTAGAATTATTTATATTAAAAAGTAGCAGTTCTCTCAGTCCCTCCAAGGAACACTGGATTCTGAACACACCATTGTGTGTTTCATTGACCCAACTTCAGTGCAGAAAAATGAACTAACATATAGAGTGAGCCACACTGACCAACATATCATGCTGGTAGCCACAAACAATTTATTCTGAAAAACTAGACTCTGTATGTATGCATGAATTTATTAGAGTGCAGTGTTGATCCTTCAATGGTACCTTCATATGTTGTAGTTTCTTCCCTGAAATGTACAGTTTGGCTAATCTACCATAATGGTTGAGATTAGCTGACACACCTTGGAAAGGAGTCTGTTGGAAAAAAACAGATAAACAGTGAATGACATTAATTACAGGATCTCTTCAAGGAAGATTCTTTATTCTGGAGTTCAGTATCTTATTTCTCACAGCCTAACATAGACCTCTATTAGTCTTCTTGTCTAATTTTAAAGACTAACTTGGTTTTGAGCTGGCAAAAGTTTCTGGAAACTGTCTTTGTATAAAAAAAATGAGGTTTATGTAGACATATGTAAATATACATGTGTATATATACATGTATTAAAAAAACTGTGCTCAGACAGAAAGTCTGGACAGGGTGAGTACATAATCTCAGTCCCTTTTGAAATGTATTTGAAGGACTAAATGGTGTTGAGACCTTGTGCTGGCTCTCTGCACTGTATTGCATTGTTGCAGTTAACAGAATTAATTAAGAAAAACATAAAAATAGCTGTGTGATTACAGGGTCAATTAATTCTTTCAACAGTGCATCAAATATGATGTAACTTCTGTTTACATACCCTGAGTTAACTATGGTTTTCATCTTACGACGTAGAATGCACAGATGAAAATATGAATAGCCTTACCTAATAACCCTTGTCTAATATATTTATAACAAGAAGTATAATCTTTTGAAGCCAGTGGAAGGCTTTTAATCTCTACAATGATTGATCAGAGTTAGTCCTAATTTGTAGTGAGTCTTAAATCATCAAATCATTGACCCACAGAGTAGACTCATAGAATGATTTCTGTTGGAAGAGACCTCAAACCCCCCTGCCATGACTAGGAGCACCTTCCGCTGGACCAGGTTGCTCAAAGCCCCATCTCTGGGATATTTCTTAAAAACAAAAGTGGCACTGGACAAAAAACCAGAGTGTGATCTTGCGGCCACAGAACTGCAATGAATTACCTGTACCTTCTTCCTGCCATTCCATCAGCCTGCATCTGTGTAGTTGAATATAAAAGTTGATTTCTCCTTCTGTCCTTCCTAATTGTATTTGCAGATGCCTGACAGTGTGTTACTTGAGTTGAATTTCTATGTATTTTTATTTCTCCACAGTGCCTTGAACCAGATGCTTTGTTGCTAGTAGCTGGAGGAGATTTAGAAGACCATCTCAGTGAAGAAGTATTTGAGAGAATTTCTCTTATTCTTCTCTACTACATTCTTCATCGCAGAGATGTATGTTCTCCAGAACTCAGCTTGAATAACAAGGATTATAAATTTTACCTGCAGAGTATGCTTAGCTTAAGACATGACGAAGACTGTTATTATTTTTCACGGAATGAAACTGAAGATATTTTAACTGCAGTAAGGCAACATTTTAAAACTTCTGAAACCCAGGTAAAGAAAACATAAGTAAATATAGCTTCATATTTACTGCTGATATAATGCCTATATGTTAGTGCAGACATTGTGTCAGTATCATGGTCTGCCAGAAAACCATAAATAACAGTGTGAGAGCACAGGCTGAACACTGGTGTTTTGCTATACATGCTGTTTAATGTTAACCTTTTCCTTGAGTTGCTTTTGACTACCTAGCACTTCCACAGGGTCTGCTGAGACATGGTTAGGGAGATGCTGCATATCAGGGACCATTCCCAATAGGTAATTTAGATGCAGTTGACCAGCTTAAAGCAGATGGAAAAGAGCATAACTGTGTAGATGCAAGATCTTGCACTTGGCTCCAAGGACAGAAAATACTTTCTCATCTCTTAGTATTTTATAGTGTGTATATATATATATATATACACATATGTATACACTAGCAGTGATTGTATTTAAATGGTATAAAGCAGAATAGCTCCACAACTGATCTGGCTGTACAGGAGAAGTAACGAATCATTATGCTATGATGAAATCCTTGCCAGGTTCTACACTTCCATGTCCATCCAAAGCAGGATGGAATAAGGAATCTATCCAAATGATGGTTTCCTTCAGTTGGAACACATACATTTGTGACTAATTATCTACCAGCACAGATATACCTTGTAGAAAGATTGATACAGATAAGCTTAAAGTTAGAAAAAAAAAAAAAAAGCATACTGAGTATTTTCAGCTAAGATCATCCTTACTAGAGTCAGGAAACATGCAGTGAGTTTTCTTATTGCTGTTTATTATTCCTTACCTCAAGTATTATTCCTTACGTCTACAATAATAGAATAATATTTTAGAGTTCAAAATCTAAGAAAAAATGTTTTCCTTGTAATGGGCAATAAAATAGCTTTTTGTCTGTTAAGATAACTCCTGAAGTGCAGATTGACCTCCTGTTTGCAGCCCCTTAGATCTGTTCATAATGTTAAGTTAAATTTGTATACTGCAAAGCTTGAATTTGCCCTTTTCTTTTTCATGTAATTTGATTTTAATTTACATTATACTGTAGTAGAGTTTTCTGCACAAACAGAAGATGGGTAGGAGTGCTGGCTGTGTCCAGAATATCGAGGCCTTCCAGTTCCTCTTTCTGTCTTCTTTATGTAAACATTTCCCATCATAAATTATTCATTGACCACTACTTTTGTTTTTGAGTCTTGGTGAACGTGCTGATTTCCAAGAACTCCAATGGTATCTGAGCAACTGTAAAGAGGCATCAGTGTGTATTTGGAATGTCAGGATAGAATAACAACCCAGAAAGTGCTTTACTGTGGATTCTGTTTGCTTATGCTGGCAGTATAATCAGTTCTCAAGCCTGTCCAGTAACTGAAACTTCACCACTCACTGACCTGAGGGAAAAGAGGGTTTTTTTATGAAAGGTACTCAAAACATAATAGCATAATACTTAGAATCACAGCACCTGAGTTATGAAAAAGGACCAATGATGCAAGGTAGTAATAGAAGAAAAGAATTTTTAGTGACTATGTGTTTTGTTTTCACAGAAAATATCCTCTTCTCATTCATAACACCTAATATCTTATTCGAAATGAGGGATTAAATGTTGGGTTGGGGAAATTTTGATGTGTAATGAATGAACAGGAAAAGAAATGCCAGCCAACATCCTCTCTGCAGTGTTTATGGCCTACAGACAGAGAGATGAGTATGAATAAAATAAATGACTGCTGTACTTGCTCATCTAGTTGTCTTTTTAGTTTAGTTAATATGAGTTAGAAAGAAATATTTTTTGCCTTTGTTGTATTGTTTTTGTATTCTTTCAAACCCTAATGTGTGAAGTAAGAAAGAAAGTAAGAAGAAAGGCAAAAATGGAAGAAAACAGGGATGAGTTTCCAGGTAATGGAGACAGACCTGCAGACATCCACACGCATGGTTGTACACCACTCACTATTGTTCCTTTTTGGTCACTATTTATTTGCAAAATTATATCTTTCCATATTGTCCCCAGATAACTACTCCATAACAAAATATTGTTTCCATTTAATATATAGGAAACTAAAAACATTTAGAGAATTCTCACTGAAGTTTAAGATGAAGAAGATGAAGAATTAAAATCTATATTATTTAAGTCAATTTCCTGTGCCTTAATGAAAATTCCTCCTTTTTCTGCCACTTTCTGGAAGTAGATGTAGATGTAATTGAGGACACTGGAATAATAGAAATGGCATGAAAATAACACTAAGTGAAAATAACACTAACCATAAATAACCTGAATGAAGGACTGTATTTCTTCCCCACTAGACACAGAATAAAAGTTCAGGATTTTTAATTCTATGTCTGTTTTCATGAAAATGTCCTTTGTTTCACTGACCTGTTGTCAATTACAACTTCAATCTTAATTTTTTCTACTCTGGCTGTCTGTGAAAATGTTCTCCCCAGTTTCTCCTTTTGTCACTCCGATTATTTAAATGAAGGTGACCAGGGCTGTCTTCATGCTGTTTTCTCCTGATTTCAGTGTGTTGATGTGAGCACTCTGGAGAAAAATGCTGATATAACGGACAGAGATGGTGCCGATGAAAACACTCTACCACGCCTGGCTGCTTTAATCATTACTCTGGCTCTCCAGGGAGTCTGCATGGGGAAAGCAAGTTTGCCTTCCCCAGAATTCTTTATAAAATATATCTTCAGTTCTCTAAACAGTACCACTGAGCTCCAAGTGACAGGTAAGCTATTTATTAATCTCTAGTTGCCTTTTGCAAGACAGATTTTGTGCAAACTATCTTTAAGTGCCTAAATGACTGTTTTGCACTTCATTTTAGGTCCTCATTTTAAAGTTGTTAAGTAGTCTCTTCTAAATTTAAAAAGAAGGTTGGAAGAGAAACTCCTTATTTTGATAATTGTCAGAGAGGTATAAAGCAAATTGCTACTGAGATTATTACATTTTATTCAACAATAATTTATAAATGAATTGCACAGCACCGTCTGAACTACCCAAGAGAGCTCTGAGGGTGGCAATCTAGCTGTGAGGGCAGAGTTCACTGGGACTTCTTTTACATTAAGTCTTTATGCAGATCTTCATACATTGCAGGACTCTTTTAGGGATAGATGGGATAATTCTTGTACCGTAACCAGATTAGATGTCTTAGTAACTCACACCTCAGTGTAGATATGCAGATCTGTTTGCTTAAGTAGCCAAAAAAAAAGTAGTCAAACATCATATCAGAAGCCTTTTTGTAAGATTTACTGTTAAGAGTATAGCATTTATATTTTCTGATTAGCAACATTAAAGGATTATCACATAGAAACTTTCTTATTCTCATTGGCCTAAGCTCCTTTGAAATCAGTTTGTGGGCTGCTTTCATTTCTAATGGACAAACTAAGGTTTACAGAAACTATCACTATGGTTTTATTTAAAAATGAGGGGGTAAGGAAGGTGATAAGTAAGATAGGATAAGGTACTCCCCCTCAAATAACCAAGAATTTCATCACCAGAAGCACACCTTGAACTTAAACTATGTCATGGCGTACATCCCTGCATTATCTCAGGTTTGGATTAGGGATCCTGACTCCCTCCTTCCTATTTCAGTGCTATGAGCAGGCATGCTTCTTGATTAACCAAAGAAGAGTGAAAATCTGCTGTCCTGTGTTCCACTTCTGAAATGCAAGAGCAGCACAGTGTCCTGAAGATTGATTTCAGGACACCCTATGAAGGATCTGTCTTCTGATCTGAATACCAGGCCATGATGACTTAGTGTGGAGTTCCATTTACACAGGAAAATTTTAAGAACAGTGAAGTTCTTTAGCAATAACTAGATAACTTTGTAAGAGATTGATGAATAAATGAAAGATGAATTGCCTTTCAGTCCCATCTGTTTTCTTCTGAGTCAGTCATAGGCAAAACATCTGAGTGGGGCATGTAAAACAAGAAAGGCTGACTATCTAGGTGTCTTGAACTTCTAGAGTTGTTAAGTATAAATTGCCTCCAGTACCAAACTGAGAAAAGAGTATTAAATGAGGAATAGAATAAATGTTATAACTAACAAAATTTTAATAATTTTTTTGGTTTTATCTTTTAAATGTGTGTTTTCCCATGGTAACGTATCTGTTTTCTAATGAATTACTAGAACTAGAACAACTACTAAATGTGCTTACAGCCAAAAAGACCTGCACTGTAAATGGACAATTCCACAGTCACAAAAGAAGACGTTACAGTATGGCAATCAGAGATACTGGAAGAAAAAATAGTCCATTCAAAGGAAACCATACAAAAGGAGACTCTCTGAAAGGCTATTTTGAAGATCGTGAAAGGAACACAGATTGGGACCAGGTTAATTTGTTTTTCTGTTATTATAGTGTTGGTCACAGAATTTCAGTGACAAAAGTTCAAATTGTTTTGCAAACAGTACATAACTTCTGAGGTAAAATGTATTAGTTTCAAAAAGTCATGTTGATACTGATGGAAATATATTTTTATATAGTTATATTTGTTTAAATATTAATTGGGGAAAGAACTTTCTGGATGTTTACCATGTGATTAATGTAGCTGGGAAGGGCTAACAGAATAGTTACAGATGACTGTAGTAATATGACTGAAGTGTTTTCACACAGTTATGAGACATTTCTTGTGCTCTTATGTCATAGAGTTTCTAGACCCCCTTAAGTGACCTGGTAGAAAGAAGGGTTGTTTTGTACTAAGGAAAACAAAGTAAATTATTTCTATGAAAGTTGCTTTTCAAAGGCTTCTGTAAACTGAAGATTGGGCATTTCCAAACTCTTTTAATAGCTGTCTATGGAATCCAGAAGGTTTCTTTAGAAAGTAGAGAGTCTGTAAGACAGAGTCCTAGCTACTACCCAGTATCCCCTTTGAGGACTTTGAAGACTCAGTGCAGGTGAATTTATCCTTATCCTAAGAATTTAAAAATAAATGGTATATATTTTGATGTATACATTTGAAATATATACTACAAAGGAGACATTTCTATTTTTTACAATTTTTTACAATTTACATTAACTCAGTGACAATGTTTAGTCTCCATTTAGGAGAATGAGTGATGTGCAATTGACTTTTGCTGTGTGGTCATTATATGATGTGGAACTGAGACAAATTGCATCTGGTTAAATGCCATTCAGAGAGATATTTATCTGTGTAATTTTATGGAATGTGAAATGCATACTCTATCAATAGATTTCTTTATTTCCTGCTGCCCACAAAAAAGAATCATGCTGATCACATGATGAGGCTTTTAATGGGGTCTCAAAATAACTTTAAATTAAGGTCATTTTAAATATGTTTCATATAAATTTTAAACTAGGAAGGACAGAAATCAGTTGTAACACTGTCTGTAAAAGAAGAAAAATTGTTCTCCAGTAATAGAAGAATTTATGAACCTCAGTGTTTGATTTCTTGAACTTCTGATACTGACTGTAGCTCAAAAGATAAGTATCTAGGGGAGTTATCTGAACAGTCAACTGAGAACCAAGTATTCTGTATATATGAAAAAAAAATCACTAAGAAACATCTGGAGAGAAGATAATTGCTCTTCTGTATTAATTCCTAGATTCTCTGGGGTTTTTTTCCATTCCTCTTCTTTCTAACTATATCTATTTTCCTTGACATATTTCATTAGAACTCTTCGTGTTTCACTGTTGTGTTGCTGATTTTGTCCCATGTTTTCTGCACTTATCATAGTAATTGTGCTCCGTTAGTGACAGATTCTGCTACATACAAGGAATTTGCTTTTTTATGGCTTGTGTTTGCTAACTACATTAAGATCTGTAATCTAATTTTTAGATAGGAATCATTATTTGAAACATTATCGCAGGAAAAATGCCATTGCTTTCTTTTTAAGTTGTCATTGTCTCTACATTTAAAAAATGTGTATAACACAAGAAAGTAGCAGGTGATCTAATAAGACAAATGATCTGAAGTTCCATTAAACTGTGTCACAATATCTGTATTCCTTTACTATTTCTCATGAAACAAACATGGATTTTGCAAACCAAAATCATCCATCCATTCAGTTTTTCACATGAAAATATGCAAATTTTATTTGCTTGTTTCTTCAGTACCATCCTCCAGGAGTACACACATAGTTGCTTTATTAACGGAGAGTTAGTGCTCTGCCTCTCTATGTTAGAAAGCTTAAAAGGCTGGGGCTTGCAAGTGATAGTGAACGGTGCTGCATCCAGTTGGCAGCTGGTCACAAGTGGTGTCCCCCAGGGACAATTCATGCAGCCCAGTGTGCAGTTAGTGGTCATTGCCACCAGGGCACACTGGTGGCTCATGTTCAAGCCATCTGTCAGAACCCACCCCAAGGGCTTTTTCTACAAACCTACCTTCCTTCTGGTCAGTTTTCCCCAGCCTTCATTGATGCATGGGGTTATTCCGTTTGAAGCACAATAAATTTGTCTTGGCTGATCTTCATGAAGGTCTTGTCAACCCATTTCTTTGGTTTGTCAAGAACCCTCTAAACAGCAGCCATGCCAGTCAGCATACAACTAGTTGTCCAGTTGGATTTCAGCTGTCGGTGCTATCTGGTGCACTCTGCTCCATCACTCAACTTGTTAGTGAAGGTGTTAAATAATATCATTCCTATTGTGACTGGTCAGCAATGCTGCTTGTAATCAACCAACAGCTTGATAACCACCAACTTGATACCAGATGTTGATGTTCCCTACTTCTAGCATCAAAACTTCTGCCTAGAATAGGCAAAATTAAGGTCTTTTCCAATATGGTAGCTCCTTCATTGTCTTCATGCTCTCCTTTGGCTTGAAGGCAGAACACAGTAGGTCCAGGTGACAAAATCATCTGTTATCTTGAAGACTTTAATGTGGTTTTCAGAATAAATTTATCAGTGCTCGATTAATTCAGCTTCTTAGTGAACTTTAAGGCATATTTTACTTCACTAATGGATCAGCAAAGGAAGGAAGGTGTTGGGTTTTAGTTGGTTATTTAAAAGTAACTATATTTAACAACTTTTCTTTTAAAAATTAATTTAAATAGCAATTTTATTTCAAAAGAAGCGTAAGCTTCAGTGATTAGAAAAAAGTATTTAGGAATCCCTTGATTCTCAGATGTAGACCAATTTAAATGAAAGAAAAAATATTTTTCTAAGTTGAATCACAACTCATCAGATGAGATTAAGAAATGAAGATTATTCCTTTAAGTAAGATAACATATTTGATCTGGACTCCTCTAAAAGCGTTTACAGAAATTTCCACTAGAAGTGTGTTCTAGTGCTAACTGGTCATGTTTTTACTAGAAGTTTTATCCTGGAGGTGGAAAAGCAATTCTTCATGAAAATTTGTCAAAATATAAAGGTTCCCAAGAAAAAGATCCTTCTTTTGACAAAGAGATATTCTAAACAAGAACAAAAAGCAGCTGGAATTCTGAAGTACCTCTAATAATACAATTATTAAACAATCTTTAGACCAAATTTAGACCATGTAACATCTAGTTTGCTGACCTTAAAGTGACATGCCATTATTTAAAGAATTAAAAACCTCCAATGTATTTCCACATCTTACTGAAGATCCAGCACAAGAACAAATCTAAGTATTGCTTTTGATGTAATATCTTATATTAATAGCACTATTATTGCAAACAATGAAGTTTTGCATTAATGACTAAGAATATGATTTGTGTTAACATTAAAAAGAGGGTGGTTGGGCACTGGAACAGGCTCCCCAGGGAAGTGGTCACAGCACCAAGCCTGACAGAGTTCAAGAAGTGTTTGAATGATACTCTCAGGCATATGGTGTGACTCTTGGGGATGGTCCTGTATAGGGCTAAGGGTTGGACTCAATGATCCTTGTGGGTCCCTTCCAACTCAGCATATTCTGTGATATTCTGTAAAATATTTTTCTTAGCACATATGACAATAAAAGGTTGAGAGAGATTATTTTGTCAGATCCTTATGATATTAACTAGCTTCCATAGATATTGCCCTGCTTCATTCCAAAGATTCTGGTCTTTCTGAAATATATAGTAGCATCAAGTTTAATTGGAAAAAAATGGAATTAATTGAAGTAATTAAACTAATTTAATCAAAAAAGAGTATATAAAGCCCAAGTTTTTTCTGGGTTGTACCACCCTGTGTTCCTCTAAGATTCCATATTTATCCTCAACATTAAATGCAGGTACATGCAACATGTTCAGTAACTCTGTATACTCTTCTACAAAGGTTTGTTTCTCTGCCAATGAACTTGTGAAGATATTTTTGAAAAATGGTTCTTCCTCCATTTCCAAAGACCACTTCAAGCAAATCAGTCCAGCTATCATTCAGCAACTTTTAAGTTGTTCATGTCAGCTTCCTGACTTCAAGCAGACAAGACTTCCGCCAACAACTGTGGAAAGTGAGTTATGTTGTTATTAACAAAGTATTGCATAAATTTGGATAAAGAGGTGCAGGGACTTAACTTCTGGAGACATTTCATTCATTAATAAACCAAAACATGAGGAGATTTATGCACTCTGTAATTTATGCGCTTTATAACTTCATAACATACATCTCAGATAGTAGTATTATATTGAAAAGTGAGGGGATTCAACTGTCTTAATTTTATATTAGATGGAATTCTACTTCATTATGTAAGGTTTTAAGCTTTATTCTCTCCATTTGGGGACTACTCAATGTTGGCAGCAAGTGGGCCATAACAGGTCCTCATCTGTGGGTTGCTGGGCAGTAAGGACTTGTTTTGTGAAATTTTTACCAGATTTATATTGGAAACATTGCATTGCTTACATGTATATCTTCAAGGTTACATTGCCTGGCATTTTATACCATGATGTGGCAAATGCTTGATATAGACAAGTTCTGCATGAATGTTACTGGTTTTTCACATAGTTTACAGCAGAGAAGCTTTGAGAATGTTACTGTGGGGAGGAAAATATCCAAAAGAACAGTAACAGGGCAGCAAGACTTGTGTGATAGAGCTGGAATAAGAACTGAGTTAGAGTATAATCAGATTGTTTCCAGTCACAGTTGTAACCTTCACATGTCACTGCTTCCAGTGATTTCTGCCCCATCTCTTCTGTTGATTCCACTTCTCCTGTAATCAACCCTCTTGATTAAGGGCTTCTTAATGTGTTGTTATTTGGTTGTTTTTTTTTTTTACTTTAAACCAACAATATCTGGGAAGTGGTTACAAACCAAGGTGTGCTGGTGTATTACAGGGGACATTAATTTTGGTAGTCAGGAATGAACAAAAAGAAAAGGGTATCTAACCATAATCACCTGCATCTAGAGCAGCACTTTTTAGGCTACAAATCAATGTTTTCAATATCTACATCTTTTAGGCGCTATTGAACTTTCCCCATGGCCTGCTGGCCAACGATCCTTATGGAACAGCATATAAATTAAAAAAAAACGTGGAAGGACTGTCATGGATATTCCAATAATGGTTATAGGAGAAAAAAACCATACAGAATAGGAAAAATCATTATGGTCTTCAACAGGCAGCAGTCCTTTCTAAAGAATTCTCTCTTCTCATTACCTGAACACTTTGTAGTTTTTACTGCTTTGATTTTTCTATGCTACAGAGATATGACCCTTTTTGAGTTTGGGAATCAAGAGAAAAAGAAAGAAAAGAAAGGAATTTAATCAGGTCAAATGCAAGGTTGATGAAAAATTCACTGTTAAGTAGGATTCTTCCAAGTTTAAAGCCATCACCCTAATCAATGATATTTTAGTGATCTCATAAATGTGAGAGATGAAAAAAACTGAACTATTCAAGTGCATAATGGAATTAATAAGAGCCTTTTCTGCAGCCCTTTCTCTCTGCTTTTTGACAAAGGAAGGTTTTCATGACCACAGGAACACTTCTACTGTCTTGATACAGATAAAGAACTCCATGTTTGACCTATGTGTGACCTAGTGACCTGAGCATGGGCTCATTAATTTTATTCTCAGTTCTATTTTACTGACAGACTGTGCTGTTTTGACTAAGTCACCAAGGCCTGACCTTCCATAAATATCTACTATACCCTGTATTTGGATTTGCAGTCTGTGAAATTTACTGTCTGATTTTATGAGGTGCTGAGCACTTGCAGTGCTTTTAAAGTGTGAAACATTAAGTGACAGTTTTGAATATTTTGGCATTAGTTCCTTTATGTGTGTTTCTCTTCACTGTTTTACCTCCATCGTAAGATTTCATACAGATTAGTCAGGATTTATGTTGTGCAAAAGGTTGGAAATGTGAGTGATGTGTAACTGAAGAATTATGAGTAACCTTCAAAAAAATCCCAGTAACCTCAGAAAAAGAAGTTGGTGGTCCTGATGTGGTAACTAAAGGGATGCATGTCCACAGCAGATTTGCAAATGTAATTTGGACCAAAATGTTTATGCTTAGAACCTAAATTAGATCCCTACATCCATCTGAGGTTTTACACCTTGGTTTGTTTACAAAAAAAAATAGAGAGCAATAAAACCCAAGAGAAACAAGTGACGCACAACACAATTGTTCACCACCTGCTGATTGATGCCCAGCCCATCTGTGAGCACCAATCATCCCCTCCCAGCCAAGTCTCCCAGTTTATATACTCGGCATGACATTCTGTGGTATGGAATAGCCCTTTGGCCAGTTCAGGTCAGCTGGCTGTGCTCCCCCCAGCTTCTTCTGCCCCTCCTCACTGGCAGAGCATGAGACACTGAAAAGTCCTTGACTTGAGGTAAGCACTACTTAGCAACAACCAAAACATGAATGTGTTATCAACATTATTCTCATACTGAATCTACAACACTGCACTCTACCAGCTTCTAGGAAAATTAACTCAATCCCAGCTGAAATCAGACAGTGGAACAATGAATCACTTCTCCTGTGTGCTTGTGCATAGGTGTCAAAACACACCCTCAAAACCAATTACAAATACAAAACAAATACTCAAACACAAATACAAATACTGGATGATTAAAGGCGCCCTTGTTTTGTTTCATTTGTTTTCCCCTACAGAATATGGTTACAGCACTGTTGCTGTTTTACTTATTACTATTGGATCTATGTTTGGTACAACTCTCATTTTATTTAACTCCTGTCAAGAAATCTATACACTCGTTTTACAGCTGTTTGTCGGTTTGGCTGTTGGAACCCTTTCTGGAGATGCATTGCTACATCTTATTCCTCAGGTAAGTAATAGACACTTCAGTGCTTTTAAAATGTTGACACATATGCGTGTGTGCATGTACACACAGAAAAGTTTTATTTAATCCTGGATAATGCTCATCTGTTTATAAATAAACTTCCCATTAAATCTACCCAGCACTCCAGTTACATTTGCACTCTGTAGTTCAGAGAGACGTTACAAGTAGTAAGAAGCTGAAATCTATGAATGATGAATTCAAAGAAAATAAGGCTCCTGTTTTCAAAACAAACTTTTCAGAAACCCCACAAGTCTTGTGCAAGGCAAGTTTCTAGATGTGCATTAATTTCTTTCATGAGGCATATTCTGTAACACGTCTCAAGAGAAATTTTTCAAGGGTTGTATGAGGCATCCACAGTCCCCTCCACGTGTTTTTCCAGAGAACCAAGAGCTGTCAACCTATAAGTGTAATAAAATTGGTGCTATGATGTTGTCCTAAATTCATAAAATAAATTTTAAGAGCAGGATAGCATGCAAAACAGAACCAAATTTTCCATCGTGTATTCATTTACTTTTGACTAAGTCTCCTCCGATATGACACAGATGTTATGAGTAGAATTGCAGTGATTGTAGAAAGAGAGCTTCACAGCTTCACTTGAGATTCTGGTCAAAATATTCTTTGTACTCAATGCATCACCTCTGGAAGCAAAACTGGGAGAATGATTTAAGGAAGGCAGTTCTCAGTGAACGTCAGACAAATGCATTTATTTCAGAAACACCTCTGGAGTGTGAAAGTATTCTCTTTCACCAGTTTTAAGTGATGTATCCAGAGCCTTTAAAGAACTCACTTTCAGAGCAAAGGGAAGGCTGCCGTGCTGTGCCACTGGGGAAAAAATGGAAGTACACCCACTGGTAGAAATGGATTTATGCATTAGTTATGCGTTAATAAATTATGTATTGTTTTCATAGAATCACAAAATAGTTAGGGTTGGAAGGGACCTCTGTAGATCACCTAGTCCAACCTCCTGCCAAGGCAGGGTCACCTAGAGCAGATGACAGGATCGCATCCAAGTGGGTTTTGAATGTCTCCAGAGAGGGAGATTCCACGACCTCCCCAGGCAGCCTGTTCCAGTGCTCTGCCACCTCAGTGTAAAGGAGTTCTTACTTATGTTGATGTGGAGCTTCTTGTGTTTTAGTTTATGGCCATTACTCCTTGTACTATTGCTGGGCACCACTGAAAAGAATCTGGCACTGTGTCTTGGCACCAGCCTTTGAGATATTTGTATGTATTGAGGAGATCCTCTCTTAGATCTAGATCTAGGAGATCTAGATCCTTCTCTAGATTACAGAGGCCCAGCTCCCCCAGTCTCACCTCATAAGAGAGATGCTCCTGATCCCTTATCATCTTTGTGGCCCTCTGCTGGACCCTCTCCAGTAGCTCCTTGTCTGTTTTCAATATGAAGCTTACATATTAAGATGATGAAAGTAATTTTTATAGACTTCATAGACAATAATGTACTCCAAATTTTATATATATATATATATATATATATATATAATATATACAGACACACACATACATAAAGGGCAATTTCATAAAACATAATGTTATTATGTTATTTCCACCACTGAAAGATATAGCAGAGTCTACTAATAATTAATTTCATTATCTACTATTCAGAGGATTAGCTCAAAACACAATTTAAATTTGAAAGAACTGAGGGAAGAGAATTTTGAGAATAAATTGAATTAACACATTGTGGCTTGCTCTAGCAAAAATTAAAACATTACCATTTCATTTTTTTTAACTCTATCTCTTTTATTTCAGACTCTTGGTTTACATAAACATGAAGCACAAGACATAGAACATTTCTATGAGGGAAAAGAATATATTTGGAAGCTTTTGGGAATAATTGGAGGAATTCATGGTTTTTTTCTGATAGAAAAGTGTTTCTTTCTTTTGGTAACACCACGGGAACAGGTAAAGCTTTCTACAATTTATCCTTTAAAAATCTATTTTGAGATTTTACAGTGCACAAAGTGTTAAAATGATTGTGGAAAATAAGTATAATTTGTGTGAGTTAAATGAAGCATTGATAATTGCTTTCCTAAGTGCTCCTACCAGATTGACCTTCAATTTCTATTTTGCTTTGCTCTGTGGATTGTGCAATGCTACATGAATGTGTTCAATATATTTATAACTCAAGAAGGGAACAGTTGATCGAATATGTTCCATAAGCATGCATTTATGACTCACATAGGAGCAGGTGAAAAGTATGTATCCATGCAAAATATCAATGGCGGTTGTTTACTGTAGGCCCTGTTTGAAAAGGAGAAAGACATAGATGTAAGCATAAGATATTTTCAAGAATGATCTTGAAAATCTTAAAATTTCCAAATTGTCTTTGATCTGAATGATTTGAAAATCTAATATGTACGTTGCAGTCAGTAGGGCCCAACCTCTTATATTATCTCCTTGCTCACTGACATGTTTATAGTAATTCTATTACTTTATTTCAGTGTGGATGGAGCCTAAAAATATGATTATGCACAAGGATATAATGTACCACAAAATGTGATGGCTCATTAGGTTTCTCAGCATGAGACACAATCTTAATGTTGCTTAAGAAGGCTAAACCTTTGCTTGTTCTGTTTTGCAGGGTGTGCAAAGAATGGCCTGATTTAGATATGCAGCAATGAGTCCCTATTCCCACTATCTTTGAGTCAGCCATAAGAATATTGTGTGAGATTAATAGAATGAGAATATTTTGATGCCAGTGATGGTTTATTTTTTGGTAAAAAGAAGTCCTTTTTGTTACTTATTTGGGAGAAGGGCTTTATCACTATCTCACAATTTTTTTAATTTTTTCTACTGAGAACTAGATTAATTCTCAGAGTTAGTTTTTATATCCATCTCGGCTTCAAATTTTAATTTGATTTAAAAAAAAAATTAAGTTGTATCACACCCATATGGTTGTCACTGGTTTATCTGATTCACTCTTCAGGGTTTTTTAAGAAAATAGGCATTAGGAAACAAGTGATGCCAGCCAACAATCTTTTAAAATAGATTTCATTTTGAAAAAATTAATTCTTAAAAATGTTAAATTTTCATAAAAGGCTGAGAAATACTACACGTGTGTTCATGGGTTTCAGAACTAATTGCAAAGCATCTTCATTCAGCAGGGCCTTTCTTTAGTTAATGGGCACTGGGGACATTCCCATGATCTTCCAGTGGAATCTGAATTAAATGAACATTCAGGCAGAGGCAAATCTACTTCAACCATACAGTTGGTAGGTTACCAATATGACATACTTCCCTGATTTTATGTTCTTCTTTCTCTATTCCTCAAAAAAATGAACCAAATTAATGTAATAAATCAGTAATATTTTTCAGTTTATATTGATTTGGTGTTATTACATGACATGATTATTAGGAATCTCTAGATTTTGAAGTTTGTAATGAGCTTTTACAGAGATTTCAAGTGCAGATATTTTACAATAACTTTTCTTCAGTGTGTCTCAGATTGATATAACAATTCACCTCCTGCGCTACATTTTGTTAATAAAATTCTTGAAGACTTTCCTCTTTCCTTCTTTTAAAAAATTGATTATATGTAAAGGCAGATTGTCCAGGGGAAAAACTTCATGATTTTCTACGGTGAGAGTTCAGTGCATAATTAATGAGCAGATTAAACCTTGGACTGTTCTTGAGCATTTTTCCACAGATTTTAAGGGTAGCATAAGCAAGCTGGATATATGGGAATGGTGCTTACTTATAAAAAGTTACATGGTTTTATATTGGCCTATAGATAGTATCCAGACAGATAAATCCTTGCAAACTACATTGACTCATAACTCTTAACCTGTTTTTTCTTTTTTTTTCCAACAAGTCTTCTCAGTTTATATGCAGTACCTATGTACATAGGTTATTTAAATCAGTTCCTCCAGAGATCCATAATGTGAACTCCATTTTACTAATTTAGTTGTGATGGGCAAGAGCCTCATGAGTCACTGCTAATCTTTAAAACACAATTGGGAAACTCTCAATTGAAAACAGAGCAAACAGACGAGTGAAACATGTTTACTAATTTGTGAGCCACGTCATAGCTTCCTGTTTATGATAATGAATGATCATGTCATTCCACTCAGCTGCAAGATCCCCCCAAAGTTCTATATAGATCACATGAATTATCCTGGCTTAACTGGTTTGTACAAGAGCAGCCAATTTTTCGGAATCATGTGAGTAATACTAAGACAAACACTGGTTGACTAAGAAAAACTTATAAATCCTTCAGGTCAGTGATTAGTCTTGCAGTTTTGACTCAGAGTTCAAAGAAGTGGCATGTGAATAAATATTATAGGAGAAGTGGAACAATTATTGGAATTCATATGACTGGCTGCAATCACAGGAATTAAAGACATTTATTTTTCCTTTAAAATGCAGAATTTGAAAAACATTCTTTCTCCTTCTTTCCTCATACTTCTACAGCACATATCCCACATCACAAGCAGGCTAATGCCAGCCAATTAATATATTCTATTTTCTACTCAACATACACACCTGCTACAGTTTTTGGAGTGGTAGCTGCTGTCCCAACACTGAACTCTTGTGCTGTTGTTGACTCTTCACTGGCTACCATAATAGGTTTTCCCACTTTTTTGGGAAAAAAAAAGTAGCAATGATAAATTCAGTTTTTCTTGTTTCAAGCAAACAAGTTTTTTGACTTATCTGTCCCTCACATGAATTTCTAATAATTTCTCTAGTCAGAAAACAAAGCCCCAGGGAGGTAGGGAGAGTGAGAGATTGCTCATGTTCTCCCTTCTCTCCCCACAGTTGCATTATCTGTTAATTAAATGTTGGGGCAGATGCATCAAATTAACTCTCTAGGATAAGGATGAAGATACTGCCTCTTTCTTCACTTGAAATAAGGGTAAATTTCGCTCCTTGAAGTGAAGTCTACTCATGTGCTGCTATGCCCAATCAGTGATGTCTAGTGCTAAGACAAAGCCCCAGATAAAAGCCAAGAGTCAGGGCACTGGAGGCTGCACCACACTGAAGGAAACCCCCTGTATTTTGAAAGGGGGTGAAACCTATCTATGATCATCTTTGGAAATCCTATGGACACCTTCTCCATCAGGAAACTACAGTTCTAGTCTTGACAAAATCAAAGCGTGTAATTTGAATTATAATCTTTTTAGTCTTACATTTGGCTCAGATTTTTAGGTATTCAAGCAGAAATATGGTTTTCTTGGGCAACAACAGTGCTTGAATATCTTCCTACCTGAATTAGACTGTCACCTTTTCTGGGCAAGGGAGATTTCTTTCTCATGTGTTTCTGCAGTACCAATCACACTGCCAGTGGTCAATAAATTATTCTAATGATATCTGTGCAAATAACAATTGACTATCTTTTATTCAAATAGCTTGAACTTAGTTGACATTTTCCAGTATTTATAGCAGGAATTGGAAGAGCCCCTTAACACTGATCCATTATCTTTACTTTTAACTAGAGAAGCCCAGAAGATTCTGAATCTGCTGAAGTTCCTCCGGAGAGCAAGGCGATCAGCAAAAAAAGTTAGTATCAATAAAAAGACTAGACAAGTAACAGGAAAATCCTTCAGACCTAAGATGGAATTGAAAGTCTGAAGCTGGCTTAGCTCTGTGCTTGCTATGTGCTACGTCGCCACATCTGATGGCGCCTGGTTACATAATTTAATCTCTACTTAAAGACCTTCTCAGCTGCCAGCCCTGTAATTGTGAAGTTCGTTAGTCTTATACTGTCCTTGCTTCAGTGTTTGTTGTCTCACTGTTGCAATCTATTTTTCTAAAGCCTTTTCTTAAAGGGAAAGATTAAAAAATTAATACAAAACAGATTTTTGTAATTATAAACTTAGCTCAGGCTTTTATTTCTGAAGGTGGTGGAATGCTTGTTTTGTTGGCTCACTATACTAATATAATTCTGCTTCCTTCTTCTCTTACACAGTAAAGCAATAGCCTCTTTGAACCAGTAATGATTTATTACAGGTGTGAAATTACAGGATCTGATGGCTCTCAGTTTTAGTAAAATCTGTTTTCTTCATACAATTTCAGATAATTCCCGTCTTCTGTGTTTGTTGCTGCTTAATAAAAAAAAATAGGAAAATAGAGTATAAATCAAATTCTACCTTTGACTGTACCTTGTGATCTTGGTAAATTCAGTAGAATTGCAGTCATTCACCTGAGGGAATAATATTTTAATTAAAATCAGTTTATTTACTATAATCAACTCCCCTCAATTTTGTGATCTCAGATCTCAGACCAGTAGTGTGATTTATTTAATTATGTCATTATCTTCTAGGTTTTTAATGTTCTCCTCTGTTCTTGTGGACTTAATTTCCATTTCTGAGGCATTAGAAATCTGGATTTTCATTTCTTCAGTCTCATGTCTCCAGTAGTACACAATCCAGTGCCAGTTTGAGTGTGACTTCGTAGTTCATCTCTAGATATTTCCACTCAGTTCAGTCATCATTATGTGCTAAGCACACACTAATTTCTAGTGATCTCAATGTTATTTGTTCTAAGTAACTAATTTTGTGATAGTTTCTCAATAATCTTCTTTGGTATCATTTTATCCTGATACCTCAGTCTTACCTCCATATTAGAAATCAGTAAATGAAATCTTAGTAGGAAAGGAGGGGCTATTTGGGGGTTTGGGGTTTGTTTTGTTTGGGTTTGGGGTTTTTTGTGAATACATAATTTTAGCAGACACTGATCTCTTCTCTTTGGTGAGAAGTAATAAGACCTGAATGGCCTGGAGTTGTGTTAGGGGAGGTTTAGGTTGGATATTAGAAGAAGGTTCTTCACCCAGAGGGTGGCTGGGCACTGGAACAGGCTCCCCATAGAGGTGATCACAGCACCAAGCCTGGCAGAGTTCAGGTAGCATTTGGACAATGCTCTCAGGCACATGGCGTGTCTCTTGGGAATGGTCCTGTGCAGGGCCAGGAGTGGGACACAAAGATCCTTGTGGGTCCCTCCCAACTCAGCATATTCTGTGATTCTGTGAAAAGTTTGTACTGTTAGAGTTCTTTTAAATGGCTCAGTGCATAAACAAACCTGAGTACCTTGGTACTGAGCTAAACTTTTAGGTGCTTTTTCCCCAAAACTGAATGGAATCTGCAGCTTTAAGGCAGAAGCCTGGCATTTCATCCACTGGGAGGCTTCACTGTAAATGTATGTCAAGTAGGACTGAAAAAGGAGTCAGTCACCTTAGATAGCCAGTGAGTGACTCAGAAAGCAAGAAGCTTTCTGAAGCGAAAGATGTCTCACAGGCCCCCTCCTCTTTTATCCACAATTATTCTGTCAATATCTGAAAAGACCAAACAGTAGCATTTTATATTTGGTATACTCAGTGACAGTTTATATTTACAAGAAATATTTTTTCAGTATGAGCATTGAAACATTGGAAAAAGATCTATTTATGGATAAATGTTTGCTTTAAACTCTTTTTCAAAACTTTAAAAGTGTAATCTATGATTGAAGTCCTGCACCCATTAGTTCTGGGGTTTTTATGAAACAGAATTTGCTATGAGTTCTGGTCCTCTATTTAAGCAGAAAAAAAAATAAAAAATAAGATTTTTTAAGAAGAAGAGGCTTTGTAGAAATAGTTAAGATAATAAGTTTATAGTTAATAGTTTCTGTTGGAATACAATGCAGTGAGATAATTGCCAGTAACAAAGCTGCTTTAAAATAGGCTGAAAGTAAAGTAAGATAAACATTCAGATTTGTTTATACATGCATCTCCTTAACTTTCTGTCAAGTAAGTTCACGAAGCTTACATTTGCAATTGCACCATAATGTTAACCTGATCCCTATGTTACATTACACACAACATGCTGGAGTGAGTTCCAGTAATCATGGTATATCTTCTTCAACAATAAGATACTTGAACAAAACAGACTAATAAGATCTCAGGGCAGGCCACAATTTCGTCCTTACTGATGCTTATTACAAATCACAAACTTAATGTAGTGCAATAATCTATTATTTCTATGTAATTCATGCTCTGCACTATTGATTATAAACTGCCCATAGTGTTTAGAAAGAACTGTACAAGCTGGGGACATCCACGTCCGGCTCTGCAAGCTGGCAGGAAAATCTAGCAAGCCTGCCAATTCCTCTGAACCCACAGAGCTCCCAGGCAACTAGGGAGGATTTTCTGAATACGGTTGTTAAGCTTTTATGTGCTGTGTGTTTTTTTTATAATAGTCTGAAGACTTCATTTCTAGCCAGTTTCTGTAAGAAAAACATCTCCCCTGTCACTATAAAATAGTCATCTCTCAGAAACATTACTGAAGTGAAACCTGGTAATAACTGTATTCAGGCAGTTTTGTGCAACTCCACTTTAGGTCCTTAGTCTGTCATATTATGACTATGGGGGTCATCAAAAGTCAGGAAAATACATATTTAGGGCCCAAATCACGACCCTGCTTCTTCAGGCATGAAACCAACCCTTTTCAAAGTGTTCTGTCCATTCTGTGTAGAGGGAAGCTGGATGAGTTTCCTGAGAAACATTAGGCAGTCCTGCTTGTGAGTTTGTGGATAGAATAAATAAAACAAACTACAGGATAGGGGAACCCATTATGTGTTGCTAAGTTTAGACATTGAACCTATATGGAGCCTTGTTGCTACTTGAAGAGATAAACTCTCTCCCTGTGAATCCATTCAGCATGCCACCCAGCTGTCTGTGCTACAGGCTGGACAGAGAGACTGTCCCTAATTCTCTAGCTTGATTTCAGTGCTTGCACCCCTAGTAGCACCTTTCCACTCATGTCATATGTCTGATCATGAACAGCCAGTATATTGTTCCATGCTAAAATGAGGTCACAGAACAGAATGGGAAAGACAAACAGCCACCTGCACCCATCAGTGGTGCTCCAGATAGGAGTATTATAAGCATAATAACCATTAATTGATTGGAACAAACTTTGGAAATAAGCATGCTGTAACCCTGTACTAATAGTGATACTCTAAGGCTTGTTGTCTTTCATCTCTGTCTTTCACTGAAATGCAGTCTCATAAAAAATAGACTCTGCAAATATTATTCAGTGTTAGCAAGCTCTACAGGATTAAAACAATCAGCTGCCTGAGACCAAATATTCATCTTCAGCATAACTGTGCAATCCTGTGAGTTCCAGAAAAATAACATCTAGGAATAACATCTAGGAAAACTTGTGTGAATTTTGATAAATAAAGAATGATTAATAGAAACCCTTAGGATGTATCCTGAGACTAGACTCAAACTTAACATTTTGTCTAATAGTTAACCTAGTAAGAATAAGGAAATTGCTTCCTGGTATTTGCATCTCTGAATTGTACTGCAAGCCACTTTTTTAATTTTAAATGTATTGAAGGAAATGCAGTAACAAGGGAAAAGAAGTTAAACACAATTTTCCTCTGACTATTATGACTTATCATAATGTTAAATGCAAAGTCACCAAAAAACTAAATCATTTGTAAATAACAAAAATTGCAATATCTGTTTGTGTTAAAACTTCTGGGCTTTTTATTTCTTTGCTTCTTTTTTTATCTTTTCTGAGGTAAGAAAATCAGCTTGTTAGCAATAATGGTCCTGGTGGGTGACAGTCTTCACAATTTTGCTGATGGTCTAGTGATAGGAGCAGCATTCTCATCCTCAACAGAAACAGGTGTGACAACGACTGTTGCTATTTTATGCCATGAAATTCCTCATGAAATGGGTAAGAAATACATATATATGTATTTTTCCTGATTGGCTTTGTATTTCCAGGTTTCCCAAAGAGTTCTTTCCTGTATGATATTTGTGGGAATTCTTGCTTATAACATCATGAACTATAACATTAATGTGCAAGACTCCTACTTTCTTTCCCCTTCCCAAACCCAGGGAAGGCTTCTGCACTCATTATTGGATACCATCCCATCTCACTTTCTCCAAATGTAAAGGACATCAGGCCAAGGGTGACCTGTTATTCTTATGTGGACAGAGACAAAAAATTATAAGCTGAGAGCAAGAGCCATGTGTGCATAATGGACATGCCTTACACAATGGGCTATCCAAGACTTTCAGTATACAGCAGTTTCAATATTCCCCATGTTACCCTCCTTCCTGCTGCTAATCAAAAATAATAAGGTACTAAAAGAAAGTATATGACCTATTTTACCAGTGGACAGGACAGGAAGATTGTTCTATTGAGTATTGTCCTCAATTAACTTCTTGTGGTAAAACTTTCAGCATAGCTGAAGCTGTTCCTCACATTGTGTTGATGAACACTTATAAACTGGAAAGTTTGAGATGAGAACTGCAGATTCTCATTTCCATCCTTAAATGACTGAAGAATTCATGAACTATGTAGAAAACTTCCCCAAACAAAAAGATGGGATGGGGGATTGCTGTAAAACTGGTGACTCTTGTTTGCATAGCAAAGAAAATTTAAATACTCAACAGTTACCTCCAAAGACAGACCCTCTTAATTCTGGGGCAGTAATGCCCTAGTGTCAGTGGCATTTTTACAGTCACAGAGTAGAATTTTTAAAATCTTCTTCTGTGGGCCTGTTATGAAATCTCAAACTGGAATCAAACTGGCATAGGTTACTCTGACTTGCAGCACCTGTAAAACACTCAAACATCATCCTGCAAATATACCCACATGTTTGGATCTGGCAAGTTCCCAGTGGAGAAAGATTTAGAAACTCTGGGAAAACATGTGACTTCACTTTTACTTGTATCCAAGTTGGAAATGTCATGGAACATCGAGAACTAACAGAAAGCTGCTCCTGTATACTGTATGCTATCTTTAGGAACAGCTAAACAAATAAAGTAAATATTACTTTTTTGTTGTTTTGAGGTTTTGAGTATTTTTTCATATGAGATGAGTTTATAACTAATTCTACAGAAAGCTAAAGGCAGCCCTACGCCATTTACTATCTTTGTGCATGTCTGAATTATTTTCCTTCATGTTTTATTACCAAGAATCTTCCAAATACATTTATCAGCTAAATAATAAATTTTCTGTCTTTTTCTCTATGCAGGAGATTTTGCTGTGCTGCTAAGTACAGGGCTCCCCACGAAGATTGCAATTCTGATGAATTTTATAAGTGCACTGACAGCATTCTTAGGACTTTATATTGGCCTTTCTCTATCAACTGACCCATCCATTCAAAACTGGATTTTTACTGTTACAGCTGGAATGTTCTTGTATTTATCTTTAGCAGAAATGGTGAGAACTTCAGTCTATGGGTATATTTTCCTTTCAACTTAGCCACACATCATAGATGAGTGTCAGACAAATGCAGGTGGATGAACTTGGAGAGAAAAAGAGTTCATAGGCTTGTTGGGAAGAGCATGTCATCTGCCCTGTGCATGTACGGTACTTAGAACGATAATCTGGTTTTGTTTCATGTCCTTCTCATGCTAGGTGTCATTAGTAATGAAAAGGTGAAATAAAGGCCATTAGGAGGCTAATATATGAGAAAGGCATAAAGGACTTTTAAAGGGGGAAAGGTAAACAATATATTTTTAGTTACTTAGTAAAACTTAAACATTTGAACCTACAGGGTTTTTTAAAATCCTGAAGAAGCTGGTTACTTTTTTGTGCCCTTCTCTTTATATATTTTTCATCCATTGTTGCAATACGAATTTGCTGTTTCTGAACTAAAATGCAAAGATGCTTATCCTGCACTCTTCCTTTCTGTCTTAGGTTTGGCTGAGCTCCTAAGTGATTCATAAGCCATCACATTGCCTCAACTTTTTTGTATTTGCCCAATGTTTTTCATAGTCCCAGTTCAATAGCAGTGATATAGAAAAATAAAGTGTGAAGATATGCAGTAGGAGAAAGGTCTAAGGACTGTACAAAAATGCAGAAGTATCCTAGCTCATGCAGATGCCTCGGGCCCCATCATTTATTGAAGAGATGGCTAACTGTTACACTTGTAGCAGCGCAGAACTTGATTGCCTTCCCAGCTTTGTCACATGGTCTTTCACTCTCATGTGTTGTTGTGAACTTGCCTACAAGCTCCTGAACAGAGATGGAATATTTTGAGTGATTAGATGAAGAGGGAGAAAAAAAAATGTCACTTCATAAATTATTACTGTTTTCCCCAAGCCTGGCTGTCTCTCAGCTGTGTTCACTACTACCCTCCACCTTATGCCTGAGACATTAGTTACCAGGTTCAAGCATAATACTTTAAACCTGATTCCAGTATTAAAACCTATTTAAAATCCTGCTTATAATAATTGACCTCAGACCTTGGTAGTATTTATCCTATTTTTGATATTGTAACTAAAGTGAACATAAAGTGCTCCTAAGAGCTTAAGAGGGAACTGCCTCAGGATTGTGGATGTGTCAACAGTCTTGACTGAGGTGGTAAATAACAGACAAGAACACTGTGTACCAAGCTGCAGCTTGTTCTGAGACTGCAAAATTTGGAAATGAGGCTGCCTACCTACTGAGTAGGCATGGTTTTACTAATAGGCTAAGAATGATATAGACATATTTTGCAATCACTGTAGGATCAGGGATCCACAAGCTTCTAGAACAATACCATGTTTTTCCCTGAGTCTTCAAAGCACTGTGCCAGCAGTAAATCCCAAGAGATAATACAGTTCCAGGCAGAGACAGGGACGTGTTTTCCCTTGTTCTCAGCTTGTCACTGTGATCTTGGTCTTGATGTGGAGAAAGAAGGGAGAGAGAAGGGAGGATCTTATTTCTCTCAATACCTTTTATTAATAGGCTCTATATATTCTCTGTATCTCTGTATCTATTTCTCTCTATATTCTCTTTGGTTTGCTCATCTATGTTTGTCAGAAGTGTCAAATATCCCAGGGATTATTTTATTTTAAAAAATTATTCATGTAGCACTAAGGGAATCTATAGATCTGAAAAGTTTTGTATGTTTGTATAGTACATGTCAAGAAAATGAGCCATTCTTTATGTATTTTTCAACTTTCTGCTCAGAAGTAGCTTCTATTCTCTGCTGCATTTTCATCTACAAACAGCAATCATCAGTGTTCCTGCCAATGGTGTACAAACACTTAATGGAATACAAAGCTTGACTGTAATTTTTGGTACTTGTTTCATGGGCTTTCACATATTCATGTGCTTGTCAGAGCAGCAGTTCAGTAGAACTGAACAACCTCACTGGTTTCTGCATTGAGGAACACTGAGGGGTATGAGTGGAGGTTTATTGACAGAACAGCACTGTGAAACAGTTGCTGCAGTCAAGTTAGCACAAAATTATTTCTGTGGTTGATTAAAGGTTTTTCATTTTGACAAATGGCATTCTAGCTCCTTTAGCAAGCAGGGTAGACTAATCATTTTAGAAATTGAAAAAATCAAAAGATAAAATCATTTATATCCTTCATCGTTTTTCACCAAGAAATTATGCAAAAGTGATGTTTACTCTGACTAACCTTACAAATATTTTTGATTTTGAAAATAAAGGAGAAGTGTTTAAAGTGATTTACTTGGCTGTTGCAGTGCAACAGTCATGCCATATATGCCCCAGCTTGGTAGAACTCTTTAGCCAGTACATGACCCCTCATGCCTCCTTTCAGCATGCTGCTTCCTATTTCTTCTTATCTTTTGTGTGGTCATGATAACATGAGCTGGAGTGAGAATAGAGTAGTCCCTTGATGTGGTGCTACATTCCCTCAATTTCGAAGTGGTTTGCATCTGCTGTTTGAATAGGCTTATGCTTCCTAAATGTGATTCACTCTGCTGTACCGCACACTTTGTTGTTCAGAGAGAACTGGGGAACCATAGCTGATATTGTGACAGCAATCAGCTTTTATTTTTGCAGATAAGCAGGGATGTCACACTAGGTATGGTTATAGAAATGGTCTGTGTGTTGATAATACGCACATAGGTTAGATGGAGGGAGAAGACAGCAGCACTGGACATGGGAAGGGCACTACCTGATGAGAATTCTTTTTAAAAACTCTCTTAGAAATTTACTGTGTATAACTCAGAAATTGTCACTGACAGCAATAAGAGAAAAGACTAAATTTTGCAGTGGGAGGAGGAAAAGTTTCCAGTTTGGAGAACTTGTTCACTCAGGCACTGGAGAAGAGGACAAAAGAGACTGATTATAAGGATAAATAAAAAAGACCAAATGTCTAGACTGGAACTCTGAATTCAGGCTTAGGTCCTAATTACCAGTTTTTGCTTAAATACACAACAAAAAGCATGTGCTCTGGGCATTTACAAAATGTCAGTTCAGATTTTGATTTACATCCAGAACTTTGAAGTGTTTGCACTTGCTTTGGATTAAAAGTTTCCAATTATCTTTAAATACAGATCAAGTATAACTACATGAGTTTCTGTACCATAATTTAAACCACTGCCTAGTTGTAGTGAAGATCCAGGGCATTTGGGTTTGCCTGTTATTTTCAAACAAAACTTTAAAGGGGCGGCTGATTTTCCATTACAGTTTTCTTTTGGGCCCATGACAACTTCCAGAAAAAGAAGAGCACAAAAGAAGCAGCCCCAGAGACCCCCCCTCTCTGAACAGAGGGAATGATAAGCATAGCAAACACTCCTGTTAGCCTCCTTGGTCAGCACCACTCCACTGTCTCCCAGTGGCTGCTGCTGTTACAGCTACTGTGAAGAGGTTCCAAAGAGCAGAGGAACTCAGCAGCTTTGTTCAAGTGCAGGCTGCGAGTGGAGCAGACAAAAAATCCCAACCAAAACCAGAGGTCAGCACCAGACCATTGCTTTATATTTATTTCCTGAGTTGATGTGAAAGTATTAGCAGTCATTAGTGTTTCCCCTGGTGTCTATAAGACATAAAGCAAAAATATTAAGAGAATTTGAGCCTGAGGCATCATTTTCACAGGCTCTGTTTAGACATACATTTAGTTTAAAACTTTGATAAAAGAGACCATGTAGAGTGGAAGGTTTTTAGAATGAAGTAGTTTTTAGTATGATTATATGATTTAAAACTCACAGAAAAAAATATTAAACACATTTTTTTCAAGCATATTTAAAAAATCCTCTTTTCCTCTTGTGCATTTACTAAAGCCCAAGTAAATAGGAGTGTTGCCAATTATTTCAGAAAGAGCATGATTGACCCTATATTTAGAACTCAAACAAAAAATACTCCAACTAATTTATTCCCACAAAAGGGAATCACTAATTTTACTAAATAAGCATTTCCTTGCAGACAGCTATATGAAATTGCTACAAACTATTGAGAAGCTAACAAATTTCAGAATCTCATTTATAATTCTTGTCAGTGCTAGTAAAAGAACCAAAATGGGTATTTGGTTAAATGCCCATATATTTGGTTAATTTAAATATTTCACTGTAAGATCAGCTTTGTTACAATGTACAGAAAATGCTACACATTAATAACTGCATTCAGAAGCTCAGCATTTTGAAAAGTTTTTGTTTTTTTAAATGAAGTTTGCCTTGTTTTCCCATAACTTTTTTTCCCACAGATGAATGTATCTGGCTCTCATTCTGGTGTTTTATTCTTTTTTTAGCTTCCTGAAATGACTCATATTCAGACGCGGCGACCCTGGTTGATGTTTCTCCTACAGAACCTTGGATTACTATTAGGCTGGCTTTGCCTCTTACTTTTGGCTATTTATGAACAGAAAATTAAAATATAAGTTTTCTGTTGGAAATCTTGAAGTACCACTTATGACAGTGGATAGCATTGTTCATAATTTTATCATATCTGCTATAGTGATATATAAATTAAGTTGCTGGGATTTTATATCTGAAGAGTAGATAACTATTTTACTTTATTAACTTATTGTTCAGATTTTGTAATTATTTTTTTTTTGTGAACATGAATGTTTAGAATTATGTTTTATTTGTTACTGAGTTTACCAGATCCCATGCTCAAACTCACAGGAGCTTTTGATTAGTTTTTATTGAGACCATTCTAGTTGAATGCTCTAAATGATCTCTGCCAGTCTGATTTGAAGAAAAGAATAAAACACTTTTGTATACAATAATTAAAGTGGACTAACCATAGTTGAATATTTTGGATAAGAAATGGTTTTTTTGCCTCTTAGTACAAAAAATTAAAGCATTTCTATAAATCTAAAAAGCATAGGGAAACTAGACTGCTAAATGGCATGTACCAATCTCATAATATCTGCACTGTCTACTTCGTCAACATAAAGATCCTCAGCAGTCATATCTTACTGGTCCACCGTGGTAGGAAAAAAATTACAAGTGTAAAAGTTTATGATGTAGAAATCTTTTCAAACTGCAATACAGTTGTGATGGAAACTATGACAGTCAAGCACTGACCTAACTGCCTTTTGCATTATCTCACCCCTGATGATTGCTCATAGCAAATGCTTATGAAGGATTATAAGAAATAGGTTTAATTGTTTTTCACTGATATCCCTTCCAAGCTCCTTAAATGAAGGAATTTCTTGAGCCAAATGTTGCTTCTGAGACATTGCATTTAATAAACACCACTAGTGCCTTCCTGTCAGCAATTAGCTTATTCATACATATGCAATGTGCATTCTGGAAAGAGCTTTTTCAATTGGCTTAAGTGCATGTGGCCTCACTGCAACTCCTCCAATCGTGAGTGATTTTTGTGTAATTAGTCCTCTTGATTTCAAGGAAATTCTACATAAGTTGAGATGATTCATTTAATTTAGTATGCAAGAATCTGAAACAAATATACAAAATCTGCCCTAATTCTGAGGTGCTGAGAAACTACCAGGATGTACTGAGCAGCACTCTGCTGTGTGATTTCAGGTATTTACATGCTATCAAATTCTGATTTGAGGACTTCTCCCCTACCTAGTTTACACTTTTGTATGTTGGGTTCTTTCTTTCTTCTTTGATGAGTTGTGGAAATAGGGAGAGCAAGTTATAGAAAAAAACATATTCTTTATGCAGCAACTGGAAATTTTCTTTTCCTTGTCTTAAGTCAAGCTTGAAATATGGCTACATCATGACACAAAATAATTTTCTCACAATGTGTCCTGTGTTTATTTGATAGCTCCTAGTGAAGGTACAATTATTCTCATATTATAGGTGGGAACAGTCTACACTCCTATAGTAAACTGTCAAACCTGTCACTTCTCAAAATCTTCATAGGCATCAAGCTTACTTATCCAAAAAATATAAAGTGAAAACACAGCACCAAGCCTGTCTGAGTTCAAGAGGCATTTGGACAATGCTCTCAGGCACATGGTGTGATTCTTGGGGTGTCCTGCACAGGGCCAGGAGCTGGACTCGATGATTCTGATGAGTCCCTTCCAACTCAGAATATTCTATGATTCAATGATAGCCCACATTCATGATGATCCTAATAACTCACAGACTAACCATTAGGAAAAAACCACTTAAAGATCAATGTAAAGGCAGATTTTCAGTGCTTGTTAGTTACGAAAATCTGCAGGAAATACTCCAGTGCGCATCTAAAT
Organism: Manacus vitellinus; assembly: GCF_001715985.3. NCBI lineage: Eukaryota > Metazoa > Chordata > Aves > Passeriformes > Pipridae > Manacus > Manacus vitellinus. The sequence goes on from NW_021940535.1 coordinate 35,826,206, forward strand.
GTAGACATTTACATGCCTTCAGAAACCTTGTCCCAAGCAATTTACTCCCAGTCACACAGGAAGTCTCTATCTGATTAGGGGAATGAACTGAGCTATTTTTAAGCTCCAAAGTAAAATCCTAGTTTTTTTTTTTTTTTTATTTAGGTGTGCAAATATTTTGACTGCTTTTTCTGTTGATGTAACTTTGAAAGGTGAGCTGAGAAGCCATGACTGATGCTTATCTTTTCAAAGTTTACATTTTTTTCAGGCAATTGGGCTTCCTTTTAGCAAGGTAAGGTTTTTAAAAAGTGGTTTCCCAGTATTTCATCTGTTTTTATTGGCACCGAGTCACTCCATGACCTTCAGCTGTGGCAGTCAATTCAAGCAATAGCAGGGCATCATTGGACGTAAGCAAAATCTATTCTTGTATCAGATGGTGTGAATGAATATTGGAAACATTTGTTATTTCAAAGAGAAGAGCTACCATAGTTTGAATGTTTATGTAGACCTAATGTTCACTACCACAAAAAACAAGATTACCAATACGAGCATGTTTTGATAATATTATATTCTGAAATATTTTTCTACTATTTATTAATATGTCTGAAATAGGGAAAGTAATTTCTGGCACTGTGTACTTTAAAGTTGCATATCAGCATAGGTTCACATCCTGACATGATCTGTGAACACATTGTATCCACATCTGTTCAGAAAATGCTATCTTTTGTCTATATGTATTTTTCAGGTAGCTTGGTCACATTAACAACCAAATATATTTATACAGCTCCCACCACAGGTACAGATATGTTGATCAGAATGCCAGTTAGTCTTTATTTCTGCAACAGAGCTCTTATGCTTCTGTGGTGTTTGTCAGTAAGTGAGCAGTTCAGTCATTATTTTGCTCTGGCGTCAAATCCAAACACCTGAAGTCTCATTAGTTTATGGAAGTTTGAAATCCTATGGCACTTGTGAGAGAACTTATCTCACTACTTACAGTTAGTGCCTCTACTGTAAATCTCTTTACATTGGTGTCTTTAAAAAGATACTGAAGGTAAAAAAAGGTTAGAATGTATATTAGGAACAATATGTCATACAGAGGGCTGGAAACTCTTCCTAGAGATCACTAAAATAGAAAAGTAAAAAAGTTTAAAACCAAAGAGATCCACCTGCAGAATTCATCTTTTCAGTCAATGTTCTTTAAAAATTCCAAGAAAAAGAATATGTTTTTGTGTCCTTACAAAAGGGAAGGCTGTGCACAAGTGTTCTTATTATGCATTCTCTTTCAGTTTGTTTTAAGTTCTGCAGAGTTTGTTCATACAGATTTGAAACAGAACTGTTTTAAAGCAAGTTAAATTTCTTTCTGTTCCTTCAAACCTAACTGACAGTGAGCATAATATGCCAGTGTTTTCACTGAGTCAAATCCTGAGTAAGGACTGCAGAACTTCATCACTTGCAGACCTTAAATCATGACTAGGTATCTCTCTAAGAGGTATGCAATTACTCAAACAGATGTAGAGATGGAGAGATTACTCGGTGTGGTTTTACAGCCTCTCAGGCAGTTCTGACTAGATAATCACAATGTTCCTTTGAAACCCTAAAATACATGAATCTGTAGATATAGGAATTTTTCTGGAAGAAGCTGGTTAGCATGTCTCCCTTTCATCTATTCTTAGTTTTCAGGAACTCTCAAGATAAAAATATAGAAAATATCTTGCTTTCCTACACAGAAAATTAGAGAGAAAAGGAAAGGTTGAAAAAATTCATTTGCCACAGTATTTTTTCCTGGAAGTTAAGTGGCAGAACGCCTCATAAAAAATATTTCCAATTCCAAACTACCATCACTTCTAAGCATGAGAGCTGACCTTGTACCTCTCTTTTCTGTATATGTTACACATTACCCAGTGACTCCTAAGATAAATAATATCTTCTTTGCAGCCAGCTATGCTAATGCCTTCTGGAGCTCATCTGCATGTTTTAAATACTGCTGTCTATTCCTTTACTCTATTTTATGCTTTAAACATGAATGTGGCATTTCTCTGGAGAAAAAAATACCTCTTTCATTTAAGAAAAATATTTTTCTTATTTATATTTGGATTGGTTTTCTATCACCATGCATTGCATTTGAGAAAGCTCATTATCATTGTAACAATTTTTAGCCTGCAGCTGGAAACCAAAACCAGGTTTATAGCTGTCTGAAGTATGGATTAGGGCTAATAATTTTATAATAAGGGCATATTTTATCAATGTTGTTAGCTTTTCTTTCTTAATTGTAACCTTTTGTCAAGTCTTCCTCTCATTTTGAAAATAAGCTGCCTTCTATTGTGAGTGTAGCTGTAGGAATGTGACTACAGAAAATACAAGCAGTTGTTACACAATAGCTTTAATCAAAACAAAAAGTCCTGCAATTTATTTTACTAGACCCACCTACATTCCTTTCTCCCCAAAAGAACAAAAAAATCCACACATGGAACTTTTGCTTTGGGTCACGTAGGGGAATGTAAGAAGTGCCTCCTTCCTTTTATGTCCCTGATAACAGGACCAAGCACAATGGGAGACCCTGCGTAGACGTCTGGATGCATTGAAATCACTGCCAAGCTTCCGTCAGTGGAGAACAGCATCCTGGTGCAGGAATCTAGAGGGCTGGTGCTGCTTCTCCTTGCAGAGGTGACAGGAAACAGAGCAGGCAGGGGGAATTTAGAGGGGGGCATCTCAGCGTGGCACTTCAGCAGTTGCAGCAGGATGATCAAAGGGTTTATAGCTGTCTCTGTAGGACCCTGCAACAGCTCACTTCAGGGCAAATGCTCAGACGGTTCATGTTGTCTTGGCTTTGGATGTAAAAGATACCATGGAAACAGTCTGACTGATACCCCTGTGAGTGCAGGCTCCCGTAGTGCAATAATCCACAGGACCCCAGCAGCCAGGGCGACCCAAGGGATTCCCAGGGTGCTCCAACTCCACATTACAGCTGCAGGGCACCTAAAGGGAGCGCGTCTAGGCAGTCTCTCTGCCCCAGGGTCTCAACTCTGACACTGCCAGAGAGCATCAAACACAGGATTACCTGTCACCCTAAATGCACCTAGCAACCATTTACATACTGGCCCAAGATAACGCCAACCAACTGCTAATGCAGTGCTATAGATGTCTCTACATGCGACATCATTTTGTACCACTGTAGCTGGCTGGGGAACCCTCTCTCATCCTTTTCCCAGGGGTCAGCAGGACCTAATTTGACCTGTCCAGAGAGATGACAAGAGATATGCAAAGGGGAGTAGAGTAGTCAATTATTATGACATATTCCAGTCTTAATTTAAGATCATACCAACTTCGTCTCCATGGACTCTCATGCTTCAGGGAAGGCACCAGGACAATGCCTGCACTGGTGTGTTGGGTAGATGCCCAGGCTGTCCTCTCTGGGGCACATGGAAGGTGAATAGCAGCCATAGCTCAGGCCTGACAGTTGTTTCAGAGTGTCCCAGGTGTCCCTGTCATTGTATCTGCCAGCACACCACCTTGGAGGAAAATTCATTTTAAGTTTTCTGGCAAGGACTTTCAAATATTTGTCCTGTGACTTGCTATGCAAATGCCATAACCCATATGATATGAACTGTTCTCCTCTGCCACCCACACTGGTGGTTTTGGACCACTGTGTTGCAACTATTCATGACTTCTTATGCTCTGAAAGGGAAACAGAATGTTGGAAATTTCACTGAGGATCACACAGAAAGAGATATTATCTACACAGTGGTACCAGCAATACACCTCTTATTGGAGAGACACTGCTGTTTGTACTGAACACAAGTAAATCAGTCTTTTGATTCCACACTGAAGTGTGTTGGTGGTGTCGTGGTGGTCTTGGGTGGTTTCATCATTAACAACTGGTAGTGTGTCCTAATTTCAGGAGTTCAAAGACCATCTACATATTACTGTGCAAAGGTGTAGTATGAGCTCTGAAGCAAGAGTACACCTACTTTATGGCTGCTATCCCAATCCAGAAGTGGGTGGGTATTGCACTTAAGTATACAACCTAATATCAGCTATATACATGGTACAGTGACTCAGTAGCAAGTAGCTATAATTATCAGCAAGGTTAGAAAGTTGCAAGCAGACAATATATGTATGATAGTGTAGTATGCCCAGGACAGCATAGCAACGTTCAGAAAATGTGACATCCACACTGAGCTAGACCCATGAATGCAATTCTTTTCTCAGGTACAATCCACATGAGGAGTCCCAAGCACGTTAGAATTATTGTTATACTCCAGAACTTTACTAATGATAATTTTTTGTGCACTTTGCACAAGGCTTCAGAGGAAAAGACACAATGGAGAATAAGGTTTCTTCTTTAATATGGTAAAGAAATGAACACAAGTGGTAACACACTCTAAATTGCACAGTGATTCATCATCCTGCACAAATGTAAAGCATCTCCCTTTTCACTTTAAGACAAATAGGGTAAAAGAGATACACAGCAAGAAAGCCAGAACTAGGAAGTGTCCAAGAGAAAGCTCTTGTAGATGAACGTGTAAGTGACAAAACAAACAAAAAATACATAAAAAATATTACTCCTTCCTCATGGTAGTCCATTCTCATTGGCAAACACAAACCCCACAGTTCTCTCAAATGTTTCTGGAAAATGTTATGGCTGAGAAGTTGAGCTTTAATACTGGAAATAGTTCACATATTACTAAACAGATGACTTTTAAGAACTCTTAAACTTGAGACAGGCATTGAAAAAAATATGATCCATATGTTCATAGCCATATAGTTTGGAAAATACATATTCATAGTTGATGAAATCAGTATAATTTTGTGCGCAGGATTTCAGTTCCGTCTCAAGTAATGAGAAGCAAAATAAGCTTATGAGAGCACAGACCATTTTCTATCATTTTCTACTACCATAAAACCTAGTTTTCAATTTGGCTTTCTTTACTTGTAATTAGCAAAAATATGCCATTTGTTTTCTCTCTAGACAACAGAGTAGCTGAGTATCTGGTGTTTCTGGCATTATTAGGGTGGACTAAGAAGGCACATGACTGTTTGCTGTAAATTCCTTTCTATCATGTAATATTTTAATACACCATAAAAATTCTTAGGTTGGATTGCACATAATTAACCCCTTATTCTTGACCCTAATTCTCTTTCATGGAAGTAATTCTAGAATAGAAGTATTTTCTAGAAGTAGTTGTTATATATTTCATTTGAGTGAAGTGGTGCTCTTTGTCTCCTTTGCTTCCTTTCATTTCATTCCTCCCCCCAGTATAATTCCTTCTACATGTTAAGTTTCAATCTTGGAAAAAATCTAATTTGTCAGAAGAGGTTCCTATCTTTTTTTTTTTTTTTTTTTTTTTTTTTTTTGGTTATCAGAAAGCATACTCCAGCTTTAAAACAAAAAAATAAAGAAATAACAAAAAAACCCACAACAAATTCTCTAAACCTCATGTTGTTGTGGTGTTGTGGTGCAAATACCAACACTGGTGTTCACCAGTCAGTTTACACCAGACTACAAGTGATCAGGTCTGCACATCTTCAATCACCTATTTTAAAGTTATTCCTTCCCAGCTGAGACATATTTGCTGACACTGGGCAAGTGCCTGACGTTTTGCAAATTCTCAGTAAAATAATTGCTAACCACTTTCACTTTTATAGCCTACTAGTACTGCAGAAAAAGCCATAGAAAAATGGTTTCTAGTTATGGATAATTATTTGATTTAGGCAATATAAACTGAAAATTTCTAAGGACTTGAAGTAGATAAGAGCTTGCAATATGTTCATGCAGTTTATAGTTCTGGTATGAATGCAAACCACAGCAATATCAAGAGTTGCTTTTGAATATGTCGTATTAATGTCATATAAGAGATATTCCATATCTTTCCTTCTTCCTTCAGAATTCACAGCACAAAAGGTATGTCAGACAGGAAGAACAAACCTTCAGACCCTTGGCTTTCTCAAGAATTACATTTTTGTATGTTCAAAATGGCTATTTGAATAGTAAATAGTCTCTCTCTCTGCAGTCTTGTCCTACATATTTCAGGAATAACCACCTTTTAAAAAGAATTGCCAAGTTTTTCCCCAGTGAAGATGGTGGTTCACATGGTAAGACACACAGATTCTTGGCAGAAGACACATTCGCATTCACTATACTTATGGTTACAAAATAGCATCAGATATCAGATTCAGACTTTGCTCCCTAATGCTCCTAAAATCAGTGCTTACTTTGTAGCCTGTAAATGCATAAACCATTTCTGAATTCTCAGGTTAGTTTTATATCAGCAAAATTTTACTAAAAGCAATAATTTCTGCTTTGTGATATTTTAAACAAAAGAAAACATGGGCTTTTGCATTCTTTATAACAAAACCCACAAGTCTGCACAGTGCCTCTGTTACTGAGATCTACATGATAAGATCATCTGAAATACAGCTGGCAACCAGCACTGTTTCTCAAGTACTAAAAGTTCTTAGGCAGTAAGTTTGATGAAAAACACATTGCATGTTCATTTATCCCCTATGTCTACTTAAAATGTAAGATATAAACATCTCTTCTGCAGACCAACTCAAAAACCTATATCTGGTTTACATCCTTCAGTCACTGCAATGACACTTCATTAGCTAATCCATTGTGGAACTGATTTTTAACAAAATAGAAGCAAATTTGATTTGTTAAGTTTAACCAGATCATGTAATACCCTTCCAGTAAGTCTGCCCCTACAGTTCTAGCTACCTTGTGTTATTGTTTTCTGGTGACGGATAGGCTGCTGAAAATACTTCTACCATAATTAATCTGCTCTAAGGTGAAGAAAAGAAAAAGGAGTTGAAAGTAAGCTTCTAAATGACATGGTACTGCACCTTACAGTGTGAATGGGTCCTTGCAGTTTTTAGGTCTATGAAGATAAGACAAATGAGACAGAACAAATCCCCATGCAGTGACAGGGAAGAAGCAGTGTTTGGTATCTCTGTGATGGTAGATAATAATCATCAATGATAATGTAACAGTTTGGCACTAGGTTGCTTGTCTTTACTATGTTGGCTACATGTATCTTTTTCACTCTAATTATACAGTGTTCCATATTACCTACTTAAATGAGAAAATAATCAATCAAACTCTCTCAGGGAAAATCTGATGAAGAAGAGAGTTCCTTCCTAAATGAGATTTTGCCATGCCTTGTCTATCACGTTATCCCATCAGGTGAGTTCTGCAGAATGATGAGAAAATGTAAAGACTTCTACTACAGATCAACAGAATACAAACCCCAGAGACTTCCAAACACTTTGGAAAGGGCTTGGTAAGTTTGTCAATTTGTCTATCAGTAGTTATATACAACAAAAGAAACTCTCTTATGTGTATGGTCTTACCTCTGCACTAAACTTTGCAAGAAAGCGCAAGGGCAATAGAACAGAAAAGAACTGTCAGTGAAAAGCCCCAAATATCCTGTACAGAAACCATCTGTTTCTAAGTATGGCTAATGCAAAAAAGAGCAAAATATCTCAGTCTCACCTTTGTCACTACAGTTCACAGGCCTTTGAGATTGCAGGGATAATCCTTCAACCAGTCTGCGTTTGGAGAACTGGATCTAATCCTCTCCTGAGAGCACACACCATTTCCATCGAAGATCTGAATCTGGTCACTCTTCCCTTTTAGATATTGGCTGAAGAAAGCAGTTCTGCCAAATTGCATAAAACCTAACAGCAGATCAGAATACTCAAAAGCTAGTCCAAAACTAGCTAGTACCAATTCCAGGGACTGTTTGCGCATTTTCTCCAGGTCCTACAGTTTCTTCAAGCAAACACTAGAATCCACAAGGGATAAACTGCTCTCTAGGCTGAAGAGTAACAGAATCAGAAAAGAGCTGAGGTGGAAAGATGCCTCTGGAGATTCTCTAGTCCCACCACCCTTGCTCAGAGCAGGCTCAGATAGAGAAGATTGTCCATGGTCTTGTACAGCTAGGCTTTGACGATCTCCAAGGATGGAGACTGCACGACCTCTCTGAGCAACCTGTGCCAGTGCTCAGTCACCCTCTTTCAATTTGTGCACATCACCTTTTGTCCTATCACTAGATACCACTGAGAGGAGCCTAGCTCCATCTTCTTCACAAGAACTATTTAACTTCAAGTATCCATACTCATCAATATCATGCACCCAAGTCTTCTCTTCTTCAGGTTGATCAGTCCCAACTCTCTCAGCTTCTCCTCATGCAGCAAATGCTACAAGCCCTTAACCATCTTTATAGATCTTTGCTGACCTTATATGTGCAAGTGTCTCTTGTCCTGAGAAGTTCAGCACTGGGCCCAGCTCTCTGGATGCGTCTCATCTACTCATACAGCTGAGTAGAGAGGAAGGGTCACCTCCCTCAGCCTGCTGGCAATGCTGATGGACAAGCTGAACATGAGCCAGCAACATGTCCTTAAAGTAAATAAGGGCAAAACCCTCCTTTGCAAAGCTACTTTCAGGCTTGTTCCCAGCCTGTAATGGTGCGTGGTGTTATTCCTCTCCAGGGGCAGGACTTAACATTTCCACTTGTTGAACTTCATGAGACTCCCGTTCTCCTGTCAAGGTCCCTCTGAATGGCAGCACAACCCACCTGCAAGTCACATTCCTTCTTTTCTTTTTATCTGACCTACTACCTTAAATTAATTCTTATGGAATTCTAATGAGAGTAGAGGAGTGTCGCTCCTCTGCATTGCCATTAAGTGTGATGTAAACATAGTCCTTTGGGGAGTAGGAGACTGGAATTTCAACCTCCTTCTGATGAAAGCAACAAGCTACTATCTCCAGCAAAGTTCTTCATGCATTAGATTAAGCATAGGGATCTGTGTTTCTCTCTTAACCATCTCTGGAAAGGCAGTGATCATACTTTTTGTCAGAAGACTGTTCACACATTAGGCAATATCTTAACTGCGCTGTAGAAAATGCTTAATTTCTAGGTCTTGAACCCTTGAAAGATACATTCTAAATTGCTCAGACTGTGACAGAAGATGAATTTTAGGGAGTTTACAAATTGAAAGGAGTTATTTAACAAGTTTATGTAACTCTAAAAATTATGCATATATAACAACTTTACCCTGACTTTGTCCTCTTTATCGAGCCTTATAGAGCCCCCACAGTGTAGTGTTCTCTGTCAAACTACTGCTACAGACTCTAGAAAAGGGAGATGAGATGAGACAGATATTGCATAGTTATTTCATTCTGTCTAGCACTCCCAGCTAGTCCCCATCCCTTCAAATTAGTACAGTTTATGCTGCACAAGAAACATTAGAGCTGCAGATTTTTATGTTTAAAAGTTTAAACAAATAAACATTTTTGAAAAAATTAAATAAAAATTGCAAACTCTACTTACAACTGTCTTCATTTCTGCCAAAACTATGTCAATATGTAAAGTACCCAAACACTGTCTCATTAATAAGCTTGTTTGAAAACTGAAATTCAAAGAATAACATTTTCTTTTCATAGGTTAACAGTTTCCTTGCTATCAATAAACTTGTTCAGTTTCCTATGCTGCACAGATTTGATTGTACTATGAGCTTTAAATGCTTTTTTTAATCCCAAAATGTACCCATCAGATAAAATTTTCTATTTGGATAGCACTTCTTGTCTTTCCAAAGTTGCTCATAACTCTGGAACATGAGCTTTAAAAAGCCAAGTTAATAAGATGTCTCTTTATCTAAGTGAATGTGTCCCCATTTAAAGCAATAGCCCCTTATATTTCAGAAATCACCTTAAGAGAAATGGGGAAGAAATTAAAGATAAATGTGACTGAATTACAATGATGCACTGAATATATCTCAAAGATGATCTCAACACATTTTGGTTGTATAATTTAATTAAATAAAAATGTCATAAATCAGAGACCCTTTAATTAGAACAGTTTTCAGAGCCCCTGGTTCATTTCTTTAGCAGTTTCAGGACTGACTCCTGCTTTAAGTCGTGGAAATTCAACTGCGCTGGCTGATTGTTCTTTGACAGAGCCGTGGTGGGGGTAGTGCTGCTCCTCCAGTCTGTTCATAAAGCATGTTGCAACTTTGTTATCCCTAACTTGGAAAATTTAGTTGAGAGAGGAAGCAACGGTAGACTATTGGGTTGTTTGATCACACAGCCCCTGAAAAGTAAACTAAAAGGATCGCTGTAGGATGCAGTTCACACTGATTCTCAAAGATTTAACAGAAGTTTGAGTTTCAACAAGCAGCTCCAAGTTACTATCTTCCTACTCAGGAAAGTTTGTTTAAATGCAAGTCAGGCTTCTACAACACTACTCAAATGTGACAATATCCAAACCAACACTCCAATTCTCAAAATGCAAACTAAAAGTTCAAGTGAAATTTTAAAAAAATCACAGAATCAATTACTGACTCAACCAGGCTGGAAAAGATCTCTGAGATCATCAAGTCCAGCCCTTGACGACCTCACCAACTAGAACAGGGCACTAAGTGCCACATCCAATCTTTTCTTAAACCACTTCAGGGACTGTGTCTCCACCACCTCCCTAGGCAGTTCATTCCAATGTTTAATCACCTTTTCTGTGAGGAAATTCCTCCTGATGTCCAACCTGAACCTCCCCTTGCACACCTTAAGACTATGCCCTCTCGTTCTGTCACTTGTTGGCTGGGAGAAGAGGCCAACCCCCACCTGGCTACACCCTCCCTTCAGGTAGTTGTAGAGAGCAATAGGGTCTCTATTGCTCCCTGAGCCTCTTCTTCTCTGCGCTAAACACGCCCAGCTTCCTCAGCCACTCCTCATATGACTTGTGCTCCAGACCCTTCACCAGCTTCCTTGCCCTTTTCTGGACACTCTCCAGCACCTCAGTTACCTTCCTGAATTGAGAGGCCCATCTAGTCTGGTAAAAGCCTAGAAGGGAAGTGCTATCTAAAATATAATAGCAAGATTAAGTTATTTGATTAACTTCTAATGAAGAATTGTGCTGTATTGATACTGTGTTTGTATTTTGTAGACTGAGCAAATTTAAATCACTTTTTCTTTATGAAGTCTTCCATGTTCTCAGATGAGTTGGATGTCTCTAGCTAACTTTGTAGTTATACAGACAGGAAAAGATGTTTTACTTTGTTGTAGAAAATTATGAGACTAATGAAATGGTAAGATTATTTAAAAAATTAAGAGAAAACATTGCTTCTTTCTAAATGTAGCACTCAGTTCATAAATTTATCCATTCACAAAAAAAAATTGAATTGCTTATTTCTTGCTGTCAAAAATTTATCAGTACATATAGTTGCAATCGTAGCTACATACCAAATATTTCAACTGTGGAAAACTAAAATTAAATAATTTCATTAACAGTGTTCTTTGAAAGTTCACAAATATACACCTTTGTGTTGTTTCAGATACGTTTAGTGCTTTAGTCACACACTTTCTCAAAGGTTTATTGGGCAATTACAACTAGTTGGCACTTCACAAAGGTGCTACAAGGTAAAGTGGAGGGTAATCACTGGACTGGACTGGATTTGCAGTAATATTTACTCCTGTTGAATTTTTCCAAAATGTTCAACATGTGGTTCCTCCAGGGAAAGCTCTTTTATTCACCCTAAGATTCATATTTTACTGTGATACAATGAAAGACAATCTCTTGTGCTGTAAATAGCAATGTAATTCTAAAATAATTCTATTCACCCAAGGAAGGCTATGTTTCAATAATATTTAATCCCAAGTAAATTTTTAATGTGAAATCTTTAAAATGCATTTCCTTGAGAAGTGTAATCCTTCTCATTGTTATAAGCTCATTGGTTTGCAATCCATGGGATTTTTTAAATATTGTTTCTTGACATCTTTTAGTCATAAACATCTTTTAATCATAAACAATACAAAACAGAAGTAGATGATATGGATGCTCTAGAGAAACTAATATCTCTTTTCTAAATGTTGTAATTTTTTTCTGGTCATAAAATCATACCAAATAACAGTGCATATCATAAATTGTACAAAAATACTAACAATTTTAGTGGTGACTCTACCTGTATATTGCATGTTGGCCCTGAGAACACATTTATGGTCTGAAGAAAATCTGGAGATAATGAAAGTGGTAGTAAATGCATTCTCACAAATACTGTATACTTCATACTAACCCCTTATTTATGGCGTGGGCCAGATGCAAGATAGTAGAAAAGAAAATTAAGAGGTATTTTTCTGGCAGGAAAGTTTACTCCCTTAATATGCACTAGATATCACAACAAAGAAGGGCTGTTTCTATGTGGGCTCTCCCAGTGAATTGACAAGACATTTGGCTGTCATCCTTAAAATTTGTGGATACACAAAACCAGGCTTTGCAGTAAATATTGACATTTGATTATGGGGTGCTTTTTTAGTTTAGTTTTGTTTTCTATTTTGTTTTCTTTTACTGTACCAAGACCAAGTGAGAAAAAGACTTTAGACCTTCAAAAAATGTTGAAGCAATATTTATCTTTTCTCATTTTAAAGCATTCCTCTCTTTTAACTGCATTTTTGCTTCTCATTTGGGAATTCCTAGCAAGATCAAATTGTCTGAGGCTTTTAAAATAACAGAAGAGAAGATTTGGGAGCTGCTGTGAAAAATAGATTACAGTCATGTGAGGCTTGTTTTCTACTCAAGATCTTATAGAGGTCCAGCAGCTTAGGTGGCTAATTCATGTCTCTTCAGCGATTACATTTTGCAAGGAAATAATAATAGCTCTCTGAACAGATTCACCTTTAAAGGTTTGTGTATTTAAAACAGTGGCTGGTACAAAATCTTGGAGTGAGAGTTGTATCTATTTATTTATTTATTTATTACCAAAGTAAGCTAGGTTGCATTCATGCAAAATTACTACTGAGAAATGGAAAAGATGGTAATAAGTGTTGCTATAGCATTCCCTGCTTTTTTCGTCACTATGTAGTGCAAGACAATATCAGAGTGATAGTAGTGGCTTTGTCTGGAGTGTCCAGCTCATGACTAGGTAATGCACTGCTACGTTACTTCCCCAGGTCCCAAAACACCACCAGCTACAACGTACAGGGGAGTTGTATCAGAATGGGAATTAGATAAACATGTCACTCAGGTTTTTTGATTAGGACTCAAATTTGGATTCTTTGGTATAATGGTATGACATTGTGGCATCCATATAGGTGAGAGACGTACACTCAATATTTCGACCTGGGTTTCAGGCTACTATGCAAAAAGGGCTATCTAATAGCTGTCAGTGTTATAAATTCTCTGAAGAACAATAGTTTTAGCAAATTTAAAGAACTGCAATAAACCAGCTTCATTTTATGGCAGTTTTAATACTTGATAGAAGCCCAGAGCACTGCAACAATCAAACTAGAAAAATCTGATCTCTTCTCTGGAGTGACTTATCTGGCAATGTCAGAGAACCTGACCTAATTTGAACTACGCTTCTTGCACTCATGCTAATATGAAATGTGACAAAAGCACTTAAAAACTATTCCTGATAAAATATCAGGGGCAAGAGGTGGCCATATCCTGTCTCATTATCCCAGCAGGCAACTCTACAAACTGAGCTGTCTTAGCTGGATCACAAATGACTCATCATTTTAAAGACAATTGCAATTTAAAGTGTGCATTCTGTAGTAGCTTGAAACACTCCCCATTGCACTTAAATGAGATGACTTTGTATATAAGAGTGCGTATTGATATTGTGATTGTTTTCTTTTTCTCTTAGAGGTTTATGATAATCATTTCAAAATTGTTCATCCCTACAAAATACATAAGAAGAGTTTTTTGAGAATAATTGATAGTTTTAAATTGTTATTTAAATAACTAGAGCTTGCCTGGCCTCTGCCTCAATTCAGAGGCTCTTCTATAGGAGTTCATCGATCAAAATAACAAATAAGTTATCCCAGTAAGTTATACCTCCTTGGCTGTAGTCATTTTAGGACATCTGATGTCACAGAAAGGTTGTTTCAGGGTTTTTTGTTTGTTTGTTGTTGGGGGGTGTTTGTTTATTTGGTTTGGTTTTTTGTTTTAATTATCACTACTTTTTTACTAGCCTGCTTGCTAAGATATCCTTTACTAGACCGCACTTATATTTATGGAGCTGAAATAAAATACTGAATTTTAAAAAATTATGCCTAGACCTGATGCAGTGTGATATGATTGTCTGTGACACAACTAATAATGCAGGTATGATGTTTACAAGTCTCTCAGAATAGTTTTGTTGCTCACAAGTAATACTGGTGAAATGTTATTTTGGGAAGTGTTATCATATGAAGTGTTTTTACTAGCAGCATTCTTGAGCATGTGTGTTGTTAATCTGAGAAGCCTCTGTAAGTGCTACAACCAATGTATGCTTAAAATAACCAGGATACAAGAGCTGTAAGACTCTAGTAATAAAATTGCCAGGTAGAAATGCATTGATAACAAAAATTACAATCAGAATAAATACCAAAGTACAAGGGCATGGAATAATATGGAACAACATGGAGCAGTAGAGAAACTGCTGCTTTGGTGAAAAGGTAAGGAGACACCAGAGAGCAGATTGTGGAATTTTAGCCTCAAGGAAGTGATAAGATTTATTAATTAACAAATTATTTTCTTTCTATATGGTGGCTTCAATGGTGTTGGACCAAACAGCATTTTAAAACCACAGACACGGCTGCTTGGTACTCAATATGTCAACCTGGTAGGTATGTATAAGCAGTCAGATGAATTCCAAACCTTGAAATACAGAATCATACTTAATCTCTGTGTCAATGAATCTTATTTTTTGATTGTGCTCTGCTTACAGCTAAAAGTTTTTCTGTGGTACCTCTCAGCACAGTGTAACTTTTCGGCATTTTGACCTTTTTCTAAGTGGCATGTACAGCTCTCAACACGTTTTTCTCTTAAACTTAATGAAAAGCAACTGAGGAACTGTGGAAACAAAGGTCTCCTGGCATATACATACTTACTAGAATGAAAGTGAACTAGTCATAAAAGTAAAAATTTAAAATCCTTCCAAGCTAAGATTAATTGCAAGATGTTCAAGAAACTTTATTATCAGTCCAGTCAGTCCTGATGTCCTTGCTTTGTGGTATATCTGATTGTTGCCTTTTTGGCACTGTATATTATTTCCTGTAGGGCTGAAAGGGCTGCAGTTACGTGGCTCTTTGTACAAACTGATTTTACTGCACACCTTTTTAGGCTGTAGGAAATATCAGAAGTTTGTATGGTTTCTCTCAATTAGATAGTGCAATCTGGAAAGTACCAGTACAGGAATCTGACCTGTCCGTGCTCTAAATGCATGGGAATTAGTGCTAAAAGAAGCTGCATGTGAGACTCACTCACAGGATCCAGAGAGTAGCCAGGCATCACTTCCCATTCATGACATTCTGCTATGTTTATCTTACGGCATTTTGGCCTCAGAGTTTCCATATATGAAGTCATATTCACATGGAGCAACCTTCAGTTAAATCATCTTCCCTCTGAAACAATAAGGCAAATGAACCCGAGAAGGGTTAGATTAGTTCTGAAAGCCCTACATTTAGCTAACCCATGAGTTTCACCTCATATCTCACTATAGCCAAGGATGACACAGGCTGAAGCCATAAATCAAAGGTAGTTTTATAAGAGCTGGCTAGCACAGAAGAAGCATGCTTACATCAGGACAGAGTGCAGTATGTGCCAGCCACCAGCTTGCTCAGGCGGAATGTGCAGCCCTGGCTGAACCCCAATGCTTTCCTGTTTTCCATGCCAGCTCACTTCAGCTGTTTGCAGCACAGACCTCTGGCTGCCAGGGACAGGCTGCAAGACACCTTTACACACTTTGCTAAACCATGTTGTCACAGAGCCACTGTTCCAGAGCAAGCTTTCGTTTACCCTAGGCTTTATAAATCTTTGTGGATCAGCAGTAGCGTTTCAAAAAAAAATTTGAAGCAGGGGAGAAGGTGATGAAATAATTTGGATTCCCAATCTGCACTGTTTTGCTCTCAGCAAAGCCACTGACTGACAAACACTTAATAATTCAAATGTTTTATGCTAGAAATGCAAAAATGCAATCTCTCTGCAGATGTAATTATTCACAGCATTAACATATTGAGGTTTTCTTCAGAGAGCAAGGGAAGTTGAAATAAAGGTTGTGAAAATGCCTCTTGACAAGGCTGGTTCTTGTTAATCAAAGGTTCCACAGAGAACAGTAATTTCCTACTGACAAAGATATGATTCAAAGGTCATGTGGTCCCTGTCACCTAACAAACAATGAAAGCTGCTGATTTTACTTCTGCAGCAGATGTACGTCTTCTGTACTGCGCAGCCTGAGGGCTTCACACTTTCTGAGAACTTACAGGACTACTCTGATACCAGTGAAATGAGAAAATTTAATGAAGTCTATGGCCTGTCCATGTTAACAATCTGATTTTCCTATTGCTACCCTGAATGGCTAAGTAAATATTAAAACTGCTTGGAAACTATTTTATATTCTATAGAAAACAATTGCCTTTTATCAAATGTCTTTCTGTCTGTGCTTTCTCTTCTCAAGTCTTTAAGGTCTTCATTGTTTTTACTTTACCAGCAATTTTATTTTGTCTCTTTCTTTCTTCCATCTTTCTTTTCCTTTTTTTTTTTGCCAAACTTGGTCTTGGATCACTGGTAGGTGAACCTGAACTAAGGGTTACAAGTAGGGTTTACTATGTGTTTTTTTTGCCAATAAAGTTGGGCAGTCAATTCAAGTCCTCCTTTTTTGTACAATTGCTAAACCCATTTATAAAGTAATGGCATTGAATTATTTTAAAGAAGTTTGATTCCACCTGTCTGGGCAATGACAGTGGTAGCAGCAAACAATTTTAAGATACTAAACCTTGAAAGATTTCATTTTAGTTTGGAGTGGGAGGGTGTTTTTCATTTTCTAATAAAATGATGCTATACACTAGTTGCAAATGGGTCCCAGTCTGATCATTAATTTTAAATGTAATGCAGTGCTACTTCTAACTCTCTGAGCTCTGAAAATACAAGCAAACTACGTTTTCATAATATTATACCTAAGTTTATTCTTCCATGTTTACCTTACTGAAGCATATGTTTAGTAAAGAAGATATGAAAATATTAATGAATGCTCAATGTTCCTTTGCACTGGTAAGTTGCAATACATCATTTTACTTCCTGGACATTTTATTTTCAAGATTTATTTTGTTAAAGGAATTATTTTTAAAATATTCTACATTTATAGTTTTGCCCTTGTATGTTAAATTTACATCCAATCTATCTTTTTAATATTTATGATGTTCATAATTAAAAAAATTTGATGTATAGACCAACTGAGCAAACAGTAACTGCGCTGAATGAGTTTTTGTTTCTGTTTTTAAGGATATTTTGGGTTGTAATCTGATATTTGTTTTATTACCCAAAAGCCAAAAAAGGACATTTTTCTGTGTGTTATATCAGCTTTGTTTACCGCTTGTGTTTTCAATACTTTTGTCATGTTTTTCTGCTTAGAATTGAATTTTTTTGGTTTCTTTAACAATTAGATTGGATTTCTTCTAAAAGATGTTGTGTAGTATCTCTGAAATTTAAGGTACTTCTAAAATGTATGGGCTGATCCAAAAATAGGATTACTCTCCTAAAATGGGATCTGAATTGAAACTCAGCAGTAATAAAGAGCAAACCTGAAAAGCTCTGCTGGTGTGCCAAGTCATCTCAAAGGCACTCGATGGATGTCGCATTTCTTTCTCAAGATACACTTGTGAACAAAGACTAGATAACATCTTTTGCCAAAGAAACAGCTATAAGGTTGCTTAGAGTCACATCATTTCTCTGTCAGGAGGTTCCTGTAACCATTACAGGCAGTGGATGCCCCATCCCTGAAAACATTCAGGGTCAGATTGGACAGGGCTCTGAGCAATCTGTTCTAGTTGGGATGTCCCTGCTCATTGCAGGAGGGTGGATCTGTTGACTTTTAAATGTCTCGTGCAAACTAAACCATTCTGTTATTCTATGCTCCTCTGATCATGAATGGTCTGTACTGAAAACACTTTTTATTGGGACTAGGAATGAGAGGAAGAGTAAATATTGATTTTTAGTCTGATGGTTGAATAATCCAAGAAGTTTGCAATATCCTGAAATTTGATTCCTTTTCTTAAAGGACATTTTAATTTATCCAATGGCTATTTTGGTTAAAAAACCAGAATATTCTCACCTTGGAAACACTGAACTCTTCTGTACTTTTTTTCCTGATCTGTAAGTTATAATTTCACTGGCTAATTAAAGTATTATTTCTAATCAACACTATATAGAGAAATATTTTAAAAATTTAAATTTTACAGTGCCAGACATTTGCAAAATTACTAATTCTATAAGACATTCAGAATAATTAAAACATTAAATGTACTGGAACACATCTTTGTGCATGAGAGACACCTCTCTTAAGGTTGGTTTTTCCCTTTCTCATTGAAGCACAGTAGCAAATACAGAAGAGGGGTGAATTTTCTCACAACACAGAGAATGTAGCTATGCACATGAAGAGATTATATATAAACAGTATAGTAGACTGTGATAAATAAACTTTTATTTCAGTGGCAAACAGCAACATGAATGGTAATTAAAAAGAGTTTATAAGCTTGTTGTACAACAGCATATGTACAATCCAAGAAAAACAGAGCAGACACTCAGCTAGTGATCTAAGTCTGCAGTGTGAAGGAGCGCTTACGAACCGCATCTAATCTTCTGTTTCTGAAATCTCAGAGCAAGAAGGATATAAGAAATTTCTTTCTTTTACATGATCTTCATGTAGATAGTTTGTGTGAAGTCTGTTTTCATTGCTAATTGGTGAAAATGACATGTAAAAGCCCTTATTACAGCTTTAATCTTGTCTAATTAGGGGAAAAAAATAAAGTTTATCCAGTACACTTACTCTGGCAAAGATTCCTAATAAAAGCCCTTTTAGTTTACACTAGTGGCTGAACAAACACTGCAGACAAATTAATGTTTCTTCCAGAAGGAACTACACAGTAAATGAATTTGGAATCACTGAGTGGGACACACTCAGCTGGCCACTTTGCTGCTTTAGGACATTGCTGCTTCAGCAAAAAAAGGATGGCCAAATGGCTACTGTTTGGAGAACTATTACACTCAACATACAAGTGAGAACCAAGAACTAATTTTGTGTTAAATTAGCATACTGGATTTAAAACAGCAGGAGTTCAGGAGTTGATTCACAAACAATGGTTTGGCTACAAACAGCTAAAATTTCTGTTCTGACTATCTCACTGTGTTTACTGTCATTGTTTCCTTTATGCTGGGTGACATATATAGCAAAACTAAATAAAACAGTATTGTTTTTTTGTAAGACCATGCAAGAGAGATTTTTCTGAGAGAAACAACCTCACAGTGAACCGAACTGCAAACCCTTGAGATTCAAACTAATACCTAATTCTTATGACATTGGCCTTATTAATTATGCAAGCAGCCATTCACCAATGTGTTATTCAGTTGTTACAAGACTTACTTTAATACACAGTCATGTCTTTTTTTGTGTGTTTGACCTATTCTAAATATTTTGTGTCAACCTCTAGAAATGAAAACATGGGTATTTGCTATGTGTTGAATAGTAGGTAAGCATTTGGAAGATACAATTGTATTTGCTACAGTAAATATTGCATTAATTTGTATAAAGTGCTAGGGAATATTTTCATGAAGTAAGAATTTCGTTAGCGTTTATAAGCCATACTGAAATATGTGAGAAAACATGTGTGGGATTCTGGCACCCAGTTCAAGACTAAAGTAGAACACCTTGTAACTCATGAAAGGTTCTATGAAGCCAATGAAGTTACTTCCATGAATGATTTTCAGGAGTCCTTTTGGTGCCTTCATATAAAGCTCATTCACAAATCTTGGAAAACTTGATCTTAAGTAATAGCTGAACACGAATAGTTCTGTTTTTTGATGCTTCAGGTGAGCATGAAAAATTGTAGGACTTCATGAGCTTTGAGTGTATAAACAGAGTCACACTGATTATACCAGGAAAAAAAAGAAAAGAAAGGAAACAAAACAACTGTGTGAAATTTATTTGAATATTGTCCAAACAAAGGCCGTAAAATCTCATCCTGGATATATTTTGCTCCCAGAAAAAATCCCTTATGTTTGATTACCAGAGACCATGATACGCTTCTTTTCTTCAGGAGGAAATTTTTTTAAGGTTTTGCTCATTATCACTCTCTGAAATGTATTTTTCTTCCTGTTGTGCTAGAATATGCTCCACGTATCTTTGTAGAATTAGGTCTCTGGCTAACAGGCTGTTTCTTTAGTATTTGTTGCCATGGAGCTGGCTCTCCCTATTGAATTCACCTGGGCAGACTTCAGATGGCACACCAGAGGTGATGTAGCCTGTCACTGACACGTGTCTTCAGTGACCACAGAATTTCACAAACGCCATAAGGAAAAGCAGGTGCTGATCAGATTTCCTATTAAGGGATTATTTTGAGTAATACTAAAGATTCAGGTTTTTATAGATGCTTTATGAGATCACTGATGGCCTGAAATGCCCTCCTTGAAGGAGCAATGCTTCATCAGTTGTGTTCTTTGCTGCCTTTTTCAGAAATATCAATTCAGAAAACTAACCCAAGAGTGAATACGGATGTGTTTCACCATAGCTTTCATTGGAAGCAGCAGCTTATGCACTGACTACAATAGTAGTACAGCATGGTTTGATTTTTAATGTCCTGGGTGGCACAGGCTTAGACACCAGTACATTAGCTGTTTCTTTTAATAGATACTCATTGTAAAAGTTGACCCTTTCCTATTATTTTTATCAGTGTAATTCCATCATGAAGGGAAAAAAAAGAAGATACTATGTCTATTTCGAGCTTTTCCTCCAAAAAATAAACCAGGGTAAATTTGAGAGGAAATTCATTTTCTTAGTATCTCATGATACAAGGAAACCATACAGATTTGAGAAACATGTCATAGGAAGTACTTGAGAGTGTATTTTAAAACACATTGTTTCAAAATAGTATAAAAGTATATATTTAGTTTCAAAATATAGAGTAAATTTTATTGATACTGCCACTGTTTTCTTCTTGGCACTGGGATCAAAATGTTGCTATTAGGCTTTTGGTATTTTTTTCTAGAGAAGTCATATGGAATACCATTGCAATGTTACAATAGAAAATTATTATTTCAGTAAAAACTTGGTTCTTAGGCTTTTTGAAGGACACTTCAATGACACTTATCTCACTAAAATTTAGGGCACCACAGTCAGAGAAGATGGTGAAGTTTTATGCACCATCTTGTGTTTCAGAGGAACAAAGGTTTCCCTCCAAAATTTTTCTCTGGAAATAGATAAGATAGTTTTGATGGCAATTAATTGACTGTGGCTATTAAAGAATTTACATCATGGTATTAATGTGACTGCTGTTATCTTATTTTTCAGAATGATTTTTCTTATAAAACTTGAAGGGTGCTTCATTGAAAATTGTTTTCTTACAAAATTAAAATCTTTATTTTTGTAAAAATTGGGGGAAAGATGAGTAAAAGAGGCTTAGCAATAAGGGAGAAAAAGGAGGAAGAAACTAAAGTTTGAAGACTTGTCTTTCTTTGCCCTCCTTTTGCTACATAAACTCAAAGTACTTACCAAAAATTACTTTTGTGAAATCAAATGAACCTTATTCTGCAGTAATGTTCTCAAAACCGACCCTGTTTGCAGTTTAATGTTTATAGCTAAGCTGCTTTAAGGGTTGGTGTGCTGCCAGGAAGGAATTTTTCAGCCCTGCTCTGAGTTGTGTATTCCTGCTGTCTCCCCCTTTCACCCTGGCAGTTGCACTACTCGGTCTTCATGGTAGGATGGCTCGTGGAGGTAAAGCAGCAGACATACCTTATGGAAAGGTAGTTAATTTTCTGCTGCATTTTACCTTTAGTTCTGGAGTGGAGTCCCTCATGCTCAGAGACACAAGTGTGTGCCATGGAAGATCAGGTTAACACAGCCAAGGCAAGGAGGGAGGGGAATGACATCTGGCAAATATTCACTGTTAAAATCGACTTGATGGTAACATGGAGCAGTGCCATCAGCGATCTGCACTTCAGATCTGTGCATGTCTAAATTGGCAAAGAATTTATAAACTCCTAGGCATATTAGCACTGCCAACAACCTGGTAATGATGAGTTAACTGTCAACCACCTTGAAGGTTTTCCAATCCTCACACAGATTAGAGGTTGTCATTGTCTTTTCTTACACCATTTATTGTGAATGAATTTTTGCTTCAGTGCCACAAATAAGTGATTTTTGGGTGGAAAAAAAAATATCTTCCCAAAAGCAGAGAAGCCCAAGCTGAGCTCAGGGCTTAATGAAGGCTGAAGGAAAGGCAACCCTCAAGGAGATGAGGAGACCTCGGATGCTGCCCTTGGACATAGGCCGCATGGTCTATTAAAAGTATTCTCTCATGTCTGTAAGTCACACGGGCTGAGCATATTTGTGGGTGAGAGTGCTATAAAGATTTTTGTGCTCTTGTGATTCAAGTATTTAATAATAAGAGAGCAATAATGCTATAAATAGGAACACCATAGTTGGTAAGGACTGGGAATACAAAAGGAGATATGCAGTCTCAGTTATGACAGGAGGGGAAAGAAAAAGGAAAGAAAATATCAGCTGAAACCAGCAACTTCTGCAGAAGTGCTTAATCAAACATGAACTTTGTATACAACCCATTGACAGCAAATTTGCCTCTAACAAAGTGAACAGCTTGCAAGCAGGAGTGTGCCTTTTTTGGTTATGTTTTGCAAAGGGATGAAAATATGTGCTTAGTAGTTGTTGTGGCTTTTTCAAGTATCATGAGCCTTTCTGTGCATTAAAAGCATTTTAGCCAGTGTTTATATCTTGCTTCTATCTTCCATCATGTAGA
Organism: Manacus vitellinus; assembly: GCF_001715985.3. NCBI lineage: Eukaryota > Metazoa > Chordata > Aves > Passeriformes > Pipridae > Manacus > Manacus vitellinus. The sequence goes on from NW_021940535.1 coordinate 35,848,962, forward strand.
AATTTTACTCCTTCCGATCCCACCTTCCCTTGAATATATTGTAACGATATCAATAAAGACTTTTTTGCTGCATGACACCTATATCCGAAATAATAAAACATAATAAACACAAGGTGGAAGAATGGATCAGTTCATTAAATTCAGCCAGATGATGTTGTGCTCTGATACAGACTGATAACGGATTCATAAGTGAGCCTGTTTGGAGTGGTTTTGTTCAGACTTGTGTGAAAGATAAAGTACAAAAATAAGAAAAATCCCTTCAGTTTGCAATTGTGACAGCCAGCTCCTGGTTTATCATTGAAGAAGATGAACTATGTCTGTTTTCAGATATTAAAAGCAGGTAATCAAGTGAATTCTTCTTTTTACGATATTGAATTTCTATCTACAATGGATTTTAAGCAGGATGTGACACACAGTAATAGATGGCCAGCATTTCTTTTTAACTGATAGTCCTAAAGAAATTTGCTGTATCAGGGCTTTAAACATATGCTCAATTAGAAACATTTTAGTAGTTTCATAAGAGTCATTGTAAGCTCACTGATCTGTATTTATGTAAGTTCTAAATGAAATCCGTTTGGTTATAAGTTATAAGATTTTAGCTGCATTTGCACAAATATCAGCCAACCCTCCTAGGCCTGTTTTTGCACATTCAAGTGATAGTTACAGACTAAACCAAACCTATACTTGCTGTACATGCATACAAGGTTAGGACATGGTGCTGGCACCACAATCTTATCTTGGTGGTAAAGAACAATTAAACCTGCAAAGTAATGCAGTCCTCCTTGCTCTAAAATAATATCTAATTTCTCATGCAACAAACCCACTTATTTTTTGGCACCCCAATCATGTTATCTTCTTTGTCAGCCTAGGGTCTGGGGTTGTTTTTTTAAAGCAAACCAGACAAACAAACAAACAACTTCAAACAAAACAGCTTCTATTTTTGTCTGGTTTTCTAAAATTTACATGTTTAGCTAAGTGCAAATAAGCATGCACAACACCTCTCCATTGCAGATAAAAGTGTAAATAAATGCAGCAGTGTGTTTTCCTGTTGAGAAGTGGCTAGGCATACCATGTTGCTTTTCCCCCTGAGAAAGAACAAGCAATTTAGGACCTCTGCATATTGTTTTTACACACTGATCCTTATCCTGGAGCAGATGTGGCCAAAAACAGGATGCAGAGGGATGACTATATGTATATGTGTTCACCGCACATTTCAAGGTTAGAGAACACTGGTCAACTGCTAGACAAAAGGAGTGAAGCAGAGTAAGACACTTACAATTGTATTTCTAGGCTAATCTTCAAGCCACTCATTACATCAAGGTAACAAACTATAATTGCTGCTAAAGAGCAGTTAGGTAGAAGGTTTTTCCTCAGGAAGAAGAGCAAAATAAACTTATTAGAAATTCAGATGTGATTAGTGTGTGTTGAGGGGGTTCTTGTGGGTTTATTTAGAGAAAAATGTACAACATAAATATTTATATTTATTTTCAGTAAGTGATTTCCCTTCTGTTTATTTGTGCCTTAAAAACTTTTTTCCTGCTTTCTGCAGCCCGTGTATGTGTGTATATAAACAAGCAAAATCATAGCCATTATATTTTTATAAAGTAAAGAAAAAAAGATAAATTAATCATAAAAATATAAGAAAGCACACCAAAAAATTACCTTTGTTTGATATATTCAAGCTCTAATTTATAAGGGAGCAGAAATACCCTTTCAATCCAGACGTGCAATTTATGGTTTTAGAAAAAAATAATATTTCCCAAATGGTCACTGCTACTCTTAAAGAAGGATGGTATGCTTGAAAAAAAAATACTGTCGCTTATATACCCTTTAAAAAGTGAAAATCCAGAAGGGAATATGAAGGACCACTGTTACATGATTAAATAACTTCCACTCCCTTCTCTTTGTGAAAGAGAGCAGGCAATCTCTGACAGATGCCTGAAAATCTACCAAGTAAAGGTACTGAATCATGGCAGATCATCAAGTGCCATGGGTAAATGGTTCCAAAGCAATCAAGGTGTTAGAAGTCAAAGACAACATCTTTCGATAACAACACCCCACTCAGCAATTATTAACAGGAATACTGTGTTCAGGTTTTTCAGTAAGTTCCTTAATTATGATGACGGTCACAAAAAGTAATTCCATTAAAACAATCTAATTTGAAGTGACAAAGAAAGAAGTGCTTTGAGGCCTCTATTAGAAGGTGAAGTATGCATCTTTTGAAAGTTAAGCACATAAAAGACATTCTTTTCACTTAAAATTAAGGTTCTATTTTACCATGGACAAGAACAAAATTTTAGAAATTATTTTTGAAGAATACTACTACAACATTTCAAAATGAAATGTGAAACTTTTTGGACAAGTGAAAGTTCTCAAGCTTCTTCAAACCTTGGAGTGCTTCCGCTTGCAGAGAAAGCCAATTTCTTCACAAAAAAGTGGGCAGTTCCTGTAGGATTTTCGCTATTCATATGAGAAAATCCATAGGAGTAAGCTAATTCAGACACAAAATCTATTAGCTATTATGAAAAATGAAATAAATTAACCATGCAATTGAGACAAAGCATGAAAGTATGTCTTGAAACTGATCTGGCTTTTGTGCTGGCTTTGCTTTACTGGTTTCTTTTCCTGTAAGTGATTATTATATTGCTTTTAGTAATGGTTGTGATTTTAAGTATATAACATTAGTCAACTTAGTTTCTTTATTGCCTTTTCACTGTTTACAATCAGCTGATAAGAGATTTCACAAGCTATCACGAAGGGATACTGTAAACCTAAGTTTCCCTCTCATGCTGCGTGGAGCACAGCTAGGTCCAACCCAGTGATCAAAAGGAAAAGTACCAAGATTACGAGTGGGCTTTATGGGGTCAGAGGGTTTAGTGTTTATCAGGACAGTCATTAAGTTGTGTGTCACAAAGATTTCTTAGGCATGACAGATCATCTCAGCGGTGGAAGGTGATTTTCCCAGGTCAGGTTTTGAACAGGTCTTTCAAAAGCCTCCTGTGGGGTACCGATGGCACGACTGAGATTTTGCTGCTATAGGTTGTAAAAAATTAGAAGGTGGGTTTCATCTCACTCATCCCTTGTTGATATGTGCACAGAAAGGTCCAAGTACAGGCAAAAACCGTATCAACACGACAGATCTACAGAACTTTATCTTTGAAAGTGCCGGTTTCCCCACTAAAACCATGGATTGGGCTCAGACGAGGGCTGAGGTAGGCGATGCCTTGCGGCCAGTGTCCAGATGTCCGGCAGGGCTGAAAGGACAAGCAGGGCCTGACCCCTCCCCTGTCCCCATCTCCAACTTTCCCGCTGGCCACTCCGCCGCGTCCGCGCATCCAGCGGGCCGACGGCGGGAGCCCTGCAGGGAGCGCGGCCCCGCCCCCGCCCTGCGCTGCCGGGAGGGAGATGCTCGCTGTCACTTTCTCTCTTCCCCAGCGCCGCCCCCTGCCCTCCCGCGCCCGCCGCCGGCGCTGCCCCGTCCCCCGGCGCCGAGCGCGCTCCCCGCCGGCACAGCCAGGGCTGGGCAGGGGCAGGGCAGGGCCGGCCCGCCCCCGCTCCGGCATGGCCGGGCGCTGAGCGGCGCCTCCGCCCCGGCTCGGGCTCGGCTCGGCTCTGTCCCGCCGAGGGGCTCGGCGCCCAGCCGCCCGCTCTCCTCGCCAATGGTCCAGAGAGACATGTCCAAATCGCCTCCCAGCCCGCGGCGCAGGAGGTGCAGATGGAGCTGCTGGGACAACCCCTGCCGCGCGGCGGCAGCGCAGGTACCGCGGGGCTCGGCGGCGGCTGCGGCCGGAGCGGGGTGGGGGCGGCGGGGCCGGCTGGGCTCGGAGGCTTCGCCCTGGGGCGGTGGGGCTGCCGGAGCTCCCCGTCCTCAACTTCGGTCCCCGCCGTCAGAAAAGTTTCACACGGCTCCCCTAAGGCACCCGAACCCCCTGTTCTCGCCCCCACCCCCAAATGCCTGGTAATTAACATACATGGGGTGCTCTGTGCCATAGAAGCGTCGTAAGTCAAAAAACCTTGCGATTGTCTGGAGGGTGGGTATGTTGCTACGGTGCTATTGAGCTGCTCTTTTGTGCATGTATTGCTCACGGGTTACGGCTATTTCCCCCTGTTTCAGTAACCTGTTGTATCTGTACCTGATGCTTACCATGCGCTGCTGAAACCTCACTTATCTGTTACACGGGCTGGTGACAGTCTGCGTTGGTGGGGATAGGCGATTCACGCCGATTGTTGAGCAGGAATTTTGGGAAGGCTGAAGGTGTTAAGCACACTGCAGATTTAAGCTGCTCGATTTCTGTGCAGAAGGGTGGTTGTACAGTCATCTCTGAAATTTTAATAAGTTGGTCCATGTGCACAGTGTTCAGGTGGATGGATGATGTGAGGGAGGCAGGGTATGGATGCTTGCACACTTGGTAAAGACTTTATATTTTGAAAGGTTGTTCCTGTTTATTAAATGAATGTACAATTTCTTTGAGTTTGCAATAGCTGGCTACAAAGACAACGGTGCTATTTTTAAACCCAGTAAAAGGGTGGTAAAATCTGATTGTGTGCAGTTTAAATTACAAACATGCATGTTCTTTTAGGACACAGTTTTTTTTTTCATTTTGAGGCGGCAGTTTTTACTGTTGCTGCCACAGCTATCTCTGATGCTTTCTTTGAGAAGGTGCTTGAGTTTCATCCCAGAAGTACTCCGTTGACAGAGGAAAATGCTGTCAGTTTGTCAAAAGACTTGCTGATTGATCTTTACTTACTGGGGATTGGTGACAATAGAACAAAATCCAGACACTGAAGCAGAGACTAGGTTAAGCTAAAAAAGAAAAAGTGTCTCTTTGGATGTAAATTTGTCTGCAGCCTCCAAGCACAGAACAGACATTTCAGAGGGCCATATGCTTTGCCAGCTTCTCTAGAAGCAGTGGCAAGGGAACTAATTTTTGACCTACAAATCCCCCTCTTTTTATATCTTTTCAGCCCTAAGCACAGAATCGGCAACTGTCAAGTCATATGGTGACTCTCTGCTGTGGACAAATGTCAAATACTGATCATAAATTGATTTCTCACCCATCTTTTAACTAGGCATAAAAAACCTCTGTTTAGAGAGGGAGAATAGTTTGCTAACACCCATGTTATTTATGTTTCAGGTAATAAACTTAGATTCTGTTTTATAAAAGAGGTTTCTGAACACGACACTCACAGTCAAAAAGATTCACTTCTTGAGACAATAATAATGCAGCTTTTTGTTTCAGGAATGCTTTTCAGTTTTGGAATCAAAGATATTAGGCAAAACAGGAATCATATCTCCTCAATAGGTACTTATTTTAGTCATACGTAAACCTTTTGTATAGAGGAAATAAGATTATGGAAGAAAAAGAGCCCTTTGTCTGAATAATAATGGAATTAAATTCCTTAGCATGACACTGCACTGAGAGATAATTATTTTTATTTGAATTTTTGCTCCATTAACGTGATTTTTAAAAAAATCAATATTGCAGAATCTTGCTGCTTTAGAACACACTCCCAGTGACAAGGAGAGGCTTAATAAGGACATGTGAATCATCAAGTAGATTGCCTACAGGTACTTCAGCTATGCGCACCACTATCTTTTTCACCAAGGTACTTGAGTAGCAATCCTAGAAACATTTCATGCCAAGTAATGTGTCAGGGAAAAAAACCTCAGTATGCGAGCTTATGGAGTGATATCACTCCTAAAAGTATTTGCTCTAAAGTACTACTTCTGGGAATTACGATTTAGCAAAATGTAATTGAAGAGCATTTGTAAAGTTGTAACAAGCCTCAAAATTTCTCTTATCCAAGACTTTTACTTTTGCAAAGCTGAGATTTCTTTTAGCTTACCTGTACATCATGGTTGGTGTCTTTGATTGTGCCTGTCCATCCATTTTGGCTAAAATTGTGGCAAAAGGAGTGAACGTAGTTAAAATTCTGGAATTATTACACTTAAAAGGTAGATAAATGTGTGAAATATTCCTAGATAGCCCCTGTGTAAAATCTATTTTTTATTTTCATAATGCATTTTCCTAACAAGATCTACAAACAAAGTAAAATCTCCTTGGGTGTTGATCATTACAGTAATACTGTATTGTCCCTGGGAAGTTCTTTGCAATGGGGACAAGGTATTGGTGCATTATTCTGTATTATTATTATCTGTGGCTTTTAGGTCCATATTACTATAAAAATATAGTTCTAGGTACTCACTGTGATCCTAGTCTAGATGGGGTTGCAGTATATTTTCAGATGTCCAGTTTTATTCAGACAAATGTACACGCTAACAGTTACACTGTGGAATTATTCACAATGTTCAGGGATATGTCAGTGAAAAGTGGTAGTTTTAGGTGTAATAAAATTAACATATGTGATTTTCTAAAATCATAAAAGAAGCAAACTGTTCAAAAGCATCACTGATGATCAGTATCTTTTTTAAACAAAATCAACTCAACTCCTCTTTTTAGTTTTTAATTTCAAGAACCCCCCTTTATTTGAGGAATCTGAATTAGTAGAATATTTTATTTAATAATTTTAATTAACCCAGATGCTATGTTGATTTGTTTATACTATAACATAGCATATTAATGCCTTTCATGGTAACTCTTGGCCTCTCTTGTTTTTTCCTCTCCCTCCCATGTAATTTTCTTATGATCCTACTTCAAAGTCCCTCAGTCCCCAGAAATCATTAGATTCAATTTCTATTGCTATTTTCTTATGATAAAGTTTCCTGTGTTGTGCATTAGAAACAGTCATAGCAAATCAGATCAGCAAATTACACAAGATGTTTCAAAGAAAATATAATGAAACCTTCTATCAAGCAACTACAGACTATCTTGTGGAGGGAAAAGGTATCTTACTCTGAATGAATTCTTCCCTATTCCTCATTATTATTTCCTTCCTGTTCTTTTTCTTGCCTTCTTATGCATCATCTGTCGATGCAGGTCCTAACAACCTGACACATTTTAAATGGAAACAATTCTCTTCTGGATTGTTTTCTTCAGCTCTTTCACTTGCATTTAGATTTCCTCCATCAACTGGTACTGTTAAGTGCTTCTACCTTCCAAGTCTAAAGGTTTCATTCTCCCTGAAGTGCTTGACTAGTTTTTCATGTTACGCTGCTGAAGGTAAACTGAATGCATGGGGCTAGGGACAGGCTTGTTCAGTTTTCCTCCTGTATCAAACACAGTTGATGTTAGTATAAATTTTAGAGTGATGTGCATGTGGTGATTCTAGAATATCAGCTTAGTTATTTGGCCTTTAGACTGTTGTCCTTCCTCGATCTCCAGCTACCTTCCCAGTTGCATAGCACCATCCCTTCACTACCTGTATTGTGGTGATGAGGAATGGAAAGAATACCCAGAGATTTGTTCTCAGCAAACTAATCACACTGCCCTCTGCTGCTTTCTTTCAGCCGGACCTATCACAATTCATGCGTGTTTACCAATTCTTCAAACAAACATTTTGCAAGTGTGTTTCCCAGTACTGACTTACAAGAATACTTTGTAAGCCATAAACAAACAAGAATTATGTCACTTTTATTACTTAAATAATAACAGTACCCATTCATTATAGAGGCATGGAAGGTTTTACTCTCTTCTGGCAGCATCCCTGGAATCCAGATCCAGTGTAGCAGCAACTCAGTGGAATATATACAGAGATAAAATCCTCCATTCATTGGACTTTCTCATGGTTCTCAGCAAGGGGTGGTGTTTTCTCTCCCAATGTGGTAATCTCCTTTCAGTGTTGTACTCCTTACTGACAAAAATAAATTTTAATAGTCCTTCACTGAAGAAAGCCCTTTCGATTTCCGCTATTACTTTTCTGATGATTTTCCTCTGCTCTTTGGGTTTATTTGTTCTGAACTCTACCACTAAAAAGTGATTTTGCATGCTCATCTCTTCCTGAGACATATTCCATTTGGGTATTGCACATTATTAGCATATATGGGCTATAATAATTTTTCTTTACTTTTTCTTAGAGTGTAAAATCCCTCAAAAATAATTCAGCAGCTTCAGTCCTAACTTATTTCTGTGTCTGGCAACTGTCTTCCAGAGGCAATCTCTGGATTTGTCTTGTTTTGTCTCTATGTTTCTAATTTCAGACAGTTACTGATGAAAAGTTCCTATACTATTCCAAGGCTGGCTTCTCTGGAGTCTCGATTACTTTTCTTCTGCTTCTTTTACTCAGTTCTTTCCTATGCCAGGATAGAAGAGCTTCCAAATAAAACAAAGCAATGAAAATCACCCTCTCTGCCCTCCAAGGTCTTGGTTTCTGTCCCCAGGGCAACAGACCCTTAGCAGAGGTCCTCAGTATTTGCCCCATAGTTGGCTATTGCCTCCAAGTAACTTTCTGTCATAGAATCAGATCTCTTTTTCTGTTTGCTCATGTAAGAGAAATGAAGAGATCCATGGAGAGCAGGTGGGTATGTACAGGCACGTGGCCTGCAACTGTAGTTGCCAATCTTAAAAAGCTGCAGGAAGCACAGAGCGGTTTGGGCATGAGCTTCAGCACCTTCTGCTACTGGGAGCTGATATCTTCATCACTGGCATTACAGATACATGTGCAACAGGTTTGCACTGGGGTGGGTTTCCAAGACACTGTGGAGGAGGAGAGCAAGCCAAGTTCCCAGCTTCTTGTCTGGCAGATGGAAACTGCCAGGTGACCTGGTCTCAGGCCAGGGTAAGAGCACTGGGAGATGGCTTAGGAGTGTAGGAGTTGGTGAGAATAGGGCTATTTCTAGCTGCAGTGTTGGAAAGGCTTTATCACAGGCCAGCAGAAAAGAGCATCTAAGATTTCTCTGTTACAGATTTCTCAGCAGAAATTGTTTTGGTTTTTTTTACATGGGGGAAAAAGAAGCATGTGTCAAATACTTATTTGTGTGTTATATATGCAAGTTTGGAGAAATAAATAATTTGTTTGTTTGTTTCTATGGATTTTTTTTTTTTTTGGTGTAGGTGGAGGATTTTCTAAAATGTCTATGGAATGGACTTTGCAAACTTATCACTGTAGTTTGCATGAACTTGATGACTGTATATGGAGATCCTCAGTTTGATAGGATTCCTGGAGGGAAGCCCTGTCTTTTCTGAGTGGTGTCCTTATAGCAAATATTGTTTGTTTGGAGAAATCCAGGTTTTGAAACCTAACTTGGGGATTCTTCTCTGCTATGGGGACAGGAGTTTGTGCTACTCAGGCAACTTCTTTGCTCAAGGTATGTCACAAGGCTGAGTGCCTGTCACAGAACTGCACTAATGTTTACCATGTAGGATGACCTGAAACCCCAGCCCTGAGACGGAGGCAACCCAGAATATTTTACTATGTTCCAAGTTCCCATCACAGAAGGGAGCTATGGAGTGCTGGGGAGCTCATCATCAAGGTCTGTGTTCAACTTCTAGCCCTTGGCTGTGCTGTCAGAAGGCTGACCTCATCTCCTTTATGAGATTAGTATGATTTGTGGTGCTAAGATCAGAAATATTCATGCCCCTTTCTGTAGAGTGAGGATGTGGGGGTTTGCAGCCACGCAGCTGATGCTGGAGGCTACACTGTCCAGTAGCTGAAGGGTATAATTTCTGAGTGGCAACAAGCCTGGCCATGGACCAGAGAGGGCTCAGGGGGGCTGAGCTACGGAAACATTTGTTGCCTTGTTGTAAGGAATTGTTTAAAGTGGCAATGGCTTATTCTTCTAAGGGGAGGATAGAGCTGGATATGTATGTTCTGCACTATCCCGGTTTGCATCCTTTTACTAGAACATGGGCATTTTTAACTATTTTCAAAGCTTTGGCCTGGGAAGGAAAAATACTTAGTTCATTCTTGCATTTCTGACATTTCTAGCAATTCTCTAATCCTTTAGGGGGGTCACTCTTTACCTTTAGGTGTTCTCTTGATCTTTATAATTGGTCACTTGTTCATCTGAGATCATGTAAGATACATTCTAGCTCTGATTTTTTTTCTTTTTCTCTCCAATTTCTGTCTTGTATCTTTGTTTAAAGATCTGACTTGACATCAGTGACTCTACTACCTATATCTTCTATATCTTTTCATCATTCTTGGAATGAGACCAGTAAGATATTTTTTAAGGAGCTATTTTACCTATAATAAACAGTAAGGGTTCAAGCTCACTCTACTTTAATATAAAATACCATGAGAGTGGTTACTGGTAAAGGGCATTTTAAAATTCTTGCTGAAGATCAGTTCCCTGGATGTAGATAGTTGGTAATTTTAAATGTTTTATATTTCGTCTTCCAGATGATAGTATTTTGCCTACAGGGATAAACCATGCCTTCTGCTTGTCATGTGTGTTAGAGGATTAAATGTTATAGATGCATGCTTTTCATGTGTTGAGGCAGGACCTCATTAGTATGAAAGGGTTTCACTGAGTGACATTGATCTCATCTGTTTGCAATAATGAGTAAATGTGTATAAAACTGTTAATTGTCTGAAAACTGCTATGTATGCCTTTAACGCTTCATATGATTCCCATATTTAATTTGATTACATGGGTTGAATAATGATTGCACAATGTACTTTCTAGTCAGAGTTGGAAAGCAGAGACTTTGCTTTCTAAAGACTTTGTTGATGAAATGTTTTTTTTACAAAGTTACTTTGATGGTTTGTTTTTGGGGGTTTTTTTGTGTGTTTTTTGTTTTATTGTTTTTTTTTCTGTGAGGTTTCACATTGTTTGCCAGGTATTTTGAGAAGCTGCAGAACATAAATGTATGTGTTTTGTTTCTTGTCTCTGGCAGCTCAGACAATTTTAAAAGAATTTCACAGATCTGACTAATAAACCAAGCTACAGTTTTGATCATGTAAACACTTAAATGTATACATAACTTTATGTTTGTGTAAGATGTTTTGCTAAAATCCAGTGAGAATGTTCCTGTCAGTAAAGTTTTTATATGAACAGGCTTCTTTGCTGGACTGGATCCAGTTGTGTTCAAATTAGCTGGGGCAAATGCTGGTTTACCATAGGCACCCGCCTCTGCTGGATGTTGGGATTGTTACCATTGGGCACTGTATACTGGGGTGTGGAAGCATTTGGTCTCCAATGGTTGTCTGTTGGGTACCATATAGATTAAGAACAATTGCCTTGTGTTATTGCTTTTATTGGCCAATGTCCACGCATCATGATTCAGCCCTTTATTTTTAGTTACTAAATTGCAGCCAACTGCTGAACAGAACACAGATAAGGCAGCTAATTTTAATATGAAAATCACAGTAACATGTTGGCTTAATTGTTAAAAGAAATTCTTTTTTTTTTTTATTTCCAAAATTGAAAATAACTGGTAGATTTTTGTTGTTGTTGTACAGAGGTCTTGTTCTCACATCAAACTCTTATGGAAAAAAAAATACACTTAAAAAAGCAAAACATAACGACTGTGACAGGATGAGTATTCATGAGTCTCCACATGACAGAGATAGTTAATAATTTTTAAAAATATATAAGACTGTTTTGTTTACGGAAGACTTATTTTCAGAAGACAGTTTCATGCATTTTTGACTGTGGGAATAAGCTTGAAAGGCATAGAAGACAAATGTAGTCCCTGATTAGCATGCTTTTAAAATAATGAAAGGAGTCATCAAATCCCAGTTTTCCCTTGTGCCAAAGTTGTCTCCCTTTCCTCTGACTGAGAATCAGTCTGTGCAAAGAAGCAGGTGTAAAACTGACTTTGTCTACACTCTAAAGCCACAGCCTGCCATCATGTCAACAGTTTTTTGTATTTAAGGTCAGTATTTAGCTTGTGCTTCTGAATAGTTCCCACTTATAGAAGACTAGAGCAAAAACATATGTTCTGCCATGCAAAAAAAAACCTTCTCAAACTGAAAAATCAAGGTGAGTTTCAGTGTAAGTTGCATTTGCTGTGTGATGTTTCCAGAAATAAATGCTTTTAGTCATGGCTATGCAGACAGAGAGGTGTGCATTTTATCTGTGTTTGTAACACCGTTTTATTCTGCTCTTTGTTTTACCCTCATCACTCTAGATTCAGTCCCTCTTTTGCCTTTGTCATAATTTTTTGTGTTATAAAAGTGAACACTATGACACTTTAAATAAAATAATATTGTATAAACTGGGGACAAATACAAACAAAACATGAAAGAGAATATGTGTACATTTTTTCTAGTATCTCCTTGGGAATCACACAATACTATGCTCTACACCATTTACGAAATTGCCTGCATAGTGTGATGTTTATATGAATGCTTTATGTTCTTAAGCTCCTTTGTGAATGTTAAAAATTCTTTGGTTTTTTTCCCTAGTACATTTCTATTTACTTCCACAAAAATTGTAGAAAAGGGGTTCAGAATGTTTGTGGGTGACCAAAGTCAGTTACCTCAATAAGAACCATTTTTAAGAGTTAATTTTGATTTTAAGATGTTGTTGTATGTGAGAACTACTGCTATTAAAGATACTTTTAATATATTTTAGGTGCTTTAATATTATATTATATAAGGAGAAATATTTTATTATATTATGCAAAAAAGATGGTTCTGATAGAACTGTCTATTCTAACCGTAACTGGAAAATATTTTGAAGAATTTGCTGGTAATGGGGATTTCAACCTACTTTGTATTCTTATTGATCTATGAAGACCTTTCTATTATCAAAAAGTTCTTCTATTATCAAAGATTTCTTTTAGAAATGCAATCCTCATTGAAATTTAATTTTACATTTTGAGACCTGCTGGGTTACAGTTCTAGATTCTTCAGAAAGTAACATGCTGATCTTCCTATGATTCCACCCTAACCAGCATGTGTAGAATCAATTTGTGTGCCTTTCAGAAATGTCTTACGTGGCTGTTTTACAGTTTTGAAAAAATCATATGAGCTTGGCAAAATATCTTTACCAGTTGTATTTTTAGGGATAAAGCATTGCTGTTGTTGTAGGTCATTGTTAGGTCAGTGACATAACAGATATTTTTTTTACTGAGAGTGTCAGGCTAACAGAACTATTGTTGCTTGAGACATCCTTTCTAAAAGATTGGTATGTTCTGTTTCAACCAGTGCTCCAAACTTGCCTAGACCCAACACTTATGATCCAGATACAACTGGAGGCAAGTTACCGGGATTTGTCAAATGATCTGAAGTTTGTAGTGACTAAATGTTGTCCTCCTCAGTTACTCTTAAATAGCAAAATATTTCATCATATTTCCCGTACTTATTACTGCTAAGAACAACAGTTCAGATTTTGAAGTCATCTGAAAAATCTGCCAGTATGAGATTTTAAGTGTCTCTCTGAGCTGCCACGGTAGCCCATCCTTCCCTACCGTGAGAACCGGAGGACTCAGGCCCAAAGCTTAGCATGGTGCTCTGAAGATTGCTCAGGCCCAGGGAAGAAGGACACACCTTATGCACCAGGCAGGGTTTTATCCCAGAGTATTGCTGTATTTGGGCCAGGTTATCAGGAGTTCTGTGCTGTAATGCATGCACAGCCATGTTCTCCAGTAAGCTGATCATCATTTTTTCATTGTGTCTAAACCTGAGACCAAGAGCGGCTTATGACCAAAGTCAACAGCAGGATGTGGATGCATGGACTTGGGATCCTAGGAAGTAGTAGTGGATAAATAATCTCCTTTATTAGTAAGATATTTTGAGATACACTAAGGTGTTTTTTTTGTTGTTATATATTTAAAGGAGAACAACAAGATTTCTGTAAAGGAATTTTTGTCCCTGGGAGAAGCACTGCAAAGTATTATGGGAGAGGATATGAAATTACTCCCTGAAAATTTAGCATGTTGGTGATGGAGGCTGGTGCTTGGTTTTGTGTTGTTTTGGTTTTATTCCCCTGAGTTATTGTGGAATTCGAAAGTTGGGTGCTGAATGCAGGATGAGAGGTAAGACTGGGAATAGGCCAACACAGACCTTGAAAGAGAAGACAAAGACCTTGTTTATTTCAGGGAACTGTGGGAGGTATTCAAAGAGAGGAGACATGATCCAGAGAGATGGATTAGTAAAATGACCTTTACAGCAGCACGATGAGTGAGGAAAAAAATTGTATTTATCAGCCTCAAGGAAAATAGTGTTTTAAATAGTCAAGACATAATTTTATTGTAAGTTTAGATGAACTTAAACGATTGGACTAGCATAAGAAGGGCTGTGTTGTAATGTCATTCTGCAGAACAAATCTGTGAGACTTTTCTATACCTGGGAGGATGCCCTGGTCAGAGGTGGTGTCATGGCACAGTTTACAGTCACCACATAAATAAGTGTTTGCAAATAACATAGTTTTGAATTCTTTCACATTTTTAAAATTTATTTTAATTATATTTATTGATGATCAATATTCAATGCACAGAACAAATAGGGTTTTTTGGGGGGGAGGGACACAAACACGTTTGCTATGTTTCTAAACTATGGTTTTAAATTTTTGCTTAAGCAAACCATAGCTTTCTCCTAATGTCTTTTTAACTTCTTCATAGATAAAAATGATGCCTTGCTTTTCAGCTGCATTTGTTCCTTTTCCAGTTACACCTGTATTCCTTTTTTATTGTTATTCTGCTTTTACTTTCTTCAAGTTTTTTAAAAAAACATTATTGTAAACTCTCCCTGGGTTATAAGATTGTATCTCAATCAACAAGTTGTTGGTCACTTCTTGCTGTTTAGTGTTCCCTCAGCTGACTTGGCTCATTGCTGTGGTATACTGGAGACTGTTCCAGTATCTCCTTTCCTACCTTGTCTATTTAAACTAGCTGCAAAACAAACTGTGCTTTTTAATCACTGTGACTTGAGTGAATAATTCTACATCTATACAAGTCTATAAATGCTTTTCCAAACCCCAATGTGAAGAAAACCAAAAACAGCAAAGCATTTAAGGCTCAATTGACCAAACCTGGCAAGCACTTGCTCACATCCCATCAGTTACTTACTGAAAATTTGCTTATTGATTGTCATAAAGCTGATAATCTGAATCCCTGCTTGCCTAGGAGACACTGAAAGCTTTCTGTGTGAGACAAACTGATGCTTTAATGCTGTAATGCTGTTCCTCTAATCTGTGGTTTTTTTTGTTTTCTTTTATTTTTTTACAGTCTTATGGTAAAGGGGCAAGAAGGAAAAACCGATTTAAAGGATCAGATGGGAGTACATCTTCTGACACTACCTCTAACAGTTTTGTACGCCAGGTATGGGTTTTTCAGCTTCTGAAAGACTGGATGATTTACTGATGTAAATGTTCAAGTAATTTTTTTTGTTGTTTTTTGGAAATTGTCAAATCAAAGAGTGACGCTGTAGCCTGAGAAATAGCAGAAGCCTGTCCCAGCACAATGAAAAATATTTGGTTGCTATTGTTTTGGTCTTGGCAGGAAAATACTTTTTCATTTCTCATTCATTTCCATGTATAGTAGTTTTCCTTATTTTTGTTACTCTAATTCCATCAGGTGATTAAAGCTGGAGGAGGAGGCAGAGTGATGGGAGTGCCTAAAGTGGCAACATTTGGAAGAAAGAATCAAAACCCTATCAACCCTCAGGGTTTTCCTACTTAAAATAGTCCTGTGTGAGGCACTGTTAACCTAGTTGCTTTCCTCCCACATCCCAGTGTTATTTTGAGGCATAGTTTGGAGGGGAAATCCCTGGCAACACTTGTCCCCATTGCACTGATGCTGAAAAAAGCCTGTCAAAGATGGGGCGGTATTGTAGACTCCCATGGCTGGTGTCTGCGTGTCTCTCCCTCAGAAGGAGAGATCCAAATGGAACCTCATGGGGATCCCAGCCCACTGTGGGTGCTTGGAGATAGCTCAATCTGGCTGACAGAGGTATCTGGGAGGGTATCCAGAGCCCAGTGTGGTCTTTGGCTGAAGAATGGTGCTACTCAGCTACAAAAGCTGAGACTGTGCTTTTGTGGAGGGAGTGTGTGTTTTGATGTGCCTGTGGTCGTCAACAACTTGGAGAGCAAAAATGATACGCGGAGCATCACAGTGACTGAGCCTGTGCAGAGTCCAAAATTCGGTTCTTCGTGTCCTGTTGATTTAAGTCATGGTATTATGAATACAGACTTTGCCATCTTTTTCAGAGGGGTTCTTGAATTTAGGAACTTTCATAGTAGAGTTTTTGGTTTAACCATAAGCAGGCTTCACACCTCCCTCTCTACTTGCTTGTTATGCATGTTCCTTCATCTCAAAACTGCATCTCCACTGTTGTTTCATTGGTTGTATCAGCACACATCTTCCGTTTGCAAAATTCTACTTTGTCCCAGTGTAACCATGTTGATAGGTTTTGTGATAGCCTATGGATTTGATAAAGTCAGGCCCCTATTGCATTTCAGTGTCGGTTGGACATAGGCATGAAGTATTAATTGATCATGGTAATTTCTCAGTGGCAGTAAACAATATCAAGGTATAAACCCCAGATCAAGTAAATTACTTATTTGTGACATTTTGTCCTGTCTTAAAATACTCTGAAAAAAACAGTCCAAACTGTGTTTGGGAACAGCAACAGGATCTCCCCGTTCCAAGGAATCTTTGTGAGGAATTCTGTGTTGCTGTTTAACTTAGCTCCTCATGGATGTTGCATTCAGCCTGGAACATTTTTAGCAGAGTATGAGTGTTTATTTTACACCAGCTGCACATGCTTCTTTCTTTGCCTTTCTTGTTTATCTAAATGAAATCTGAAGTTGGTCTCAAGTTTATCTCCTCTTGTTGTCATGAGGGGGAACGGGGCAAAGAGGATGTATAGCACAAGGAGGTGGATCATCAAATAATATAGAGATGTTGAGGTGGACTCCTGTAGTCAATGGAGATCTGACTGTCTCTAAAGACTGTTGAGGCATGATTTATCAAATCTTTAAAACAGATGTATAAAACAGGGTTGGTGAGCTACAGTCTAAGTGTGCCTGTATCTTTCCGAAGTCTCTAAAGGGAGCATGGAGTGTGACTTCCTCAAGTGTTGATTTTTACAGAAGAGATTTATATATTTCCATGAAATAAATCCAAATTTAGTAATTACTTTAGTGACATAATACCAATGATTGAAAGGTGAGTAGGCTTCTGCGAAAAATCAGAGATTGCATAGATTGCTGAAGTGAAACTCAGTCTTGCGATGTTATTGTCACTGAAGATAATGAAGAGATGCTAATGAATAAATGAATTAATGAATAAATATATGTTATGTGACATTGTCCAGAATAAATTTTAAAAAATCCCCACAAAACATTCCAAGCAAGTAATGTGCAGGCAGAACTGTTCAAGTTGTAGCAGATGTATGAGAGAAATGTCTCTTCACAGTTACTTCTGGGAGATTTATTTCAGAGTTTGGCTACATCTTCAACAGGCTTTCTTGCTCTGATTCTTTTCCTGGGACAACTTGGTTTCTTTTGCAGTAATAAAGAATTGCTGCCAAGATGACCAGGATGCCCAGTGTCCCAGGTATTAAACAAAATGGGTGCAGTCATTTTTGGGCTCAGTTGCTCTGTCCTTCCCAGAAACTACCTTGGTGCTACATATTGCTTGTTCCTGTCTGTCTTGGGGGATATTTTGCCTGGTATAAATGAACAGAATTGTTTTGCAATAATCATTTATTTGCAGGAGAAAATGTGTTTCTCCCAAGATAGATGAAAGTGGCAGAAAAGCAGAGAGGATAAATGAATTCAAACCCAGTATAATCAATGATGGACCCTTTATTTTCTGTTATTTTGTTTCAGTTCTGTCTTAAAACCAGGAAGTGAGTTTTTGCATAAAAGTGATTTGTGGATTTATTTGGCACTTGTTTTGATGCAGACATGGGATACACACAACCTGTTTGTTTCAACAATACTTGTGATGTTTATAGCTGCCTTTTTTCCCTCCAACCTCATTTCTCCCCATTGGTTCCTGTCATCTCCTTTCCCGTTTACTTCTTAACTTGTCCTGCAGCTTTCGTGCGCATCTCTACAAGTACTCCCTTCTGCACTCAAGAAAGAATCCTTGGATTGTCTTGAACATTTATCACTAAGATCTGTCTACATTCTTCATAAAGAAGAAAGAATGTTTGGAAGGTGCTTTTGCGTAATATTTAGCTGACCTGTCCTTAAACTGGGAGAGCTGTGAAAGGTATGCAGGTTGTCATCAGCATCAGTGGGAAGTGGATATTTCCTAACAGAGAAATGTATTGGCGCTGGATAAAAGAGACAAATATGTCTAATCCTAAAGAAATGTTATGTATGTTGAAGTCAGAGGAGGTATTTGGCAAGAGCAAAGATACAGGATTCAGTCTTTTGCACCTACAGAGTTGCTGGGCATTTAAGTTAGAGCTGCTACAGGAGGGAGCGACTTAGTGTCTATTGCTTACATTGATAAAGCTTTGTTGTGTCTGCATTTTATTATTTCCTTAAGGACATATGCCCCTCTAGCTCCAATGTATACCTGGCAAGTTTCCTGCTATGCATACCAAATGCTACAGTAGTAAAAATAACGCCAACTTAATTTTATTTGAATGAGAGAGAACAAAGTAACATTTTACTCAATTGGTTGAAAATTCCTGCTGTTGTATAAGAAGAAAATGCATTCTGCAAATTCTGTGCACAGTGATCTTTTCCTTTTAAATCTGTTTTGCAGAGTGTTGAAAGAGAGCAGAGCAATCTGTCCAGTATTGTTTCTAATGTGTATAGAAGAAGCCCTAAAATGGAGCAAGAGCATCTGTATATAATATACACATTTAAAAAAACATTCTTTTCAATCCAGTTAAACCTCCTTTGTGCTGGGAATTTTATGTATTGATATAGATTAATATTTTAATTTTTCCTTCCGACATTAAGAAAGCCCAAGAGATTTTAGAAGAATGTTTTGGATCATGTTATATTTGTTTGTTACAAAAAATTGTTTGTTTAGTTTTGTCTCCATTTATTGATGATATTGGAGCTTAAAAAAATAACAACAACTTGGCCTTTCTTTCACTTGCCAGCAGCTATTTCTTGACTTTTCAGTAGCAGGAGAGGGACTTTTTTTCCCCTGTCTGTTTTGTTGTGAAGTTGTATTGGCAATTAAGCCATGTATTTGGAAAGCAGAAGCATCATTGCTCTCCAATCAGCTCCTAACTGAATTTAATCAGTTGTCTTTAGGGAGCTAAAGGACATTGTGTTATATAGTTTTCATCATCTTTTTGAGCTTTGAGTGATAAGCAGCTTGTTCTGAGGGTTAGTTATGAAAGACTGAATTGGATCTGATCTCTACTTGTTGCTATTTTGACTGATGCTTGGTAATGATTTTGTTCCCAAGGGTTTTTTCAAAATACGGATCAGACAAAATATTTTGCACACAACACTATGGTGCTTCCCGGGAACATTATTTTAAGCAAATTGCATGTTCTGATAGCATTACGTATTTTGTGGTTGTGCTTCTGGACCTGTCTTTGTCAAGGTTTTATTTTAAATCTTAATGATTAATCACAGAGGCAGCCTGAGTTGTTGGGATTTTTATGTGTTGCAAGGGCAGATTAGATTGTGAAATAGGCTGTAGTCTATGGACTGGCTTACAGAAATATTTAAGGTTTTACAAATCTGGTTTTTTGCCTTTAAATATTGGCTTGATGCCTGTTACACTGTGTTCACTCAAAAACATAGCTATAAATAATTATGTAGAGAATTCATTATTCTTTTACTTTCCTCTAAGGACATTTGCTTAGTTGTGTAATTACCTATTGAATTTTATGAATGGTAAAACTAAGATTTGCACTAAAAACCAATTTGAAAATATTGATTTAGTTTTGCTCATAAACATGCCTCTTAATCTTGATTTCACCAGAGAACTGGTCCATGTCAGACATGTATTCCTCTTCTTTTAATTGCCTTTTTTTCCTGATGTAGAGCTTATGTTTGATTTTTTAATTTTTCTTTTCACAAGGGGAAGAGCTTATGTATTCAGCTCATACGTGCAGCCTGCTAGTGAGGCAATGCATTTATGGGCTGAGCCACAAAGAGCTTGTATAGAGTGGGCACAGATAGCTTTGGTCTTCATGCCCAGTACTAACAATCTTATGCTGAATACCTGCCTATGCTTTCCCTGCTAGAAGCTATTCCTGCTTCTTGAAGACTATATGTGAACAAGATTGTGGCTAGATGGAAGATCTAAATAAATAATTACAAAAAACCCCTCATTTGTAAATTGATATATTCTTACATTCTTTGTGTACCTCAAATGATGAGATGTGTTTTGCTTCCAGAGAAAAAAAAAAGGAGCTTTTCAGACTTTAGCTTTTACCCATAACAAAATGAAGGCATTTTTGGAGGTGTTGTACAAACACTGATTTTAATACATGAAAATATGTATCTACCACTCAGCTTAATTTTCTCATCTGTTTCTGATGCAAATGTCTGGGGATATTTTGTTAGGTTCAGATTGTTTCTGATCTCTTTTTGCTGATTTCATTGAAAGCCACAGCAGTGATGCTGGTGGCCCCTGCTTGCTATTGTGGTTACATTGAAGCCTTACACAAGTGATAAATACTAGAATGTCCAATTATTTAAAACACATCTGAAACACGTTAAAACTATTATTTCATGGGCAATTGATGGAATTGTGGTGCCCTATGTTTTTTACTTTAAGTTATAAGTTATTGAAGGAAATGTGTTGCACTTGGATGAAGCCACCTTACAGTGAGGCTGGCATATGGAGTATGATGTCTGTACTGCTCTGTTCAGGTGTTAGTGGGAGCAACCAAACTTTGCTGTTAAGGCCAGTGCATGACCTTAAATTGTGGGCAGACAATGTAGTTTCAGGGTGACCTGCTGTTTGTATCATACAATGTTAATCAGATTTTAGTCAAATAAAGTGAGACTGCCTTTATTATGATACAAAATTACATAATGTCACTAGGAGGAGTACTAGTATGGGAAAGCAACTGTTTTATATGTATTTCTTGTTGTGTGAAGTGTACCAACTTCACCGAGAAGGTGTGTGTGAAGCACTTAGAACAGTGCAGGGATTCATAAGAATATGTCAGTTCAGCAGCTGATGCAGAGTTTCATTCATGGCTTGTATTTGTTCCTGAGTCATGTGATAACAACCTGCAAGATGGGGAGTGGGAGTAGGACAGCCTTTAGAAGAGGCCTGGCTTGGGAGTGTGTGGCTGCAGAAAGGGAGGGAGGAGAAAAGGACTTTCCCTTCTGATGGCAGTTGTGGAGCTGCAGACATGGGGGAAAAAATTGCATTAGGCTCATTGAGCTATAGATTTCCTCAGCTGTAGTAAGAGTTTGAAAAGTCTCCTTTTTTGGCCTGGAGAGAATAGAACAGATGCCCCTATAAAGCATGGGATTTTGGCAGGCATGACTGGAGGGGAGATGGCTGAGAAAAACCCAGCAGAAAAAAAGTTCATTTGTGGACTTCAATTCTTTCATGGGCCCCTTTTTGCCTCAAACGGTTTCTAAGAATAGAAATCAAAATGTTGCCATGTATTTAAAAAACCCACACACCCTTTAACCAAAACAAACAGGCAAAAACATCATAAAGCTCTTCTTGCATGTCCATTTACTGTTCTTGTATCAGGGTGTGAGAAAACTACAGAGGGAAAAACTGAATAATACTTTATTAAAAATTGAAGGATAGGAGCTCTCTTTACAGCCTGGAATGGGTGTACATGTTTGATGTTACTCTGTATGCAGCTGAAGTCAACACATCCTTTTCCAAGCAGCAGTAGAAATCTCAAAGATGGGGCTCATATGTGATGGCTTCTGAGATGACTGCTAGCATTGCTTTTGAACTTGCTGAGGTGATGGGTGGGTGTTGCAAGGTGTCTGAGAGGTCCTATGTGACCTCCTGCGAGAGAACAGGGGAGATGCGAGTTCTGAAGGAGGGTGGGTGGCATCCCTACTAGTGGCAGCTGTTGGACCTTCTTTGGCATTCCCGTTGCTGCTGTCTTGCGTGCTGTCTATGTGTTTCTCCTCTGAGTCTGAGAGGGAGAGGAGAAATGGGGCTTTCCAGTTGCTCAGGATCTACCAGAGCGTGCACTCAATCCAGTTTGGCAGCATCAGGTGCTCCCTTTTTCAACAGGGCGATCGAAGGGTGTGGCAGTACTTGTGCATCACTGAGCCTGGTGGGACTTCTGCAGAGGAGGAGGAGGTAAGGGCTTGGTTATTTAGACAGGCAGAAATGTGAGGGTTAGACAAACTGCTGAAGGTTAAGAATGATCTTTGCAACTTTGCTAAATATACAGTGGGAGACTCTTCCGTCACAGTGGGTGGTGTATGGAATGAGAAGAAAGGATTAGCTTAACTCAGTGTTTAGGCTTTCCCTTTGGCCAACTATCTTCATGACTGCTCTCTGACAGTCTCTCTCTTTCAGTTTTGTTCTAATCAGAGTGGGTTTGCAAGAGCTGAACCTCTCAAAGCCTTACAGGTGTGCTGAGAAACTCCTTGCCTGTTTTTGCTTGTCTATTGGGTGGGGGATAGCAGGAGCTCCAAGAAAAAAAACAACACAGTATTAAATAGTTAAGATCAAAATTAGGAATAGGAATGAATGAAAATAAAACAAAGTGTTTTGTTTTATTTTGTCCCCTGCTTCTCCCAGAAAATTCACTGTGGTTTCTGGTTCTTGTATGCAGCATTGTCTTAATAATTTTGAACACTGTGGTGAGATGCAAGGTCTATTATATGCTATCATTGAATGTTTTCTAGTTATGGTAAACACAAACATATGAAGTATCTGCAATGGGGCCAGGGTTCTGATGCACATATTTAATTATAGCTAATGCAGAGACTGTCGAAAATGTTTTATGAAGATAAATGCAGTACTTTCACAACATTTTCTTGTGGGTCTATTTACTTGGAAGGTTTTTTTAACGAGACCTTAAAATATGGGGGTTCTTTTTAGAAATAAGATGTTATAAGTCAGTTGCAAAATTCAGCTTATAATTACATGTAAGTGCACCATAAACATAACTGCATAATTCCTTTTATGGAAAAGTAAACCTGAAGTGATTTTTGTAATTTTAAATATTGCACCAGTTTTCAGGGTTTGCTTTGATGCTGTATGGTTTTGATTGGGAACAAACACCTAACACAAGGGAACAGCTTGGTCCTCTGTAAAGCAAATGTCATCTGCTGCTCCAAAATGCAAGTGTTTTCAAGGGAAAATAACTGCCCGTTGGAATGTGCACAAGCAGCTTTAGTTTCTCTCCCTTGTGAAACCGGGCTGCTCCTAGTCGCTGTCAGGATTCAGGGAGTAGAGAAAGATACTTTGTAATTAGCCAGAGGGATTTACTGAACCTTTTGTCTTTCATGATACTCCACCAGTACATTCCTGTTTAACTCAGGAGTGTTTTGTTTCGTCCGCCACTAAGTAGATACATTTTAACATATACAAGAGCCATTTCTGTCCAATTAGTCACAAAATTGCCAGTTTTGTGGGCAGTAGCAGCACAGAGCTGTCTTCTCTTGGACTATGCGTTTAGACAGTACTTCAGCACTGATAATATGTTCCTGTAGATTTGAATGTTGCTTTTTTGTGTCATTTCACTCAGACTTTGCTGGAATATTAGGTAGGACCTGAAGCAATCCTAGGTATATAAAAACACTTCCTTAAAATCTGATATTGTAAAATATCTCAATTCTTCCACCTCTTCCAAAGTAGGTCATTAACAATACTGTTGAGATGCATAGTATTATTTCTAAGTTCCACATAAACCTGTAGTCCCCTATGTGTTGAATGATTTTCAACAGCTGGTTTACTCATAGGATAATCAGATCTTGGGTAGGAAAGAGAGAGAACTGGTTCTTGCAAACAAGTGAGTTGCTGAAAGAGGGGAATATGGGTGAAGTAGAAAAAGGCAGAAATATATATAGATAGAGGTTTCCTCCTATTGTCTCCAGTCGTGGTTTTGAGTTTTTGTTGTTTTGCAGATTGAACTTGGGGAGACTGTTGCAGGATGAAAACTAGCCTTCTGCTTTTAGGCCAAATTAGCTTTAAATGCTATGTCTTTTATGTTAGAAATATAGCTTTAAGCCATGGTTGATCAGTTGGCTCTCAAAAATGTCATTATCAGACCCAGCTTTTGGGGGGGGACTGAGCTTAACACAGGCTCCTGTAGAAACCATGAAGCATAGCTAGTTGGATTTATTTTTTTCTAAAAATGATGAAAATTATAGTATTTATTCAGTATTTATTATTCTCCTTACTACTTTTCTAAACATATCTTATTGCATGTGTAGCTCTCTGAAAAATAAATCAGTCTTTGTCCAACTTCTTTGACCTTATTTACTTCTTAGGAATTCTTTTGAAAACAGTAATGTGTCAAAGAAATGTTTGCTTATAATAAGGAAAGATTAAAGACTATTTCAGCCTTGTCCTTGAAATAATTGCCAAGGAAATTGCTAGAGTTAGTAATAGCGTTTAATCAGGAGTCTGTTCGTTTTACACATCTCTTTCCAACATTAGCTACAATTTATCCATCATCTGCCATTTAAACTGAAATGGAAATAAGATGCTTTCCTAAGCTGCTTGTATTATTAAATAACGTGCTGAAATAATATGTTGAAATAAAATTTCCCATACTTAGGAGAAATAATGTTTGCTCAAACTCCATAAGCAGTTTGAAGTTATGGAAGGATAAAATTTGTAAAATCTTCAAGTTCCTGTTATTATCTGAGAAAAGTGAACAGTGTTTTAAATGCTGTTACAGATATGACAAAGAAATGAAAGCACATCAATAGATTTGCCCAACTATTCTGTTACTATACTTTAAAATGTGAATGCATAAAATTAGTCAACATATTACATAATAAATGTGATGATAAACTGTGGTATTGATATAAAGCCTTGGAATGAGATGATACAGCCAAGTGGAAGAGAGACAGCATCAGTCTGAGGCCTAAGAAGCAGTGATTCATTGGAGATAGTGTGAGAGAATTGGCAGGGTGCTGTGTGCTTTTTTTATGGAAACAACTTAGCTCTGGAAGGTTTAAGATTTTTCTAATCTTACTGATTAATTGCTCATAAGCAACAGCTATTTAGACCAATGCTTGAAAATTTTGCACAGTGTTCAACCTCCATGTGATATTTATTTATTTTAGAAAAACTCCTGGCAGTTTGAAGTACACTGCAGTATCACGTTTTATCTTTCCTACAAATTTTTGCTATTCAGAGTTCAACTCAGACCTTACTTAATTTTGTCCCATTATATGGCTAAAAGTCAGTGTAGTAAAATCCTGTTTAATAGAACTTCAGAATTTGGCATTTAATCTGGTATTCTTCTTTCTATCACAAATCTACTTTCTGCTGTGGCAAGGTTCATCACATCAGTCCAGAGCTAAATCCTTTTGTCTCCTTGATATCACACACTCTTTATCCTACACCGTGTAGTTTCTTACAAAAGGTCAGCTAAATCCAGGGCTTATTTCCATCATGCATCAAATGTATATCAGTTGGAGAATGTCCTATTAGTTCTTTTTTTTTAATGGTAGATGGAGCTCAAAACCACTAGAAAATACGTATTTTTGGTACATCATATCTCTGTAACTGTAGTTTGTAACTACAGCTATGGTTGTTTCATTGTTGATGTGGGAAAGCACTTGTGGGTGGCTTACATTTAGCCAAGAGTTACTAAGAGATGAAATAATAATGAAACTTACAGTTGCAGTGTTTGTTTCATTAAATAAAAGAGGGAAAGATCATCGATGGGAACAAGAAGGGTTTGAGATATTATGATTTTGGGAGATGTGTGTATCATTTGTCCTTTTATCACCAATGCAGAAAAAAACCCCAGCCCCAGTTGGAAAGAGAGTTTTTCTTCTCTGATGGTTCCCTTGGGGTTGCTCTGAAATGGATCTGCTTGTACTGTGCTTCTGACTAAAGACTGAAGCATGTTGTTCAGAAAATGGCATTGATCTTTTCCATTTGTCTAATTTTTGTGCTGTAAAATACTAACCTGTTTTGACTTGCCAGTACTATTCGTTCCACAGGCCATTTACAAAAAGAGACAGACCTTGGCCAGATGAAATTTTTATCTCTGCTGTTTCCAAGGCAGTTTTCATTTTCCACCATTGGGAAATTTGTAGTCAGTCAGCTTAAAATTCTGGATCAATTTATGCATTGAATGACCTCCTCCTATTGCCTGAATATTTGGTAGACAGTGGACTTGGGGGAAATCCTATTCCTAGCTAGTACAAAACTTAAACAGAAAGCTCCCAGGCAGACTTTTTTTGGCAGCACACATAAGGTTTTATTTTTCATGCTAGGAAAGTTCACTGTATTTATAAGACTGGTGTTATTCATGGTTTTTCAGAACACATACTTGAAGTCAAGCAGCTGCAATTTACAGTTAATCTGGCAAACATTTACCTCTGCTTAATCTGAGTATCACTCAGGGATTTTTCTCTACTAGCTCTTTATAAGGCTTTTTGAAAACTCTCACCAAAGTTGTTCTACCAGGTGCAGAACAGGACCTTAACTTGGTCTTATTTGTACTATTGGGCTTTCCTTTCAAGCCTGTTTAACTGTGTATGCATCACTAAATTTTTCTGTGAAAGTGGTATTTTAGTGGTCATTCAAGAGTTGGAAATACAATATCCCTTGTATTTTCAGGAAGACGGGATCTGTCTTAAAATACATCATCAGTTTTATTACATAAGTTATCCCCAAACAAGAGCTATGAGAATCTGAAATGTGTATAAACCTATCTCTGCCAGCTTGAGAAAGTGCTTCTTATTGTTTTGCACTTGGCCGATAAGAGTGCTGCCAGCCACTGAGGCAAGGAGACAGCCCTCAGACAAGAGGAGGAGCCACTGAAGAGTAATTTACCAGTGCTGTAAATCACCAAACTACGCTTGCACTGGTTTGCTGGGCCAGGGAGGCTGCACGGGCTGCTCACCTGGTGGTGAGGGGAAGGGTCTGGATGCTGTGTTCAGACGGGTGTCCTCTCCAGTCCCAGGTGACCTCTGCATTGCTGGTAGGCTGTTTTAGGTCAAGTTCTGCATGCTGCTTCTTAGCCACAGAATGGACCATAGGAACAGTCGCATGGATGTATACTATATACAGTACAGCCCAGGGCTGAAGAGTGTGGTTGAAATCCCTATCATGCCAAAACCCATCAAATTTGGATGTCTTAGTCTCTCTGGTTTTGTTCAAACTGCAGGAAGCCCTTGAGTTTGGAGCCCACCTACCTGTACCATGAGAAGCAGAAATGTGTGTGAACATACCTTTTTCCTCACCTCCTTATTGTAGTTTTCCTGGAAAGGAGTTTGTAAGGAGACCTAATCTGCTGTGTGTTCCAGAAGGTTCTGAGTTTGGGCAATGGCTGGACTGTTCTCTCTCTGGGACTGCTGGACATTTCTCTGATAGTTTCACACCTGTGCTGGGGGCATGGACGTCCCTAGGTACTAGCAGGAGAGATTAAGTCCGGTTTTCAATTAATGTTTTGACAAAAAATGTATTGTAAATTGTGATATCAGCAAGTGTTCAGTATGAGATACATTAGGAAGCAGATAGACATGGAAATTAAATTAATATATAAACACAGAAAAAAATTCCCAGCCTTTTTAAGCAGAAAACCCTGAATATCAGGGTAAACGAAGTGAATTTTCCCACTGTGCCTATAAACATTTTGTATGGCCCATTTGTTGTATGGAGTATTCTAGGGATTTCTGAATAGAACTGATTTATCAGATTGCTAGCAGTCTGTTGTTTGTTAGGTCTCTAGGCACCATAAATGAGGGTGACTGAGGCATTTGGATAAATGTTGTTTCTTCCTTATATGGTACATCCTTACCGTGTAAGAGAATATCTATTAATTACTATCCACTTTGCAAACTTGTCTGTTTTTTCATGAGAAGATAGGGTACAATTTGAACTATTCTATTTTTACAATCCTTTTTCTCTGCTTTTATCCTGCTTTTCTAGGAGAAATGGAGAACCTGGTACTGCCTCTGTTGCTTAGCTCATTTTATCTGTCTTCAGTGAATGCTGTTGGCGTCAGCCAGGGCAGAAAGTGCTGTTTGAGCTCTCACCCGAGCTAGCAGCATTCCTGTGTGTGTGCTTGATTATGGAGACAGGCCATCTTTTCCAGAAGTTGATTTGTATTGCCTAAATTAGTCTTCTGCTCTGAATTACTCCGAATTACTCTCCTCTGAGCACAGAGGGAACATCAGCAAACCAGCTTTCTCGTTTAACTGCCTGTGGCTGGTTGCTGTGAGCAGTGTCTTTTGCTCATACCTGTGTTTGATGGTCAGACTCTCTTCTCAGTTGATGTTTCTGGAGCTATTTAGCATTAACAGCACCTTTTTAGCTATTGTGCACAGATTTAGCACACATTGTTACAGTGTTTTCTGTATCTTTGCAGCTTTCTTGTTTCAATGGAACCTTTTTGCATCTGTTCTGCTCTATTGAAATCATATGTTCTATACCTATGGGGTGTAGAATACAGCAGCACATAAGCTGTTTTTAATTTTGTTGCTGTTCTGCGTTTAGGAGTGACTCATTGCTCTGGAGACTGAGTTGATAAAACATTTGCACATCTCATTAATCTAATACTGTAATTCCCAAGAAACATTACACTGAAAAAACCTATTGGTAAGATGGTACATGGTGAGCTTTACTGTATTGTTAGTACTATGGTCTGCATGTAACAAACCTAGGTGTAATTTTCTATCAAATGAAAATACAATGCAAGGACTTCTTCACAGAATCCAAAAATTGACGTCTCAGATCTCAGACCTCAGAGAGCATTGGATCAAGGGTTTGAAAAGGCTGCAGTTTCATTTTGTCAGTCATACCTTTAATTGTCACTGATATCTTCTATGCTTTTCTGAGCATTTTCTTCTCTTTCTTTTTCAACATAAATCTTGGAAATTGGTGACAACCACCAGATTCATCAAGCGATTGCTTTTAGAACTATTTTAAAACTCTTATTTTATGAAATGGTAGTCCAAAAGTCATACAGAATAATTAAAAAAATGGAAACCCACATACAGCCTTGCTCCCCTATGGTTCTATGATTCTCATTTAGACAAACATTTTAATGTATAAAATATCTAAGTGAGCTACTTTTTAAATTCTGAGCACTAAACTGATTATCTTCTTGTCTCACTGACTATTTGTTTTCACTTTGTCTTGGAATATAGTGTCTCATGTCTCCCCTGCTTCCCTTCCCCTCCCGAAGACTCCAAACAAGAAAGAGCTAATGAAGGATCCCTACAGTCCATCTTTTCAGTATAAAAAATTCTAGAAGTGAGGAGAAGCTGAAGGTTACATGTGACATGGCAAACAATCATTCTCAATACTAATTGTAAAGGAATGTGCTTTTTGTAGAAAAGACAAGCAAAAAGTAGGAAGAAAAACCACTGGAGGGTCCATTGGAAAACATTTTACTATAGTCAATCTTCAAACCTCTCACTTCAAAGACAGTAATACTAGACCAGGCTTCAGAGCAACCTGTTTTTTGGGATCTGAGCAGCCTTTCCCCATGTGAACTTGAAAACTCCCTATGTGGAGCAAAAGCTTGGTGTTTGCTGTAACATTCTTCATGATGAATGCTAGTTTGCAGCATTTTTTGTCTTCTGAAAGTAATACCTTTTTAGGTAGTAAAGTGATGATAACATACCAAGGGTGAAAATTCAGAATGTGGTAAAATGTATGGGCAGTTCTCAACTTAAGCCAAACTCCGTTCTTGTAATTTTTTTTCTGATAGAAGAAGATCACACGATGAAGTAGAGCACTTAAGATAGCAAGCTGAACCTGAGCTTTGTTGTTTTTTTTTTAAGTTATCCATAGTATGTGTGTGTGTATACATGCTTTATTTCCTTTTCGTCCAGAGGGCATAAAAAAAGTTCTCTTGCCCTGTCACCAGTCACCTGTGGGCAGACTGGTGAGCACCTGATGTGTAAATTTGCCCCACAGTTTCTGGAGGGCAATGTTCTTCAAGTCACAGTGATTTTTTTTTTTTTTTTTTTTTTTTGTTTTGTTTTGTTTTGCCTCGTGTAAATGACATCTGCTCTGTTCAACTTTGTATGCATTCCAGGGACTTTCTGTTCGTTGCAAATATAAGACTAGGCACCGAAACTCCAATTGAAGAAATATTTCTTTAACTTCCTATAACTTGAGATAATAACCTCCAGTTTAGATTGGAGAGTATACCTACATGCAATTCAACCTAGTAGGTAGTGGTTTAACGTTTCTTGGTTCAAGATAGAGAAATATAAATGAGCAAGTGAGCAACAGATAAATTGTATGGACATAATTACCTGTAATAAATTGATTTTTAGATACCTGAAGTCCACCGATAACCTTATATATTTCTTCTGTAGCCTGTCCATTGTCCACCTGGGGTTCTTAACCTCTAGACTAAGATAAATGCCAAAATAGTCACCTTTTTTCTTTTTGATTATGTCCAAATCTTTATTCTTTTTCACAGCTGATGACATAGTGTTGTTTTGCATATAATTCTAGTTAAAGTTCTCCTGTACAAAACAGGAAAACGTGATGAGAAAGTTAAATATATACCTTGCTTAAGTGTAGGTATGTTTATAATCTTTTTATCCAAGCTTCATTGTTTTTTAGTTTCCATAGAAATGTCTTTTTTAACTGTGATTAATACCATTTTCTGTGTGCTACAGGCAGTAAAAGAGTACATAATATTTCTAGAGTGTGTCAGACACCTGCTTTCAGTGTTCTCTAAAATATTTATGTGAATTAAAATAGACTGTTTTCAAATTTTTTTGAAAAGTACATCTTCTTCACTTTTTTTTTTTTTTATTTATTTTTTTTAAGTAAAAGCTGTATTATTATATAGCAATATTTCTAGTACTGGGATTTGTCTTTATGTTTCTTCTTCATTTCAGATACGAAAACTCTTTCAGGCTGGATTTATATAACACCTTTTTATGCCAAATATCTTGCATATTCTTTAAAAAAAAAAAAAAAAAAAAGAAAAGACAGTATATTATTACCCAGATGATTCAAACGTCTGCTAGATTCAAATATTAAATTTGATATTGAAACTCTTACCATATGTTTGGGAGCAAGGAAAATAGCGAGAGGAATGAGAGGGAATCAGAACATGATGAAAACTTGGCAAATGCTGAGACAAGTGCTGAGACAAGTGCTTCAGCACTGGGATGGACTTCATGATGTGTGGAGTGTGATGAGTTTCCATAGCAAGGAGGGCCACCCTGGAGCAACCTTTGAGGTGGGAAGCAGCAGCCTTCAGTAGTCAGGGAGTGAGGAGAGGGTGTGCACCAGGAGCAGGATACCTTGGGTCCTGCTTGGGCCCTTCTTTCCTTGGGGGCTGGTGAGGGCCTTATCCTTGAGCAGTGACATCAACAGGTAAAAAGGTTAATGTGGGTGGGAATAACAAACACGGGGGAAGTGTGGTCTCTCATGCCATCTCTTTGGTGTCCTACAAGTGTGGGGGCGGATCTGTGAAGACCAAGTTGAGCATGAGTGTCCAGCCAGAGAAAATGTATGCCGTGTTTTGTTTTCTTCAGCTTGAAAAGCAACCAGGGGTGTTTTCTTCATAGCCTCCCTCAGCATGAGTGCAAGGCACATGTGTCAGGTGGTGCTGTCTGCCATGTGAGCAGGGAGCAGAGGGGCTCTCCTGTGTGTGACCCTGTTAATTGTGTTAAATGGGCAGGGAGGGAGAGAAAAGATATGAAGTTCTTGAACATCTGACAGGTGCATTTGGTGTTTAATATCCTTATCTGTCCAGAAATTTAAGGATTCAAGAAGCACGATTTGTTACAGCCATTTTTCCCTCTTGGATCTGTCATCTTGTCTGTAAGTAATGGATTATTTTGAGGAGGAAAAAAATGCCTCAAGGACACAACTCACTGCCCTCACAAATGACTTTATATCTCTTTTCCACGTATGTTTGAATTACTTTTATCAGGGATTCTGAAATAGTGCCCTGGTACATAAGTTGTGGGAGATGGTTGCAAAGGCTGCAAGCTTTTGTATTTGTGAGTTTCCCTGATCTTGATGGAATGCAGACTTGATAGACACAAGTGAGAGTTGTAGTGTCTTGAAGGAAGGGCTCTTGCCCCCTTGAAGCAGAGGCATCAGTTTTTAAACCAGTGCATCCTACTCTTGATCTTTCTTTTTGAGGCCTGTTTCATTTTATAATGCTTAACGAAATGGCATTTGATCTTTTTATCCTGTGACTTAAAATCTGTCTACTATGTTAAGAACAGTAGTGCAAGAAGTGTGCATAATTTACTGAAGAAAATATAAAGTTTTATACACTATTTTTTTTATTAAGGAGTAAATATATATTTATTCAAAATATTGGGAAAATTTCTGTTTTATCTTGTAGTGCTCTCCATCAGTTCTACATCTAAGCTTCATACATTGCCCCACAGTTCCTCTGCTCGGGGTCTTTCCCTTACTGTGTCCACATCACTTTGTCATCCATCTGTTTCTTTAGCTGGCAGCATACAGTTATTCACAAAACATGGATCAAATTAAGGATATTGAGTGGGGTACTTAGTATATCTTTAATTCTGAAGGCATGTTTCTTTCTGTTCCTTATACACAGCTTATGCTACTTCTTTTGTCTGTGGAATAACCTATACTTTCCACTTTTATCTAAAGATATTGGCTTTAACAAGACTACCAAAGTCTTGTTAAACATATTTCATTTTTATTCTTACTTCTGTTGGAGTTTTAGATACACAGACTGGCTCTAGTCATGATGCTTTTAAATTTATGGCTTTGTTTTTACTTGAGAAGAAAGAAAACAAACTCTATAAGAAGATAAAGTATTCTCTTTGCTGAGATCAAGATGTGTTATATATAATATATTATGCAGAAATCTGTGCATTGTTTTCTAATTTATATGTAATTGTTTCCAAAAGTAAACAAAATTAAATATGAAGTGAAATGGAATAAAATAATAAAACGATGAGGAGTTTTAAGTTTTCTCAATAACATCAAAAGCTAACAAGAACGTATCTGTTTCTAGATATGGGAAGAATCACCAAAAATATGTTTTGATGTCATTGCTACTTATGATACCAGGTGGCATTTTTTATTTTTCATTTTCCATGTCTTTTCCTCTGAGTCAGCAATCCAAAATAATTATCCTACTGTTTTTAATATTTATGATACAGATTCTGTTATATATATCTGTCTGGACAATTTGCAAAAGGCAATGAGATATGTGTAAGTTGTCCTGAAGAAATAATCGTGGACTGACTAAAGTTTAACCCATGTTAACTTGTTGTTTCATTTGCATGCTAAACAAATAAAAAATTTTAAATATTTGGTTTACTGTTAGTCTACATGCATTATTAATATAAGCTACCAGATACTGCCTCTTCTAATTAATCCTACAGGAAAATAGTTGAGCCCTATTAGCAATGTTACTAATAATTGATAGTACCAACTATTAAGTTGCCATAATACTTTCATAATGAAACCCAGTTTGTGTAACTTAAGTTTTTTAGACATATGCTTTCACCTTAAGAGATGTGGCAAAAATGGAATTTCCTTTTTTCCTAGAAAGTCAAATAATATATGTTTTCATTACAATTCAGGTAGTTCAGAAAAATGCTAATTAAATATATTCAGTCAATTGAAGATGTAGCCAGGTTTTACTCTTTGCCTTTTCCATTTGCCATTTCCCTTGCTCTTTTCTAGTACTACATATTTGGCCACATACATTCAATAGGTAATCTCCCTGTCAGAAGCTTGCATCATCTTCTGCTTAAATTGCATAAATTTAATTAGCAAATTCCTACTATAGCATCTTGTGTTTGATGTACCACTAAATTGAATACCCACTGGGTAACTGTTCTTCATGTTACTCGACCTTTGAGCCCGAGAGCTCCAACAGTTGTAAGTTGTTGTAAGTTCCATCATACTGGACAGAGTTTGGTATCAAGTGTTTCATAGAATCATATGATAGTTTGGGTTGGAAGGGACCATTGAAGGTCATCTAGTCCCACCCTCCTGCAGTGAGCAGGAACATTTTCAACTGGATCATGTTGCTGAGAACTGTGTCTAACCTGGCCTTTAATGTTTCTAGGGATGGGGCATCTACCATCTCTCTGGGCAATCTTTTTCAGTGTCCCACCACCCCAGTCATAAAAAATGTCTCCCTTACATGACATCTGAGATCTAGTTTCCTTCCCATCTATGCATATTGGAAGAAATTTCTTTCCACATCTGTTCCTGTCCCCATTTTGCAGTTACTTTGAACTCTAGAGCTGATTACTGAAAGCTTCAAAAAGGCTCCTTGGATCAGACCAGTATCAATGAGCTGAAGCTCAGTAATCCTGAGTAATTTGTGTCAGTTTTGGCTCTGTCTCGCTGCCGCAATGTCTAGAGCTCTCCTATGAGAGGACCCACTGTGCTGTTTTTTACCTGCAAGTCACTTTAAAGATAATTCTTCCAAATAAAATTAAATCTATTCTTTAATAGGTACAGCTCATGAGTGAAATAAAAGATTGCTCAAAGTGGTGATTTTAAAATAGGACTATTTTAAAGCAGATGTGCTTTTTGTTTTATTTACTTGCTGGGAGCAGGGTTCAGGTGTCTGTAATCGTTCCCTGCGAGTGACGATGCTCTTGTTACCAGGTTGGTTTGCAAGGAGAACTCTGCCTTTTGCTGCTTCAGGGTGAGCAATGGAATTGGCTCTTGGAGATGAGGCCTGGGACCCTCCATCTGATAGGCTTCAGGAATCAAATATTTCAGACTTTGTAGAGGACACTCTAAGTCTTAGACCCAAGGATGAGCTGGAAACAATTACTGTGGAAGAAGTTCAAGACCTTAAACCTGAAGATTTGCAAGAATCTGCTCCTGCTGAAGCAACGCAGGACACTAAACCTGGGACTGGGCAGGTACAGCAAAGGGGTACTATAGGTTAAAGGTTTGGGGCAATTTTATGTCTACAGTAATGTATTTATTAACAATTATAATCTTACTGTTTTCTCAATTACACTTGAGAAGACTTGCTCGTGTTTTGTGGATTCAGACTGTTGTTTCTAAGAGGTCGGATCTGTGAAGCCCCAACAAGGCAGTGCATGTCATGCAAGCCCTTTTTGCCCTAGCTAGGCAGAAGTTTACGTATGCCCCGTCATCTTCAGGTGAATTGAGTGGAATGAGAGTATCTGTTGCAAGGTGACCTACATAGCCAACTTCTAGAGATAATGCTGATAGTGGATAAATTGAAGCTATCCTAATATGAGGTGGACTTTTATGTACAATTTGATATTACTAGCCTCTGTTGAGAATGAGGCTAGAAATATATGTTTCTACATATAATATTTGTGGTACTGTGTTCCTCTGCAGAAAACTGCACTATTTGATGTCACGTAGCTCAAGGAGAAACATGAATATTGGGAGCTTCAAGTACAGCAGGTGTAAAAGAGGTTTTTTATATTGGAACAAACTTAAAATCTTTTTCAGTGTTGTTCCAAACAAGTGAAAAAAAGATGTCAGGAATGAGAGACAGGCTTTGTTTTGATGAACAGTCCTGGTGATCTGATCCTTCATTATAAAACATGTCCTTGCTCTTCTCTGCTGCAAGGAGCACACATGTCCTAAATGATGGATGGGGTTCTGCCCCCATTTGTATGAACTGTTCAACTCTCTCTGTAGCAGGCATTTAAAACCTCTCTTACAAACCAGGTGAGTGTCCTACCCAGCAGGTGAGTGGGTCTGTGTCTTTTTCTCTGAGTCAATAGTCCAAATCTACTGGAAGTTGGATCTCAGCCTGCTATGTTTTGTGATAAGTGCTTTGAGTTTTTTTTAAATTGAGATTTTCACCAACAGTCCTATCTGGAATTTGAGAAGTCTGTCCCAAAGAAGCTTTTGTTAAAAATAGAATATTGTTGCAGAAAGTGTAGCTGACAGATTGGCTGCTTTTATCTACAGTATTGTTCTTTTGAAAAAACTCTTAATTGAGAAATATTAGGAAGAATTCCCTGTCAGAATGAAAAGATGAGTCTTGTTTCTGGATGAGAGAATATTTAATAATGCAACAAGAAA
This sequence comes from Manacus vitellinus, assembly GCF_001715985.3. Classification (NCBI taxonomy): domain Eukaryota; kingdom Metazoa; phylum Chordata; class Aves; order Passeriformes; family Pipridae; genus Manacus; species Manacus vitellinus. The sequence goes on from NW_021940535.1 coordinate 35,884,826, forward strand.
ATTAACAAGTGTCTGACATTCTAATAATTCATGAATCTGAAAATATTTTTTACAGAGTGCCTTGACTGTTGGAAAATCTGAACTTCTGATATTGAATGTTTTTTCATTTTCTTATCAGGGGTTTGCCTGAGTTTTAGAGAGAAGGGTCAAGGTGAGATGTGACATGCTGTCATGCTTGCCAGCAGCCAAGCCCCACACAGCCACTCACTAACTCACTCACTCCCCCACCGGTGGGATCTGGGAGAGAATCAGGAGGGTAAAAGCAAGCAAACTCATAGGTTGAGATAAAGACAGTTCAGTAGGAATAGGAAGAGCAAAAACCGTGTGCACAAGCAAAGCAAAACAAGGAATTGATTCACTGCTTCCCATGGGCAGGCAGGTGTTCAGCCATCCCCAGGAGAGCAGGGCCCCATCACACGATAACAGTGACTTGGGAAGGCAAACACCATCACTCCAAATGTCCCCCTCTCCATCCTTCTTCCCCCAACTTTTTATACCAAGAATGATGCCATAAGCTACATAATATTCCTCTGGTCAGTTTAGTTCAGCTGTCCCAGTTGTGTCTCCTCCCAACCTCCCATGCACCCCCAATTTCCTCACCAGTGTAGCAATATGAAAAGCAGAAAAGGCCTTGGCTCTGTGTAAGCCCTGCTCAGCAATAACAAAAACATCTCTATGTTATTAACCTTGTGTTCAGCACAAATCCAAAACACAGCCACATACTAGCCACAGTGAAGAAAGTTAACTCTACCACAGCCATAACCAGCACACATGCAACTCAGGTACTAAAATTTTGAAGAATAAATGCTGCTGAAACATGGCTTTCTTTCTACTTCTAAAAATGATTTCTTGGTATGAGCAGACTTCACTCTAAATCTTGGCCTGTAATGGTTGATTTTCGTATTTGCCAAATAATTTGTTTATTTACTAAATAAGAATGTTATTCCATCTGTAATATTAAAGTGTGAGGGAATTCTTTAAGTTCCGCTTTAACAGTTCATCTTTTTACCCAAGTAAAATTAAGTATTGCTGAATGGAAGAGTGTGATTGATTAATTAGCAGTTGGGATCCCATTACATATGCCCTACATTCTTGAGGCTGGTTTTGAGAGGAAATAAGCCCTAATATGCATTTTCAAGTATGGAGTAAGGAAAGGACAAGGGCTATTTTCAAAACCTTGAGATTTAATCTTGGCATAGTTTATTGCTTTGCTCTGATGCCACTGAACATGCTTTTTCAGACCATAAAAATACAGCTCTGTGAAAACATTCACTTTGGCATAGCCCTCCACTTTTCTCTCTCTCATAGCTGGGAACAGTTCTTGCTGTTTAGTTCTGTAGTGTTTCCTGAGTTCTTTTGCTGTTGCTGACTGCATGTGTGGGACCTCATGAGTTCCAGGGTTGTATGTGTTCATGGCCCCTTTCAAAATGAAACTATTAATCATGTTGATAAAGTTGCAAAATTCTTGGCACCTGCTCAGGAGTTCTTGCTTATATTCAGAAGCTCTTTTTATTGTTTTTAAAACTCATCCTAACATTTCTTTAAGCTCTCTAGTGAACATTTAATTTAGCTAAAAAAAGAGGGAATTCATTAGAAAATGTGTTCTCTCTTAGGAAATTTCTTAGTCTTAATACTTTGAACTGGATAGAAATAAGTTAAGAAATTATTTCCATTAGGGTTTTAATGTTAGATAAATAAAAGCAAAGAACCATTTATAAAGAACTAAAGAATGCTATTGTTAGTAATGATACAAAATGCTCAATCAACGCTTTTAAAAATATTTCTGCCTTTTTAGGACTGTCAAGAGGCAAACTTTCAGTGTATTCTGGACACTAAGCACTTGCATTATATAATGATGTGTGTGTAGTTCTTGAACTTTTAAAATAATGTTTAGTTTATGAACTTTTCAACTTGAGATACAGCAGATTCTGCCTGGTGACAGAAAGTAAACAGAAGTTAGAACCTGCAGTTTCATTAGCTGCCTAGACTAAATACAGTTTGTTTTCTAACACAGCAGTGTGAATGCCATTCATTCCCCAGCCTTTATATTCAGGGACTTCTAGTAGATTTATGGATCTTGAGTGTCTTTTTCTTTCTGTGTCTTGGTCTCCGTCCCTCCTTTTCTGGCATCATTTTGTAATGATTCAAATATTCCACTATTCTCTCTTTAAAATGCCAGTAGTACTTGCTAGAAATGCCAATGTAATGGACTAGGAAATTCTGGCTCCTTTTCTCTAGAAACAATCCAGCATCCTCATACAGATGACAAAGCCACCATATCTTACCAATTTTAGCCTATGAGTGGGGAATCATTAGCAGCCAATAACTACCCCTAATAATAGCAGACACTCCTACTATTAGGGGAGCACAGACTGACTGGGGCACTGGAGAGGATTGTTTCTGATAAGGTTTCCTGTAAAGTGTGAGTGTACTTAAATAAGAACAAGTGACATGCTCAGCCAAGTATTTGGGTTTTATTACTCTCAAGGTGTTCTGCATAGCCCCTTGTAATTCCCCATTCTGCACTGTTTGCTCTGCTCCCTTCCTCCATGAGGATAACTTCATTGATTGCTCCAAGTTAGTGTAATAGATCTCACCTAAAGAAACTAAGTTTGATGCAGACTGGCTCCTTGGTATAACCTAGACATTCAATACCACTGTTCCTGCTGTCAGTGCTTTCTTTGGATGCAATCACAAAACAATGCTAAAAGGACCTGGAGTCTGCAACATTGGCTCATTCCCAACATTTGTTACATCATGCCTTCTTCAGGGAGTGCAGTCGTATGTCATCTTCACATATGGTCAGAGTACATTATGAGTGAATGGTGCTCTTTCCCAAAGAATGTGCTGCTGTTTTTTCTGTTTGTGGTCAGGAGCAATTTAGATTGATAATACCCTTGGAGGAAGAAAAAATATATTTGTGGTGATGGATATCATGCATCCAAAGCAGCCTGATTTCTGTTCGCTATTCACATTAGAATCTTACTTGTCAGAATTTGCAATGCCTGTGATAATGGCTTTCTTCCCTTAAGGGGATTCATGTAAAAATTTTGAATCATGTACAAATTCATGTACAGGTCAGACTGCCTAATGCTTTCTGAGTTTTTATAAATTAATTTAATTGTAGCTGAGATAGCTCTTGTGATTTTTGGCTTTTCTTCCAGTATGAATTAATGATTATTACTTCAACTGGTTGTAACAGGGTTCACTTGGATATTGGGTAATTAATCATAGAATGATAGAATCAATTGGGTTGGAAAAGACCACGGAGATCATCAAGTCCAACCCTTGAAACAACACCACCGTGGTTACTAGACCATGGCACTAAGTGCCACATCCAGTCTCATCTTAAAAACCTCCAGGGACAGTGAATCCACCACCTCCCTGGGCAACCCATTCCAATATCTGATTACTCTATCCATAAAAAATTTCTTCCTAATATCCAACCTAATCTTCCCCTGGCAGAACTTAAGATCGTGCCCTCTTGTCCTACTGCTGGTTGCCTGGGAGAAGAGACCAACCCCCACCTGGCTGCAACCTCCTTTCAGGGAGTTGTAGAGAGAGATGAGGCCTCCCCTGAGCCTCCTTTTCTCCAGGCTAAACAACCCCAGCTCCCTCAGCCTCTCCTCACAGGACTTGTGCTTCAGACCCTTCACCAGCCTTTTTACTCTTCTCTGCACCTGCTCCAGCACCTCAATATCCTTCCTGAACTGACGGGCCCAGAACTGGACACAGAACACAAGGTGTGGCCTCACCAGCACTGAGTACAGGGGAAGAATCACTTCCCTGGTCCTGCTGGCCACACTGTTCCTGATACAGGCCAGGATGAATGTCCTATGTCCTTACTAAATCATGAGATTTAGTAAGACAGCACAAGGTGCTGCACCTGGGTCCAGGCAGCCCCTGGTTTCAATACAAGCTGACAGATTAAGCCCTGCCAAGAAGGACTTGGGAGTGCCGGTGTATGAGAGGCTGGACATGAGCCAGCAGTGTGTGCTTGCAGCCCAGAAAACCAGTTGTATGCTGAGCTGCATCTAAAGAAGCATGACCAGGTGATTCTACCCCTCTACTCTTTAATTCATTACTGTGAGTGTGGTGAAGCACTGAAACAGGTTGCCCAGAGAAGTTTTGGATGCTCCATCCCTGAAAGTGTTCAAGGCCAGGTTGGATGGGACTCTGAGCAACCTGGTCTAGTGGAAGGTGTCCCTGTCCATGGCAGATGAGTTGGAACGAGATGAGCTTTAAGGTCCCTTCCAATCCAAATAATTCTATGAATCTATGATGATCGGCACATCCTGAATGGGTCCTGTTTTATAAATGTAACCTCCTGAATCTCAAGCCAGTAGCTGGAACTGAGTTTGGCTTTTCAAGCTGGTTCTGTAGTGTACTGACCCATTACTTCGCAAGTCTGAACTGAGGTAAGCCATTGGTTTTGAAGCTGAAGATTCCATCAGGAAAGAGCTGCTGCTTACAAGCTGAGTTTTGCTGTCCCTGGCCGTGGTCAGTTAAGCTGGTGTTAGAAGAGGTAGAGCAAGTGTGCTACATGACTTAGCCTACGGTGCTAAAGCCCTTTACAATCACAGTCTACCAAGTCCTATGTGAAACCTGCGTGAGCAGCTGGAGAATTGTGATCATTGCTCGTAATGAGGAGCCATAACTTAGGCAAATATAAATGGTGACTCAGGGGACACCGTGAATTGTAAAACAGAGAACAGCAGATTAGTTTCAGAGGGGCAGGTAGATGAATGCCCAGCAACCTCCCTTCAGCAACCCAAGGAGTGGAAAATGGCCCATTAAATGCCAAATAATCCAAAACACAAACTCTAATTATATGCATGATTTCAGATTCTAGATGAACATTAGAAGGTTTCATAAATCAATACCAAGTTTTTAGGAGTAGAAGAAAGTATGAGGTTGAGATTAGTTTACAAAAGGCTTTTTTTTTCAGATCATAGCATTGTTAATCAGGTTGTGTCTCAAATTACATTAGTTTAGGGCTTACATTATCTGTATTACTTAAACAGGTCAAAAGTGTTTTGCTACATTTCAGTATTTATGTGGTTAATGGTGATCATCACAAATTTCTTCACTATTTTAATGCTAAAAAAATCACTTCACCGACATTTCTTCCCTCCTACCCCCAATAGCCTTTCCTAGTTTTTTAAAACTGTGTCATCCACCTTAATTCTTAAAGACTGTCCAAAATGCAGTTACTCTCACCTAATTTGTCTAGCTTCAGTTTCTAATCCTTTGCTTTTGTTTTGACATTTTCTACTAGATTAAAGACCTATTTACTGTTATAAGCCCTTCCTGCTCTAGCTTGTGTGTAATCCTTGTTCAAGTCACCTCCAAAATTTCTCACTGCAATAAACAGACTCAACTGCTTTAACATGCCTGAAGTAATTTTTCCATCACTCGTCTAAGATTTTACAGTTTTTAGCGGCAGCCTAAAAGACGTGGGTGCCTGTCCTGCACATATTATCATAGCAATAATCTTGCTAATACCATAACATCACCTACTTGCTCTCTCTTGACATTTCTTTATAGGTTCAAATATCATGCTGACCTTCTAAGCTGCAGACTTGCAAAGAGTCTTTGTGTGAAACCAGTATTGTTCATGATCCTTTCTAGATTGCTCCTTTCCAAAATATTCTGTTACCTAGTTCCCCTTTTAAATAGAGCTGTGTGTTTTGCTTAAATTAATTTAGTCAGGCCAAATTCAAAGTAATTGAGTCATCTCCATCATTGTTTTTGCATCCCAGGGTTTTCAGATCAACCTACCAGTGAAGTGTCCACTTTGTTGATTATCCTTTTTCTGCAAAATCATTGCCTCTAGTCCATCAAATTTGGCAGAGCAGTGGAGCTCCCAAAGATGTTAATTTTATGCTGAAGTTGTGAAAAAAAGAGCAGGGGCTGTGAAGCAGACAGAAAAGGGTAGTTCCACAGTGAGCAGATGGGTGCAATCTGATCTTTGTCCCCTCTGTGTGGCAGAGGTTGGATGGTGAGTAGATGTGAAACTTGTTGTGGAGCAACAAGCACGTATGTACATTCAGGACAGCTCTGTCATCTGAAGTTTGCCCTTGCAGAGGTAGGAAAGGATACTGGTGAAAGCAGGGAGCATTGTGGTGCTGCCAAGAATAGGAAGTTGATGCATGAGGGGGCTTCGGGAATCAGAGTCACTGGGCTAATGCAATGGATGGGATGGGATAATGCAGGACTTAAACAAATGCAGGTTTTGCTGTTTTAGGCTGCCATTAGTTCCACTGAACTGGTTTACCATCCTTATGTTCACATATTAGGTGTGTCATGGGTCTGGGCTGCATATTTAGATTGAAATGTGATTGTTTGTCAAATATTTTTTATATGTCAGTGCACTAAACACCCAAATCTATCTGAAAAAAGGTATTTTTATTTAAGTTAAAAAAATGATTGTACTGTCCTAGTTTTTCTCAATGAAAAATTCAAACAGGAGATAGTCACAGCTAGAAACACTAAGCAAATATTTTAGAGCAGCAGAAGAAACCTAGTGTTGTGTTACTTTGGGTACTGTATGACAAAATTGATTAGAATGCTGTTTAAGAGCTAGCCTGTATTTTCAAAGACAAATCCTACATGATTAGACAGCTAATGCATTATTCATGTGATACTAGGGAGAGGTATAGATTTCTGCTGATAGTTTCATATGGCCAGCCAGAGCAGTAGTATCTAGTCTTGCCATTACTTGCCATGGGGAAACATGATCAGGACTCTGTTGTGCTGTTATGGGGCCCTTTAGACCCCATTCTCTGCTGTACAGAAAGCCTAATGCAAAAAAGGGAATGGCAGTGAGAAGATATTAATTTGTGTAGATTTTTTTGATGACAGTGGTTCAATTTTGAATAACATCATTTAATGATTGTGGGTTGCTGTATTTTATATTTTTGTCAAAATAATATTTTATTTCTTAAAAATGCTCTAGCAGAAATGTTTCTAAACATGTATATATAGAAGAAACAGATAAAAATATTATATGACCTTCAACTGCATCTTTAAGAACAAGTTTTCAAAAAGTTACCGGGCTAGATTACTTAACTTTTTCTGTGTTACTTTCTCTCAATTTTTTTAAATAATATCTTTTAAATAATAATGCATTATGATATATAGACCTTAACTCATGTTGCATTCTCTCTTTAAATGATTTGCTCATTGAATTTGCTCTACCAAAGCTATCTGTTATAAATATTTTGCTGGTGTCCAAGCACTGTTCAAATAAACTTTCTAATAATGTCTCTGAAGTCTGACATAGCAGGTGATTTGTTATGGTTACACAAAGGTAGGACTTACAAGATTAAGGCATTTGGCCTTGGAGCATTTGACTGTGAAGATCAAATGTTCAGTATAAGTGTAAACAAAGATGATGTTGTGGTATTTTTGACTTATCATGAAAATGAAGAAAATTGCTATAAAAGCAGACCATTGAAATATTTTACTGTTTCTGAAGACTGCTTTTCTTACTGGTTTGGAAACTGGGTCAGTTGTATTCCCCCCATTCTGTTATTCACTAATGTCCAAATGATATTAATTTCTACTCCATTTTTACATAACCTATGAGGTCCCATGCAGATTTAATGTCCTTCTCTGAAGAAGTGCTTAGGAGTAGTTTTAGGTACATTAAGACCAGAATTGTATCATTTCTATCTATATAGTGTCTAACAAATCAGATTTTTATGTTTGTTAAATTCTTACATGATATTTTAGGTTAAGTTTTTACTATGCCTACTATTAGCAATAATTGATTGATTGGAAAGAGAACTTATATTTTTCTGGTTTATTAATACAGCAAATTTAATGATTTTTGTTTTGTTTTGTTTTGTTACCAATCCTTCAAAATATTGCCACAAGAATCCTGTTTGGCCTGGTGAATTTAATGAAATATTCTTTTTATTGTGGTTCAGGGGGGTATCTCTTTACCATGCAAGGAAATTGAATTAAAAGCTGTCAGACTTCAAGGGGAGTTTTTTACAGCAAGCATGTGATGGAATTAGACCTAGATTGCAAGAATTAAAAAATATTTTGGTTTGTTAATAAATTGCCTCACCTACTAGCTAAGCATGCCCCTTTGGTTGCCTCGAAGTAGCAACCAGTAGTTCAGATAATCAGATTGTAAACATCAGTGTCCAATGATCTACTCTTGGCCTGCTTCAGGAGATCTGCTAGTCATATATAAAGAAACACTAAAAAAGACACATTTAAAAATGGGCAAAGAAATTTAATATACACTATTCTGAGCATGAAAGTGAATTCACCAGAATTTACATTTAATTTCTTGTCAAATACTATGCATTTGATTGTAAACTCTGTGAAGTTGAGCTACATGCTGCAATTGGCATCTTCTGGAAATACTGCTCAAAGTGATAAAAAGTGCTTAAAAGTGTTATTGAAAGCTGGTAAGAAGGAAGAAAGACATTACAAGGAAGTATTATTCCAGATATGTGAGCATAATGGATTAATCTGTTGAATATAAAATTAGTTTTTGCTAGGTGTTTATTTTTTCTTTTTGACCAACACATTAAAGAATTTTGTACAGGATAAATTATCATAGGGAAAAACAAAAAAAAAAGGAAGACAGCATCAATATTATTTTTGGAGGTTTTTAAAGTGCTTTTTGTTCTCTTTTGTTTATTTGAATTGTTTTTATTCTTGTGACTGAAAAAAGCAGTCAGGTAGATTAACTGTATTAATCAAAGACAGTGACCAAAGAATCAGATGAGGAAGGATAAGTCATGATCACTTCCGTAATACCTGAGCAAAGTATATTTTAAATGCAAAATACAGTCTCCATGAGTGTGCATTGGGACATAATTTAGAGAAGCTGCTAGAGTTGGTTTCTGTAATTCATTCTCTCTTCATGATCACTGATGAAACATAACTGTGTCCCCCCGTGTTTATCATTCAAGAATTAGCTCTTCATGTTTGTTATTGCCCAGGTTTTGTAAGTTATTTACAATATAAAGTAGAATTCAAATTTCCTACAACATATTCTAAGTTAAAAAAGACAAGTTCAAAATGTAATGATAGTGTTCAATGTGTAAGTACAATAGCTTTATTTGAGAAAATGATAATATTTTTTTGCTGACAAGGGTGATGCCCTACTTGTGTAATTTGTTTTTTTAGTATCTCATCAACATGTATTCAAGGGAAATAGAAAATATGTCTAGCTATATTTTCTAAACTATCAATCATTGTTAGAGAAGCATAATATATGATACATGTATCTTTTAATGGCCAAGGTACTGTGTCCATAATTACTACAGGGTTTTTTATTCATGTAAATAAAACCAAAGCATTTTAAAATGTTAAATTGCATAGATTCTTTGTGAAATGTGTTTCTTTTTTTCTACTCAGCAATCAGGCTTAAGTCCCTTTGAATATGGATGTTTATCTCTTGTCATTTTTGCATCAGAGTAGCACAGAGATAAATGTGGTTGAACTGAAGTTGCTGTGTACTGCCAGAACACTTGTATTTTTTTCCTAATATGTATTCTGCTGCATGAACTGGCCAGCAGCATGTGTGTGCGAAATGAATTTCTCTTTTTTTGTTTTCATGTATCCTCTGAGGACAAATCTTTTGCTACATGTAATTGTAATACTCAGAACATATTCTCTCAGTGACCCCAAATGTTATGGACTTTTTGGTTCCTGTAGTGTTGTAAGTGTCAGCTAAGGGATATCTAAGCTTAAGAACACAAATACATAAAAATGCAACGCCATAATTCTGCTTTTTGTTCTTCACAGTTTAATGTTTTATAAAGTTTCTCAATACAGTGAATAAACAAAAGCATGGCTATTACTTGGTTCTGTCTGAATTAGGCTGCAGTGAGTTCATATAGAGTACTAATTCACTGTTTCAAGAATGTTTATAGAGAATGATTTGTCAGTTGTCTTATGCTCTGATGAAAAGAAAAATGACTTTGAGTACAGTGCAAACGTTTCCATTGTCTTCTAAATTTTGCGGTTAAAAAAGTTAGACACAAAAGAAATTTTGTTAATGAACATTGAATGTTAAGTAAATCAATTTCGTTGAATTAAAATGAAGATTTAATAGGCAGAAGCCAGTGTTAAATGGTTACTGAGCATATCTAGGAAGAAGATGAAACACAATAATTTTTTTTTGTATACCTGCAGAGATTGTTTTGGATTTCAAACAGTTACACACACACACAAAAAGACAGGTCTTAAGAAATTCTACTGTAGTTATAAAGGGTAGACCAGCAAAGAGGTTAATAATGTTTTCACTCAGTTTCCATGCAATTGTGTACAACTTCCACATAAATTGTCAGAACAATCAGATGACAGTGATGGTTAATATTTACAGAATTATATTCTTGGATACAGAACTGTTGGTCTGGAAAATGAAATTCCATTTTTAATTTCTAAATATATGTTTGTTCCCTCTGTTCTCTGAATTTTATATTTAGTCCAATACACATGACATGGATGCTAAGTTTACCTAAAACAATTATCAATCTCGCCAGCCTTGACAAGGTTAGGGGAATTGTTCTGACCTTTTGCAGTGTCATTTAAAATCAAATATATCTCATGCTGCGATGTTACAGATGTCAGAAAACTTTCTAATAAGAATCTTTTTGATCCCATCTTAAACTGCACCATCGTATGCTAAAGTAGTTCTCTGTTCCAACGGGATTATTTTGTGTTTAAAATTTATGCATGTGATTTTTTAAATTTCATAAATTTTTATTTCTCTGATAGTGCACACACATTTATCATAGATATAGCAACAAAGCAATTAAGTCATAATCAATGAAGCAGCATAGAATTCCCAGATATCATACATTATATATTAGTCGCACAATTGCAGGGAAAAAGTTCTGCAGTGCTTGAGCATCTGAGTGTATAATTGCTATTAATGTTCATTAACTTGGTAAGACATGTCTTTTGAAAATGTAAAGCAAATTGGATCAAACACTGTTTTTACTAAACCTTTACAAAACATTTTCATATAATTTTAAGGTTCAGATTTTTTTTCCAAATTATCATTTTCTCCATAGATGGTTCATTTGCTCTCATGTTCCCACTTTCACTGTGAGGTTTGAAAGATCAAAACTGAACAAAACTCATAAATTTCCTTGACTTCATGCTGAAAATTTTACATGATATTGCTGAAGAGATGCAAGTCAACTCCAGTCTACTGCAAGATTTCAGGGACTTCTTTGTTTATATATTAAGAATACTTTAGAATTTGAACTGGAAGTAAATTTCCTGATTATAGAATGGTTTTGATAAGCATGATAAAAAACTAAAGTGGCAGCTGTGTGTAAAAGCAGAAACTTGAGTTGTGCCCCAAATGTACCCCAATCCTTTATGGGGTCCAAACCAATGACTGAACTGTAAGTGTGCTGAAAACATTTTGTCCAAGACTAAATACTGTCTGAAATAAAAAACTTTCTGTATGTAGTGGAGGCCTATAGAGGCCTTGGCACCAATTTTTGTTGATCTACTGAATGATTCCTGTTGTGCTGCATAATTGCTAATGGAGACATAGCCAAGAATGTAATCTCCTACTGGTGTTAATTACTTCCTTAGATAACCAATTTCAAAGCTTCCTCCTTAGCATCCCACAACCTCCCCACTTCTTCCTTCTTTAAATGCTAGTACATTTTGTAAAAGTTGTTACTATTGAGTTAAATAGAGGTGGGTATTTTTTCAGTTATTGGCTTCCATTTCTTACACACTATGCAAACCTACTAGAAGATACGATATTGCCTTGACTTTTGGCTAAAAAAAGAATAAGGATTGTTAGTGGTATAAGGTACTTGTGCAGCCAGAGGATTTGTTTTTGAAAACTGCTCCCTACATGTATGTATTATCAGGAAGGATGTATAGCATTCTGACATTTGTTTCTATGTTCTCTGACATCAGGAATGTGATAAACCCACAAAATACGTTTGTGGGCAAAATTATGAAAACGACACTTTAGATCTATTTAATTTTGACTAACTCTGTGAAAGAAGAGTCTACACTCACTACAGTTGGTGGGTTTTTTTCAGGATAATTATAGACCCAACCTAAGGTTGCTTGAGCACTGAGATTACTTTCACAACTAAACAAATATAGATATCTTTGCAAAATGGATTATCAAGGTCTAGAACATGAAAGACTCTCTTTAGCTCTGGATTGAAGTCTTCTTACAAGACTCATTCTTAATTTTCTTGTAGCACTGTAGTCAGTCGAGTAACTTACAGCTTTGGGTGGCAATGGAAGTCTATGTCACGCAAACTCTAGTGATGAATAAACTTCTGACAGCATAGGATCACCATGCTGCTCTCTTAGTGCCCCTTCCACATACTGAAGAGAGAAGTGGTTTTGTTATTCCAGATTGCCCCTTTCTGCCTTGAATGAAGCCAGAACGCTGTAATGCCAACCTTCAGCATATGGTTGATTGATGTTCTGCAAATCAGCATTTTCCCAAGCAAAAGAAATGAACTGATATTAATAAGTTTTATTCACTGATTGCTAGTTCTATAATTTATTAAAAGCCTGTGTATAGCCAGTTACTTTCCACCAAAAATTACATTTAGTACGAAAGTATTTCCCTATCTAAAAGTAAGAGTCCCTTTTATTTTCTCTGGATTTAAAATACTGAAAGGTAAAGAAGAGAGTGTCTTGCATCCCTGACATTGAATTTACCTTTCATTCACGTGTTATGTGCCTTAATATAATATTGTTCTGTTCAGGACATGAACTGCAGGACAAAAGTGTCTCTCCAGTTGTAGAGGCGTTTAATTTTTTTTCTCTTTGTTGTTTTCTCATATCTGCATTTCTTTGTTTGTTTTTTTTTCCCCCAAAAGATGGATAAGTCTTCATATTCTATGTTTTAGAAACAGTGTGGTTAAATGTTTCTGTTGAGATTGATATCTTTCTAAAACCAGTTCTATATAGTAGATAGTCAGAAATATTGTACCAGTAGCCCTCTTCCAGTATTTGAGTTTCAGGATAAAATAGTAACCAAATACTTGATGAGCGCATGGATTATGGATCTTGAAGGTTATATATGTCTGGGATCTGAAAAACATTGGCTTTTTTATGAGAGTGTCTTTTTGTAGTTACAGAGATAGTGCTGGTGAGCTTTAATTAGTATTTTATTAAGTAAAAAGTTTTTTAAGAAGCTTTTGTAGGTTTCTTGCACTTGAATAATATCTTGGGACTAGAGTGGGACATTAAAGAGTGATATATTTTAAATACATGAATAGTCTTCCAGTATGCAAAATCCCCCATTTTGTTTCCTTTGCTAGGTTTCCTTTTGATTACAGATGGTCTGTGTGATAGTTGCTATAGAAACCAGACCATTTTACTTCAGTCTCTCCCTGTTGCTATGGTGTGCAGAGAGCTGCTATGTGTAATGTGTCATTTAGAATTTTTTGTGATACTCCATGTAATAGTTAACTTGCAATCAATATTCTCTAACGGCAGAAAGAGTAATGTGACATGCTAATTAATGCTTTCTGCCACCAACTGTTGGATTCAACAGCTTGGCAGAAATTAGTTGCAAAGCTAGTTTGATGAATTCTGCAGATACAGCTTCCTTTAAATGCTCTAATATTAGAAGAAAATAACTGTTAACTCACTGTTAGGCAGAATTGTTTTTCTTGCAATAGCACACTCCCTAACTGAGGATAAGTGTATACAAGGCACTCAGAACCTCTGAAGGCAGAAACCTTGGGTCTTCAGGGAGGCTACCCCAGCCAAAGAAGCTGGTTTTGCAACCTGCAGTTGCTAGTGGCATTTGTAACCTTCCGGCAGTTCCCAAAGGCAGCAGCAATTGGGATCAGTAAGCGTGAATAAGCTGGATCGCAGCTGTCGTGGCCTCCAACCTTCATCCTTCTGTCACCCTGAAATAAAACCAGTGTGGGGTAGGGTGTAAGACTTGTAACCCTTCCACGCTGCAATTTTTGTATCTGGATTTGGCAACTAAAAATTTTAAAAAAATAAAATTAAATTTCTGTCAGACTTCAAAAATTAAATTTTCAGGAAATGCTCTAAGGATGGCCTGAACAAGTCCTTGGCGAAGATGATGATCTGGTCATTCATTGTCCTGAGGTGAATATGAGGTTATTTTTATGCAGAACAGTTGTATACAGGAAGAAAGCCTGATCTGAAGCACGTCACTGAGGACATCTATGTACTATGGCAAATGTTCGGTGATCAGTTGCCTACCACCAGACTTGGTTTAGTCGTAGCTCCTCCTTGATTTATTTTGCTCGCACCCCACTGCTAACGCAACAAAAAAATAACAGAGCTTTCCCTGCACCTGAAGGGTCAGGAGGAGTCCACGCCATAGGAACGTGGTGGCTCTTTGCCTCCCCTCTGGGGTGACCAACCCCTAAAGGGGCTGTGCTGGGTGGGATCAGGAGTCAGGTTTGTGCCATTACGGTGCCAAGGGCTGGCACAGCACCTTGGCCTGAAGCACCAGTGTGTTCCCCAGGAGCACATTGTGTGCAAATAAAGTGAGTTTCATGGGGATTTCATTTGTTCCCAAGTGTTGTCACCCCAGAGAGGCTTCAAAATCCTCATCTCACTTTCCCCGCACAGTTTCAGTAATAAACAGCAAGGAGTGTTTAGATGATGTTAGCTGCGTCCTGAAGGTTCTGTGGGCTGTCTCTTCAGATGGGAAAATGGTACCATCAGGGCGCATGTGTGTATGGCTTTGGTAGAGTTTTCAAGGGAGAGACTTTAAGTCATGAAGCGGAACTCACTTTGAGACAGGAAAGCTTAATTATAGTCCCTTTTCAGATGTGAAATATTCTTTAATATTATTTAACCTGAAGTAAAGAAGAATAAAGAAAACTTTTTTGTTCTGTTAAGAGAAGTTTAGAGGAAATGATGTGTGCTCTTTGGAAGTGCAATAAGATAAACCTTTGGAAACATCAGGATCCCTCTGCCAATGTATGCAGTATGTACTATTTATATGTTAGCATAATCATGTTTTCAGAGTTAAGCCTGGTATAAGTTAAATGACAATTCATCTTCAGCATAGCTAATTACCTCACAACTCACATTTCGTAGTCATGACTCAAAGAATCATTAAGGTTGGAAAAAACTTCCAAGATCCTAGAGTCCAAGATCCTAGAGTCCAAGATCCTAGAGTCCAATCTTTGGCAAAACACCACTGTGTCAGCTAAACCATAGCACTAAGCACTAAGTGCCGTGTCCAGTTGTTTCCTGAACCCTTCCAGACTATCAAATCCAACCATTAACCCATAACCACTGTGTTCACCACTAAACCATGTCTCTGTCACAGCTACATGCCTTTGTACACTTTCAAGGACAGTGATTCCACCACCTCCCTGGGCAGCCCATTCCAGTGCCTGACCACCCTTTCAGTGAATAAAATTTATTCTGATGTCCAACCTTAAGATTCCCTGGTGAAATTGAGGCCATTTCCTCTTGTCCTACTTTTTTCTTAAATTATGTCCAGCCTTCCTGGACCCCTTTGTTTTTAACCAAGGGACTCTGAACCAGTGTCCTGAACAGACCAAAGTCCTCCCTTCAAAAGTCCAAGGCAGAGGTTTTGTTGACCCCCTTGTTGCTTCACCAAAAATCAGAAACTCATTGTTTTGTGTTCACTATGCTTGAGACGGACTCTGACCACCACATCTCCCACCAGCTCTTCTCTGTTCATAAACAGTAGGTCTAGTGTGCATCGTCCCTGGTAGGCTTGCTTACCAGCTGTGTCAGGAATTTATCTTTCACACACTCTAGGAACAGTCTCCTGTCTAGGAACCTCCTAGACTGTCTTTGTGTTGAGTTCCCAGCAGACATCCAGCAAGTTAAAGTCTCCCCAAAGAATTTAATCTCATTTTTTATTTTTTTCAAGGTGATAAATATATGGAGTTAAATGTGCTAAATTGAATTTTTTTCTTAATCTGATTTACAGTGCTGAAGTTGAGTAGCACATATGCCTATTACCTATCACTTGAGCACCTAAATCAGGAGATAGTCATAGCACTTACACCTTCTACTGTTGTCGTTTGTTGGTTTGGTTTTTTAATCACTTCTTTTACTGTTTTTTCTTGACTGAACTTAAAATGAAATAATCAAAACTTCTAGTTTAGGTCTCATGCCTTTGTTTAGAAAAATTACAAATTTTTGTATCTTGGAGAAACATTGGCTCACATAGCTTTGAGTGCAAAGCACAATTCTTCATTCTTTGAGAGAGAGAGATGTTTGTCATGTCATAGGAACTGGCTTCTAAATTGCATCCTTTCCAACACACATGTGTACAAATGGCAGTCACAGGATTTATGTTTCACAGGAACTGTCTGTCACAGTCTCTATGGACCATGGGTATGGGCCCTGTTGTATTCTAATAATATGAATTTTCAGAGTTCTAATAGTTTATTAATATTTACAAAGGAGAGGATAAATTCCAGCAGTAAAGTAGTGCACATTTCAGCATAATTTTTCGTATTAAAAGTTAGTCTTGTTTAACTAGTCTTCTTAATTAAAAATTAAGTCACCAAACACACTACAGAATTGAGGAAAGCTGTCTGAAACTGTTGCTGTAAGAGTCAAAATTGAAATGGAGGGTAACATATGTTTTTGTTCTATCTCATTCGTTCTTTTTGTTGTTATTGTTGCACGTGAGCTAATGAAAATGAAAGACCTCTAATCTAGATAATTGAGCCTAGTCAGCTAAGATGCATTGAGAATCTGACATCTGGAAACATCAGGGTATATTAATCTTGTCACTTTAAGTGGTTATGTTTTAGAGGACACTACTAAAACTGCTATGGTGTGTTTATGGTTTGGGCTGTTTCCAAAATCAATCTTTGTCTTAAAATATATGTCCATGTGGATAGTATTGAAGATAGGTATGCAGATGGATGCTCATCTGGTGTCATATAAAATGTAATCCAGAGATCGTTCTTAAAATTTTAAGGTTTTATTTTAGAAGTCCAGATTGAGTTGCTTCTTTGTATCACTGTTATCTAGGGAAAACAGAAAAATTATAGTAACCACTAGAAGTCACAGGTTATTTCCAAGTTACACATATTGTGTTCTTGAGCAGGATATGTTACTTGCACCGTGCCGACTGAAATAATTTTCAGTTATTGACTGGAATGCATTTAAATACATTAGTTCAGACATGTCTTGATAATTTTGAGTATAGTTTTACTTTTTGTAGCTATGTAGCAACTGGATAGTCTTTAATTACAAATAAAGTATTTTTAATTTATTTCTTACAGATTGAGCCTGTTTGTACTATTTTAATTCTTAAGTGACTTCTTAAAACACCTAAAACCCAACAAAAATCATTAAAGAATTTTTTTTAAGAGCATAGCCTTTATAGATTATGTACAAGACTACTTCCTACAGAGATTTCCTTTATACTCTAAAGAAGGCTGTTGCATTACTAAATGTCTTCTGTTTCTTTGGTTGTGATGATCTGTACTTGCTTTTAAAAACCCATGTGATTTGTGGGGTTTAGGTTGGTGCTTACTGTAGGCAAAATATTACCAGTAGTACAGGTTTTTTTTTTCTTTTTGAGAGGTGCTTGATGCTTGATGTAGTAGTGCTTTATAATTAACTGTGGAGGTAGGTTTCTTTTACATTTGTTTCTGGAGAATATTAGATGTGGCATGGATATTGTGTGCACTTGTATTTCTAGAAGTGAAAGTTTCTCTGTGGAAGACTTGAGGCAAAGTGTAATGAAGCTGCTCCTGAAATTACATGTTTATTGCATCTTTGATGAAAGTGGTAGACTTCTGATTGATTTGACTAATGTCTTTCTTCTGTCCTCATGCCTTCCTCCCCCTCACCCCCTTCTGCTTGTGCTACTTCTAAAAATTACATTGCAATCTCTTTGGAACACATACTTTGCTCTGTTTCAGTTCCTTGGAGTACTTCGCACAGTTGGAGCAATGCAAATTATCAGATGTTGGAAGTAATACCTCAATTCACATTCTAGATGGTGAAAAGTAGACAAGACTAAACTAAGATGTTTTTTAAAGGAAAGAAAATGGAAAAATGTATTTATAATTTAAAAAAAGGGAAAGAAAAAATATCCTTACTTGTTTTCTTCCATAATTCAGGAGCGACTTTGGACTTAATTTATCATCCCCACGACTGCTCAGCTTTTACAATTTTTGTGTAAGATATAGCACACAGAACTAAATTCAAAATCAAACTTGCAGGAAGCAAAACTTGCTTTGCTATATTTTAACAAAAATAGTGAATATACTGTTGAGATTCCTACTGGCAATTACATCTACAGGATTTGCTGGAGCACAATATAAATTCAAACAGTAAGTCTATAAGCGTGCCTGACAACTAATTTCTTCACTCAAGAGAAAATGACCTCCTCCTTTGTTTGATGCCAAAACCACTCTGTGCCTATTGTGTGTGTGGCAGCAGCTGTATAGAACGATTTCCTATACCGTGAATATAGTTAATTGCTGCAGCTATAATTTCCCTTGGTGGAAGAAAAGTCCCGTACCGTCTGAAGGGGAAAGGAGAAAAGGAAAAAAAGTCCTTCAGGACTGGAATTGTAATTATGGGTTTGTTTTCTCTATTCTTTGTCAAGGTAGATTGGTACTGAAAAGATAAGCCTGACAGTGAGTTGAAAGTTGCTGGTGCACTGGAAGGTTGCTGTCCTTATGATAAATGCAATGCCAATGATGTGACATCTGTGAACAGTGTAACAGATACTCATCTCCATGAGTAATGGCGAGTAATGTTCTTGGTTTTCTAAGATGTAGGACTGTGTTAAGAAATGTCTTTCTTTTTCATGAGATGCATCTTTCTCCATAGTGTAGACCTGTTTACCACTTCGTTAACACTATCACTGTCTTTAATTCTGCTGAGGGAAGTGACAGCTTACTGTGTATGAGGCACATACTCTTTCACCTACTCTGCAAAAATGTCAAGCTGCTCAAAATGTTGAAGATGAGTTGGACTCTTTCTTCCCGTTTAACCTGCATGCTTTTCTGACGATGAAAATCAGGAAATAGATCAATGCATAGATTTTAGCCTCTGTTCCTGTTTTGCTTTAGTCTTTTTGCCATATTTTCCCTATAAAATGATTATGAGAACAGAGGTATGCAAAACAATTTTTATATTAATTTTTGGTACTCCTTTTAGGAACCACAATTGTGTTTCAAAGGAGGAAGAGCTGTAAATTCAGAATTAGCTTTAGTCCCTAGTATAAAAAGGTAAAGCTCTAAAATATTTCATTAATTCCCCTTTTGAATATTGTGCATTTGCTAATGTTTGTTTTTTCAAAAATAAACTCACTAGCTTGCTGATTGTTGGTGTCACATCATGGACAAGCTGAAGGTGTGACTAAGCGTAAGACACACAAGCTTTCCTGGGTCTGTGATCCTGGACAAATAGAATTTGAGACAAATTCTTCTGAATAATTTCATCAGTGAATGAAACCAAGGGAGTAATTGTCCAGGAGTAAGCATTTGGTGTGTGCTACATGATAGTGGTGCTTAGCCTTTTACGAGGTGTCAAGACTTAGTATACCTGATGCTACACAGGAACACATCTACAATTGATCTGAATCCAGCTGTACTCTTTGTTAATATAATTTATGTGCTCTGTCATAACCAAAGCACTATGCAGACATAGTCTAAATCAACCATTTTGTAAGTGAAATAAGCTGCACTCTGTGGAAAAACAGTGAAGATATAAGATTGGTCTTGGAAGATTATTTTTTTTTTTAGTCCTATTTACAAAGTGCATTAATTATTGCATGCAGTTAGGTGACATCTAACTTCTGCCCTCTGGAACATGTGAAGGAAATTCTGTTAAGCTTAACTATAACAATTATTGCTTTTGTAGAGGAAAAGTCCTAAAAAGAATGAATGATGTCAAAAGATGAGAGAAAGCAAGATTTATGTAAATACTTGTAGTGGCCTCATAAAACTGTGATGAAAGCAGCAGAAGTACTGTATTGCTTTTTAAAAGAGTTATAGCAATACTTTTTTTTGAATATATTGTCCTCAAATAAGGGTAGTCACTCCTGAATTAGCAGAAGCTAAGATTTTTATGCATTGTGAAGAGTAGGTGAGAGACTGGAGAGGATAGCAGAACATCTTTTTGCATAAAGATTTGTTCTCTTTTGACTTTCATGAAGCAGAGATTGAAATACCAGCCCTCAGGTGTGGCATAGAAGTAGGAAAGGGTATGCTGGTCTTTCTTAGCCATTTTCTAACCATTCATGACCAAACTTAGTGGTGCTGTTGAATAGATTGGCATTAGATATTCTTGGACCACCCCAAGCCATCTACCTAGGGAAAATTTAAAGTGGAGAAAACTGGACCATCTGCTCAGGAGCAGATCCCAATACTGAAACTCCTGCAGACTTTAGCTTGGGCACAGTAGTGCCAGGGGCTGCACTGGGCAGCCCATGGTCAGAAGGAGATGTCTTCCATCCCCATCTCTCCTGTCGCTTCCCATCCAGGTTGGACTGCTGGCAGGTGTGGGAAGGGGCCTGTGTTTGCTCATCTCTGAGTGATGCTGATGCCAATTCCTGGTCTTTCCCTGGGGAGGAGGTGGTGGGCAGTGGGAAAGCATTTGGCTGGCTGCCAGCAGGGCCCTGAAGGATATTAAGCTACATTTTAAATTAGTAAAGTTGGTGCAAGGGGGTTTAAATTCTGGCTTCAAAACAAAGTTTTTGTTTTCAAGGTTGACCATATTTTTATTTCTTTTTAATTAAGTAGTTTTTTAATTAAGTAGTTTTTTAATTAAGAATACAGAAACTAAACATTTCATTATAGATCAAGTAAAAGGTTTGGGATTCTTAATATAGTATTTCCTGAACTGTTCAGGTCTGTGTAAGCAATCTGACTTTTTTCTTTTTACTGGAAACCAATTTACTTTCTTAATTTGTGAACAGTTCAAAACCTATTTTATGCAGGACATCTTGTGAATTCTGTCATGATTTCAGTTATTTGCTCTTGTTTCTTCTCAGAATGGAGCTGCTATTTTTCAGTCATTTTAGGCATCACTCCATGTTTAGTGTTATACCCATTTAGGATTTAAAGTTGCATCTACAGGGAAATGTAAAGGCATTAGCAGCACATGGCACTACAGTTTGCTTTCTGTATCATTCTTTTGTTTGCAAGTGGTAACATTTTTTGACTTGATTATGCCTCTAGGAGAAAAAAAATGATAATGACATGCTGCATTTCACAATATTGTGCTGTATTCTTTATTATGTATACATTACATGGCTATGAAACCTGCAGTTCATGCTCTGCTGCTCTTCCCTCATTCCAGTCCATTTGAACTTCTGATCACTCTGTTGTCAAAACAATATACCATCCAAACAGAGAAGCCAAGATTAGTCAGACTTAAGTTATCATGTATGCAGTGTGTCTCAGGAGACAAGAGCTTCCTGACACCACATCAGGTTTCAAGCAAAGTAGGACTGTGAGGTTTAAAATGTTTTCATTTCCAGTGAAATGCTTTAATGCCATCTGAATTCTTCCAAGCAACAAGTAGCTGGAGGAAGTAGAGATTTCATTAGTTAATACCCTAGGGATATCTTATTTGAGTTCACGAGATGTGCCATCTGGAAATTCTTGTTCATTCACATGCTGCATCCTTTTTTGGACACTGAATAGCTCTGAGGTGCTTGATTTGAGTTGCTTTGGAAGTGCCCAAAATAAAATGGGGAGAAATATTTGAAAGTCTCTATTAAAAAATAAATAAATAATAAAAAAATCTGTTTTCATCTGAGTTGCCCAGGTTACCCTTCTCTGCTATGAAACCAGTCCAAACTTCTCTTCTCCTCACTGCTATGCTCCAAGCACTGCCTTTTTTTCTTCTACTTTGCATCCAGTTATCCCTTAAATTTGCTAATAGTTCACCATCATCAGCATATTCTTCTCTTTCCCTCTCTTTTTTTTCTGCCTCTCTTCACCCACTAGAGTCTCCAGTAGGGTTTATAGAAACTTTGGGAACATTGCCAACTCCAGACAAGCATAATCAGCCCAATCGTTGTGACATTTTGATGACATCCCTTTGCCATCTTGCTTGACATTGGATACGTTTGCTAGGATGAAGCTTGGGGTCTCCTGGTTCAATTGGGTTTTGCTTGCAAAATGTTAATTTGGGAAAAGTCTTTGATTTGGCAGAACCCGAGGGTGTCAGAAGTGTAACTTATGGTTTTCTGTCTCTCTTTGCCTCCTATCCCATAGCCCCAGCCTTGGAGCTCAAGGGCTTCTGGGTTTTTTTGGTCTGGGGTATCGTAGCTGCCCATGGAGCCAGAGATTGGGAAATCCACATCCCCATAGAGACTGGCAAAGCCCAGAGGGTGCTGCAAAACTGGTAGTAATATGTTTATTTTCACTCACCATTGCATAACACAGACATCCTTCTTGGGCCTTGGGTCATGTTGGAGAAGAAAGAATGTTTTGAATTACTTTAATGAAGTGTGCTGAAAATTCAATAATAAAATAGGATTTATTTTGTTATTTCAAAATCTATTCAAATATATTTAGCCTTAGTTTCTAAGGCATTTTATCCAAAATTGTGGCCCTTTGTGTAATAGCAGCCATGTTTATCCCTCAGTGTTTTCTACAGAATCTACAGTTTCTTTTCACTTGGCTACTCATTTAAGGAAATTTGTTGGAAATTAATGTTAAGTGAGGTTGTCTCCCTTAGTCAAATATTACCAAAACTGGCAAATGAGCCCAGTACAAAGAGGGACACAAGTTTTATTTTATTAGGAAGCCAGTCTAAGAGGTGATTGTTATTTACTTCTATTTGTTTGGAAATAGTGAAATATTGCCCATCATCTGCAGAAAATCCACTGCATATTGCACCAACTGCTTTTACTGTACTAGATTTATTTTCCTAGAAATGTTTCTTTTAAATAAACTGTGATATGTATTTTAGAAAAAGTTGGAGTTTTTGTTTGTTTATTTTGTAAGGAAGAACTATCAGGGAATTTAACCGAGTACTGTGAACTTCTTAAAAAATACGGTTTGTGTGTCGTTTGAACTTTTCTGTTCCTTATTTTATGGTTTGCCAATCAGCAACAACACAATTCAGTAGAAATATAGTAACTGTTTTCCAAGAGTCCAACAAATTTTTTAATTATGGAGGGAATATTTGAAGAAGGCTTTGGAAGACAGTGAAACTGCTGTAAAAGGAAAATTCTGTTATGTTTTGTTGTTTTTTTTTTAAATGTTGTAGTTTTTGTTTACTTTTTCATAGCAGTGCATTCTTGCAACTTTCCAGCTTCTTCTCAATGTCTATAACAGCTTCACAAACAATTGTAAAGCATCGTGTAATTGTCTTTTGAATACATTTCTTTTTCCATTAGTAGTAAGGACAGATGTAGAAAACCAGAGTTCTTTTCAATAAAAATTAAATACCCTTTCTTACAATGCAGAAATAATAGGGCGTTACTCTCCCATTGTATTCTAAAAGCTAAACATTAAGTAGTATAAGAAATGGAGATTGTAAATTCTTTCTTTAAGCAACAAGACTGCTGCAAGTTAAATTTAGGCAAAATTCTGTTAAAGACATAGATGGAGATCATTTAGTCCAACCCCCTTCTCAGAGCAGGCTCAGCTAGAGCTGGTTGTTTTAAGTATGTCTCAGGATGGAGACTGCACAGTCTCTCTGGGCAACTTGTTAAATGTGCTTGACCACCCTAACTATAAAATAGTTTTCTAATATTTAATTTGAATTGTCTGTATTTCAGCTTGTACCCATTGCCTCTTGTGCTGCATGGGGCATCACTGCATAGGTGACATCCCTTTGGGTATGTGAACGTATGGATAAGGTCTCCCTGAACCTTCTCTTCTCCAGGCTGAACTTTACCAACTTTCTCTTCTTTCATGTAAGGTGCTCCAAGCCTTTAATCATCTTCATGGGCCTTGGCTGAACTGACTCTAGTCTGTTCATATATGTCTTGATGATGCTGTGTTTCCCTGGGGAAGAAGATTTTCCGCAGGAAAGAAGATTTCCAAGATTATGCCCCTCTGGGAATGTGTGATGAACTCTACACCTCATAGAAGCGCTGTGAGTGAGTGGTTTGGAGCCTCTGAGATGTGGGGGCTCACGTGTACCCTCACTGTGGACATCATTATAAGCTGCTTCTAAGTGACCTGTCAGCAGAATCCTGCCTTTTTGGGGATTGAAAAACAAATGTATCTAGCTGTGAGAGTACCTTGCTCTGTCTCTCATGTACTCCTGTAATTGAAGTGCTCAAATGTGCTTAGCAGGTGCTTTGTCTTATGTTCCTCCTTTATCATCCCCTGCTCCTTCTCATATTGTGCTCTGGATAGAGAAATGCAGCAGTTTAGGTTAAGAACTCAGCGTGGTTCTGGCTGTTTATTTTAACCTCTCGCATTACACAGAAGCTCATAGATTTTGTAACTGTGTCAGTGTGATCAGTGGTTTACTGACATGTTAAATGACACACATCTAGGAATGGAAGTGGATGCTACTGAGCAAAAATACATTCCACATCTACTGCGTGTAGCTGGTAACTTTCCAAATGGGCAGTGCTCATTGCTTTGGAATGACTCGTTCTTGGGTTGATTTCTTCTGTTTTCTTTCCTCCTCGTTCTGAGTGGGATGTTTTTTTAGTGAGTGTCACTTAATAGAAAATGCAAACTAAATAGTGTTGATCCTCAGCAGTAGCTTGTCCCGTTTTACTGTAAAGAATACAATCGAAACTGTTGAGCAGTTCCTATCTGCAGTGGTTGTCTCCCCTTTGATGCTCACACTCCTTTTTCTCTCTAGTCTCCCTCCCTTGACAGTGTGATGCTGTAGCCCCAGTGGCTTGTAAGGGGCTTAATATGACAGGAGCTTACCATTAGCACACACACTCAATACAGTAAGTTTATAATTTGCTGACTGGTTAAGTAGTTCAGTCAAGCCTAAAGTCCTTGCCATTGCAGTTCACCATACTTCTATCTTGGGGCTAAGCAGATATTTCCCATGAAACATGAGAAAACATGCCAGGATCCTCCTGCCTTTGTGCACTCTTTGGGCACTTCATGCTCCTGGTTAATGTTTTTTGTGGGTTTTTTGTTTGTTTGTTTGTTTGTTTTGTTTTGTTTTTGGTAGAGAGACATACTAATACTGTGAATAGATTTTTACTAAGTGATGCTTCAGTAGCCTTATGGGGACTGTGGGACAGAAAAGCTCTTCTTCCAAACTCCTTTCTTTAATGAGTTACAGATGAGTCAGGTGGGATTTGCTTTGCAGTATATTTGCAGAGAATTTGTGGATTAACTAATGTGCATTTCATGTCATGATTAGCTGCATTGGAGCTACCACTGAACCCAGTACATTGGGATGTGTAAGCATAGACAGCTTGGAATTTAATTTAAAGCATGAATCAACAAGCAGATGTGCTAAAATAAAGAGAAAAAATAAGAACTAGACAGAACAGGTTAAGGAGAGTAAAATACTGCAAGAAAAGGTTAAAAGACTGCCTGTCTTTCTAAAGTATTTTCTGAAAGGCAACCAGATGGAGAGTTTGACTGTTCTGATTTGAAAGGAAGAAAAGCAGCTTTTATGTCAAGAAACATAAGGAGTACTGTGTCTTATGTAGTCAAAAGATAGCATTACTGTGCCTACTGTCAAGTCAGAAGATAGCGTATGTGTTAATAGGTATTCTTTTCTAAACTTAAAATCTGTATTCAGTATTTTTATTGCTGCCCAGTGCAGTAATTTCTCCATGTGACTTCAAGAACATCTGCTAAAATTATTTTATCTTCTTTTATTTTAAGGATTTTAATAGATTGATGAAGCAGTTTAATAATACTTACAGATAATGTCACAAAATACATTTATGATTATTGACTTTTTATTGCTTTACACTTTTTTATTTTCTGTGGCATTTTTTACATAAGCCTTTTATATTTAAATAGAGAGATATAGTCAAGTTTCAAATATTTAGTTACTAGTAACAGTTCTTTGGTCAACTTTGCCATCTAGCGGCTGTAATTAAACAGAACGACTCATTTTCTTGATTTTTTTTTTTTAACAAAAAGTAATGTACCACAGTATTGCTGGGTTTTTTTCTTCGCATCGAATATTCTATCATTTTTGAGTTGGCATAATTTTCAGATGCGACTGAAACCACACACAATATGCTTACGAAAATAACCACTTTATCTTCTAATGTTTAAAAGCTTAGTAAATGAGTGCAAGTATAGGAGAGTTTGATACATTCATTTTCTGTTTTTAAAAGAAAGTAGTCTTGTCATAATAGAATCAAAAGAAAAAACATAATCCCTGTTAAAATCTCTCATGAAAAGGTGTCATTTTAGGCTTCTTTTTGTACTACACATTGGTTTTCCTTTAATATCCTTGTAGCATATGTAAGATAAATTATCCTTCCTCAAATATCATCCCTACAATGTAGAGAAAGGAGAAACCTGCAGCTGCAGTGCTTGTGCTCCTAGTATGCTTTATAGACACCTTGGCAGGCTGCTGAGTCCACAGACTGTATAAATACTGTTTTCTCCTCTTCTTCTTAGTTCTGATGCAGAACCAAATCCAAGAGAAATAGAAATTAATATGGCTCTAAGTTTTAATTTTGTATATTGTACTGCCTATTTTCCTGTGAACTGCCGTTAAAATAGAAACTGTAACAGCTGTTTCCTCAACCTTCCATATCCTGCAATGGCATGAACTGTGAACAACTACAGCAAAGAAATGTGTGGTGCAGTAACGACCCCTAAAACCTCTGGACAGTGATCCAGCTGCCATCCTCTCTCTGAACTACACCAAACCACAGGCAAGGCAGCTCCTCAATTGATATGTAATCTTTTTTTTTCCTCTCTTTTTTTTTCAATCTAGAAGCATTTTTTTTTTTTCTTGCTCATATGCTTTGTTTAAATTTAGGAAAAAGTGGCTTAAAGAGAGATTGAGGGAAAGTTAATTCTTTCATCAAGGAAAAAAAAGCATTTCTATCCATAACATGGGCATTTGAAATTAACAGTGATATTTAATTTTTGAAAATGTCAAAACTGCCATTGCAGTAAGTTGATTTTTAAACATGAATTATCTTCTCTCAATCTCTTTTCGGTTCCAAAGGAAAAAATGGCTGTTCTCTGAACAGTAGAGCTACAGAAACTTGATTTTCTTTTGTTGTATACCTTTTTTTATTTCATATATCCCAGTGATAATAAATCTTTCTAGGCAAGTGACAGCATGTGATGTGACTGATCCAAAGTTATATATATATGGTGATTTCCCACACATATAGGCACAATATAGTATTGTAGCAGAGCATGTAATGTTTGTTTATAATTTCATATGATTTTGTAATTATCAGGAGTTTGGGTATCTCTTATTTTATCCATCTTCTAGTAGTCACCAAGCCTGCAGAAGCAAAGTATCCTTGAAATTTCCAGTACATGAATTAAATTGACTAACAGGTGGAGAAACTGATGATGTGATGACAGAGAGAACCATCTGCTGGATGAAAGGAAGAATCACAGAATTGCATAAAGCTTTGTTCCCGTAAGAAATCTCATCTAAAAAGCAATGGGAAAGGTTATCATACATCTTGGTCAAAATAGGGCCAAGAGAGCATAAGAAACTACAATAAGAAACTGAAACTAACAGTAAGAAGTAGCATGGACATCTTCTTAATGTTTCATAACAGTCATATTATCAAATTCAATGCAGCAAATTATTTAACTTTTGGAACTTGTTTAATACATTCCTAAAGTACAGGAATGAGTAGGCATAAGAGCAGAACAAAAAGGAGGGGGTGGTGCAGACTCTCTTTACTGAGAAAGAAACAAGTCCTTGACTTTTGAGCTGGGGACTAGGGAGAGGTGCTGATTATGTCTGAGATGGCGCGAGAGATGACCTTCACATTGAAGGAGAAAACAAAGATGACTGGATGTAGAAGCTGCCAAAAGTGCATTGCTAATGAATTTCTGATAACATCTGTATATGTAAGATATGACCTGAATTGATGGCAGAACATATGTGAACATTAGAGTTCTCAGGTGGAAACAGTAGGATTGTAGACAAATTGGAGGAAAGAAGAGAGGATACCACATAGAAACATGGTGTGTTCAAATACCTGTGTGACAGGAAAACCTGAAAAGCAGACTGCCAATACAGAGGGTGATGGATACAAGTAGAGGATCACAAGGAAAGAAGCTGAAATACAGTTGATGTTTTTGGATAACAAGAGGCAGAGTGAACTGCAGACATAAAGAACTTCAGCTGGCACGAAGACAACATGTGTCTGTAAGCAGAACGCCCTTTAAAGAAGACTAGATATCTTGGATAGCAGATCACAGAAAATATCCTGCATCAGAGCAGTGGTCCTAGCACAGTAGTCGATCTCTAACTGTAGTTAAAAATTATACTAGTTGAAGAGGGTAGCAGAGAGCCTGTCAGATCTCTGAGGTCCCTCCTGTTTTTTCAAAGGGTATATGCCTCACTACTTGCACTTGTGTCAGTTTATGTATCTGCTGTCCTTGAATTAATCCTCTCTTCTCCAGTAGTGTCTGTGGTACTGCCAGTGGTAGCAAATACCAAAATTTCATGTCTAGTGGTTGTAAGAAATATTTTATTTTATTTCATTTTACTTGTTTGAAAATGATCTCCTAGAAAGTTTAAACTATGACTTGCTGGTTGCAATTCTCTGACGTAAATCTGAGAAAAATTGCAGCTGTAACTTGGATGATACCTTAGCAGATTCATATAAATCAAGGTTAGTGATCATTTAAGGCAAATTATTTATGATCTGTCTTTGAAGAGCTTTAAACATCAAAAAATGAGCTTGAAAAAATTTGCAGTTTGGATTACCTCTCTAGATGAATAGGCAAAGTAGGGTTTGCATACCTTGCTTCTTTTCAGGATCAGCTATTATAACAATGAGGAACTGTTTTACTTAAAGATAATTTTTAAATTATTTAAGCTATTTTTGCTCAGCAATTATGTGTGCATAGAAGTTGTAAGCAAGATCTAAATATTGCTGATTAATTAATACATTTGAACCAACAAAAATAACATAGTGATAGATAAAAAAATCAAAATATTTCAGGTTAAAAGCATTTTGCTCCTTTCCAGTCTCTTTAGAAAAAATTGAGTGCAACTTCATTAGCTTTATAAGATTAAAAATAAAATAAAAAATTGAGCAGTACAGCTCTGAGGTAGAGGCAGCCAGCATGAAGAGATCTTAATGAACATGAAGACTCCTTAACACCAATATTTTTTTCCAGAGAAAGGTGAGCAGAGAAGAAGCATTTATAACATTAATAGAAAGTCAACAACATTCATGTCTGGTAGAAGAGAGAAAGATGGGAACCATACTTTGCAAAAGCTCATTGTCAATGATTAAATCAGCAAACTGTTACTTAAAAATGTAATCTGAATGCAGAATTCTTGAGCTAGTATTGCATATTTTTTATATTACATTAATTTTTTTCCTGGACAACAGAGATCATGTATGGATGATACAGTAGACATTCTTTTGGAATACCACTAAAAAGGCATCTGACTGAAGAATATTGTGGTCTTTCAAGCAGTGGAAGTATTAGACATCAAAAAAAGTAGGTTCTTTAAAAGCCTTGTGAGGAATCAAGTGCAGCACATGATCAGTAAAATGTCATGTGGAGAAAGATGAGACTCCTTGAGAGAAGTCACATTCTTAAGGTTATTTTCAGCAGTTTCTAAGAGCCAGAGTTTTCATACTTTGTGTGTGTGTGCGTGTGTAATTTATTACATAATACATAGGAAATGCTTTGTAAAAGTTGGACTTTTGAGAATCTCATATAGGTTTTTTACCTGTAACTTCATAAGCAGAATGTGTTTTTTGGTTTGGTTTTGATTTTTAAGGGGCACGGACTGCATCACTTTCTGTGCAATTCAGAAAACTGAGGGATTCAGAAACAACTTATTCTGCCAAAAAGTCTGAGACGTATTTGTTATAATTTCTCTGTCACCATAGACCCCTCATATAGTTTTGCATGGATGCTTTAAATGCTTTATTTGTGGATAACTGAGTGGCTTAAAATATCTCAAATCAGTTTCTCTGAAGTGCTTCCCATTAAATGTTAATGCATAAATTAGTCTGTTTAGCAACTGACCAATATACCAAAAACCTTTAGCTAAAAATAATACATTATTTCATAAACACTGACTCAGGTAAACTATTAAGAAGTGAGCCTGAAAAACTTTAGAAGGATTACAATTAGAAGCAAATTAAACATTCTGATGCAAATTTAGGAATCCATTCACATACTTAGAATAAAGTTATGATGCAACCTAAATGTACGTGTAAATTTTTAGGGAGAGAGGCCTTTCTGAGGGACAGTGATTTACACTGAGTATCCATAACACAAAGCTCATGTCCCAGAAAAGTAGTTTTGATGATCTTCCAAGAGTCATGATGATTTGGAAGGGTTTTTAAGGACTGGAAGAAAGCAAATATAATGACGGTCTCCATGAAGGCTGAGAAGAAAAAGAAGAATCTAGAGAGCTACAGGCTGGTAACCTTTACCTTGATCCCAGTGAAAGTGCTGGAGCAAGTCCTTTTGGAAACCATTATTAAACATATGAAGGACAAATAGGTGACTGGGACCAGTCAGCATACATTTACAAAGGGCAAATCGGGCTTGACCAGCTTGACAGTCTTTTACAATGAGGTTTAGATGACAAGGGTAGAAGAATGGATGCTGTTTATCCTTCCTCTGGTGGAGTTTTCCAAACTGTTTCCCAGGACATCCTCATAGGGAAAATGATGGACTAAATAAGTGGATGGTGAAATGACTTGTCTGAACTGCCAGACTCAAAGGGTTGTGTTTAGCAGTGTGAAGTGCAGCCCATACTGGAGTCCAGTCACTAGTTTTGTGCCCCAGAGGTGGTCCTGGAGCCAATATAGTGTAACCTCTTCATTAATAGTCTGGGTGATTGAGTGGAGAATACCCTCAGCAAGTTTGTGGGTGCTACAAAACTGGGAGAAGTGGGTGATACGTCAGAGCGCTGTGCTGCCTTCCAGATGGACCTCAACAGGCTGAAGAAAAGGTCTGATGGAAAGTTCAGCCGTTCATGAAGTTCAACAAAGGAAAATGCACAGTTGCCCACCCAGAAAAAAATAACCCTGTGCACTAGTATAAACTGGGGCTGATCATCTAAAAGCAGCTTTGTAGAAAAGGCAATGGGATCCTGGTGGACTCCAAGTGAACACAAGCCAGCAACATGTCCTTACTGCAAAGCGCAAGAGCCTTCTAGGCTGTGTTAGGAAGAGTACTGCCAGCAAGTCAAGGAGATGATCTTTCTCTGCTCAGCACTTGTGAGACACATCTGGAGTGCTTCATCCAGTTCTGGGTTCCCTTGGATGAGAGAGACATGGACATTCTAGAGTGACACCAGCCAAGAGCCACAAAATACAGGCAATTCCAATTAAACATAAGATAAAGCTTTTTTTTTTGCGGGGGTGGTCTCACACTTTTAACAGGTTGCCCAGAGAGGTTATGAAGCCTCCATCCTTGCAGATAACTTGAAACTCCCTTGGATATGGCCCTGAGCAACCTGTTCTTGCTGAACCTGCTCTGACCAGGGTGTTGGACCCATGATCTCCAGTAGTGCCTTCCTACTTCAACCATTTTGTGATTCTGTGGATAAACTGAAATAATAATTTAAAGAACTTATCTGTAATGGATTCTGAAGGTAGCATAGCGTACACAATCATTTTTTCTGTGACTTCTTATAAGGTGTTTTGAGGGGAGGTTTTATTCTATGGTTTGGTTTTTTTTCATCCAGGAAAAGGATTCAGCATAGTTTTTTTCTGTCATTACTCTCATTTGGAATGGATGCAATGCCGTTTGAGGTAGCTGAGGCAGCTGTTCCTTGAGCTTGCTGGCATTAAACACTTCAGATCCATCTCATTAGCTCTGGGCAGTCACTTGATCAGATTATGGACGATCTGGCCACGAGCTTTGGGTGACTGTGAGATGGCAGAGGCTTTACCCAGAGAGTGCTGGTTAGCTGAGGAAGCCAATCAAAGTAAACGACAACAATTCTCTGACAACCTCTTTTTTCTTTTCCCACTCTTCAGTTTATATAACCTGTGAGATGAAGCACTTAAGGAGAATACAAATAACTGTATCCCTCATTTACCCTCTAAAGGTTCATTCCTATTCAATTTTTCATGCCAACCCATTCATTTAATTTCAGATAGGAACTTTTGTCCTTTCTTCTGTGCTGTTTCAGTATTGGAAAAGCTGCATCTAAATATTTGAAAATCAGCCTCACCTATACTTCAAAACTCTTCTGAAGTTTCTCCTTATTTATTGTACCTGTCGGAATATATGTCAATGTTTTTTCCTGCTTCCCAAGTGTCTCTACCAGTGTTCTGAATGTTTTCTATGTATCTGATAAGCTCCTTTTTTGAAGATGCTATTGTTTTGCCCTGTGTGCAAAAACAAAATCAATCACTGAGTACATTAACCTTGGTATTGTCTTAATGATAATGGCTAACTAAAAGGTCATTTCAAAAATACATCACAAGAAAAACAAGATTTGTATATTTATTTTTCTTTTTCAATGTTAGAGCATGGAAAAAATACCTTTCACAGGCTTGGTGGTTTTCTGTCTTTTAGTGAGGTTTTCAGATTTTTAGTTATTCTTGTGTTAGATGCCTTGTTACACCTTCAATTTAAGGCAGCATGGAAGTTTTTTTTATTAGAGTGACAATGGTAAGGGGAGTTTTGGTTGCAATTTTGCTGAGAATCATTAGACTCTTGCAGTTTGCCTTAAGACTAAGCTTACCCAAAAAGGACAGGGAAGATAGTGATAAAATTTGCTAATACAATAGTCATCATTGTTTCTCTAAATGCAATAAACACTGTAATGAGAATGTGGAAGACCAAAAAAAAAAAGAAAAAGGTAAGATACTTCACGGCATAGTGTGTGTGCTGAAGAAAATTTAACATAAAATGTACGTGGTCTGATTCTGTATTCACTGCATTGTCCTATGGCAACTATGGAAAAGTCATATTTGCTTAACATAAAATTTTACCGGATTTCAACTATAACAGAGTTTGACTTGGACATATCTGTGTTCCTTCTATCCCCAAAATAGTCATCCTTCCCTCATCCCTCCATAAAAAGCGACTGGGACTCACAATGAAAAAAAAATTCTTTGCTAATTGTTTGACGTAGGTCATGACAAAGTATTTTAGTAATTTGGGAGTAGGAAGGGAGAGAGAAATCGAAGTAATTTTCCTGTCTATGTTGAAAGGAAAGATTTTATGGTTAAATTCTGAAATCTTTGGTTGTGAGAGTAGTTGTTGACTAATTTGAGCAAGAGTTCTTGTACTGTTTTTTTAAGAGATGGCCGTGGTTGCTATGGGTCTTCTTGATGAGTTTCAGGAATAATTAAAAACATAGATGCATTTATCTTCTTTAGAAGCAATTGAAACTTCTAATATTAATTGATACTTTTCATATTATTTGCCTTACAAGTGCAACACTTACGTGAAGCCAATATTATTGATGATTTCCAAACAAAATTCACAAATCTTTAAAGAAGTTGAATGTATAACATATAGCTGAAGCATGGCTTTTATATTTCTGTTTATGTATGGATCTTCCAAAAGAGTAAAAAGTAGTCATTATAAGGAGAGAATTTAGAGAACTGATTGTTATGTATATATGTAAGAAACTGCTGTATTATTCTGTCTAGCTGTATATAATGTATTATTCTATCATTAACTGTTTTAAAAAATGATACTTTTTTATGGTAATTTTCACTATGTCCTGACTTCACAATGCTTTTTTCTTCCTACTAGTTGTCATTATTGGTATTATTAATGGTTTTATTAGAGTAACTCTAAACAGTCCTGATTAGTGAGATTAATGGTCTGCATTGTTTATTGATCTGGTATACTGCTTTTGGACTGTGAAAGTGTTACAAGGACACTTCCTTATGTGTCACCGTGAAGTACCAACTTCTGTTCTTCTGCTAATAAATCAATACCTATCTGACTGTGTGTTAAGAGGTAAAATAAAGATAACTTAGATTTAGGTGTATAGATTAGGTCCTTATATCCACAATTTCCTGTTTTTAATTTTATTAGTCTTATTATATTTTTTTAAGATGCTGAGAGGATCTGCAGATCCGGCTAGGATGAGTTATCAGCAATACATCTTCACTAACAGTTGTGGCTTTACACCAAAACTATATTTGACTTAGAAAGACCAGTCAACCCATTGGTGTCTGTAGGAGCCGCTAGTTGTTAGATAGAGTGGAATAAAAACTACCAAAAAACTCCTACCACAAACAAAACCCCAAACCAGTCAAGCTAGTGATATTTGAATGACTAAATAGGCATTTTATTCCCCAAAGACACATAGATGCTTAGCACCACTGCTTTTAATTTTTTTGAGAGGGATGTTGCACATGAAAAAAAAAAAGCATACTTGAAATTGTCAGGAGTTAGGTGCATGAAGTGAGTTTGAGTTGCCACACTTTGGGCCTGTAAATGTTAACTCTCTTAGTTGCGTGATTTTGTCACAGAAGATGCGTGATTTTGTCACAGAGTCAGAGGGCTTCTGATTTCTATGGGCCGAACCTCATTATCTTCCACTGGAAAAAAACTCTTCTCACCATTCAACTGGTTTGATTATCTGATAACATTTTACCCACACACAGATAACTTACATTCTTTGGAGTCCCCTCTTTCAAGCTTGGAACCCAAGCCAGCCTCTGAGGAGTACCATCTTCTTTTTCTTTACCTTTTTGAAAAGATTTAACCTTTTCATTAGTCATGATCACACAGTTTACATAAAAACAAGATAAAGATATCTTGTATAATCTCTAATTTTTTCATTGCAGCTTTTAATAATATTATGATATAATTATAGTTAAAATTATTATAATCAATGTAACAAATATTAATATATTAAATATTATTTTAGTAATAATAGCTGTTATTGTACTAAAAATATTTTCAGCATACTGCATATTCTAGTTTTTAGCAAAATGCTGGTAGTGAAAGAGTTAAGTACACCTCAATGTTAAAAAAGTGCCTCATATCTGACCATAGATATGTGATACTGGAGACATTTGCGACTCTTAGACCACTGCTATAAAGTAGTGAAGGACTTAATTTTAAGATATAATGTAGCTATTAAGCCCTTTCAATATTGGAATACTCGGTCTCTCCCAAAAGAAAAGTGATGAACTGTGATCATAAACAGGTTAATTTAATCTGACCTGATTTCAGAAGTGTACCCTTATTACTTTAAGGGTAATAATTTTTCATTATATTCGTCTTTTCAAAATCATTATCTATAAGTCTCAATTATCCAAGTATTTAATTAGTTCTCTCAGTGTTTTTGGTAAAAAGAAAAAAAAGGTTGAAGTGTGTATTCTGAGTTTGAATGTTCTCTCAAGTTCTTTTTGTAAACAGTATCAGCAGAGGAGACTGTGCCTCTGATGCAAGTCAGGTAGCAAGGCCACTCAGCAGTCCTGCCTACAGTTCATGTGAAACACGTATCGCCAGACAAAGCATCTGCCTATTTGGAGGGTGGTTCTGTAGTCCTGTGAATCCAGAGTGAATTAAAGTCACTCCATCATTTTTTCAGGCTGTTGGGAAGGGTTAATTAACAAATCAGATATGCCTAAGACCAGAGGTAACACTGAAGCAAGGATGCTCTTGCTGAATTGTGCATTGGGAAGAAAGCTGTAATAGCAGCAGCAGCAGCAATAACAACAGCAGCAGCGACAGCAGCAGCAGCAAGAGACCTTCGGAAAGCCAGGGTTGCAGTGGTCTGAGATATAAAGATCCTGTTATGTCTCTGTCTCTCCCAACTTCAGAATGGTCGATACAAACCTTACGCCACATGTAGTAAAGGATGCATACGAATACGGAATTTGCTTTGTAATAACTGGATACTGAGGAAATAAAGACGTGCCTCTGGGTTTTTGTTGTTGGGGTTTTTTTTCTGCCTTTCTTTTTAAATCATCGGAAACAGAAGAGATTGATTTACTCAGAGAGAATAAGTTTCGTCTGTCTTCGACGTAATTTAAAACATCTTGGGAGCTGAAGGGTGACTGTTTTATTACCTGTTCCCTTGCACTTGGGGCTGAAAAGTGAGGAGAGATGGACAGTGTCTCAGACGAGACAGGAATGACTGAAGCTTGGTGAAAGCATACCCTGACTGTTGTCTGCTGTCCTCTTCATGCAGTGCTGTGGGTTGGTGCACCGACGGCGAGTACGGGTTTCCTATGTAAGTTTTGATTTGTGTAAGAATGATGCTAACTTCTATGTTCAACTCCTAATATATTAGATGGTATGGTATGGCTGAGGCAGATATTTTAATGTATAGCTGAGTGACTGACCAGAGTGCTAACTACATGTGAAGTAAGTTTTTACAGCCGAAAGACACAAGGATCTTTTTAACAGGTATGAGTCTCTTGTCATCTATTTTCTTCTAACTTGTTCATATTCTCAAGAATATATCTTATTTTAAAATAAACCTGTAGTGTTAAAAGACTGGAAGTCTGACCATTCTGACTTCTTTTTCTAAGCTGTTTATTTATTCTTGCTAGTAGCTCTGTGTAAGTGGAGTCATTAGAAAAGGACATCTATTTATCTGTGTAAGATAAATGAAAATAAATTAAAGTTATAAGCAATTAGGG
This sequence comes from Manacus vitellinus, assembly GCF_001715985.3. Taxonomy (NCBI): domain Eukaryota; kingdom Metazoa; phylum Chordata; class Aves; order Passeriformes; family Pipridae; genus Manacus; species Manacus vitellinus. Next base: position 35,921,481 of record NW_021940535.1, read on the forward strand.
TCTGGGCACAAAAATTATTTGAAAGACCCTGAGGAACATAAAAATAATCTTATGAGGTGGTTCTTTTGAAAAAGAACAGTAGTACAGTGGCAGAAGTATTGCCTGCTGGTTTGCACAGTGTATTTGCTTTCCAGAACAGAGTACTTCAATACTCTGGTGTGGTATGACTGCTCTGTCTTGCAAAATGGCTGTCTCCAACAAATTCCACAAGGAAGGCCAGCACCAAAGCTCAAGTATTAGTAATGAAAAAGATTGACTATTAGTTGAAATATGTCTGAACTATACTCAGCTGATATGCTAATCTCATGAGTAATTAATTTGTGTTTTAACACTCAGTTTCTATTCTGTTCAGTTGTCAGAGAGACATGATGAGAAGCAGGAGGTTGCAATGATCAGGCTAAGCTGCAAATTGAAATTTCTGAGTATTAGCAACAAGCAGCTTGTAGCTTGTTGCAGAAGGAAAGAGCAAAGGCATCAGGAGAAATAATTCTGTTGTCAGAAATGCTGTGTGTTTCTCTGTGCTGTAGAAAGGTCTTTTAGACAGTGCTTTAAAATCGATCACAGAACAAGCAAGGTCATAAATAGGTGCAATCTAGGTCAAAGTTTGTGTAGGGGATTAAGGAAGAGAATAAAATTATTAAAAAGAAAACACATCTCTTCATAACATATTGCAGAGATGTAACCAATTGTAAATGTGAGTGTGGTCATAGTTGTTTTGTACAGCTAATTTGACTTTTGATGTATTTTGTTCTGACTGGTGCAATACTTGATACTGTTCTGTAAGAAGCAGGCAGAAGTATGGAGCATCAGACAAGATCAAGGTAAGAACTAAAATAGTACAGCATTTTGTATAAACAAGGCAAAAACCAGTGCATAGTTACTTTTAGCCATCAATTCAATATAAAAGCAAAACTCGGACATTGCTTATACCGATACTTATTTGACATATAGCTATTCCCACTATTATGCAGAAGTTGAAATACAAATACATTTTATGTATTTCTTAACTGTTAGCTCCCTCAAGCCAGTGGAGTTTAGGGCATTTGAAAATACTGACCTCTTGAGATGCATCACCTTTCATTTCTCCTTGTTGTTGTAGCACCAGCCATTGTGAATAATATTATCTAGACAGAATAAAATATTTGCCTGTTTCACAACCTGGGAGTGTCAGAACACTCATTTGTGAATGGCCATGACATCTACTCAGCTTTAGTCTCAGATTAAACCCCATGAATGCCATCATTTTTTTGATGTTTATGGGCAATGGAGAGAAAGATGCTTAGTGAATATTTTATAAAGTATTAAGGTTTGTACCTTATTTTGTGATACTTTTTGTGTAAATGGTATTGTGCCATGCTGATGGATCTTGTGGTATTCTGAAGACCCCGCTAAATGTTTATAAAAAAGAAGGTTGCTCCGTCTTAGTTAGGACAAGTGAAATGAAGTTTGCCCTTGATCTTTTTGATCTGGTCCCTCTTACGTGAAAGACGACCGTGTTCTTAAATAACTTAATTACAATAAAAATTCTCACTGTTGTTTGAATCCTTGATTATCCAAACCCACTATTATTAAATTTTTTTGGCGTTCCCCATGGCATTGGGCTAATTGAGGTTGTACTGCGTGATTCTTTTGGGACGAAAGCATTGAAATTAAAGTGAGCCAAGATATGACCCTTTTTATTAACGTCTGAGTCACTGGGGAAAAACATTAGACTTTTATTCTGGGTTATTAGTGTACAGTTCTGAAATTGCTTATGAATTTGTAGTGGTGAATGATCCACCTTAGAACTTTGGGGTGTTTTTTCATTTTGGGGGGAGTTTAAGATTCTGTACTTTATGTAACCAAAAACATATGACCAAATCTAACTGACTGTTGTTTGCTTCCAAAACAGCTCATTCTGGTCCAGGTCCTAAAAATTCTGGTCCAGGTGCAGATCTTTGGCATAATCAATCCCTTTGATGATCTTTTGGGTCAGGAATAGATCATTACCCTTAGTTACACAGGCTCACATTGTTTCTTTGAAGGTGCAGCATTGTTGGTAAAGAAGATGGTTGTATTCATACATTGCTCCTTTCTGTGATCGCTTGCATGTTAGACTGTCATGCACAGAGATTAGTCCTGCATCTGTGTGCAGGGATAAAATTGAAGGCCTGGGTGGGTTGTATCCATCTTTACCTTCTCTCCACGCTTTGCGGCTGTCGAGTGATGTGCAGACCACACAATGGTAACAAAATGAAATTTGGTTCAGGAGTTCTCTCCAGGCTTTTCTCTCATTAACTCTTCCTTCATCATGGCACCATGTAATGCCTGCATTAAGTCCTGACTCTTTCTCGTCCTGTTCTGCAGTTTCTCTGGGTTGGTGGGTAATCAGGGGGATGGGAGGCTGAAGTGTCATTTAATGCAATATGTTTAATATGGTGTGGAATAATCTGCAGCTTCTAATGGTAGGATGTGCCATATGAACATTATGACTGCATACTAATACCCAATTCCAGAAATAATGATTCTTATATTGGACATTTTCATGACAAAGCTGGAGATAAGTCCAAATAACTTCTTCACCTTATTCCACTAGTCATGTGTGTGAGATGGGGTTATGCCATTTTTCAGACAGGATCTATTTGGGGTAGTATTGAGGACCAGCTGTGTGGAGTCTTTCCAGTGAACAATCTCATCTCTTTCTGGAAGTGGAGTTTAAAACTAATTGTATGTTGGCCAGAAATGTTCTCACAACTCTTCCTGTCTGCACGATAACATCTAAAAGCACTGGAACCTGAAGACTGACCAGTTTATTTCACTTTCAAACTTTAGTCCAGTCTATCCATCTGTTGGTCCAACTTTCAAGAGAAGTTGTAGTCTGATGGAGGTCACTCAGAAATCTTACACTGTCTCCAGGTCTCTGCTGTTTTCCCTGGATGTGTCTGGAAATGAAGGCTGTTTGAACACAGAGTCCAAGATAATTCCAGAATCTGCACGTTTCTGAACAGAGCAATTCTGTCAACCTCTTTGCTTGACTGTATGTGCTGCCTTCTCTTACTGCTGTGAGTGATCTCATTTGCAATGATGCAACTTTCCAGCCAAACTGGAAAAATTGTTTTTATGGCAACATAATAGGAGTTGATTCTGAACTTTTTATCCATGGCAAGTGAAATCAAGGAGGAGAGTCCATATTGTTTCTTGAAAGACTCTACAAGTCAGTGAACATGGAAGTAACGAAATACACATCTGGAAGTCATCTACCAGAGCACACAGACAGGTAAATTTAAGCACCTTGAGCATGTTAGTGTACTACAGAGCTTCCTGGCTTCTCTGGGTGCAGGTGTGTTTGCAGAGTACTTGTTTATTGCCATTCTTACAGAAGAGTAGGTATGGATGTAGCCATGGAGGACCAACAAATGCTAATCTGGATAGGCAAGCCATAGGCTGGAATCCATTGTACTTTTAATAACAGCTTAAAATCTTTAGTTGTCTGGATTTCACAACATTGTATATAATAGTGATTTGTTTGAAAAATATTAATTTTTTTGAAAACTCATGTTGTTGACCTTTCAAATTTTTGTGTGCTTTTTTGTTTTGGTTTGGGTTTTTTCTAGAATTATCAAATGACTTTTTTGCTTAGCTGGATGGACTATTCAGAATAAGATTGAACCAATGTTTTAAGTATTTCCCTTAGCTTTAGAACTAATTTGATAAAACCTGGAGATGACGTCTGAAAGGCAAATATTCATTACTCTGGCTCTCATCCTTAACAAAGGACTACTGTAATTTGCCATGAAAAAAGGGGGGTAAAACTCTTTAAAAATGCATTTCAAAACAATATAAACTTTATTTAAATATAAGTAGTGAAATTTATGGTATGGCTTGTACTGTGTAATTTAGTTTAACGTAATTAAGGTCCTTGGTGTCGTTTTTGTTTCAAGATGCTTCTTGTCTAACGGTGGGAACTGTAATTGGAGAGCTTTCTGCCTGCAGCAGTGAGCAGAATCCAGACGGTAGGCTTTTTGTACCTGTGTCTGGAGGATATTTCAGACCTCCTGAGGAAATGTTCTCTTTTTGGTGGTGTTAGATTTGGACTAGGGCTTTTTTTTTCTGTTCCTTTTGAGACTGTAATCTTTTCCATCTATCACTTAATCATGTTCCTCACCAGACCATTCTTTATCATAGCAGATGCTGTCCTTTCCCTTGTTCCTTTTGCTCTCTACCTCCCTTTCTCTTCTTCATTGCTGATTTATAGTTTTGGTTTTTTTCCAGATATAGCTACTTTTTTTACTCTTCTCCACCATGCTTCTCTGGTTTTGACCTGCGGAATTCTTGCTTCACATTTCTAAATTTCTTTTCCTTCTGTTGACATTAGCCTCAGCCTTGTATTTTCCCTTCCTAGGACTGCACCTGAAGGGCTATTTCTATGATCCCTGACACTCCTGTGTTGTTAAACCTAGTCTGGCATCTATCCCTCTTTTTTCCATTGCTGCTGTCATCAGTTTTAGTGGGAGTTTGAGCTGTTCACAAGTAAAAGTTGCAGGCTAAGGCAGCCATGGATGAACTGATGTTATCAGGATTTACCTCTGTGATTCTCTTTGTATATTGTAGGCAGAAAAGCACATGCTGAGAAGGAGGAAAGGAAGTATAGAGAAGTTGTGGTTTACTGATGATGAGATTTAGAGCAGTTCTTTTAGCATAAACCTGTTACAAATATAACTTAAAGGAATTGGCTGGAAAAGGAAAAATAGTCCTTTAACCTTTTTTAGTGACTGGACTGCCCTCAATATTGGGTGCCTTAGTACTGTTATGGAGCAACACATAATCTATGGATTTGGAGCATATTTTCTGTATTTAAAATATTTTTTGGAAGTTCTTTTGCATTTTTTTCTATACCCTAATTTTCTAATATTTCTCTTTGGTAGTGTGGAAAGAAGATAGTAAGTGAATAAAGTGGAATAAACTGATGTGGCAATATTTAAGGGGAAAGTGATCTGAAGCAAGACTCTCTTAGTTGTTGTATACCAGTCAAACTAGGACTGCTAAACTTTGCACTGATGAAATGAAAAGAAATAAATTCCCTTTACCTGCATTTACTCTGCTACAATTGTCTAACAACTTGTTATTCATTATGCTGGGGAGTAGTACTGAAGCTAAACTGTTTAGATTACAACTCCAGTCTTTTCACATGAAAATTCACACATTTGCTCCTATTGTTTTTCCTGTCCCATAATTAAGTAGTCATAATTTCTCTTTTGGACTCTGTGGCTCCATTTAAATGATTGCTTTCCATTTTATAGCACAGAGTTTGGACTACAAAGCCTCTGTTCAAAGAAAATACATTTTCTTGTCTCCCTTCTTTAAATTCTTTCTTCTTGCTGCATTCCCTAGGTACAACCTTTGAATTTAATTAACTAGCAAAAGGGGCTTCTTTTGAAAAAAAAAAAAAAATCTTACATTTAGGAGAATTAAATGGAACATTTATAGCTCATTTTGCATCTTGAAGTAAAAAAATATATATAACAATATGGCTGGTGGGTAAAATATTGCAGGCAATATCTGCAGTAAGGGTCTGCTGGCTTTGCTTTTTTATTCTATACATAATGTAACTGTTTGAGTAATATATTTAAAAAGCTAAAATTTCAAGACAGGAGTAATATCACAATTTTAATTTTATACTGAAGTAAAGAGTTATAGAACCCCATTTTTATTACTTTCCTCTATTCTCATCTGTTAAGGCTGAATTCCTATTTCTTCTGGTAATCCTATCACTATTTCACTAATTGCTTAACTGGGGCATTATTTTGTTATTCCCTTCTAATTTGGGTATATCAAATTGGTGACATTATTTGCATTGTTACTAGCAAGAAAAGCTCAAACTGGTGAAATCAACCTTCTTCACTTGTAAACTCCTCTTCCTCCCCCACCTTGACTTTATTTTATGCATATTATTTTAATATTACAGTTTTCTGAAGCTCTGTTTAAATAAGGTGTTTTTAGAAAGGCTTTGTGTTTTCTGAAACCTGTGGTATATTACTGAAGATAAGTTGCAAATTTGCAACAAGTTATACATTTAGACCACTGTACGCTCTATGATTAGGGTACTGGAGTTAAGAAGTGGGAATCAGGACTTATAACCTTTGTCTCCAGACCCACCAGTGATTCATCCTGTGGCTGTGAACAAATCATATGGAAAGAGGCCTGGGGCACTTCCTTTCCACAAAACTGACTCTTTGATGGAAGGAGAATCCTGCTGCACAAGTATGTGTGCAGAAATATAATATTTTGTATGAAACCTGAAAAGAAGAGTATTTGTTGAAACTAAACACTTAAAACTAGTTTGAGATTGCTACAAGTAAAATGTAACCCATTTTCATATTTCATGTCTTTTCAGCTCACAGTCTTTTTATCCTCTACCTTTTCTCCCACTTCATACACTTTGTCATGAACTTTGTCATTCTTAGTTCGTAAAAATGTTTTTCTCCTTTGTTCTTAGGCTTTTATTGGTTTGGTTGTTTTGTTCTTTCGTGACTGTATGTTTTCCTTTTCAGCACTTACTTTTTCCTTCTACTCTTCTTGGATATAATGTCGTTGAGTACAGTACTTACTGACTTCAGTGGTAGAGGAAAAATTTAAGTACTCCTGGCAATTTTAATACATTTTCTGATGAATTGGCATTCCATAACAATTTTATGAGACTGTGAAGTCATGATAAATTAACTGGCTGTCTTACAATACTAATTGAGTCTCCTGAATTCTCTAAGGAAGATTGCAATGTTTAATGTCTTTCCTACTATCTTTATACTAAAGTGGCAAAATTAGTAACTTACTGACAGGGAAATGATAGAAAATAAAAGAATACTTTTATATTTGAGTGGAAAAGATAGATTTGGTGAAGTGCTGAACATAGCAAAAGTCCTTCACTGAGCAGAATCTCTTCTGGTAAAAGTCTTGCAATGGTCTGGTGTGATTAAACACCCCCTTCCAGCAGGAACATTGAAAGAATACTGAAAAATTTTCCGAGCAAAGCCCTGACAGAATTAAATCTATCCAGAGATGTCAAGGGCATCAACAAAAGCTTCTATAGGTATATTGGTGATAAAAGGAAAACAAAGAAAAATGTAGTACCTCTGAAGACAGAAACAAGATACCTGGGTACTTGGGACATGGAGAAGACTGAGGTACTCAAAAACTTTTTTGCTTCAGTCTTCACTGACAAATGCTTCAGCCACACCACTCAAGTCACAGAAGGCAAAGGCAGAGACTGAGAATGTAGAACTACCTGCTGTAGGAGATCGTGTTTGAGACCATCTAAGGAACCTGAAGGTGCACAAGTCCATGGGACCTGATGAAATGCATCTGCGGGTCCCGAGGCAACTGGCAGATGAAGTGGCTAAGCCACTATCCATCATACGTGAGAAGTCATGGCAGTCAAGTGAAGTTCTCATTGACTTGAAAAGGGGAAACATAATCCCATATGCTATGGAATATGGAGAATAAGGAGGTGATTGGTAACAGTCAACATGGCTTTACTAAGGGAAAATCATGCCTGACAGATTTGGTGGCCTTCTACATCTGGGCTACAGCATTGGTGGATGAGGGAAGAGAAACTGACATCATTTCACTGGGCTTGTGCAAAGCATTTGACACTGCCCTGCACAGCATCCTGGTCTCTAAACTGAGGGGACATGGATCTGACAGATGGACCACTCGGTGAATAAGGAATTGGCTGGATGGTCGCACTCAAAGGGTTGTGGCCAATGGCTCAATGTCGTTGTTGGGACAGTTTAACATCTTTGTCAGCAAAAAGGACAGTGGGATAAAGTGCACTGTCAGCAAGTTGGCTGACGTTAACAAGTTGTGTGGTGCAGTTGACATACTGGAGGGCAGAGATACCATGCACAAGGACTTTGTCCTACTTGAGAGGTGCGCTTTTGCCAACCTCAAGAATTTCAATAAGGCCAAGTACAAGGTCTTGCATCTGGGTCAGGGCAATCCCAAGCACAGGTACAGACTGGGCAGAGAGTATTCTGAGTGGACTAAGAACCATAGCCCTGAGGAGAAAGACTTAGGGGTGTTGGTGGATGAGAAGCTCAACATGATTAGGCAATGTGTGTTTGCAGTCCAGAAATTCAGCTGTATCCTGAGCTGCATCAAAAGAAGTGTGGCCAGCAGGTTGGCGGAAGTGATTCTCCCCTTCTACTCTGCTCTCCTGAGACCCTGCCTGGAGCACTGCATTCAGCTCTGGGGCTCCCAACATAAGAAGGACATGAACTTGCTGGAGTGAGTCCAAAGGAGGGCCATGAACATGATCAGAGGCATAGAACACCTCTCCTGTGAAGACAGGCTGGCAGAGTTGTGATTGTTCAGTCTGGAAAAGGGTAGGCTCTGGGCAAACCTTACAGCACCTTCCAGTCCCTGAAGGGGACCTGCAAGAAAGCCGGACAGGGACTTTTTCCACTGACCTGTGGTGATAGGATGAGGAAGAATGATTTTAAACTCAAAGAGGGCAGATGTTACAAAGAAATTCTTCGCTATATGAATGGTGAGACACCAGAGCAGGTTGCTTAGAGAAGTTTGGGCTGCCCCATCCCTGGAAGTGTTCAACACAAGGTTGGATGGGGATTTGAGCATCTTGTTCCAGTGAAGGGTGTTCCTGCTTATGACAGGGGCTTTGGAACTGAATGATCTTTAAGGTCCCTTCCAACCCAGACCATTCTATGGTTCTGTAAAAAGTAATCTGTTGGTTAGTGAGTGAACGAAGCATCGGTTTGATTTATACCTCAGAGAGCACTTGTAGAGCTCTTTTATATGTCATTTCCAGTCACATCAACTTTAACATTATTCATGGCTGCAGATATGCCCTGAACCATCTAGATTGTAAATGTTAATAGTTTTGATGCTTATAACATTGTAATTTCTGTTCGGTTCAACCAAGCATGCACTACTGTAAGAAACAGATTATTTGTAGGGCTGTGGTACCAGGTGGCAGGGCCTTTATACTGAGTGTGCTGTGTTAATGGTTTATGTCTATTCTTTACTTAAAAACAGCCAGTCATCAGGAATGAGTAGTGTTTACACACTCCTCCTCTAGATGGAACCACTCTGCTACTTCACTTGGATGAAATACTATTAGTTTAACAGCTGAAGAAACTGTTGCAGTATGTATTTGCAGTCATGATCTATGTTAACGTGCACAAGTGTAACTAGGAGCATACTGTGTGGCATTAGAGCATAATGCAAAACAAGGAATGTTCTTTAGGTTTGTGTTCCTTCTGGAAACAATTTGAAGGTAGCATTTGCAAGCTGTGATCTGTTATAAAGCAATGAAAATTATTATCTTTATGGGAATAGTGACCTATTTATTCTACATCTGGCAAAATGCTTCATCTTATCCCTCATCTCTGTAAAGTCTTTTTCAGAGCTTATAACCAGACTGCTAGCAATAACACTCACCATCTTCACATTTTATAGTCTTTTCTGTTTATGAGTTTGCACACAGAACTCGCTCAACTATACCAGGCATTGATGCATCTATTTTCAGCAGAAACATCTTGCTTCATTTGTTGCTCTTCTATTTCCATTTGTTACTTCTAGAAACTATCCCAGGTAAAATAAGTTTCTTTTTCTTTGCTAACATTTTTTCCATATTTTCTGATCACTTGGATTATTTCAGTAAGTTGTGAATACAACTTTTCTAAGGTTTTTCTGTTTTTATCTGACTTAAAAATACTCTGGTTTACTCCTTTTTCCAGTTGTGAATGTGAGCTACATGTATTAGAAAATGTACTCTTTGCTGGTTTTATTGAATTAATTTGTGAGCCACAGATATTAATTAAACTGGATTTTTTGCTATTTCTATGTGCAAGACTTGTCTCACTGCAGGCCATGCAAAAGATTCAGAAGATAGACTAGTTTGTTTAACTATGTGCCTACTCAGAATCAAACAGAGCAAAAAGTTGTCCAAAAGAGAAGAAAGAAAAACATTGTAATACAGTTAATCTAATGGGGTTTAGTCTTCATTTTCTCCCAGAATATTGAAAGTGTGCTGAAATAGCATGGTTCTACACAAAACAAGCATTGGTAAATAAATATAAGATACTGGTTCTTGGCCCTCAGCAGCTAAGGAAAGACAGGCTTAGTCAGGCAATTATTTTAAGACTGTGTCCATTGTTTGATGCTATCCTATCTGCCTTGTGAGCAGAAGGAGATATGGCGATGGATTTTTACTCATTTTGTAGAATCTTTGTTACCACATAATAATACTGAAATACCGAGTGATCAATCATTGTTACTAGGCTATAGATATTAAAAAACAAAAATACTGTTCAGCAGTTATGTTGTATGCAACAGTCCAATAAAGCTATCACTATCCCAGATATAGAGGCAAAAACTGGACTGATTTATTGAACACGCAAGTGCTATTTAAGGGTCTCAGGGGCTTACATGCTAATGAGGAGGTAGGGTTATTCCAAACAGAGGTTTCCACAATCTATTAGTATTTCCAGTAACAGGGGTGACACAAGGAGAAAAATAATTTTACCTTTCTTGGACACAGTATTTACATTTTGGGGAAAAAGGTTTGATATTTCCAGTAAGCAGAGTTACATTCGGGAAGGGTTATCAGCTTTACCCAAAAGAAGGATTTACACAGGGAGGGAGAAAACAATGGGATATCTGATAGCATCATGCAAAGTCTCTCCACATCCTGCTGGGGGAGATCAGGACAATGGATCTTGTCTGGTCTTTTAAATGGTGTTTTTTTCCCCAGCCTCTGGGGCCCAAGGCTTCCTGTTTAATCCTAGCAGTTCTTTTTCTGCTGGTATTCGAATTTTGGACTGCAACAGTTGTAAGTGTAATTCCCACACCTTGAATTTTCCAGCTTTTGGTAAAACATACTTTAGATATGCCAAGGCTCATTTTTGTGAAGGTTGCCTATAGATTACAATACATACCTTAGGAGAAGACAACAGTTGCAACAAGTCACCAAAGGGCAGCAGAATGAAAGAAATGTTGTCCTGACTGAAGCAAAGAAGGGTTCATTAAACCAGGAAAGCGCATGAAATGATACCTTGTCTAAGAAGGAAATATTTACGTCTCCAAGGAAACAAAACAGGATTTATTTTTTGAGGAAAAATGACCACAGAGTTTTGTAAATCAGGAAGAAATAAATTAAGTCTCAGTGTCAAACATTGAGGGGGGATTCAATGAGGGTTGCAGCCTGAGGGTTAAGAGATGCAGAAAGATGGAAAATGCAATAGAAACAGATTGTGCAAAGGAAGAGATTCAGCTTCTTTACTTTTGTCTTAATAAAAAAATTTAACTGTTGACTGCTTTGGAAGTTGAAAGAAAATCTCTTTTTTTTTTTTAAATTTTAAACTGGCTTCTGTCAAAGGTTGGAAAGCTACTGGGTAATAACATGCCTCATCCAAGCCTATTGGAAGTCAAACTTCCCAACATATTCAATTCATATTTTAAGAAATATTCTGTTTGTCCAATGCATCTGCCAGGGTGGCCAAAGGTAATAAGGTTTGCCTTACAAAAGGGTGTCCCAGGATTGCATAAGTCTGTGTGTCCTAGTCACCAGAGGGAATCAAGACAGCAATTTTTCAACTGGTCTCCAGTGAGGTTGCCAAAAAATGTTTTAAAACTGTTTCCCTTTTTATGATCTATGGTGTTACACCTTCACATCCATATGCAGTAGGATTTCTTAAAAATTAAAATATTAAAACCCAAAGAAATAAACAAAACCCCACCAAAATCAAGAAAGCTTCTTAGGAGAGCTGGAAGATTGCACAGCAAATCTCTCCTGGTCTGAATGTGGTGACCTGGGTCAGCCTTGCCATTGCTGAGCTCCTGCCCCAGCTGCAGACACAGGACTTCCTGTGTAGGACCCTTCCTCCAGGTGTGCATTCGAAAATGGGGTGTTTGGGCCAAATATTCTCCTTTTATTTTATACTTATATTTGAAATTGCTTTGGATTCAAAGAGATAAGACATCGTGTCATCATGTTTTTTGCTAATAATGCTGCTTACAGTTAAGGAGTTGACCCCCGTCATAGTTACATTTCTAAGCTGGATAAAGTGGTCCTTGTAACTTTTGAAGAAAAATGCCAAAGTACAGTAGACTGAAATAAACCTTGGGCATCAATTGAAATAAATTTTTCTTGAAAGAAATAAATAAAAAGGAGACAGAACAGAGAAGATAAAAACTGTTTCCAGAAATAGTGATATTTACCTGTGGTACAAGCTGCAATCACAGAGGTGATCTCTGCAGTCACTCATGTCTGGATTCAAAGGAAATCTCTCTGCCTTCTTGTGCAAAGCTTGCTCACAGTACCAGTTGCTATTGTAAGACTGTGTTGCAGGAATGCTGAACAAAAAGGATTTCTGTACCCCTTGAGAAATGGCATGATTACAGGCAGAAAAAAATTCTTTGTTTTCTTAGATACTGTAAAAATACAGAAGGAATAGTGTAGCTGGTTTGCATTAGGAAGTCATATATGTTCTAGACAAAAATACATTTATTCAGATAACATGGATGGTAGACGAGACAGAAAAGCCAGTTTATGACTACTGCAGTAAAAAAAAAGAGTTGTTCAAGAAGAGTTCAACCAGCTGGAAATCAAAATTTTGTAAAACTGCCAAAGTCAGTGAGACCCAAAGCAATTTTCTGATTCAATGACGGTCACATGTTCATGTGCCTGTGTGTTTTCTTTAATTTCTGTACTTTCATGCTGTTAAATTTAAAGCATGCTAAAAAAGGACAAATTAGACAAATAAAACTTGCAGTTATGGTAATTTCTTTGGAGCTTGTATTCTTTTTTTGTGTATGTGACAAGTTTCTGGGATGCTCTTCAAATACAGAGGTGTGTGAATCACAAATTGAAAGTAACTTCTCTGTCACTTTGTCATAAAAAATGTGGATTTCTGACCTAAGAGGTGGAAAAGTAAATTATTTTTTTTTTAAAGAAATTATTACTGTCTGGTTCCTTGATTCAATTTAGCAAATTACATTTACAGGTCTAAATATACAATTTTATTTTGCTTAGAGAAATTGGAAGTGTTCAAGGCCAGGTTGGATGAGGCCCTGAGCAACCTAATCTAGTGAATGGCATCCCTGCCCACGGCAGGGGGCTTGGAACTGGAGGATTTTTTAGTTCCCTTACAACTCCAACCATTCTATGATTCTCTTAATATAAGTGACTAAATTACTGAGATAAATACAGAACTCTTACCATGATTTCTCAGTTTGAGCTTCAGAGATTCCTCAGTGTACTTCCCATACTGAGTAGGTACAATGTGATATCTCTATTGCAACACTACAGACCAGTTTGTCCAAGCTGCAGGGCTGACCAGCAACAGTGAATGTTACGACCCAGGAAAAATTTGTTATAAGAAATTCCTTCTTTCAGGACTTGCATTTCCCAGTAAGAACTGGGATGAGAAAATAAGATGTGTCACTCACAACTCAGAAAGGTTTTGCCCAAGTCAAGCAAATGAGATAAATTTAAGGCCTCTTTGGCGGACTTGCAATGGTATCTTGCTGAAACTAGATGCAAACTCCAGGAAACTGGAAAAGGTATGGCCAGGACCGTTCTCAGCCATCAAGACTGCTTGTCCTGGTTCGGTTTCAACTTGTTGAGGCAGGGTGTCAGCGCCAGCCCAGCACCAAGAGGGATACATGAGCTGCTGCTGCACAAGGTAAACCTGCCTCCAAACACTCTAAAGTCTTGGAGATCAGTGGGAATATCTGACTTCACACATTTTGTGTAAGTAAACTTTGCCAATGGTTGCAGCTTGCTGTGAAGGAGGACAGAGCAGGGATCTCAGGAGAGGCCATTGCCACTGCAGCCACTGCAGCCACTGCCTGCCTCCTGCCTGCCTCCTGCCTGCCTCCTGCCTGCAGAGCACCACAACCTGGCAGCACCAGGGTGGGAAATGGCTGTCCCTGTGCAGGAGGAGGAGGAGGAGGAGTCAGAGCCGGAGCAATGCTGGCTCTTCATCAGCTTAAGTTGAAGGTATATTGCAACCCCAGTGTTACATGTTGTGAATCATGTTGAGATAAAGATATTTGTGTTAGGTTATGGGCTTTATGAGAATCTCTTTCTCTCTTATTTTTAATTTGCATGAGCCCTTCTAGGTTTGCAGACTGGTCTGTCCCACTGACTGTTCTCTTAGCTCAGGAGACCACTCTCTGGCACTACTGATAGCACACTCCTGTTAACAGGCAGCATAAATTGCTGCACATCATTCTGTCACATGCTGGTCACTTTTATCCAGCAGTGCCCAAGATGTGCTCCTGAGCTTGTTCTGTGCTGGAACATTTAATTTGGTACATGAAAGATGATGTAATTCATGGCCTTTTTCCAGTACAATACTCTTGATTATATTGGATCGTGTTGGGCAACCTAAGAGGATAATCTGTGTATATAATACATAAATATTACCTGGACAAGCTGAACTTTATTTAATTACCTTTTCTTTGTCCCCTGTTCTGCCTCTTCACCCCAGTCTTGTTGACTAACTACAAAGGTACTATAAACCAGAGCCAAGTGTTTTCCCTTGATCTGTCCTGGACTGGCTGCTCACACCACTCTTGCTGTCTTCCCTGCACGTAGATGCTGTAACACGAGAAGCAGAGATACAGGTCCATCATATCACTTTGTGTATAGCAAATATAAATAGACATGAGAAAGGCGAGAGAAAAAAGACTGTATAAGCCAGTATCTTTCTTGATACACGGTCTTCAAGATGGCAAATATTGTAATCTTTTAATAGCATGTTTCAGAGCATTTTTGTTTAGAAAGCCGTTCTTTGCAGTATGCTGCTTGTCCCTGAGGAATGATGTGACACGGTAGAACAGATTCTGCTTTGTACTTGCTTTTCATTGATGATTTCATTGATTAAAATACAACATTGTGAGAGTTTAAAATGAAACTGTCTCTCTGAAACGCTTGCACAGTTCTAGTAATAATTTTGAATATCACTGCTCTAAACTTCATTGCTCATTTTTAGCAATTTTGGCTTGAAACGCTCGATGTTTTCTAATAACAACATCTAATAAGCTCTGTTTTTTCATAGTCTAGGGTGTTTGGCTTTTCAGACTGTGAAATTTTTCAATCAATGCAAGAGATGGCCACAGGAAAATAGTGTCATCTGATGGTGTATTTAATTAGTGTTAGAAGTAAAAAAAAAGTTAAAATAAATTTTTGTTTCTCTCTTATACTCTTCATGGCTTTGCTTGTGTGTATACGTTTCAGTGGTTTTGTTATATAAAATATTGCAAATGGGTCAGATCCTTTTTTTTTTTTTTGTATCTGTGTGTGTATTATGAAGGAACTGTTGGAATAGTCATAAGACAAAGAACAGAAAAATAAAAAAGAAAATATTCAAGTCATGTCAATAACTCATAGTAAAGGATATTACTCAAAATTTCAAATAAAGAAATGCATTAAAAAGAATTTATTTAATGTAAATGTATTTGGATGAGAGATGCACACAAATGGGTTGGGGTAGTAGATTTCATAGTGTACTCACTGTACTTTTGATTTTCTTATATAAGAATAATAGAAACTTTTTCAGGTGTAGAAACAATTACTAGATTTTGAAAAAGACACCAGAATTCTTATTACTCCCCAAGGCTCGAGGAATTTTGTTTCATGGAAACATTCTTGGAATTAATATATTACTTCAGGAACTGATACCTTTCTTAACATGTAGTATATCTTTCACAGAAAGATTTGATTTGGCTTGCTGTTGATTATTGATTGATGCTTTTGATTATTTTTACTGTGTGATTTCGAATGCAATTTAATACTCACCAAGTATTAAACCTCAGTTCTTTAAGTATTTTTAGTAATTCCATTATTCTTTATATGCAATGAACTGAAATACCACTGAAATATTACATTTACATACTCTTTAAGCTTTCCTTTGCCATGAGCATATCATTAATTTTCTACTTATAAATATCTAATGTGAACTTTTCAGTTACCTCTAAAGCATCATGCAAAACCTTGTAAAAATCATATATTTTTTGTTTCACATTTTTTTTGGTGAACCACTTTTTTTTTACACTTTTCTACATTATTATGAAACATTTCTATTTTTTCTTTGTACTGCTGAATAGGACAGATATAGAAAGAAGTTTTTGTCCTACCAGCTTTAGAAACTAGCTACAGGAAACAGATACTGCATGCTGTTAGTAGCCATAGAATTTCTTCCTGTTCTGAGAAACATAATCCCTGAGTCAGCTGCAGTATCTCAGATAACACACTTTGAAAATATGAATGATGATTATAACCTATGACAAATACTGAAGAATTATTTTTAAATCAAACTTCAAGTTATCTGAATTTTGATTGGCTTCAGACCTTTGCAGTTAGGGGTATTCTGGCTCCTTGTAAATCCATCCCATTTTCTTCCCTGCCTGCTGGGCTGTACCAGTGTGGCAGCAGCTTCTTGCCTTGCTACCTGACTCCTTCATTCATCCCATACACATTGACTCCGAAATTGTGCAACTTGGAGGTTTTCTACAACCACGGCCTGTATTCCAGAAGTTTTTTTAGAATGAGATTGGAGGAAATGAGATGATCCTTTCAGAAACATTAGTTACAAGTATGATTTGGAGTAAGCTGTGGGGATCTGTCTAGAGCAAGGAGTCAGTTTGCTGCTGTTCTTTGTTTGGCGGGCCAAGCTGGGTGGTGACAGCACTGGTGGCTGGGACTGATGGGAGGGACAGTGAGGCTGGGAGTCAGAGGAGTTGGAGGGGAGGCCGGCAACTGGGCTGTGCAGTCGCAAGTCATTTGGTGGCAGGGAGGAGATGACCACCAAAACTCAGAGCTGGCAGGGACAGCAGGAGGAGGGCACTCTGTCTAAGCAGCAATATCTTTCCACTATCAGTAAGCAGAAGACCATTTATCTGATCCTTTTTGAGGGTCTGACCATTATTCTGCATAAAGAACAGCAAATACAGTTTGGCAGACCATGTCATGGATTCCTGTGTTATGTATACAAAGACTTTTCTTTAATGATCTTCATTAAGCAGTGCAGTCCTATAATATTCATCTAATTGCTTCACAAACTTTAATGAGCAAATTTACTGCATTTCTTTGCAAGGTTACATTCTTATTCTGTTTTATATTGAGAAAGCAGACACATTAATTCAAGTGTCTGGTAATTCTGGGGAGCCAAAATGAAATGTCTTGGGTAACATACATCTGTTTCAGTCACAGCTCTGAACTGAGGACAGTTGCAGGAAGTACTGTGAAGATTGTTACAATCAGAACCAATGCACACATTCATATATTTTTTTTTCCGGTGGTGATGGTGCTGGAACTTTTATTAAAACCTATTAAAACAGCAAAACCTCTGAAGAAAGTATTGAGATTAGGAATTCAGTTATTTGAAAGCTGAAACACCCTAGAATTTTGTGTATATGCTGCAATGTGCGATTTAAAGACCAAGTACCACATTCTTTTCTTCCTAAGACCATAGCTATATTCATTACAGGATGACTGATACTCAGAAACAAAAAAACCCAACAGTTATCTTGATGTGAGACATCACTTTGCTGCTGAAGGTGGAGCTCACTAAGTCAATGTAGGGCAGGAAGAGAGAGGATAGTTTTATGAATAGAATGGAAATGGATTTGGTACTTGTTGGGCTTTTGGTGAGGCTGAACATTTTGGTTAAATTGAGATTTGGCTAGTAGTCTAAGTATCTTGTGTACCAACATTTGGGAATACCCAGCTTAAAACAGCTCTATTATCTCAAAATTGAAGTGCTGAAGATTTGTTTGCAGAACTGCTGAGTATGCAAAACAGCAGAAGTCCACAAATGTGCTCTAGATACAGAAAACATTACAGAATGTAAATTCTTGAAAGGATCAGACCAGAATCCTCTCAGACTCATTAACTAATGGATTCATCTGGATTTTATATTCCAGCTATCAAATGAGAATAACAGTAGCATCTCCCCTCACAAACATCTTCTGAAAACATGTTCATTACAGACAGAAAAACTATTGGATATTGCAGTGATTATACAAGAAATGCATCATGAGAAAGGAGAGGATGCATGATGAACACATGCAGAATATATTTGTCTTTTTATGTTTATTGTTCAGCATTGTTCCTCTTATGAGGACCATCTGTTTTCTACAGTGAGATTTGTGTCCTCTGGAATTAAAGATTACACCATAGGTCCTACATATAACAGCTAATTTATAGACTTTCTAGTCTTGTTAGCATCTAAATTTTTAACCGTTATTGTCTTTTATTTCATGATAGTTTTGCAGTAAGAATTGTTTAATGTATGCCGTTGGCACTAATTTAATTTAAATCCAGTATTACAAAATCCTTCTGTGTGAGGGAATAAATTTAGTTCATTTTATTCAAGTACATGCCTGGCAAGCCATTAGCAGCTGCTACTCTAAAATTCTGTGAACTGAGTTAATATTAAGAAGGAGAAAGCTCAGATGCCAGCTGTTTTCCAGCTGGTACTTAGGGACCAAGTTCATGTTTATTATCACAATATATAGGGACAGATCTGATGCAGTCTGTTCTACACCAGTGACAGTACTGTAGGATACCTTTGTGTTAGGTACTAATGTAACAGACTTTATACTTATATTCTTTAACTTTCAGAATGGAATAAAGTAATTAATTTCTCCGTGAAATATTTTCTTTAATATGTCTAGACATGGTATATTTGAAACAGAACTGTTTCTAATAAATGCCTAACAACTCATTGAGAATCTTTCTTGTACTTGTGTTTCGCTGCATAAAGTTGCTACATTGCTGGATGTCTATCCAGTCATATACCTTTGTATTCCTCCTTACCATCTGCTAGAATTGGAACCTCAGTGCATTTACTGGAGGCAATTATTCATTGTTTTATTTGAGCCCTAATCATTTGAAGATACAGATAGTTCTTTAGCTCTATGAGACTAAGTGGACTCATGAAGAAAAGAGGTATCTAGTTGAAAACTGTGTGCATATAAACCTTCATTCTAGTATATGCAAAACAAAGTGTACCAGACTTCTTCTATTACCTTCAACGTGGATCTGAAGAAGACTGTAATTATTTTGAAATCAGATACTTATTTCCACTGGAAAATACGCACACTTTATGTCTATCCTGGTCAGGATAAGCAGTTTCTAGAGTTTTGGTTTTTTTTAACAAAGTAAAACATTTATGTTGCCACCTGGGAAAAGACCTTAATATTATTCTAATACCCACCAAAAAATTATGGACCATCCACAAATTGAATTTGTGGAATCCTGAACCCATTGCATTTATGCAAATACATTAAATAATCAGTGTAAAGTGACAGATGATGCTTGAAACATAATCTAGATCTGTATCATCAGCAGATAATAATATTAAGTTATTATTTAGGAAGTCCTAGAAAAATGGGGTGTTGTAATGCAAGCTGCATCTGTGTGTCATCTGAATTTAATTTTGTACATATTTTAAATTGTTTTATATCATCTTGCCCTCTTGTTCTCTTCCACCATCTCCTTCTGTATTTTATTTTATTTTTTTATTTTTTTGTTTTCTTCTTTTCAAGATAAAATATCACCATTTCAGGATAGCACTGTAGTTTTATGATATCTCCTACCTTCTTACCTGCTGACTTGTATTTATATTTAAATAAACTAACATATGTATATTTGAATATGGTTCAAGCAGGTCACTTCCTTATACATTTAATTATATGCTTTGGAAAAAGAACTTTTGAATTAGATTCTGTTTGTGAGTTGTGTAGATACCAGCAGTAGGATTTCCAGATGTTATCCCAGGAAAGGGCGATCCTTCTCACAAGTTCGGTGCTCAGACGCTGAGCAGGTACACTTGTACTGGATCCATACCTGAGCAGTAGCAACCAGATACACAGAGCACTTTAGGTACATCCTACCATTCTTGGATATACCATGCTCTCTGGTGAATCAATGAGACCCCAACAACCTCTTCCATCTGGAAATGGTTTGAAAGATTCCCCTGTAAATTCATACAGCTGCTGAAAACAGGATCCATTTTCTCTCTCTTTAAAGACAGCGCAGTCTGGCTTTTTTCACTGCACTGTTTCTCTTCTAATGGACTGCTCCAAATGCTCTCATACTGTGCAGTGAAGCATAAGTATTTTGCAAATGGTACTGGCCTGTGTGCTGAGTGAGGGAGCAGAGGTCTTCCTGTATAATCCGATTTCAATCAACTCACTCTAATCACTACTGATAGTTGCAAAATTTAGCCTGGATCTGCTCTGGTAATCTAGATTGACAGGAGGTAAAAGTAAAAGGACAGAAGGGCAGAGGAACAAAGAGAAACGAGCAGGGACAGTGATTTTCTGTCTTTGCTTCCCCTTCTGGGACGCGTGTCTGTGCCGGCGGGTGAGCCCAGCGTGGCGGCAGGTGCTGGGAGAGAACAGGTGCCCTCCGCAGGGCTAGAACTGCAGCCACCACACCAGGGGCACTGGCGGTGCCACAGGTACCTGCATGATCTGTTGGCATGCATTATTTATTGACATTGAGATCCTAATTCTCTTAATTACTCAAAAGATCCTGGGGTTGTGAAATATTCAGGTATAGCAGCAGTTAAACAGTGCATCCATCCAGCAACTGTGTATCTCTGACATCCTCTGAAGGCAAGTGGCTTCCAGTGTTGGGCTTCATTCTCCTACAACCTCAGAGCTTGGGTGGAAGCTTGGAGGATAATTGAACTCTGCATTTTCTCACTGAAAGGATGAAGTGTCTGTGAGAATAAGTCTTTTTGACTTTTGGTTTTAACTTTTCCAAGAGAAGAGCCAACTTTGGATTTCATGGATATACAGAAGTACAGCCAGCTGCTGCTGAAGACAGATGTGTCTTGGTTTGACTGGATTGTACATCGGGAAGAAAAATGACTTTTTTTATTGTTACCTGACCACATGCTCAGAGTGCCTGTGTCAGCCAGGCTAAGGGAGATACACCCTGGTGTAACCAAGGCACCTGGACTACCCCTCCATCTGACTTTCCATGCTGGTGGGGCTGTTGTTGGTCTTTTCAGCCTTGCATGTTGCCATGCTAAAAACACCCAAGGCTAAAAATGTGTCCTGGGTAAGTACAAAAGGATGAACAAAGTTTCTATAAATATACATTTTTCATATATATATATGAATATGCTTCTCTCTATGTATGTAGAAATATAAACTTATACAGACTGAGGTGTACGGTAGATGAAAAGATTATAAATCATTAAATATCATAATTATTTAAAATATTCCTAAGAATTAAGAAAAAAGCATACAGTATTTTGAATACTGGAATTTTGGAGGAACTGTATTAGAAAATTTTACAATTAGAGACTCTCAGCTTACTTGTTTTTTATATATACTTTTCATCTATTCTAGTAAAGGATTTGTGCTGTGTACTTTTAAATCCATTGCAAAATTGCTGTGGCTTTCAGGGTGCACGGTCAAGATTTTATGGTTTAAAGATCTCAAGGGGTTCAATGACCAATTATAGTTTAATTTCTATTTTCTTTTATTTCAGTAGTTTGATACTGTAGGTGTTCTTCTGTGTGGTATGATTCACATCTTTAAGCATTATTTTAAAAGTCCAGGAATTGTTTCAGTATGTTGTTCTAATACACAGTGGGATGAGGGAGTCCGTTTTAGTGTCTTTTCTGTTGACTTTCCTCTTTTTTACTAAGAAAATACATTGTTATTTTCTTCTTATGTGTTATTTCTGTGCAGAAACTAGGATTTCTATTGGGGAATAAAGTAAGCCACAAAATATAATTCCTAAGTAACAGTGCCCTTTCCTAACCCCCATCATGTATGATTATACAACACTACCAGTGCACAGCCTGCTCTAGCAAATAAGCAGAATATCATCAAATCCCAGTTCCATGTAGAGTCCTGGAAATGCTGACAACTGCTCAGTAGATAGCTTTAGGGCTTCTTCAGTGACCTCTGAGTCCCAAATATTGCCCCAACTCTGTTCACCATGACTGCATTGCCTTTTCTACAGTGCTGGGGTTGTTTCGAAGTAAAGGATGTTGCTGCCAGTTGTGAGGATACAGACACCTTCCCTTCCCTGCTTAGTGATTAATAGCTATGAAAATGCATTAAATTTCAGATTAATTAGAAATTTAAGTATGTTCATGAAGCAGGTTGTGGTTGCATATAAGCACAGCTGAGAGGTGTTTGTATCCCCCAAATTACGTACTGAGGGATAAACTGCTCACATACAAAGTGTGTCTTCCTGGAAGTAGAAATCTCGTATGTTTGCAGCTATGATGGTCTCCAGGTTTGGGTATTTAAATATAAGGTATATTTAAGTATTGAAATATGAGTTTCTGTTTCTTTTGGAGAATGCTGAGGTACTTATTACCCATGGGTTTGCAGCATGGAATAATTACCAAGAATAAAATAAATAAGTCCTCTCTCCCACTCCATGCTTTCACTACCAATTTGCATAAAAAAGGAAATGGTAAATTTTGGTAATTGTTTCAATTGTGTGATTGATACAGATTTTATCTATCATAGCATAACTCTATGTTGTAGACATTAATGACCTTTAATTGTTTCACTAAACCCATAGTTGCACACGTGAAATGTATAAAGTATAAACTGATTTGAAAATTCCTGTGCAAATATGACAACTTACATGATTGCAACTATGTGCTATATAAAGAAATAGATGCAGCATCCAAACCACTGTAGCTTTTGGTATTACTTCTACTTCATATACCATTTTCACATTAAATAAAACCCACAAACAAACCTGCAAAAGTTATCTGTAAGGATTTATGACTTTGTTTTGAACTAAGTGTGTTCTATTAGTAATTTATAATTGTGACTGAATAGCTGCTTGAGCGAAAGTAAGAAATTCATAGCTATAAAAAGATGAAGATAGTTTCATCTAATTCTTGCATTTATCTCTTGCTCTTCAGTTTTATTGTGGGATGTGTGTGTTAAATCATTCCATCCATCTTTGGCAATACAATGTAAAAGTCACTCACTACTAAGTGATAGAAGGTATAACTTCTTTATTAAGTATAATTTTGTGATAAGTATTTTAAATGAAAAAAGAAAAAAGAAAAAGAATACCTATTGCATCAAGAATGTTTAAAACAAGTAATGAGAATAGTGATTTTTTTTTAGTGCTCTAATGTTTTGAAAATCTGACATATCCTGCAGTGAAGTACGAGGGCACCTTACAGAATCAGATACCTGCTCAAAGTATCACTTGGTTTAAATCCCAGCAAGTGGGATTATCTTCAACTCCCTGAAAATCTGGATTTTGACTCTGAAAGTTTTACCTGTCTGAGAATTTGATCTTGACCTTTGTGCATATGCAGTGAAAATATGAGGTTCCAAGGCTGAATCACAAGGATGAGTGCATGAAAAAAATTTTGGCTGTAATCTAGCAAGACACTTTGACATCTGGTGAAATTTCGCCTAATTTTTCACCTGTACACTATTGAGCTTGTGGCCAGCCACTTTGCTGAATCAGGGTCTTTGCTAAATTTTTGCTCTTCTGTGATTGAAGTTGACATTCCATCTTTGTATCTTTAGCATACAATGTTCTTAAGGACAGAAACCACACTGTGCTGGTGTATCTTTTTACCAAAAAACTGCTACCTGCATAATTCGTAGTTTCTCTTCAGGGACTTGAAGTGCCTACCTGAGTGCCTGCCCTTGTGAAAAAGAAAATCCAAACCTGCTACAGTGTTTGAAAACTAGGCAGCTTCTGGGACCTTTGCCAACATTTTGCACCTATGTGTCTGACAATGCTGACTACTACAAGGACCCTCACTTCAGAAAAAGCAAGGCTGAAAATTAATATCTCATGTCTTTCAAGCACTGAGGAGGCAAGAACTTCTTAGTGTGTTGTTTCATCCCCAGAAGCTCTTCAGATACCATTTGATAGATCTGCATGCCCTCGATACAGACTCTGTGACTTGCAGCCATGGTTTTGTGCACATGATCTCGAGGAAAGCTTTGATTGCTGCTGTGTGTGGTGTCTGGCTTTTTAAAGGCAGTAAATGGCCTCCTAGGAGCTGTGGGGACTTCAGTTTTAACTTATGTGGAGAATATTTTCACTTCTCTCTCTAATGGCTGTTGGTGCTACCACATGTGAATGTTTTTGAAAGTTACTGGGAAGAACTGAAGCTAGAACTGAACTGAACTAGACAAGAAGACTGTAAAATCTATTTGTCATCTAGTGCCTTGGGGTTTTTTATATTTGATTTGCAAAATGCATTCATCTAATTATCCCTAATGGAATAATTTTGTTAAATTGACTCCTATTGACATGAATTTAATTTTCATTGTCTAACATAAGCAAATTGATTGTTTGTTTCTTTATGTAACAAAGCTACCTTTGAGCTCTGTGACAACTGTAGTTAGGACCTACAACTGTGGAAAAACCAGTAGGTTACAATAAATGCAGCTATGTGACATGATGTATTTCTTTAAACCATGTTTTCAATCTAGGCATCAGATGCTGGTGAGAAGTTTGAACTAGGAACTTTGAAATGTGAAGTACCATAGCATCTTCAAAATATTGTTTTATGTGTGTTAGTGAAAGATTTCTCCCCTATAGTTTCTTTAAACTATTGGGCTTGTCTGTTATACCAGTATATTAGAGGAATAAACACCTTCCAGTATTCTATAAAAGACATCTAATTGTGTACCTGATGTAATTTTCAAGGGTAGCATCATTTTAGTATTCTAACTACAATCATTTTTACCTATCCAAACGTCCTCTGGTCTTTGGAACCTTATGAGCCCTGCTGGAGGGCCACAAACCTTGACTCTGTGCCAAGGCAACCTACTGAGCAGAAAGGTCATTGAGCCATAAATGCACAAAAATAAATTCTAGCTCTTTAGCTGAAAGCTGTAGAGCCTCCTGCCATGCTCTGCTGCAAGTAGTTATAGATTGTGGCACCCACTGCAAAAAAAGAGCAAAATCTATGTGCCACTTCGGTAGAGTAACTCTTCTTCCCTGAAACAGAGGTTGGGGTGGGTGGGAAATTTGCTGCGTTGCTATTACTGTAAGTAGGATGCTTATGAGTGTGTACACAGTATGTTTCTGCTTTTATTAATATTTAAATTGAGTTGTCAGTGTTGGTATTTAAGAGAAAAATCTTCTTGATTGCAAAGTATCTTTTATCTCTGTCTTCTTAATTATTAACACTCTTTGTTGCACACCTATTATCACTCAAGTTCAAAGGAATGGAATTTACAGAGGAGAAATACTGACTTTAATGTAATTAACTAAATTTTAATTCCTGGTGAATTCCCTCAGCTAATAAAAGGGATTGATATTTCTATCTCACTTTATTACTTAAGAAGTTATGTGATGATCCACATAGTATTACAACATAGTATTCATTCACAGAAAGTGAGTGAAGAAAGAAGTAAAAGAGGATGCAAATAATGAAATATGCTTGTTCTAGCTCAGAATATTTCAAGATAGGATGGGTCATTGGTGGAACATTTATAGAATAGTTCAGTTATATTGAAACTCTTGAAACCTGAAAAAATGAAGATTATGTAGTCAAAGAAAAAGGGAGAGGAGGAGATAAAATTCTAGGGTAGAAAAGGGAGATAAAGAAAAAGGCAAAGTAGAGCTTTGAATCTAAAGAGATGTGATAGTATTAGAAAGGAAGGATTACACAGATGCAGAAATACCAAGAAGAGGATGTAGCTACATTAAGAGCTCTATTTTTGTGTCTTCATTTGGGATCAACTTGAAAATAGGAAACTAAACAAGTAGTTTGAAGGACAGAGTGCAAAAAGCTTGGAAATAATAGGAAAGTTACCTAAGTATGATTTCACGTTTACCATGAAACATGAAAGATTATGGTAATACGAATGAAATTTGATGTGCTTCTAGCAAAGAGGACAAAAGGTTCCCTTGCATGAGTTGTCTTGCTTGAGGTTCTCAAGGCACGTGAATGAGAAGAAAACTTGGAGAGAACTTGCTATTCACAGGCATGCTGTTACTGTGTTTTGGATTAGTAGCAATCTTGTGAAGAGACTATAAAAGTAAATGAGGTCGGGAAATATTGAAGGTCACATGTCACCTTTCTGTGATGCAATAATAAAACTATTGCTCATTTTATAGACCTGTTTTAAAATGTTATCAAAAGAGGGTAGGCAAGGATCTGATGGAAGGTTTTAGGAGATAGATGCTGACTGCAACAGTATCTCTGTGGTATCCATGCAATAATTGTAACGGTCCGAGGAAATTGATACTTCAATTCTGGCTTGCACAGAGGACTTTGTCCTTTGAAAAATAGTGACTTTTGCCATTTGAATATTAACATAGCTGAAACAGCTGTAGGTATTTTTGGCTGAAATGTACCATTACTGGTGACAAACAGAAAAATAAAACAAATCTTGTGTGTTACATTGCTTATGAAGTGGTGTTTCTTTTCAGTAGATCGATAGGTTACTGTTTTAGTTCTGTCTTGGCCTGGGCCTAGTGTATGCTAATGAAAAATTATATTCATTCTATCAAATAATCATGGACTGAAATGACATTGTAATTTGCTTTTTTCCTGGTTGTTATCAAGTCCTCAGTTTCTATTGGAGACAGCTCTTAGCATTCTTGGGTAATAGGCCAAACTTCTTCAGCAAAGTTCTGATGTCAACTTTGTCTCTCTCTGCTGGCAGCACAGGTTTTTTTCTATTAATAGAGGCAGGCCTGGGTTATCTCCATCCCTCAGAGACAAACCTGTGAGAAAGCTCCTGTGGCTGCTGAATTGTCTTTCTTCACTTGGACAGTGCTCCCGTGGTGTGCTACAGAAAATTCAGGGGATTCAAAGCACTAGGAAAGAAAAGGCAAAAAGCTTAGCTGCATATTATCCCTTCCTCTGTTTTTTCTTTTTCTTATTTATCAGTGTAATTCCCACTGATTTTGGTTTGAGGTACATTCATAATCTGATTAGCAAAAAGGTCATCAGGGCATGCAGAACTTTGAGCAGTCTGCTGTAAGCTAGAGGACTTGCTTTCCTTGACATTTCTGAACGTTTTCCCTTGAATCAGGGGAACCAGGATTCTGCCACATCCTCAGAGCAGCTGGGCTGTGCCAGCAAACAGAGCTGCATGGATGGCAGCTTCTTTGGGAAGTCTTGGCCCATGTGCAAGGCTGCAATTGCACTTGTTCTGCTGGCACTGGGAGTCTGGGATGGATGGGGGTGATACATCCCCATCGATAACACTGTTTGACTCAGGCAAGACTGCCTGATCTTTAACATTAGGCAATCATGTCTGAAAAATTAATGAGGCATTCCAAATTGGAATCTATCATTAATTTTAGCTCTGCATCTTTGTGTAGAGTGTGCTGAGTTTGCGACTACCAGGCAGCAATTTTAAAGAGTCTGGAGGGCAATTTCTGTTAAAGGTAGAAAGTTGTTGTTAACTGACTTCATACAGTAATGAGGACTTAACATTCCCGGAATACTTTTTTGTGAATACCATGCAATAGCATATACAAGCATTTACCACAGACTTCTAACTGCTACTTCTAAGCTCTGTGGACTTCTGTCACCACACAAATATAATGGGGAAGGTAAGAGGAATATGTTTTCCCCTTCTTAAGATGTAAGAGTTAGAGGTGGGGTTTTTTCACTATCAAGAGTTAGTAACAAAACAAGAAGAAGTTACCAGTTGACCCAGTCACAACTGATTTGAGCTACCTTGAACTGTCTTGAAATTTTTAGAGGCCTTATGTTTATTCTGGGAGAGAGGAGAGTGTAGGAAAAAATACAAACCTGACTTTGAAGGTAATGTCGTCTGAGTTAAATAGAAGGTGAAATTACAGAAACATCTGTGCATAAAAGGAAATTGTACCTGTTTTTCTCAGCAGTATTTTTATTGACCTTTGACATTACAATCTGAACACAGAAATGCCAGCTGTATATTGCAGTGGTTTAGTTATTTCTATTGTAATTTCATATTTTCTTTTATAAATGTTTTGCCCCTGCAAAAATTGGAGATGCTTGCAATACAGATGTATACAGTAATTTTCCTATTTAAATTGCAAAGATTAAAACTGTCTGGGGTTGCAATTTAGGACAAATTGCCAGATATATCTTACATTTCTAGAGGCATAAATGGGCCCAGAGTGAATAAAGTGTAAATGGATTATTTTTCCAATGATGCATGACAAATTTAAACATGTAACTCAAAACATTAGTGCACTAATGGGAGAATTATTCCTAAAATTATGGTAGTCAAGGGAAACAGAAAGGTAGGCAAGAGAGTGGATAGTGGACATTTAGGGCTGAGAAAATACTGCAAGTCTATGAATACTCTATAAAAACTAAAGAAGATGCAGAAGTTTTAACTCATTCATATTTGCCTAATGTTACAGATGACAGGGAAATATTTTGTTCTGTTGAACACACTAGTGCTGTATGTTAAGGCTGTATATTTTCAGTTTGGATTCGTCTTTCTCCCTTTTAAAAATACTTGTCCTCATCACAGTTGCTAAATTTCAACTGGAATTCTGCTCGTGTATAGATTTGATAGTGTCCTGCTGTTATTTTATACCATTAAGTTATGTTGTCCTTCAAGTAATGTGTGATATGGAACAAAGTACAACACCCAAATTCAAGAACTTTTTTCTCACAAAAACCTTGATTTGCAAAATCGGAAGTTGCTCATATACCATACCTCGTTTCTCACCTAATTTTTTGGTTCTGTTTGATTGATCACCTAGAAAAAAGTGCAATTTCTTCTAATTTTATCAGACTTTCTATTGTACAGAAATTGAGATTTTAATTAGTGATTTCTGAACACTGAAAAACCAAAGATTTGTAAGTTCTTGGTGTGCATAAGTGCATGGAATACTGTGTTTGGAAGACATTAATACATCGTGATGTTCTTTGGAGTCATTAACAACTGATAGAGAATTAAGCTAATGAGGCAAAGTATAACTATAGAATGGACATTAATTTCCTCTTAAAATAACATATTTTTAGGAGTAGATTTTTGCTGAGGAAGGAGAAACAATCACACATTGTCATCTAAAGCAGATCTACAATTCGACAACAGACAAATTGTATTCTTTCATGGAAAATAAACAAAACATTTAATTTCAAATCTGTTTTGAACTTTTTAAAAGTTTTAATGTAATATGGATATATTATTAATGTAATATTATAGTTTATATTGAGTTTCATTTAGGTAGCTTTCATTTTAAGAGTTTTGACAAATTATTATTTTTTTAAAATTGTAAAATACTTCCCAATATCATGGAAACTTGTGTTAGGAGATTTTTCCCATTGTAAACAGAAATTAAACAAACTGTGTGCCAGCTATTTCAGCACTGCAGGGCCCTTGCAAGGTCACTTAAAAAAGCTCATAAACTTAATTGAGTTCTCCTTGAGCTTTGATATGACGAGTAAGTGTTGGATCGCCAGAAATTTCAAAGTGTTCCCAGTGCCAGGGCCAAGAAAGCAGCAGGAGAAGGGACAGGGCAGAGCAGCGATATGCTCTTGAGTTCCTGGCAAAATGACACAAAGATTAGAGCAAAATCTGTTAAGTGACTTTCCAACTTTCTTTTGAACAAACTGTACTCTCAAGTGTAATTTCAAATGTCATCAACTTTGTCACATGCTTAATGTAGTCCTATAAGTTTAAGTAATTATCTCTAAATGCTTGTTCGAAGTCAGTAAATCTGTTCTAGTGTGACCTCTGTGTGCTGTGTAAGTGCAAGGGCAAATCCAGGTGTGGTTATTCTATATTTCTGATGAGTAAAATAACATCAGTCATACAGTCTCATTCCACTGTCACCAGATCAGACATTTCAGCCTTTTCATCCTGTTAGGGATGACAAGGATTGTGGGCTGCACTGCAAGGCTTATGTTACTGGTCTGTTTTTCTCTATCAGATAGTCTCATGTTATCAATCTATTACCTCTCTACAGTGTTGGACCAGAAGTCTATTTAAATGAGCAAAACTGATGTGTCACCTTTTCAAAACAAATGAGAAGTTTATTTTTATTTCAGCAAGTCTAGTGATCCAGGAACAGCCCCCAAGGCCTGGGCCTGGGAAATCTGAGTGGAATGTTCAGCTACTGTGCATGACTAGAGTGAGGTGGTTTTGCTTCAGACAGAAGTTAAGTCCCTGCTGATAGCCTAGCAGCACGGCTGTTTAACCAGCACCATGATTTCTAATCTGTTTGTGGGAGGATCCAGGTTTGGGGCTGCCTGATAAGCTCCCCCAAACACCATCAGTCACTGCATTGATCTGCCAAACCTTATTTTCCCTTCTCTCCTCCCAAGTTCTTCACCTTTCCCACCCTCATTCTCATCCAAATAAAAAGCCCTCCCCTAAATACTTTTTTCCCCATTTGTTCCAGTTTTGGTATGTCTGACAGTGTTGCCCAGGAATATGGCCTTACAGCACCTTACTGATAGGGTTACTTGCACACTGTGTTACATGTGTGACCAGTTTGGTGGGAGAGGGAGGAGAAAGGTTCATATGCTGATGGGTAAATGAGGCACTAGTACCTCTCTAAATCTGAACTGCTACTGGGGAAACAACATGCTAAGTGATCAGATCCAAGTAAACATGCAAGTTTTAATTTGAACTCTTTTGTGGGTGATTCGAACACTCATGAAGAAATGGCTTTAGAATTGCAGTCTTTCCTGTAAATTTACCTTAAGATCTTAGTAAATTGGAAAGAGATTATTTTGAGATATTTTGTAGGTGACTTCTTCCAAGGGACAAAGTGTCTGGTTTGTTTTTCAAAGTGCTTCTTTGAAATGTATTTGTAACTAAAATAAATATTAAAAATGTGCACATTGTCTCCTTTAGAAAAAAAAAACAATAAAAAAGTCCCAAACCCAATTGCTCTAAACTACTGCAGTGATTTCTGCATATTTATAACTGGAACAGTGCTAGACTAGCTCATGATCGAGAATTAAAGACTTCTTTTCACTTGCAGCCAATGCTTTTAACTGCTCCCTTGTATCTTTTTCTCTGTATATTTATTGTTGCTAAGGGAAATACTTTGAATCCTATGAGAAATGAGGTATGTTCCCACACTAATGGAAACTCCTGTATTCTTGTACTGTGCAGTTTTAAAGGAACTCTTCATGCTGCAAGTTACATCATGAGTAATGAACACATTGGCTCTGGGAAAAGATGTTCTCCTAGTGACGGTGTAAACTTTGTTGTAAATATGGCATTTTTAAGGAAAAGGAATGAAAAAGCTCTTTAGCAACGACTCAGGCATTTCAGATTAATTATAGTGTTGTGTGATGGTCTTTGAACTCAGGCTCTACTTCAAGTACTAGTAGCTGATTTATTGTTGATATATTGTAGTGTGCTAATGTCCTACTGATGGGTTTTAGCAGTGTGATTTTTATAGCTGTTGGATGGTTGTATTAACCTTTGTATTGTTGCACAATGAATGGTACTACAGTTCTAAATCTGCACAGAAACTTGAAATAGTGAAGATTTGAGGCCAAATCTCACTGTGGTGTGAGAAAGAGGGGAGTTAACTTTCTACAGTTATTTCAGGCATAAGACATGTAGATTAAGGTAAATAATAGGAAGGTAAATACTTGCAATGGTAATAATATTGGATTATATTTAGAAACAAAGGGCAAACTTTCTCTGAAGTATGTTATACCTTGTGGCACGGAATCTTAGATTGGCTTTGGAGGGACCCTAAAGACCATCTAGTTCCAATCCCATGGGCAGGGACACTTTCCAGTCGACTGGATTGCTCAAAGGCCCATCCAACTTGGCCTTGAACGCTTCCAGGCCTGAAGCGTCCAAAACTTCTCTGGGAAACCTGTTCCAGTGCCTCATCAGCCTCCCAGTGAAGAATTTATTCCTAATATCTGTTCTAAATCTCCACTCTTTCAGTTTTAAAACCATTCCCCCTTGTCCTGTCACTACATGTTCTTGTAAAAAGTCCCTCTTCAGCTTTCTTGTTGGCCCCCTTTACATACTGGAAGGCTGCTCTGAAGTCTTCCTGGAGCCTTCTCTTCTGCAAGCTCAACAGACCCAAGTCTCTCAGTCTGTCTTCATAGGAGAGCTGCTCCAGCTCTCTGATCATCTTTGTGGCCTTTTCTGGACTTGTTCCAACAGGTCCACGTCCTTATGTTCAGGGCCCCAGAGCTGGATGCAGTACTCCTGGTGGGGGTCTCACAAGGGCACAGTAAAGGGGGAGAATCACAACCCATAACCTGCTGGTCACACCTCTTTTGATGCAGCCCAGGATGTGGTTGGCTTTCTGTGATGTGAGCACACATTGTCAGCTCATACTGAACTTCCTGTCCACCTACCAAATCCTTCTCATCAGGGTCGCTCTCAATCCATTTTCTGCCCATTCTGTATTCATGTTTGCAATTGCCCTGACCCAGTTGCATCTGTCATTAACAAGAGACTTAATGGCACTGTTAAAACTGTAGTTTAGGTTGAAGTTTCAAGACTTGACAGACTGTGTAACTTGTAAAAATAGGTAGGTAATTCCTCAAGTCTGTAACTAACTACTTAACGCATGCATTCTGGTAGGATTTTTCTTTTATGAGTGTGCCTGACTAAAAGGAGGATGTTGAAGAAATCCATTCAAAACCATTGTGCTTCCAAAGTGAATGTTTTCTTTTTTTTCTGGTATTGGCCATGACTTGTATTAAGCTACACAAAAAGTAGCCTAATTAGATGTTCACTTCTTGTGTGGCCGTAATGTGCAAATTGACAGAGAATATGAAACCCAAAGAGAAAAAAATTCTCCCTAAAGATTCCAAGTAGTCATTGTGTTAAAGAACAAGAAAAGAGAGAGTTTTATACCTCACTAATGCAAAAGACTTTTTTGCTAACTGATAAATGCAGGACTCAAAATTAATGTTTATGAGCATAACAGAGACATTCATCTACTTGTTGGATGGGGATAAACTGGGATCTCATGTAAGAGAGTGGCCAGGCTGTTCTCTACTTAAGACAGGAGAAAAGGATTTTAACAAAAAAATAATAAGCTTTTGGATAATCTGAAAAGAGAGAGTAACTGAAAAAGTTAATCCAGAGGGCAGCGGATGTTCAGGAATGTTGAAATCTTTGCATTTTTATCTGTAACTGGATTGAACTAACTGTAAGCATCCATGGTGGGCCATTTCTTAGGCAAGGATTGGACCCATATATGAGCTGCGGCCTTGGAGAACCATCAGAGGGTGTTCCAGCTCTCCTCTTCATCATGCAGCATGGCCAGAAAAGAAACCAAGGAAAATAGCCAATGTTTAGAGTCAGAGCTTAACTTTCAAGACTCAGTAAGACAACAGGACCCGGATCTGATCCCACACTCTTTGAGACAGTGACCAGTTCCCATTATAAGTTAGTTTAAGGTGGAAAAAAAAATACCATAGTTCTCAACATTTCCTCTTTAACCCTACCTGTTAAACTGCAGCTTCTTGGGTTAGAATAGTAAAGTAAATGAAGTACTTTTACAGTCAAAACCAACCAATCTTCCTTCTAGCAGAAAACCACCTAGAAAGGAGAAAAGATTGCAGAGTGAAAACATAATAAAGAAAGTTGAATCGCAAAATAATTCAGCAATAGTGTTAATTATTGACAGGAAATTTATATAGTAATTAAAAAAATAATATACATTATTTACTGTCTCTTTTAAGGCCATCATCAATTTCTACTCACATTTTCAGGGACACTATGCAGGTACTAGAAACCCAGGTTTGTGTCACCATTTACTTAAAGAATGCATTCACTAAACACTGTAGAACAGACCAATGTAATATTTTGTGCACAAGGTCTTCGAGTTGCTTCCAGTAATTCATGATACCTTTGCAGTTCTGTGCTTAAGCTTATATGTTTTATTTTTTCATTAATATATTGTTTAACCTGAGAAATGTGACTGTGGTTCTGTTGCACAAAATGTAACAACTGTGGCTTCACCCAGACTATCCTGTCTGTGTTCACATTTTTCAAGTTATCCATGGCACTTTAATCCTTAGCAAGTTGTCTTTTGGTGTGTTGTGTTCCTTAATGGTACTGACCTTCGTGGTACAATATGACTGGAGAACTGGTGAGTTCTCTGTCTAAATGGGTGCAACTCTTTAGCACTGTAACTGCCAAATACTTCTTTCTGTTTCTGATGTTTTTAATTTGCATGATTAAGAATTGCTTCACCTGTTTGCAGCTGTAAATTAGGGCAGCTGAATGCATTTTTTTTTTTTTCACAGACAGAACAGGGCAAATATTGGTTATTTATAGGAATTTATCATAGCATACAGGGAGGGTTTTGGGACCATCTATTGCATCCCTTCGTTCCCCCCCAGGGGATCTCTCCAGGCAGTCAACCTCTTCCTGGGCTCTCAGGTTTCTGGGGGGAAAGTCTTCCTTCATGGTGGCCAACCCATGGTCAGAGTAGGGGATCAGAAATTTAAACCTTAACATTTTGAAGAGTTTTTGCTTATTACCACAGTTCTGCTGATGTAGGCACTCCTACAAGATGTTAGTAAAGATCATCCATCTTTTCAGCTTACCTTTTCCTGGTCAAACAACCTCCAGGCTCAGAAGCGTGTCAGGTCCACACATTTGTGAATGTGAATTGGGGATTCTGTGGAATGAGAGGAGGAGTGTAAGAAATGCCTTCAGTGAGACCCATTTCCGTCATTCTTTAAGCGTAAGTCAGCATATTAAAAAGAGCTGTATTTTTAGCCAGGGTTGCTTCCTAGCAACGGACCATTTACTGTACTATGGGCTTAAAAAGTATTAAATAATTTTAGCTTTCCTACTTTAACCTCGATGGATTACACTAATGCCTCTAGGCTCTTTTCCTGTGTTATGTTATATGGCTTCCGGTACAGCAAACTACTGTCAAGACCATATTGTTCTTAACCCCAAATGCTGTAAAACTTTTTTTAGCATGTAGATGAGCAACATAATTTCTGCTAGGTTCCTTCTAAGCAACTAATTAGAAACTCAAGAGATTGCTATCTAAAAGCTGTCCTGATTTATACTTTCACAAGTTTATTTAAAAAAAAAAAAAGAAACCATGTAATTTTGTAAAAGATGTAAATAAAAATTAAGGCAAAAAAAAAAAAAGGAATTGGGAGTGGTTAACCTTTAAAACTGATAAATTTGCAGAATTTTTAGTTATTTCCATTGCATAGGGCGGAATATAATTAATTGATTAGATTTCTGTTATATTTTGAATTAAAACAAAAATATCTTGACTAATTTCCTTTTATTTCTAAATATTTATGACTTATTACTCAACAATTCTCACTTCATGATTCAATTTTGACTTCTTTATTCACAGTATAGTATTGTTTTGTAGAACTTACTTCAAAAGTGGTTTTGATTTTCAGCCATGACCGGTGCACATATCCTGCTGAAGGCAAATAATTAACCTGTCTGGCTTGATCAGCTTATTGTCTAAATAAAGCCTGTATTGTTTAAAGAGGATACTTTGGCTAAAGTATTTAAATGGTCTAGACCTGATAGTGCAAGAAGGCAAAGGTCATGCAAGTCATTTTCTTCCATACCCTCCTGCCTTTTAAATGTTAGTTAAACCTGAAGAAAATCACCCCCCTTGACAGAGAACCTGCCTTTCCGTAGGCAAAGTGTAGTCACCTAGGCTAAAGCAAAAATTACTTTTACACACATTTTAAATTGCTAGAAATAGTTACAGAAAGAAGCAAATAACAAACCTTCAGTAAACTCCAGCCAGTGACTACTCCTTGTAGACTTATAAAATATCTTAAAGTTTAACCATAGAATAGATTAACCAAAGTATTTTAAAATACTTTAAATTCCTGTAAAGTCATTAAAGTATTTTGAAAATATTTTAATTTTATTTTAAGAAGTTGAAGACTTGAAATATTTTTATCTTCTCCAACTATAAAAATGGTGGATATTTGAAATATTAAGTTCTCAAAACAGTTAAAGTATTATTTACCATTTAAAAGAAACATCTATTGATTTACCCCTTATAACTAAATTTATGCCCTATTCAGCATCAAGGTCAATAGAGTACAAATCTCCTATGATTTAGGAATTTTATAATTTTTCTATATCATGTTTTTTGTCCTGTTTCTAGTGTTTTCTTGCTAGGTCTAGGCTAAGTGTTTTTCCAGTGTTTCTGGAAGTGATAACCTTTTTCTTTACCCTGTTAGGCTTCACATTTAAAATGTGAAGCAAAAGTCTTTGGGCCAATTTTGTTGTTCTTTATGCATGGCTAAAGCAAACCACAGCTGTCAGCTTCTGTGCACACCATGGAAGATGTTTATGCAAATCACTGAATAGGTCATTATACATGCTTAATGCAATTTTGCATGTAATAAAAGCCTACCATTTGAAAAACAAAAGTGCTGATCAAAAATGTCTATTTACTCTGGTTGAGGAAGTCTTTTATTATGTAGAAGGGTAAACATAAATGGTAAGCATATTGCCCTAGTGCTGTGTCTCAGTTCTTGCCTGGTGGGAAGAAAAATATTAGTCTGTCTCGTTTCTTTGGTTCAGGTGCTTTTCTGTTTGATTACCAATTAATATTAACTGAGATAATGAGTATATAGTGCAGAAATGGGAACTGAGTATTCCATGGTCTGGCAGAAGGGAGACATGTTTAACTGTTACTGAGGTGCAAAGGGAAATCAGTGAATTCATGACACTGTTCATTATCGAGGCCCAAATACCTGTAAGGTTCTGAAGGGGCTTGTATTTGTAGCATACAATCTGAATTCAGACATTTCTTCAAATCGAGTCCTGAATCGGACACCAATATTTAAATTAATTTTTTTTTTTAAACCTGAATGATTCATTTTGCATTTGCATTTCAGTAAGAGTAAATAGAAAAAAAAATTGGTGTATTCCTAGTATTTTACAAGACATTACACAATGTTCCAAGACACTGATTTGGCCCCTGCTCCCACAAAAAAATGATTCAAGCAGCACTAACTAGCAGTGGTGGAACATGACCTTCAACACTGCTTTCCTGCACCAGATCAAGTGCTTGAAATCAGTGGATTTTCCCTACTTTCCATACAGCTACAAGTAATTATTTTTATTCTCCTAAACTTTTTATGTATTTGGGTCTCACTCTTTCCCATGTTATATTGTAGTAACTTGGTCCTACTTGTGCATGCTCTGGAGCTGCCAGATGAAGTCTGGCAGGGGAATGGTGCAGAGACACTCTGTGATCTCAGTGTTAGGAGATGACGTCTTGTTTGTCATTCCCCTAAGAAATTTTGGAGCTTCCAGGAAAGAGATTTCAGGGTTGAAATGTTAGGTTTGGCCTCTACTTTTGCCACATCCTTTTCTGGATCTGGTGTTTCCCATCCTTCATGAGCATATGGTACCTTGCCATGGGGCTTATCTGTTTGGCACAGCTGGATGTGGATCCAGTCAGAATGGCCTAAAGTGCCAGTAACTCTCAAATGTAGTCAAGGAGGGCAGCTTGAAATTTGTCCAAGTGCAATGCTGTGATAGTCCCCTTGTTCCTTGCTCTTTATGCATGAGTATGCATAGGAATGCCCAGCTGTGTGTAAGCATGCCCAAACCCAGCTGGAAACACCTGTCATGGTGGGAGCTTGTATGGCTCAATTCTCTAGCACTGACCATGCGTTACGCTGCTTTCAGGGTTGGGATAATGCAATCTAAAAATGCTGTATAATAAATATTAGGATTATGCTAAGCTTAAAACATTCTACAGTGTCTTTTTATATTGTGCCAGGAAGATTTCAGCCGTTATAAAAATTGTCGTTTGGGATGTCATTTAATACCTATTTTGTATTGAGCTTCTGATTTTCTCTTTTACATGTAGTTTGACATGAGAAAAGATGAAATCATCGAATACATTTCAGAGCAAAAAGGCAGGGTGAAATGTAATATCCATGTTGATATGGCAAAGGGCTGCAGAGCACTGAGCTGAAAACTCTTTTGAAAAAGTCTAAGGTCATATTTTTCGGGTCCTAAATTTTCAGAGAGAGAGATGTTTTAGTTGCATTTTCCTATACTCTTGAGAAATCTAAACAAGCTTCCTGGCTTGCGTCAAGGCTGCCCAGGCTGGCTGTGGCTGTGGCAGGGAGTCCCTGGGGCCTCTCACTGGTTTGTGCTGGGAGGTGCAGAATCAGGTCCGAAATCTGCACTTCTACCTTTTACAAAATCCTGACATACGGTGAGTTTATGCTGCTGTCAGAACTTCATGTTTTTATGCTTCCATATTTTCTATTTTCCCAGTTTGAAGATGAATTCTAGAGAGATTATAATATGTCTTTTAAATTTTCTTTAGTAAATCTGAATAGATTAGTCTGAATCAAACATATAAGAAAAAAATATTAAAGTAGCAGTATTAAAATCCCAAGGATGAAACATCATCCTGAGTTCCTCTGAAAAGTAGCCTTGCCAGAGCCAGCAAAATAACCTTCTTGAAGCCCACTTTCTTCTCTGCTCTGAAGGATTTTCTTATTCTTTTGCAAACAACTTTCACTATCCTGACCCCTTTCTAAAGATTTTGTTGAGCTTCAGAGATATTTACAGCTGGCTGCAGTGTTTTATCATATAACATTCTCAGGTCCAATTGATGGTACAGGAAACCCTAACCAAATCCATATGTCTTTTACAGACAGTTGGTCTGATATATGATGTGGTGAGGGGCACACCAAGTCTGTCAGTGTTTCTATGTTACATTTTAGTGTTACAGCTTTGTTGTTCTTTTGTGGCTTTTGGTTTATAAAACTGTATTGGTGTTATTGTAGCAGAACTTAAAAAATTCTGTTGCTATTGAATGTAATTTATTTACTGAGATAACTTTAAAAATGGTCTATGATGAATATGAAATAATTACTCATCAGAATTTGTTTTGTTGCACATATGCCTATTTGTTCAGATATCTGTCTGACTTGAAGAAAACTGTACATTTATATATTTAGTTGACTTGATAGTCTTGGTTTTCTTACTAAAATTGTCTTCAAGGGAGTGTGATGGAGTGTAGAGCGCTAGCAGAGCAGATACAAATTTCCTTATGCTGCTACACTGTGGTTTTTTTCAAGGTTTTTATGTTTCTGCTTTGCTAGGAAAAAAAAAAGAAAAATTAAAAATCAGAAGTCTCAGGACTTGTAGAGTTAAAAATTAGTTTTACCATGGATATTTATTAAATTTGAGTGTTTTAAACAAGGCAAGAGACAACAGGTGAAGAAATTGAGTGAAATTG
Source organism: Manacus vitellinus (assembly GCF_001715985.3). Taxonomy (NCBI): domain Eukaryota; kingdom Metazoa; phylum Chordata; class Aves; order Passeriformes; family Pipridae; genus Manacus; species Manacus vitellinus. The sequence continues at coordinate 35,960,644 of NW_021940535.1, forward strand.
AAGCTGTAAAAAAGTCTGTGGTATTTAGGTGGTACCCATATGCTCCAAGCAGAGTCATCAGTGAAAATGGAGATATGTCACTCATGTACCTTATGTCATGAGGACAGGAACATCCTGAAAAGTATAGGTGTAGTTATGTGCATAATGTGGAGTTCCTGGCTTTGACATCAGACAGAGCAGCAGTATCTTCTTTCATTCCTTCTGTGACCTGCCCATTTTGCAGAGCTGTGCATAAACAGCGAGTGCGGCCAGGTGAGCTCTTCCTCATTTCTGTAGGCAGCTGGACATGAAGCTGACAAATCCAGCCTGCCAAAGAACAAGAAACCCTGGACTTGGGGTAGAGGCCAGCCCTGTTTAATCCCTACATGGCATGAATGGGAAAGCAGAGTACTTCTGCCCAGAGACGGCACCAGTGCAGATTGCCTTTTATTCCGAATAGATTATAGTGTCAGCAGAGCAGGGAGCTGAACTTGGAAATGTTTATAAAAATGGTTTCCATTTAGTAGAGATGACCAATTCGTTTGCAGGATCTGGTTTTATTTATATCATAGTTTCCTATGCTAAACCCTCACTCCTAAATCCAGGGTTATAGGTAGTGAGCTGTAAGTGCAGCTCAGGCGAGGAGGTACAAAATGGCCTCTTGAGCTGTCAACCTTGGGACAATGACATGACCGAATCTAAACTCTTCCCGGCTCTGCTCCAGAAGCCTCTGGGATGCTCAGTCCATCACTTCTCCCTGTGTTCCCCTCCTCTCACAGGCCCTTTTTCTGGGAGCCAGGAGCTAAATATTGTAAAAACAGCTGCTCTGTTCCCGCTGCTCTGCTCTTGCTGCTCCAGTGTCTCATTTTAAATGCAGTCCTAAGACACTAAACAAATGGGATTGTTATTTTTATCTTATTCATTAGATGGTTCTCTGGTTCTCTGAAACTCTCTTTCTAAATGATCTTGCTTGTATTTTGTAATTTGTGATGTACCTTGTATAAATACAATAAAGGTGGGATGGTGCTACCCTTGCAAAAACTCTATAATTTCCAAATGAATGTCCCAATCTGCAGACAACAATAATCGTAGTTGGTTTTGGCTTCTTTCTCAAAAAAGATTTTATTGTCACCATTTCTATGTAGTAATACAAGTCAGATGGAAAAGGCTTGGAAATTAAATCGTAGCACTAGGCAAACTGATTCAGTGGCATTGAAATGTCATTTCTAGAATTATCCGGCTTACTGGGGAGTGTTTCAAGGAATAACCTTCTGGTGTGGCAGACTACAGTGGGGGGATTATATGGGGCTTGTGCAGCGGGCCAAATTCTGCCGGTGTTAATTAGGATTGTGTGAGCATAAGTGAGACACGAACTATCCCAGTGAGTGCCATTTTATTTTTTAAATCTCTGTGGAATATTTATGACACTATTTATTTCAGGTAGGAATGGGCTTATATTCCTTTTACTTAAAAAAAAAAAGAAGACAATTAGATGATGTATTGACAAAATTGTTCTACAAAGTCACAGCATTTGTTTTGTTTTCTGAAATTTTGGGTATGCTTAGGACCCTGTTTTCAATAGAAATATATCTGATTGTAATTTTTTCTTAGAAACTCTGCAATATTACCCTGTGAGCAGGACCTAGAGGTTTGAAGGTTTCCAAAACATCCTTAGAACACAATTGAATGCTGTTTACAGAGGTTTCCAGAAAGGCAAGAAGGATCCTAAGGAAGCCCCAGAGTGAAGAGTAGATACTGAGCCTGCGAGGCAGTTCTTCTGGTCCTACAACCATCCCAGCTTCTGCAGCAGCATAAAACGAAAGAAAGAAATTGAGGATGGAAACTTTTGGATTCTACTCCCAAAACCTGTCAGCAGAAGAACATGGGAAGTTAGGATGGACAAACTTTATCTGAAAATGTTAGCATGATGCTTTGCATGATTCCAAATTGCTATTTAACAGTGTCAGAATGAAATATCAAAAGACGCGACTTTAAATTTCGAGTCAGTCTGAGTGTAGAATAGAATATGCAGCCCGCTGTCTTCTGCTTCAAGAGACTAGAAGAAAATTGAGCTGATTAAATAGCATTAATACCGTTATTTTCAACAATGTTCTTTTCAACTGGGAGACTTTGCTATTTTTAAGAAAGTCAGATCAAAAGTTCAAGTGCTAAGAGGTACTATAATTGCAATAAGCTTCTAACATAGTGAAGGGAACTTTTGGAACTGTAGCTAAAAGGGTGATTGTTACTGATTTAATGGTGTTCAGTGGGAGCTACCAAACACCTTATTAAAAGGAGAATCCAGGGCAAAGAAGAGGTATTTTTATTTAAATTATTTTTATGAGGAAATAAGACAATATGTGAGCTGTATTTAGGCCACTTCATTTTTACCTGGGATAAAAAATGCAGACGGGTGCTGGTGGTGAGGAGGAGGAGAAATGCATCTGTCCATTAAGTGACATCATTTGGGAGGCAGGGGTGTTTTCTTGTCTGCCTTCTACTGGACATCTGGCAAACTGCTAATTTCTTGATAATTTCCTGATAATTTCATTGTGCGAATAATTGGGCCATTTTTTTAAGGACTTTATAATTCTGTTATTAATTGTTCAGTTTGTTAGTATGCATTGAACATGAACAGGTTTAAAAAGCAGAAGCTGTTGCTTCTAAAATCAAGCAGGTTTTTGTGCTGATTTTGCAATTTTAAAGCAACTAAAGATTTTTAAAAATTAAATATTATATATATTAAATATAGTTATACTTAATAATGATGCAAGTGATATTTGTGCAATTAAGTATTATCATATCTAATACTATATTAATACTATTAATAATATTAATCGACTAATATTTAATATTATTCAGTTTACTGGGGGGGAAATCTGACTAGGCTTGAAACCTTGTAACTTGTGAATGCTAATTTCTTCTGTAGTTTTGCTACAGATATACTCTACTTCATGGACCAAGGATCAAGCCTAATACAATAACTCATTATTTGAGTTCTATCTCTTTCCTTTTGATAGTTGGCATTGGAAAAATGTTTAACGATTGCATATGTTTATTCTGTTAATGGTTTTCATACTATGTATGTAATTCAGGGCTTTTAATATTGCTTTTCATAAAAGTTTACCTTTCATTTGTACTTGCCTTCATAGTTTTTTAAGTAGTTTGTTTTTGCCACTGCAGAGAAATGGAAACCTTTAAAATCAGTCCTATGATTAAATGATAATATTAGGTAGTAGAAGAGGAGAGTACACAGAAATGACTAACTTATAATTTTTGCCAGCTGCCCATGCACCCTTGGCTCATCAGGAAAGGTGCTGGCAGCTGTTTGTTTATGTTAAGAGGGGATGGCATTTATGTCTTGTGTTAAATCCTTGATTGACGCAAACTGCCTAAATCTCCTTAGGAAGAAACAATCACTGAGAGGCGGGATGGGTCGGGTGGGCAGGAGACGCCTCTCGTAGGCAGAGCGGTGTCAGGACAAGCGCCTGCCTTGTGTTACCGGCGCTCGTCGGAGGCGCTTTGCTAAATGAGAAGGATGAGGAGCGGCAGCCAAACCCTCCCTTTGCTCTCCCTCTGCGTGGCCTTTGCCGGAGGGCTGGATGGGGTGCGCGAAGCAGTAAACTGTGGTTCAAAACGGTTACTTGAAGTGCAACGGCGCTTGGATTTCCTCTCACAGCAAGATAAGGAGTAAATTGTAAAAATAACAAATGTAAGAAAAAGTTAATTTCTCTGTTCTCTATGGGAATCCCCCTCGATGGATCAATAAACCCAAAGTTGGTTTTTTGGGGGGTTTTTTTTGTTTGTTTGTTTTTTGGTTTTGGTTTCGTGAACAGAACTGCAGCATTTTGCTTCCTTTAAGTAATCCCACACTGCAAAGAAGGGGACAAATTGAAATGATGCTGCTTACTAGCAAGAATACCTTTCTGTCTCAGTTGAAAAAAAAATAAAACTTTTGCAGCCATGACATGACCTGTTTCGTGATCATACTGAGCTTGGTAGTGGCAAACTGATACCTGAGTATTCCCATTCTCTTGCGCACTATTTCTCACATAGAGTGATGTGAAAGTGTATCAGGAGATGAGAAATACATAACCAAGGAGAGAGAGGGGGCTCTGAACCCTCCATCAAAAGTTATCTGTCACAAAACATCCTGTATAGCAGCTCTAAACCAAAAATACTAGAGATGTAGCACCTTCCAAATGACCTGACTTTTTCATGTACCAAAATGATTTATATTCTTCATTACAAATTCATTTTTGTCAGGGCTGATCTAATAGATTTACTACAGAAATAAGTTTGCAAGTAATGGATCTTTATTTAGGTCTACTGGATTTCATAAGGAAAAAGGATTAAGAATTTTTTTTTTTTAAGGAAACTGTATTTGCTGACAGCTCTCAAGTGAGGTTTCAGGTCTTTAAAACAAGAATTATATATTAGTGTTTGATTAAATTACAATTTACAGGGTGTTTTAAGAAAGTAAGATTTGGAGAAAGGGTTTTCTTACAGGTTTTTTGTTGGTTTTTCAAGGAACACCAATATAGGAGAACAACACAATAAGGTGAGCGAGAATGATTTAAAAGAAGAACTGAAAATCATATTGATTAGGAAAAAAAGTCAAAATATTGTGAGAGCAGCAAATGATGTAGAGGTAGAAGGGAAAGATGACACAGAAAAGAATTAATCTAGAATTGAAGGTGAGCTTTTAAGTCAACTTGAGTAACAACCATGTTTGATTGATGCAGAAGTTGTAATCTGAAACAGAAGCAACCAGAACAACCAAATTCTTAAAAATTCATCTGATTTATAGATATTCTGTTAAGGTACTGTGGTTGGCATGTTAATGTTTTAACATGTACCGAGGTGGTAAATTGAGAATACTGGTTTTGTACCTGTAACTTTGGGCTTATTGTTGTCAGACACCACAAAACTTCTCTGTGTTGTCAACAATGTTTGCACAGAACATGGAAGACAACACGATCAGATAGAGTGCTTCATTTCTGACATATGCATGCTATTAATGAACCAAATATGTAACATTAAAAAATTAGTCTACGAGATTATTTTAGTTTCTAATACTTTAAGAAAGAGGTGTAAAAGATTAATTCCATGTTTTTTCACCATCCGGGAGCTGGAAAAGGGATATCTCTCCTCCCTCTCTCAGCCTCAGCTGTGGGGTGGGCAGAGGGTTTTGGGTGGGCAGAGCAGCACTGAGCATGCTGCAGCTGTGCATAGGATTCAAAATCATTTCTGTAGTAAAATATGCTCTTTTAGAAAATACATTTGATTCATTCTCTTTTCTTCTTTAATTCCTGTCCCTTCTTTTATCTCTGTTACATAAGAAGCCTAATTGTTTTTACAATTTACATTATTTTTTTTCTACAATGTAGCCACCTCTCCGCATCATGAGCTAATCCCAAAATATCTCTTATGTACCAAAAATAGCAAATGGGAGGGTTTTTTTCTGTTTTGGTTTGATTTTGTGTTATGTTTTGTTTTCTCTTTTCTAGAAGCTTCTTTCCAGCAGCCTCTTGTCTAAATACTGCCCAGCAATCCTGTGGCATTCCCCAGATCTGGGACACAAAATCATTCCCTTAATTCCTGTCTCTGATTACTTTCTGATTCCAACCAGTCTCTGGGGCTGAAACAAACAGACTTCATATGTTTGATTTGCTGTGCCACTGAAATCTTTTATCAGCCAAGAATAAAAACAAACAAAAGAACTCCACACCCAAACCTCTTCTCTCTGCAGCTGTACAAGAGGGGGCACAGTCTTGGAGGGCCATACAGTTTGAAATTCTCCCCAGGGGATGCAAAGTGAACATGTGCTTTATTTTGTATTATATTATACTGATCTGAATATGTCCTATGTCTAAAAAATAAGGAAATTTTGTGTGGAAAGGCGATGAGAAGGGAAGCAGTGGTTGGGCTGGGTCCGTATCAGGGAAAACTTGTCTTAAAGAGGTTTACAGAAATAAACCCAGTTGCAAGGAGATAAATATGTATTTTTCTGAACAGATGTTTTCAGCAATCCTGAATCTGTGTGTAAAATGCCTGGACATGTGACAGATGTGTATGTTACCAGGTCTTAAACAAATGTCAACTGCATTAATCTAACCAGGCATTTAAATGACAGTGCTACATCTAACACAGTTTTGTTTTGTAAGCTTCCTTTTAAATACTTCACCAAAGCTTTATGGAAATAATTAACTGAGTAAAAGTAAAAAAGTAAGAAGATTCAGAATAGAAATAAGCTGATATTAGCAGTGCTCAAATGTGTTGGAAAGTCTTGAAGCCTTTAAGAGACATGTGAGATGTTCCATGGGCAGCTGATGGCCTGGCCCTGCCTGCTGAGGGCACGAGAGTCTGTCTTTTGAAAAAAAATTCTAGTTGAGCAGGTGAGAATATAAAATTGGAACACTTGAGTTGGCTTAGAAACAATGGTGAAACAATTACCTGAAGGCATTTTAAAGTACATTTGTGGCCAGAAATGGGCCATGGCGTTGCCTGTAGGAGTTATTGAAGCTGTCTAATATTAAGGCTGTTTCTGTTCATGGGAGCTGAGGAGCATCAGAGGTTTCCTGGCAAAGGAACACTCTGTAGAGTTGTCAGAGCAGTCCCTGGTGTGCGTTTGGCCAAGACTAACTTGCAATCTTCCAGGCAGCTCTTTGGCATCACTTGTGAGACAGCACAGGCCAGGTAGTATTTCTGTGGGACAGTTTGGATTCAACCACCCTCTTTTGAAGGGAAAGAAAGTTAGTTAAATACTATGGACTTGGCAGCTCCAGGCCAATTGGCTTTGGTTCAGGAGAATGGTCCAGGTATGTTTGATGCATTAGACCCCAGTAAGAGGAGCCAGAAGTACTGCTCCATGACAGTAGCTACCAATTTATCTTCTGGGGCCCTGCAGTGATTGCTCTGCTAACTGCTGTTACTGAACCAGGAGCCCAATGATCCAAGAGGAAAAGTCCTAATCTTTCTCCAACCTTGGAGGTACCTCAATGTTTATTAAGAAGTATTTCTGTTTCTGTCCTTGTATGAAAGATGACATTTGCATGGCCAAGACTGCATTTTAGCAATCATTTGTAAGTCATGTTGTGGTTGATAATTCACATAGTAGTAGATGTTTTGCAAAATACTTTTCTTTTTTGACTGAACAGATGATCTGAAATGCAATAAGTGGTATTTCACTGCCAAAAGTCATGCTTTGGTTTCCATATTCTCCACATTCTTCTACTTTTGAAAATACTACTTTCACAAATATGTTCTTTGTTGAAAATGAAGTTTTTCAAACAAAATACTGATATTAACTATTCAGCAAAATTAAACAGGAAGTGGTTATGGGCAAAATCAGGTTTAAAAGCAGGATATATCATGTCCTTGACTGATCGAGAATATTAAGGAAATAATCATGGGAAAAAATGTACTAAATTATATTAATCAGGAAAATAAAATAACACTATCAGCTCAAGTCTCTATTTGCAGATATAACTTTCTGTCCAGTTCCTGTTTTCATGGGCTTGTCCCTCTGCTGCCTAGTTCATGGTCAAAAGCACTGTTTAATGCTGTAGGGAAAACTCCTTCCCATAATCTGGTACTTTACAGTACTAAAATCCTACTAACCTATGTCGTTTAGTGAAAATGCACAACAGTTCTTTGTGCATTTTTTTTTTTTGTGTGTGTACAATCATGTAAAGGGATTACTTGCACTTAGTACCCCACATTTGGGTGTGATGTGTCTGGGGAATTTGTGCTTTAACACAGTAAGAGGTTGCTTTTTATTTTACCAGAGGGAAAACTGAGTCCTTGATCACAAAAAGAGACCCAGAGTTAAAAGAGAAAAACATAAAAGGAATGAAAAGGAAACTTTAAGTATATTTAACATCAACCTCCTTCCCTAGAAGATTTTGCAGAGGCCTTTCTAAGCCCTGAAGCCTTAGGAGCAGCTTAGCACCACAACACTTCCCGGGAGTTATGTTTTATATCAGCTTTTAAGCTCACTTTGAACATTGAAGAACTCGGTGTGTATCTCCTTTTCTTCTCTTTCCTCCCCTCATCTGTTAATTTAGCCCTTGACATAAAACATGCTGTACCAAGTTAGATCAAAGATTTATCTAGCTGCTTGTAGATATAGTAGCCAGTAGCAGAAATAGAGAGAAACATAAGCCCAAGGCAAGTGGATAGTCATACCCCTCCACATAACAGTTTATTCTCCATGAGTACTGGCACAAGAACCCCAGCTGTGATACTACCTCTAAGGTTTATTTGTTCTGTGTTTACTGGCTCTGACTGTATTTGTTTTCCAAGAATGTGTTGTGTCCAGTCGCTTTTTGAGTCCAATTCTGTCATTTGCTGTGTATGCTACCTACTCAGTAGCAATATGCTTTCTGAATTTACACTGCAGATGGTTGTAATGGCTTAAGTTCTTTCTTCCAAAGATTTCCTTACAAGAGGATCTGTTCATGTTGTCAGCTGTTCGGAGGTGAGGCACTGATATGGGAAGCACCAGGCTTTCTCTTACACAACAAACTATGGTGCTGTAGGCAACAAAAAGACTGCATGCTCCAATTTCAAATACTGACAAGATATTATGTCCCTTTTTGCCCATATTCTACCCACTTAAAGTCTCATCTGTAAAGTGGGAAAAACGTTTCCTCCATCTTACTTCTTATTGTGAAGATAAATTTTTGAAACTATAGAGAATGCCAGAGACAAACTTCTCAGAAAATAGAAAAACAGAAGTAAATAACAAAGGTTTCAGAACAATGCAGGAGGCCTGAGTCCCAAATACTCAGGGGAATGAAGAGGAGAAAAAATATATAAGGTAGTAGATCACTAAACATTCATCTGTCTGATTGCTAAAAATATAGGAGCTCCCTGAAAATGAGAATATGATTATATGAGGACAAGGGAATAAAATTAACATTGACCAAATGCTTAATTGCTTTATTTTGCAGTCTAGTCTTCTGTCAAAGTAGGTTCTGTGGGTAATATATTGTAGTTTAAACTTGGTATGACTGTGTTTCTTATCATTCTTTCCCTGCTTACACGAAAAAAAAACCCCTCCAGTGTTTGTTATTATTAAAAAGAGTAAGTTAGCGTTCTTTTTGCTGTGTTACATTGTTTTCTTTAGCATAATTATGTGTCTTAATTGGCAAGTAATTGCTTTCCTAATACAGATAAGTAGTCTTGAACTGTGAATTGCAAAGCCCAGTGCCTTTTAGATTCAGGGGTGGAGACCCTACTATTGTTTGCGAAGGATCACTGAAAATACTGCATTATCAGCCTAATAAACTATAATTTCTATCAATATGGAAAGATAATCTCAGATATTTGTAGGCTGTAGTATTCTGTGATAAATTGGGAACATGAAATAAATAGATGAGTGTAAATAATCCACTCTTATTGCATTGATAAGAGCTGAGAAAATAATTTTAAAATAGCATATTTTTAGTTCTGTTGTACTGACCTATTTTTGATATAATCACTGAGGCTTTAATCTGAAGTCCGTTCTCTGATTCCCTGTAAATCAGTGGACCTTACTGGGTAGTAGTTGTGGCTTATCTATTTATTTCAGCAAGGTTTTTTTCTATAGTAGTAATAATGAGTGCTTCACAAGGATTTAGTGATAATCCTGTTAATATTTTATTGCTTGTGCAATTACAAGGATGGATATAGATATCCTTGTGTGATTTTTTTATTATCGGTACCAAAAAAAAGCAATTTAACAAGAATTTGTAATTGTTCTTCACTGGAGCAAAATTATGCTTAAAAAGAAAGTAGATTATAAGAGCTCATACTTCTACATTACACATATCTTAAGGGCTACTGTATGAGGAGTTTTAACTATTTGATAACAATCTCTTCCAAACTTCACTGTGAAGTTGCACATAAACAAATATGCATTCACTTACATATTAACAATTGCTCCATGTGGGCTCTGCCATGGTGTGATGTGTCTTTTGTACTTCAATATCAGATTGCTTTGCTGGCTCCTGCTTAAGATCACAGACTAATCTAGAATTTACAAGGGATATGTAATACTTTGTATACTTTGCATAAAAATAACGTAGGAGAAGAGTAATGAGCCTGGACCTTCTTCCTTCCAGTATTTCCAGATGTGGTAATAATAGTCTGCTGTTGTTTTTATCCTCTGTTCAGAGACGGTTGTTAATTTGCAAAGCACAGAACATAAAAAGCCCCTACACTGGAATATCAGGGGGGTGCATGTCATACAGAATTGCAGTATTTATTTCATTATTTTCTTGGAGAATATGTATTAATTTTTCCAAATTACAGGTGCCTGTTAAACAGAAATTAATTTATACACCCAGAAATTGTGTCTGCTGGAACTTGTATAGTTGAAATGGGCCCCAGATGTTGCAGTTATGTAAGGGCCTAATCTAAAGCCAAATGAAGAGAGCCTTGTGGGCTTCAGATCACGCCAATAAGAACATTTTCAAAAGAATTAACATTGAAGGAGATTGCAGTAAGCTAACATTGTCTGTAGCTATTATAAGCATAAAATCAAAAAATATGGATGAAGGGGTGTGCCTTATTCACTGTGGATGAATTAAATTAAATTTGTACTTTGAATGGGAAAAATGTGGCATGAACTATCTTTAATTAAAAAAAAAAAAGCCTTCGTTTAAACATTAGCCCAATTGTACATATTTTAAAAACCATCATTTTTCCTGTTTACTTAAGCATTTTTGTGGGGGTGGTAAATTATTAGTATTTTGAATATGAGACAACTATTGTGTAGTAGGTGTCTTTTCTGCTTTTAAACTGATACAATATTAAATTGCAGAGCTATTGCTATGCATTACAAAATAGAAATAAAGCTCACAAAGGGGGTTAGGCCCTTGATAGGTTATCTCGTAAGGTTTTGCTGTGATCTAGGCTTGTTGCTCCACTGCTACCAGCATCCTTTCCCCTGCTTTTGTTTCCTTTAGCTATTTCATCTTACTGACCCTGAAAAAAAAAAAAAAAACACAAAACAAACAAGTAGTTTCCTACTAAGCCAGGTATGTCACTGTCCTCCTGGCGGGATCTAACAAGTGCTGGGGCCAGCAGAGGGGAGGGAAGGGCCTGATGGAGGTACCATACCTGGGGGCAAGAGTGGAGAGGACCAAGAGCTCTGCTCCCAGCAGTAGTGTTAATTTTTTTTAAATTTAAGTTTAACTGTTTTATGGGATGTTTGTCTTTTATGTGTTGCAATCGGACTCCTGTAAAGGTAACTTAAAATTTCATCTAGTGCTGAAGTTCCTTCTCTGCAGAAATTTAAACCAAACTGTAGGTGCTCTGTGAATCCTGCTTGCCTAACTAACACCTAACCTTGAAGTACTGTTGGACACTGATCCTACTTTGTGGATCTTGCAGTAAGGTATTGTCATTTAAAAATAGGAGTTACTTAGACTGGTGGAATTCCACATTTTCCATTAAATTGATTTTTGGCAAAGCAGTGTTTACTTGAGGCCAGGAAGATCAGCATCCATGAAGGTGCAGGAATTCACTCTTGAATGCAACTGATGGTCTCAGGAGCAACAGTTTGCAAGACAATTTCTTCAAGCTAGCTGGTCAAAAGTGAGAAATATCAAGGTGCAGTTCTTGGTAAGCCAGCACTCTTATTGTGCATTTCAGCTGTAAAACACAGCTGTAAACTTTTTTTCTCACAGTAGGTATCTAATCAAGTCATCTTGCCCTTGTTAAAAAACACCCGTCTAACTCTTCCATGTCTGTTATAACCAATAACACTGCTGCTTTGAACACTCAAACCTTCAAACCTATTTCAAATGTTTCAAACCTTCAAACCTATTTTGAAATATTTACAGATTACAGAATTTTCTCCTTTATTCTGTGACAAATTTTTCATCTGGAGTCCTCTCCCACTTACAGAATATAGTTGATTTTTCATTGGCGATGGAGAGAAAAACTGTCTTTTACTCAAAGTGGACACAGTGTACTTGGAAAGCGATCAGCAATCCTACAGCTCAGCTCCCAGTGTGCTGGGTGAGCAACTGGGCTGTTGTCTTTTGCTAGAAGTATTAGCCAGATGCTCTCTCAGCATCTCAGCTGGGGCTCTGCTGTGGCAGTGGGCACAGCAGAAAGTGGACTGGCCCTTTGGTAGAGATCTGAGAGGGGAGGATGAACCTGAGAAACTTTCATGGACTTTGACATGAACTAGGGGACTGAGAGGCCTCCTGCTGACAGGACTTGGGTGGTTTTGCGTGTTTTCTGTGGACAGGTGTTGCAAAAATTTAGAAAATCTGAGTATGGTTTGTTTGCTACTGAATTGTTGGCTCTCTGTGATCTTTGACTAATTTATCATCTGTCTTCTCAACAAAAATTTTTTAGATGTTAAAATTCATATATATCAACTTTGCGTAGGCATATGCAGTCTTCTACTGTCTTGCCATGATAAATAAATAAGGGATTTTAGTACCTTGATATCTTTTGGAAAGACTTCAGGTCTTCTAAAAGGGGAAAACAAACTCTTCTGAAGCTGAATCTTACTAGATGAGAAGAGCTGGTAATATATGACAAATATTTATGCCAAAGGGATAAATATTCAAATAGGAAAAGGGAACAGCTTGGATTGTAGTTAATCCACAACCTGAGGTCTTTGTATGGGATACTTGGATACCTAAAGGTTTGACTGAGCCATCTCAGAAACATGAAGTTATGTTTTGAAAAATTTTGTAAGATTGATGAGATACTTGGTGACTGAATAAAAACAAATGTGATATCTGAGGTAACTGAAGAAAAACAAATGCATTATCTGCCTTTAAAATGGGAAAGAAATAAGAAATAGAATAATTTTCCTGTATATATATATATGTATTAGATTTAGACCTGTAGATTTACAAGTTGCCATGCATTACCTGTTCATGCATAAATCCATCAGAAAATGTCAGATAACATAATTCATAATGAGGCAGAATTACAATAAATTGCCTTAATTTGTTTGCCATATGCTAAGCATGCCCACATGTCCACATATGGATCAGCTGATGCACAATAACTTGGCGATGAGAAGAATTACTCATATGTCTTAAGGTTTTATCAGCTTCTGAGTTATTGACTGTGTGATCTCTTAACTATTCATTTTTGATCTGGTTTGTCAACAAGAACTTTTATAGACTGACATCCATGCTTAACTTGGGATGGAAAGAGGCAGAGTGCAGATATCTTGCTTTGTTAGACAAAGAGACAAAACCAAAAAAACTTAAACATTCACAAGCAAGCCTCTATTAGTATGTTACTAAGCATTTAGTTAATCAGTACTTCTGTTTTCTGATGTTCTTAATGGCATTTATAGTCCAAACATAGTAAAATTTCATAAAGTTGTGTTTAAAATTACTTGAGGCTTCTGATGAAATCATTTTGTAAATACAGAATATTAGATTTAAAGGCTGCTTCTCCATTAGAGCTATACAGGATTAAAGAATGAATTACAATAGTAATAATTGGATTCATTGTGTTCTGTTCTTTTAGTAAAGATGTTATATTTTTCTGTAAGGGGGTGAAGGTCACTTGCTTTTGTTCTAAGGTACCCTAATTTGTCAGGATACACAGCAGGCAGCTTTTAACAGATCTGGTACTTCTTAGGTGATGATTCACCCTGTTGGGCAAAAATAGACAGAAGTCATCTAGCACTTACTCTATACTAATTCCATGACTGTCTGCTCAGAAGTTAAAAAATTAAAAAAAAACCCCAAAACAAACCAAAAAAAAACAGAAGAAAAAGAGATGATTTCTATTATTCTATGGATAGAAGATTTAGGGAAATTTGGAAACTTTATGATTGGTACTGGTGAATTTTTCTATTGTTGTTTCCACAGTTTAAATCATCTTATTACTGTGTTTTCTACTACACGGTTCTTTTATTTCAATATTGTGATACCAAAATTTGCCATGATGACAGGATGGTCTTACAAGCTTAGTTTCAGTATTCTGTAAATTCTGCCAAAGGGTAGAAAATAAGCCTCTGGAATGGGAGCTGCCCTGTCCTAATTGCAATATTCCAGCTGGGACTGTGATTGTGTGTTCTTCAGAGTAGTTCTGATTTGCCCTAAGGTATTTGTTTCCCACAGCATGTGTTAAACTTTTTAAGGATAATAATTTTGCTAAAAAGCTAGCTCAGTAACTTAACTGTAAAACCACCGACATTATTAATACAGTGTTGCATCAGAAATCACTATTTTTCTCACAGCCTTCTAAAATTGTATTTGCTGAAGTTTACTGTTTGCTTCCTCGGAAACTGGTAGTTGTTTCAACATTTTGAGTTTAATAATCCATCCTTAGAAATGCCTTATGGAAGTCAAAATAAGTTATGCAAGAGGTTGTCAATGTTCTGTGTATTTTTCTTTGCTGAATCTATTTCAGGTAAATAGAAATGTCTATTTAATGAGAAAGAAAGGCAAGGGTTCTACTTATTTAGCATCCAAACTGGACCTAATATGAGTACTGAATTCTGAAACAGTGATAAAATTTCAACAATCCTGCATTCCCATACTCCCCTAAAGAGAAAAAAAAAATCAGGAAAAACACAGCAAACAAACAATCACCTGATCAGGTATTAAACAAAAGTCACTTCTTGTTTCAGTGAATTAGAATTGTTAACAATGTGGTATGCTGATAATATAAATAAGAAATTACATTTTAAGATGTTAACTTTATATTGATCAATCTTGGTACACCCTAAAAGTGGTTGTGTGAAAATATGTCTAGAAACCAGTTAATATAAATGGAAGCCAGTTTGAAGTCTCTGTTTAAAAGAAAAAAAAAAAAGACCTGTTTTTATTCTTATTGTGAGACATGTAGGTAGAATGTGCCTTTCCCTCTCTGAGTACTGTTGACTTTACAGAGTCTACTCACAAAGTCAGTGTTAAGAGTTTGGCCTTGGAAAATAGGCAATGTTTTCAGCTCTCATGGACCACAGTTTGGACTGGTTGGACTTTATGGGGCTTTGCTTGTCTCGAATGCCTATTAAAGACCAGTCTGAAGATGTAGGCAGAGGAGAAGATTGCCTAGCTCACTGAGCAGCTGGAGCCAAAAGAATGTTTGTGCTTGTTGCTACTCTGAGGAGTCACTGTCTCAGCATTCATTACCTCAGTGGTAACAGAGGCAGAAAGCATCTTCTCTGGAACTCTTTCTCTGTTTGTACCATACCTTGCCTGTTTTGTTGCCTGCTGCTTTCTCCTCTTTATTACACTCAGAACCCTCAGACCAATACAAACATATATCTTTCCTTCTTATTATTCACATCTAACCTATGCTCTTATTTTAAGTCTTGACCTTAATCTTGCAAATTCTTAAACTCATTAGGGCCAATAATACTAAGCATGTGAATTTTCCTGATGATTTCAGTGGACTGGAGAATGCACTTAAATATTGCCATGCTGATATGTCTAATGAGGCTTTTTTATGATGGTGTTTTATATAAAGAATCATGATTAAGGTTCATTTACATGTATCTTCTACCATACTAGATCTTCTATCTTAATTATAGTCAACCAGAACTTTCCTTTTACAGGGAAAATTTCCTACTTAAATTGAGATTTACAGCTTGAAATTCCAGTGCAAAATATCTCTGAGAGTGGGGGAGAAGAAAAAAAAGATCTGTATCCACAAGCATCAATCAATCGATTATACAGTGTTTATGTTCAGGTGCTTCCCCAGGACTTGTTTCTGGCTGCACACCCAGTTGTAAGTTAACAGGGGGCCATGCATGCTGCAAGGCATGCATCTGAGATTAATAAAATGTTATGTTACTCCAGCAAGTGTGCAGGCTTCGTTCCTACAGCGCCTGACGTCACCGTGAGCACGGAGCCCTCCCACTCCTCCTTGGTAATTGATGGTGACGGGCTCTCTGCTGAGCTGTAACCTAACATAGGGATTGAATCAGATCAACAGCTGAGAGAAATCGCCATCAGTCTTGCTCCATACAGACAAAAGCTGGGCCCTGTAAACCAGGCCTTAGCTGGACAAGTATTTTAAATAATGGTTAATGCAGGCTGAGTTGCTGAAGTTTTTGCTGGTGCATTGCTTTGCTTCGGAGGTTTTGGTCCTGCAAGAAGAGTCGCTGTTGCTGGAAGGGCTGGCCTGCTTGGAGTGAGGCTGACATGCTTGACAGACGCCTGATGTCTCCTCAAACTAAGCACATTACTCCTGGGGTAAGCATATGCGGAAGGAGTGCAGGCCAGATGCTCGGGAGCCCTTTAATTTTACAATGTGATGTAGAGGCTGGCTTGCAAGTTAACTTAATTACAGTTAAACTGTTTCACTTTGTTCTCATCTAGCAAGCTGAAATGTTGTTGAGAAGTGTGTCGGCCTTTTTATGGAAGTCCAAACTATACTTTTTTAAAACATACTAACTTGACTTATAATGTTGAAAAAGTGAAAAAAAATTAGTTGATGGGGAGGGAAAGCACTTGCAAGTGGCTGTTGCTGAGAGCTTCTGTCTATAACCTTATTAATGTAGTCAAAATGAAGTAGCTTGCTGTTTGTTCCGTGATTTTGGGGATTGTGCTAAATTATTTTCTCCTCAATATGAGTGCAATGGGACTCTCTGCTGGCAGTAGCTTGAAGTACATTCTCTTTACAGACACAAACATTATACTCTACTATTTTTGTTTGGGTTATGTTGGAACACACTCAGAAGTGGTTTTTTTTGCAGCATTTGACCAGGTACAGGTATCCTGGGGCCATAGACTTATAGCAGCAGATATCCCACAACAGCTGTGCTTGTGAAATAAAATATAAATAAATGACAAATACTATTTTTAAAGTTCTAATGGATGTGCTTTGTTTTCTTTTTTGCACTGTAAAACAAAGGAAGGGGATTAAAATAAAATTAACATAAACGTAATTTTAAGTCAAATGTTTCGCTTAAGCTTGCTGCTTTCTATAACATTTATGAGAGATTTGAATAAAATTGCAGTAAAAGAAGTGTACCATAGACATGACAGTAGCTTTCCAGGGTTATTCTGAGAAAATTCAGGGGCATTGTCTTGTGTAACAGCTGCTCCAGAGCTTTTTTCTAGCAGGAAATCAGATTTGGATCATTCTTATTCCTGGATTATTTAGGGATCGCCACATAGGAAGCTAAGTAGTTATTGCTAACATCCATTCTGTTCTCATTTTATGGACAACTTTTCTTTATGGACAACTTCTTTTTGCTCATATGTTTGTGGGGGCAATAATGCAATGGCGAGTCTTACAGGAAGTATGCCATGAAGTAGGAAAGTGTACAAATACTATATACAAGTCCACTGAACGTGTTTGCAGCATGGATGTTCAGAACAGTAGAAATCAGCTACTAATAGAATCACAGAACCATTTAGGTTGGAAAAGACCCTTGAGATCACTGAGTCCAACCATAGCTATAACCTTTAGTCTTTTCTTATCTAATTACTACAGTTGAAAGCTTAAGTCTTTATGTTTTAATTTATATACAAGCAATTATTAAAAGTTCTGATGAATAATTATGTTTTAGGGTTCTCTGACAACTCCAATACAACTGAAATGGGGAAAAAGTGGAGCATAATTTTTTTCCTTGGAAAAAATTTGTAAAATGAAAAAAAAAAGTCAAATTGGAAAATACTGTTTTCCTAAAGAGAAGCAACCTAATGTTAGAACTTAGCACAAATAATGTCCACATGTCCATGCAACACTTTCATCTTTCTGTCTACTGGTTGTCAAATAATGTTATCAAGGAAAAGGTGAGTTTGATTTATCTGGGCTATAGAGTAAAATGAAGCTTTTCCCTCCTCGCACATCACGAAGAACTCCAAGTTCTATTTAGCATGATCACAGAGGTCCTGTTAGAGGGAGGAAGAAGTTACTGTTTGGCAGGGTAAGGGGATCACAGCGGGTGGTGCTGTGGATGTACAGCCCTTGTGAACTGAGAAGCAGCAATAAAGAGGGATAGGTGAAGTGAAACACAGGTGGCAAGGAAGAAAAGGGATTCAACCATGTATGTTGCATGGATATGTCAACATTCGGTCAAAGCTTTTTTCAAAGTGATAGTTGATGACCATTCTTTTCATGTTTCCTCAGTTTTTATCCTAGCCTCTAGCTGTGTCATTTAGCTTTGCTGATGTGAATTTTGGCTGTAGTCACTTCTTGTTCAGAAGCATTTTATGGAAAACCTACTTGCAAATTAGCTTTTTTTTTTGGCAGTACTAGTCCTCAGACATTATCTAATTGAAAAAATGAATTTTTTAAATGTCTTTGAGGAAAGTAATTGCGAAGATTAAAAAAGAGATATAGCTTGAGAACTTTCATATTTCTTGGTACGAATAATTAAGTAAATTGATTATTGATGATAGTCTTTTAATTACAGTTGTTGCATCAAAGGTGGATACAAATTGCATAATTGACCATTGATACATTTTTCTGAATTGCCAAATTTCAGGATGTCCCTTGTAGCAGATTGACCCCTGATGTATTCAAGTTAATACAGAATGTTATAGTTGAATGAAATAAAACAATATTTATTGCATAACCACTGATATGTTTTCACCACCAACACAGTCATTGTAACATAAAAATTCTTCAATATGGAAACTTTGGTAACTGACAGAAAGTGTAAGCACATCAGGCACGGTAATTCTCTACAGTCTCCTGAGGCTGTCATTTTGTCCTTACCTCACCCTCTATGCAGAGAAGTGGCACCCTGCCTTTTTCCAATTTACCCAAATTTACCTGAATTTATGTTTTTACCATCAGTGAAATATATATTTGCTGCTGCTATTTTTCATTCTGTTTTCAAGTTGCAGTGAACAAGCCTAGGAATTCATGAAATTGAAAAGGCTAATTCTGCTATTTACTTCCCAGAATCCATGGTGTGGAAATCCAACAAAAAAAGGGTGTAAAAGGAGGGGTGGTAAAGTGCCTTGAAACTTCAATTGCATTCAGATATCCATTTTATAGACTGCTAAACTAGGATGCTTTATTTCAAAATTTTTAAATTATTTTTTTTTTCTGTGGGCCAAAATACAGGAGAGATCAGAATTTTGAAAACAGGTTGTCTAATTACATATGAATATATAAACTTAAGTCCTTCATTTCAAGTTCAGCATTTGTTTACAAATTTTTATGTGCCACTGGTACTGCATGTACACTGCACAAGAGCCTATGGTTTATACCATACTTGTAACTGCTTAATAACAGCAACCACTGTTCTGTGACAATGATAATTTGGAAATCTTCTGACTGACAGATTAAATGTTTACATTGCAGCTCATGCCATCATCTTATATTTAAACAAGCTGCTGAGTATTAAAGTGTATGGACAGTCTTTGTATAACAGCTCTGATTTTTTAGGTTTATTTCCTAAGACAAGATTTATGCAATCCCACTTTCCATCTGTTAGTTGTGCTTCTCAGGAACTTCAATCCAATGGCCAATTTAAATCAGCCTTGCAGAGGTCTCAGAAGTGCTGAGTGACTATAACAGACCTGGACGGAGTTGTTAAAGCCATTTTCTCAACATGCTAGCATTGGAGACGTAAGACACTCTGGACTCCTCTGGTATCCAAAAGATAGCGTCCAGCCAGCCAAGGAGCACGACTTTTACTCTGGAATAGCTGAAATGAACGTTGCCTCTTGTTCAACCAGCAGCTCACGGAAAGGGAAGAGAAGTTTGGGGAGGGGAGGGGAGCTGAGGGTACAGAACATGTGGTGTGTAGGGAAAATGAGAAAGAGCTGAAGGTACCGTGGAGGTGTGTGTGGGAACCCAAGCTCCATTTCTTCTGCTGTCACAAAACAACTTGTTTTTCTGCAGCTCATTAATGATACATTGCATTTTGCAGTATTTTAGTGGATATAAGCATCTATTTTTTCCTGAATATTTTGAGGCTGCTGAAAGGATGCCGTCAGATTGACAATTTATAATATTTGTCCCTTAAAAAATTTTAGCTTGTTAGTTAATGGTATTAATGGAATATAATTACTAGAAAAAAATACCATTTTAAAGCTCTGGTAGCAATTCTAGATTTAAAAGCTAAATTTCTCTTTGAGTAGGCTCGTGCTGATCAAAGAATGCCTGTAGAAAGACTGTCTTACAGTTGCAATAATTGTAACTTAGTGTCTTCTTAGTTTGACAAAGTTCTCAGTCAAGTATGTATTATTATTTCTGTGCAATTCCTGCGCAGAATTGTCTTGTTAGTACACAATTCAGTGTCCCAGTTCATCAAGATGTTCTTAGGCTTTACAGTTTCCCTCTTATTAAAAACCTTACAGATGGGGTTTGGACCAAAACACCTTTAAGGGTCCCTTCCAACACAAAATATTCTATGATTCTATGAGCAATATTCAGTGACTGATATTTATTTGAAAGATTCTGGTTATTTCTTTTCATGTCACATTCACATCTACTTTATCATTTTTATAAAATGATAATGTTCTTTTTATAAGCTAACAATGAAACAAGTATTTTCTAACCATAGTGTTATTTGAAAGAGTAATTTCTTCAGTATCTGTTCTCTAGAAACTTGCAAACGAATATATATGAGGCATTAGAAAAAGTAATGTTTGAATTTTTAAAATAAAATATTTTATTTCAGCAATTTTTCAGCAATATTTCCTGTTTGTCTTGGGAACGGGGTCACTTTGGTATGTAAGAAATAGGTTAATGCTTGATTATATAATAGTTTCAATACCTGCTGCTATGGTGGGATGCTAGAAAAGTTGCTTTCAAACTAAGGACTTTGGTAACTTACTGCAAAATTCAAAGTAAATCAGTGAGTTCCCAAAATATCATGATATTTTCTAGCTGAATGTTTTCTGTCAAGAAAATGTGATCAGGTTCTATTGCTGTGATTTCACATGGATCTCCCTACTTCATTAGTATTTGTATAGACATAAAAAAAGCAACTAGCATTGTAATGGGGGAAATATTTTATTTTAGGAAAAGCTTAAGGTGTTGGAACTAAACCACTTGAGACAATGATTTCCTTATTAAATTTTCAAAAGAACTTTCTGCATTGATGCTGGTTTACTGTAAATCCATTATTCCATTCATGTCATGTACAGCACAATATACAATTTGAGTTCAATTGTATGAATTTAGGAGAGGAGAAATTCTTGCAGCTTGGAATTAAAAATACTGTCTTCTTATAGGTCACAACCATATTAAGATCAACAATTATGGATTTGATTAGAATTCTTGTAATATTGCCTTTTTTCCTCATTTTAAATCAACTGCCTAGTAAGTTTTTTGTACTTAGGAGGAGTTCCTCTGTGACTTCAGAAATTCTCATCCAACTCATTATGTATCATAGGTTTGTACCTAAAAAGTTAGTAGAGTATGACTGCTGTATCATAGGAACAGGTTCACCTTTAAAACTCTTAACTAGGATGTAGAAAATACCTAAATTCCTTTTTTGGAGTATCAGTCCTGCGGTGTCAGACAGAGAGGGCAAGCCTCACACAGAAATGCAGTTGGAGGGATTGCTCTTTGCTTTGATGCATGAGCTGTCAGCACTGTCAGCACAAGGGAACCAGGCTGTTTGGAGCATTCTTTTTATAAGCACTGTATGAATTGTAGCAAGAGAAGGGTAAAAAAAAAATGTACCAAACAGAAAAATGTAATTGCAAAATCACATTTTTACACCAACTGGGAAAAAATGTGTCCTTTCAGTGTGGAAGAGGAAGACCTTTTCACCTTGCCCTAAGTGTTCACCTTCTTACTCTCTGCTAACAAGATTCTGTTAATTTGAGTGGACAAGGAAGATTGACTAAAAGTACCTTACCTTCATGCTGCATCTCTTCAGGGCAGTTCTGAAGACGTTGTTGTAACATGCTGCATTAGTTCTCTGTAAGGAACAACTTAGAGTACTTTTTTCATCCATTACATCTCAAACTACTGCCCCCACTTAGCTGATATGCTGATATACTGTGTTTTCACCACAAGACCCTGAGAGTTACTACCAGTGTTACACATCTGGCTTCCTGCTCATCAAACTGAAGTACGTTTCTGCTGTGCCAGGGTGACGCCCAGTCTCATAGATGAGAGAGCCATTACAACAGCACATATGCTGCCTAAATTCCACTTTATTCCTATTTTGAACTCTGAAGTGGGTCTCAAGTGATAGATACTCCTTTCTGCAGAGACAAGTTTTCCAGCTTTCACATTTCACCAGGACTCATTTCACTGGAGTTTGTTAAATTGTACAAGCCAGTACACCAAAAATTAAACATAATTAATTAATAGGATTGAAAAACTGTGACCATCAGAAATATTAGAGGTTTCAAACACAGTAAAAATGAGAAATGGGAACTGAGATTTGAAGAAGTGATGAGGCCAAAGAAACCACAACATTTGGTGATAACCAATAATTTAAGTTGATGGAATTTTGGAATGATGGCTTGTGCCAAAAATGAATAAACAAAAGCAAAGTAAGCTAAAATGCCTGCTGTGGCCTGTTATGGCTCTCCTGGTTAGGTGCATTTTGGTTTCTGAAATGAGAACAGAATTTGGAGGTTTCGACTGCTCAAGTTTTACAAGCCCTTCTATAAATGCAATTCTGAGATATGGTTGGATATTTTAAAAAACAAAAACATTTTAAAGAACCGGGGGCTCAGACATCTCCTCTATGAACTATTAGTTACTAATTTAATGTCCTGAGTATGGGAATTGCACAACAATAATACCCAGAGGACAACTTGTAACTGTAGCACAGTTTTCAGGATGTGGATGTGGCCAGAGGTGGTTAATATCTGTGGTAGTTTGTGGTAGCTCCTGTACGCAGCTACAAGCCAACATTACTCCTCATTCTGCAGCTCTGGGAGATCAGCATCTGGTGCTCATGGAGCTGCTCGTGGCACTTGAAACATTTCAGTGCCCCCAAAAGCAGACATATGCTGAGTGTGAGAGTTAAGAGACTTTCACTGAGGTTAAAACCCACTGTTTGTTTGATGTTGCGTTCAGTGCAGCAGGATGTACTATAAATTAGTAACTTTTCAGTGGAAAGCTGTATGTTTTAAGGAAAAATAGCCAGGACAGGCCGTTTTTACAGGGTTGTGTGAGGCTTATATGTTTTATTTCAAGATCTAAGTGTTCTCTCTGAAGATTGGTTCTGTTATTGATATTCTATGCTCAAAAGCATATTCATTTCCCTTCTTGCAATTAAGAAGTATAGCAAAATGAACATTCTCTCTGTTTTAGTACTCAAAATATTATTTCTCTTAAATATGGTTTTTGAAGACATTTTTTTTCCAACCACTTAAAGCTCTGACAGAATTTACTATTTCAGAAGCTATTTCAGAAATGTTTGGCAGAACATTTGGCTGCAGGTGACTTCTGTGACCATCCTAGACCAGCAACAGCATGTTGAACGCTTGAATTGTTCTTTCTGTTTATATCCCTGTTCTCTGTGTTTCACTGCAGCAATGTTCAACATGACTCTACATCACATGTAAAAAATAAAAATAAAAAGTCTTGCCCACACATGGGAACAATCACCTGTGAGCAGACCTTCCAACTTTATAGCATTTAGAGCACCTCTCCAATATCCAAGTGATGCAGAGGATTCATAATACAACAAATATTGGTATTATGTATCTGTAATACAAATGGTATCAAACCTTTGCTAAGTTTCTGACACTCATTGTGAGTTGGGTTAGATCTTTTAATATGTAACTGCAAGGAGAACAGCGGTTTGTTATTTCTGTGACACTGTGAGAACATACTTACGTTATCTTTCAGTGCAGCAGGAGATAGCATGTGCCCCTAATGTATGTATGTTTGCAAGTTGAGAAGCTAAGTCTGCTGTTAATGTTATCACTGCTATATCCTGAAATAGAAAACTGCAGGCAGATTGGATTGTGTTAGAGAATGGTAACCATAATAACCAATAACAATCTGCAAATGATAAGCAACTTCAGTGTTTAAAAATAAAATTTACATAGCATTCCAATAGTTCCATGGGCATACTTTCAGATTTTATTTTATTATTCATTCATTTTAAGCTTGGTTTTGAGATTTAAGATGTGGCATTAATCTGAAGGAAGTGTTTCATTAGTGCATCTTGAATTAGTTCACACTGTTTTTTTATATACCTAAATAAATTTCACAAAAAAAATCTTACTTAACAACCCTCTTTCAGATGTACACCATCTATAAGGGAGAATTATAAGCATTCTACAGGATGTATGGAATTTTATGGAAGGAGATGGACTTTGATTTTATGGTTGGATGCAAAATGCATACATTCAGAAAAGAAATATAAAATCTGCTGCAAATGCATCCTGATCATTTGGAATCTCCATCGTGTTCTGGGATGTTGCCCAGCACTTCTGCTGATACAAAAATGAAAACAAACAAAAAAACCCCTCTTTAGCTTGACCCAAACCATGCTATTTTTTAAGGGATGCTTTAAAAAGAAAGAAAGGTGTCATTCAAAAGAAGGAAGAGGTCCAGATTGTGTCCTGGCCCTGCCATCCTTCTCCTTTCATACCCCCAGCATACAAATAGGGTGTTTAGAAGGAGTCTCAGAAACTCTTAATTACGTAACAGGTTATGATCAAACTGTTAACTCTTTTGGGTTAACATGTTTTCATTCTCCCTTGCTGAGACAGCCCTGTCATTTTCATAAAATACTTGAATGTTTCTTAGAACATGGAGTGTTATTTCCCAGTTGCTCTTAACTGCCAAGACACTGTGGTTACCACCACACTGCATTCAGGGAGCTACAACAACAATGAGAAGAACTGGAAAAGATGGATTCTTCTAAATGTGCCGACATCCAGAGGAACAAGGTGTCCTGGGCTTCAGATCCATCCTGTAGCTCTTTCAGGCAGCAACCCTCCTGGAGGTGTAAGCAAACCACAGTTCATGCTGCTGCAAGTGTGTTGCCCAGAGTTAGAATGACCACCATGCGAGAAAATCAATCGAAGAGCTAAAATTCATATAAAAACTGAAAAATTGTTTGCTAATCATAATTTTCCCATATAAGTAACCTTGTTAAGAAATTATTAGGTGCTGGTGTGGGATGGGATAGTTTGGATGGAGGGTTATTAAACTGAAATAGCTTTTGCTCTTTCATCCCATATGTGAGAGGGGACAAGTTACTTAGAGATTTTTTGCCAGAGGTAAATGAAAAATGAAAATAACAGCATTGCCAAAATTCCTTTAAAATGAAACTGTCGTGTTTACAAGAGACAATTCTTGTTGCTAGCTGTGTAAGAGAGTTACAAGCTGTTGATATTCTTCACTGGGATTTGAATTTGAATCTGAATTAGGTAAGAGAGAGTGAATTGCTTTCCATTAGAGTTCCTGAAGAAAAAAATGTTGTTACTGTTGGATGCAAGTTGAAAGATTCTTGTTTATCAAGAAAGGTCTGTTTAGTCTATTAACCTTGACAACCATGTCAGCGGTTTTTTCTGTTGTTTTCCCAAAGGCACTAAGTTAAAGTACTATGATATACAAAGCTATTTATACTGTAGACAGTTCATAGCTATGCTTAAAAGACATAGGTCAGAGTTTAAATACCACAGTTAAATCCTATTCTCTTTGACAATTTTAAAAGTCGTTATGCTGAATCTTGGAATATTGAAATGGAGGGATAGAATCGCTACAATATCAATGTGAATCAGATATTTTTATATAAATTTGTTACAGGTTCGCAGACTGATTGAAGTAAAAGGAACCTCTGTAGCTAGTCCAGTCACCTGCTAAGAGCAAGGCCACCTAGAGCTGGTTACCCAGGACTGTGATCAGCTTTTGAATATCTCCAGGGATGGAGACTCCTCAACCTCCCTGGGCAATCTGTGTCAGTACTCAGTCACCCTCACAGTACAATAAAAAGATTCAACAAAACAAACACCACCACCACCACCAAAAAAATACCTATGTTCAAATGGATTTTTCTATATTTCAGTCAATACTCGTTGCTTTTTGCCTTTTCCTTAGGAGTCACTGAGAAGAGCCTGGCTCTGTCTTTACTCCCCTCCTACCAGATGCTATATACCTTAATAGATTTTTATAAAGGGAACAAAATTTAGGGAAGTAATCAGAGAAAACAAAGTCCACACATATTGACTCATGTATTTGTACCTGCTTGGCACTGTTAACAGATGATTAGGATTGCTATTGCTGTCCTTGCTTCTACAGATGAGTAAGAGTTGCTCTAAAAGTGCTTGCATACAGTAGAAAGCTGAATAAGTTACTTATTTTATTGTTGTGATTTACTTCATCATTTGAGACTATAATCTTGACTCTCACAGTCACAGTAGTTTATTTTTCTTTACTCTGAATGCTGCTCCTTAAGGGCTACTCTTCATCAAGTTGGGTTTGGGTACCTGTGTAGCTCTGCGTCATACATCTTCAAGAACATGTCCTGCTGAGAAGTACCAGTGGTGGAGAGGAGCAATTTCACCCTTAGCATTGTTTCTGCCTTCCATTTTTTAGACCATTTGCTGCGGTTTTGACACTTTCTGCCTTTATCCAGTTCTGTTGCTATACTAAAAATAGCATAGCAACTTTGTCTCTTCCTGAAGTCTCCAATTCCAATAGCCCATATTTGCTAGATCAACCAGTTCTACCCAGACATCCCACTTCAGCATTTCTGCCCTGGTCCTCACCATTCCCCTCTTCCCTGGTTACCACCTAGCTTTAGGCTAGTCAGGTAGCCAGCTGTCTCTGTGAAGGTCTTTTCAAATCCTATTGTGCTCCCTACCTGCCATGAATGCTTTTCTTGCCTAATCCTAGTTCCTGTCTTCTGGCCTGGCTTTTAGACCCTCCTCCTGTGGGTCACAGAGTCACACTGCTTTCTTCTTTGTTCTGTACTCTCATTCCACCACATCTCCAGCCCCATCATTGCCAAATTCCTTTTTCCAACCTCTCTCTAATTTCCACTTTTGTGCTCACTCTTTCTATGTGGGTCATGGGATTCTGGTCTGCAAGGGTCAGCACTGGCTAGACACTGTCCGCCCTATGCTAGCCAGTCCCATGTCACATTAAGATACCAGGAGAAGGCTGCACAGCAAAAACCCACTGCTATCACTTAGCTGGGAGTGGAGCAGAGGTCATCCAGCAGTGCTATACTAAGTTTAAACACCCTCAACAGGAGTGGCATTTTTGCAGACTTTTAACTCTTGAATCATAAAAGCTATATACAGATTTGCTTTGTGGAGCCCTGAGACAGACTTTGCTACCTGTCATGATGTTTCAATTCAACAGAGCAATGAGCAATTCAGCTTATTTACTGTCCAAGCTGCCAGACTCTGGCTGCTTGTACTGTCTGTAGTGAGAATTACTTGTGACATGAAAGTCACTTATGGTGACAGCCTGAATAATGCCCTAAGTCTCTGTTGAGTGTTTGCAAACTGCAATCCTCCCTTGATTTCTTATTTGTGCCCAAAGTAGAGAAGCTGATAAAATTAATAAAAAAAATTAAAATCATAATAATTTTCATACATAGAAAGGAATATGCTTTCCTTACTTTTGATGGTAGGAGCACTTGTAACATTCCTGCTGATATTTTTTTCTCCAAATTTGATTAGGAGAGCCATATCCAAAAGGGAGCAATCAAGCCATGGCACCCAAAATTCAGTTGTTTATAAGAGCTGTATCTGACAAACAAAGTAATGTGTGATGACACTGGCTTTGCCTAGTATTGACAGGTGTGGTTTTGTGCTAAAAACACTGTGCAGTAAAGCTGAGGCAATTATATTACAGCTAATAAGTATATGTGACCACACTTGTTCAGCATCGATATGGACAACAAACTTGGGCAAGTGACTATTACATTCCACTAGTGGTGTCTGATGTCTGATATTTCCTGCCATACAGGAGTTGTGCATGTTTTATTTAATTTGTGGGAATACAATGTTATGGTATTATTTGTTTGAAGAGTAATTTGCAGTTGATATAATGTGAAGTGACCGGTTTGGCTGACAGATAAACTGATGCTATTTTGTAAACATATGGTTGGAAATAAAATTAGTGTCTTCTGATTTCTAATTTGCCCTTTCCAACCATTTTCTTGGTTTTAACTCAGCTTGTGAATACATACAAGAACTTGAAAAATCCAGAGTCATGAGTCACATCACATATAGTCAACAGAGGACTAAAGGTCTGTTTTGACAGAGAAGGCAGATTGAGAGAAGAATATCCTACTAACTCATGCAAAGAAATTGAGGTAGTCAAGACAAAGTCTATTTAAAATAAGCAGCAGATGAGGCAGGAGAAGGAACAGGGAGGATGTTTACAATGTATTTGAACTGCTTCATTTAGTGCTTTTGTTAGGAAAGAGGTCTTGTTCTCTTTCTTATGTGGAAGAGAAGGAAATTGAGGAGCACAAACTGGTTTTCAGTGCTCTGTGTGTATCTTGTCACGAAATGTGTATATTATATTAACTCGATTATAGATATAAATGGGCAAGCATACGCCCACACATTTCCTCCTTAAGACATTACATATTCTGTATTTTTTTCCTAGGGTTTATGTATAATTCTGATTATGGGATATACTGCTAGCAGCAGTGTGAACTATAAGGAATTGAGAGGATTGAGCTGAGAGGGGATGGGTTTCCTAGTGCTGTTTTAAAGCAGTTCTGAGTGGGGTCATGTTACTGGGTGCCAGCTGGTGGCCTTTTCCTCAGTTGTAAAGAACAGACTTTCCCAGAGGACACTATTTCTTCATCCTGGATTACTTTATGCTGTCCTAAAACATTTTTAATGGGATTTATTTTTAAGCCCCATTTTAATATTAGTTTGGGAATGCTGTTGGTGAATTAGTCTCTGAAGTCTTTTAGTGTTAAGTGTTTTATTCTGCTCTTTGGTTGCTTTTACTCTTTCCTGCCTGCTCTGCCTGGACTAGAAGTTGTCCAGGAGCGAGGCAGGGTCTTGAATTCTTCTGTCACAGTGTGGTATTGCATGCTGGATCTGCTTCCCGTGCTCTGGATGTAGCAGGTATAACTTTCTGTTACCTGAGTGCCATTGTGCTACAGAGATAAAATTGCATCGTGTCTCACTTACAGAGCAGTCTGGTACTAATCAGCAGAAGGAAAATGAAGTGAGTGAAACATCGAAACAGGAAAGAATCCTGGGCTGGTTTTGTTGTTGTTGTTGTTGTTGTTGTTGTTTTGTTTTGTTTTTTTAAGAGAGAGAGAATTTCTTTTTTTTTTTT